>NW_028318430.1:12515833-13167500 GCF_062004578.1 Staurois parvus | reverse complement strand
CCGCACTGACAGTTGGAACACCTTGCTTGCTGTCGTGGCCATCTTCATAATGCAAATGCTTTTTAGATGCATGCTTCGTCTGTGAGTATGTTTTTATCCTTTATACCTTTGAATAAACCTTGGATAATGCACTAGTTGTGTGCGCCACCTGTTTATTTTTTAACTGGGGGTGACCCTTGTTAAAGGGGGCTTCCAGATTCCAATAAGCCCCCCACAATCACCGTCCATGGTTATGGGGAAGAGGCCGTTGTCCCCATCAACATGGGGACAAAGTGCTTTGGGGGAGGGAGGCCCCCTGCCCCAAAGCACCCCCCCATGCTGCGGGCATGTGACCTGGTATGGTTCAGGGGGGGCGCATGCTTGTCCCCCCTTTCCTGACCTACCGGCTGCATGCTTGGATAATGGTCTGGTATGGATTTTGAGGGGACCCCCCCCCCCCCACATTTTGTTTTTTAATTTTCGCGTAGGGGTTCCCCTCAAAATCCATACCAGACCTGAAGGGCTTGTTATGGATGAGGGGGACCCCATGCGTATTTTTCTTCATTTTTCAATGCCGGCAAATCTTTTTACATTCAGCTGTCAGCGGGGATTACAAGGGAACAGATGCAGCCACTGTCAGCTGTTCAAATACACCAATTCTTGCCACCGGAATCTGCTATACGGCTCTAATCCCACCTGCGTATATGGCCTTATACTTGTGAATGATGAATAAACAAAGTAAAAAGGCTTTACCCCTTCTCAGCATGTCACAGATGGCAAAGACTGGGGTAGGTCTCAAATATAAAAAAAGCTTCCAAAGATCTTGAAGGTGACCTTGTCAGCCTCTTAAAAAAAAAAAAAATTGGGCTTCCATAGAATAAAACAGCCATTACATTCACCTCTCTGGTGTACAAAGTATTATTATACAGTATTTGTAAAGCGCCAACAGTTCGCTCAGCGCTGTACATTACAATGGGAGACAATACATGAGACAGTACAATAACAATACAATGCAATACATGAGGGGTTCGAGGGCCCTGCTCCTTGGAGCTTACAATCTAGGCGTACAAACCTTTCTTTTCTGGCTAGCTTTCCTAGGCAGGCAAGTGACATCATGGTTTCCCTGTTTTGCTCTATGTTTCCATCCCAAGCTCTCTGCCTCCAGTTCTCTTTACTGGAAATATATAGAGCATCATGACACTGTTTTAAACTTTTTTTTTTTTTTTTTTTTACATTTCTTCAATTACTTCTTGGTTTCTGCACTAGGCAAATTATGTCATACATCCCAGGAGTCTTCAGAACGGGAAGAGGGGTTTTCTTAGCCAAGCACACCCTCCTGTCTGCATGCCTGAGCTAAGAGCAGATGGATTCCAAGAAGTAACTGCTACATGAATCATCTGCCTTTACCCAAGATGACCACAGCAAGAAATGCTAGGGGTTTTTTCTCAGAGTGATTGCTCAGCAAAATAAAGCATGGAGAAATGGATGGATGGATGGGTGAATTTGCCTTGAATATTAAAAATGAACTAAAAAATAGCGTTTTTGGTTTGTGTGGTACTCAGATGCAGTATTGTTCCATTTTAAGGTCCCTTTCATGCAGGCACCTCGATTTTATCTCAGCAGGGGATCCATAGATGAAACCCCTTCTGAGTCCGATCAGAACAGAAATTGGTGTCATAGAAGTGGCATCCGATTCCATTCTGTTTTTTTCTTTGTTTAGTGATGGAAGAGAAAGGGAACCATGTAATCCCTAAGGGCACTGGATGTAAATTGACACGTCTCCGCCTATATCTGCCCACAACCGGTGAGGTCTGCAAACCTGTTGTGCTCTGTAGCTGCTTACATCCAACTTCACCTAAGGATATATTGCAGTCTGTTTGTGGTCAATCCAATCACAGGTCAAAAATATGCTGATGGAACGCCATGGTAAAAGGGGCCTTATAATCAATAAAATTGTTCAAACCTTAGCATTTTCTTCCTGTAACACAAGTGTTATTAACTATAATAGCACAAATCTCCAATTGCATGCAGTTTTTATGTATTTTACAGAGCAAATGTGCCCGGAATAAAAAAAAAAAAAAAAAAAAAAAAAAGGATTCATTCTTAACAAATAATAAAAAAAAAAAAGGAAAGACTTGCTGTACCATTACAACCAATGTCACAACACATCATAATAAGGAGTATACAGAGTGTAAGGTTACTACAATGAGCTGTTTTCTTATAACATAATCTAGTATATTATATAAATATATACACACACACACATATATACACACACACACACACACACACAATAAGGACAATATGAGTGTTAACAAAGAAGTGATTTGCCTCCAACGCCAGTGGGAAGGGGAATATTTCCAGCAGTGGGAAGCTTTCTCCAGGAATGTAAGATGTGAGCAGTACAGAGCATAGCAGATTACAAAGACAGAAGTGTATATTTATAAACTACATGATAGTGAATGTTGTACAATAGCCATAATCATTGCTAGACAGCTAAACATCAATTGTCTATCAGTTTAAAGCAGTATTCAACCCAAAAACAAACATTTGTTATATTGTGGCATACCAATTCTTAAAGTAGTTCTAAAGGCTGAAGGTTTTTTGCCTTCAAGCATTCTATGCCTGATGGTAAAAAATCTTCTGTGAGCAAGTCCCCCCACAGCCCTCCCCCAATACTTACCTGAGCCCCGTCTTGCTCCAGCGATGTGCATGGGAGTGTCAGCTGTGCCAGGTCTCTCTTCCATCATTGGTTGAGACAGTGTCCCCATAGCAAGTGGCTTGTAATTGGGGTCACTGTTCAAGGGGGAGGGGCCTGGAGCGTTAGCCTGCTCAGTGCAAAATCATTGCACAGATCAGGTAAACATGACATGTTTGTTATTTAAAAAGAAAAACTTTTAATATCACTTTAAATGTGATGGCTGCATTCATTTTCTTTTTTTTCCTTTTTAGGCCTTCTTTTCTCTATTTTCATCTGGTGATCTGCCCAGTAAGACTGTTGTTTTTCAAAAGAACAAACTCTACAGCAGAATGTATCAGAGATGAGACAACCCATTAAAAGCTGATCATTGTAAGCACCCCTGTCAGTGTTAATCTAGTTATGTAAAGCCTTTATCCCAAAAGGAACAGAACTATTGCTGTAACTGCTAATAAAGTGTAAGCTGGAGTTTAGCTTCAGTTTGTTAGTGTATCTAAATCTGCTAGTAAATCTTACACTCCCTTCCCCCAAGACTGACAATACTGCTGTCTAAATGTGTCTCTGTTGCTCCTTAACCCCTCGACGCCGACATAACACAAATATGCGGCCTGACAGAACTAGGCTTTTTTCCATATTTGCATACCTGCCTTTGTGCTAAGAGCGCGCCGCACAGCATGCTCCAAGCGT
Organism: Staurois parvus; assembly: GCF_062004578.1. Lineage (NCBI taxonomy): Eukaryota > Metazoa > Chordata > Amphibia > Anura > Ranidae > Staurois > Staurois parvus. The sequence goes on along the minus strand of NW_028318430.1, from coordinate 13,164,136 downwards.
AAAGACCGCGGTGTCACTGAGTGCACCGGGTAATGTTCTAATGATTGAGACCCGGGACACCCGATTCTGGATCACATGATTGCTCTGATTGGCTATCACAGTGATCAGTCACTGTACAGCCCGGCCCACTTGTTTTTTCTCTCTCTATGAATGGAGGAGAGTGCTACATTGTATTTCTCTAACTCCTGGCATAGAGGGGAAAAAAAAAATGTTTGTAAAAAAAAAAAAAGTAAATAAATAAATATTAAAAAAATACAATAAAAAATACGTTGATCAAGGTTTGATCTAGTTCAGTGCCAGGGTAAGTGTTTGGGTCAAGGTCAGGGTCAAAAGGTCAGGACTTAAAAAAAATTTGTATCAGTGTTAGTGTCAGTGTGTTTTAGGTAAAAAAAAACAACAAAAACAAAATGCGCACTATTGTTTCTGGGCTGTAGTACAGGTACAAACAACAAATAACATACACATATATGGTATCGCTGCGATTGTCAAGAGCTGGAGAATTTATTTTGTGTTCTTCTTTGGTGGTAGGTTATGGTAGTAACAAGAAAAACAGCTAAAATTTAAAAAATGTTTTGTTTTTTTTTACTATTTTGGGCCAGTTTTCCTCTGCTAATAAAAAAAAATAAAAAATCAGGAGATATCCATTACCATTTACCACCAAATGAAAGCCGAATTTGTCCTGAAAAAAACGAGGTATAATTCACCTGTATGTACAAACTAGTTGTGATGATATGTACGGTTTTACTAACACATGTCAATGTTGTAAAATTGTGCTTAGGCATTTAAATTTGTTTTACCCTTAGGCGTGAAGGGGTTAATCCAAACTGGAGTCATTTTAAAACAGGAGGTGTGTTACTGGCCAGAACAACAGATGAAAACAGAGGGGAAAAGCCTAAAAGAAGAAAGCATATGCAGCCACCAAACCTAATGATTGGTAACCTGCAATTTATTACATTTGTGGTTTGGGTTTAATATCGCTTTAAGGCGTTTAGATTTCCCAATGTGCACACCTTTTGTGACTACCATGCATGTGTCACACATTAATAAGCTGGCACTATCCAAGATCAATCGTTTACCCAAACATCTCAAGCTCCTTTCTTGCAGCCCTCAGGCAGTCTAAGGTTTTAAACTGAATGAGGTCTTTTCCATGAGTCTTTATGGTGAAGCTTCCTTGCACTATGGTGTCCTTTTATCATGCAGAGGTAAATGACCGCTGCTCAGTTCTCCGGCATTCTCATCCTCTGAATGCCTGTTCATGAAGCCGTGTAGATCGCTTTTCCTAATGAGGAGAGAAGAGATCTACAAACACTTTGAACTCTAGAAAACGGCTTGCGAGATTACAGTAAGAGATCAGTCAAACACACAGTTTACTAAGCAGCGGTAAATTACCACTGCTTCTTTTGCAGCTCCCCCCGATTCTCCACCTCTGGGCTGGAGAATCTGGAGGGAGAACTTTCACATAGATCGCCAGTGAAGGGCTGACATCGCTCCTTCATACACTGGCTTTTCTGACAGATTCTCTGTGTGCTCAGATGATCAGTGGAGAACATGTTCTCCGCTGATCATCTCCGTTTCCTGAACCACTAATGATCTGAGATCAGAAACAATCCTTAGGATCGCTGCTGATCTCAGTTTCATCAAAGGACACCTATATCAGTTTTGTGGCATACAATTTTACACTGTAAACAAATACAATACATTTTAAAGCTGAAATTTGCCCAAAAGCTTTTCTGTATACTTGCACAGTAAAAAATAAAAATTACGACCCTGTCTGCCACAGCGTTCATTGCGATCGTTAACAAGAAGTTAACTTTGCATATCTAGATTTTACAATTCAACCTGAATTCATCTAAAATTAATTTCAGTTATTCAAGATTGAGTCAATATCCTGATTGACAGCAAAATTAATACAGACATACTTTAGGCAATATTGTTGAATACAAATTCCTATAAAAATGATGATGCAAAAAGATTTATTTTTGGCCGCGTATGAGACATTTGTATGAAATTATTCTTGATTCAAATAGTTGTGTTATGGCTGACTAAATATGACCTAAGGGCCAGTTCGCACTACATGCGTTTCAGTTGCTTTTTTTCTGCATCCAAAACGCACAGAAAGTAGGTTATATGGTTGTCAATGTCATAGTTCACATCGGTGCTTGCAGTTTCAGTGCGTTCAGTTGCAGAAACTGAAAGTAGAACAGGCTGCATTTTTCCTGCACAGAACTGTACTGAAAGGTGGTAAAACGCATCAAAAACGCACCAGAAAGCGCCCAAAACGCACTGGCATGCACATGTCCCTATTTAAATTGAAGAAAAAAAAGAGGGAAAAAATTAACCGGAAAGCATCAAAAACGCACTGGAACATGTCAAAAATGCACATGCATAAACGCATCTTGACTGCATTGCTAGAGTCTGAACCGGCCCTAAAACATTTTTAGGGCCAGTTCACACCTGCATCACATGGGACTGTGCTCGTTCCCATGCGTTGTCATGCAAAATGCACTTGAAAATGCAAAAAAAAAAAAAAAAAAAAAAAAAAAGCACTTGCATTAATTTTTAAAAACACACTGCACCAAACCACATAATACAATGTCCAGAAAAAAAAATGTTGTGCAAAGGCCAGTAATAAGTTGAGGTGGTTGCCATTTGTTTGTAAATGACACCATGCCATTTGGTGCCCGCAAACAGTGAGATTGCGATTAACAGAGTGCCATTAACAATACACTGGAGTCTACATACAGACCACAAGGGCAGCATGTGACTCTGCGGTGAGGGAGACGTGCACAAATGTGCCTTTCCTGCACTGTAGTCTGCTGTGAACTTTTAAAAGTTGTTGTTAGAGTTTTTAAAATGAGATCTAGTGTCTGAACTATCCACAACTGAATGCAACTGAAAGAGATGCATGGCCAAAGCGTTTTTGGCCATACTTCTCTTGTGGGTAACAGGAGTGCACTTACTTTGCTCTCCTGTGACTCAAGATAAGCGGACAGTGGGCTAAAGCCTGTTGTCACCTGGCGTCACAGAGCTGTCCCAGGCTGACATCTGGCCAGCTGCGCCCACCCCTTACACAGACTGGCTCTCCAGAGGTGGAGAGGTAGAGCGGAGAGCAGTGAATGTCAGTCACCCCTCTTTACACAGAGCTAACCGAGAACTAAGTGATCAGATTTCATTTGAGAAACTCAGTTCTTTGTCTTAGAGCCGGTGGGAGGCAGATACTGCAGCATGGAGGGGATTATGTTTGTTTTTTTAAGTAACCCATATACATCCATTAAATAGTGGAAGTATGGAGTGACGTCAGAGCTCAATCTCAGTCTTCACGGGACTGAGATTGAGCTCTGCAGTCACTTTTGCAGCAGCTGTTTTCTTATTCTGGGTCACAATCCTGCGCAATGTCCTTTTGGTCAGTTGACCATGTCACGCACACTTATTCTTATCAGATGACGTGTTTACAGAAACTGTATGTGCCGTCATAACCTTTGATACTGTACCTTGCAGCACGGCAAATAAATTAGCCACTTCAGTCACAGAGGCACCAGATAAGTGGCACAATTTGCCCTCATTGAAGCTCAGTAAGCTCTGACATTACTCTGTATTACTAGCAGCGCATGCAGTGAATGACAAAAGTGAGGCTTCCCATCTATTAGCTACAGGTCAAATAGCAGAAGCTAAAAAATGTTACATCATTTACGCATTCAACGCAAACAATGTCGTCACTTTCACACCTGCAAATCAAGTAGGGTTTCCATTTGTTTTTGTCTAACCCCTGTAAGTTGCAGCTGTGTTAAAATCAAAAAGTCATGTCCATGTGTGTGTGCGCCAGAGAGAGTGGGATACCTTAACACACAATGGGGTCAATTCACTAAAGTTTACCACATGTGATATGAAGGTCACATAACCCATTTTTCAATACTATCATATGAGATAAAAGAGTCAATTTGTCAAAGTAAAATATCGAATGTGAGGTAAATTCAAAAAAAAAAAAAAAAAAAAAAAAAAAAAAAAAAAAGAAAATCATTAAAATGATTCTAAAGGCATAATTTTTTTTTTTTATAACAAATATGTCTATACTTACCTGCTGTGTGCAGTGGCTTTGCACAGAGCAGCCTGGATGCTCCTCTTCTTGGGTCCCCCGCAGCCTCTCCTGACTCCTCCCTCCTGTCGGGTGCCCCCACAGCAAGCAGCTTACTATGGGGACACACGCTGCTCCGTGTGTCAATTCACACACGGAGCCACAGCTCAGCCCCGCCCTCCCTCTCTTCTCATTGGCTCACTAGCTTGATTGACAGAAGCAGGAGCCAATGGCTACCGTTGCTGTCTCAGCCAATGAGAAGAGGGAGTCCCAGGATAGCCAAGACTCCAGTGCCCATCGCTGGATCGAGAGGGAGCTTAAGACAATATTAGAGGAGGGCTGAAGGGGATACAGCACACAGAAGGTTTTTTACCTTCATGCATAGAATGCATAATGCACTTTGAAGTCAATTCACTAAAGAACACACACACACACACACACATTATTTAGCACCTGGCAGTAGGCAGTCAGTATTTTAGCAATGTACAAAATAACAATGGAAACTGACTGCTGGAAAACGTAGGTTAAAAACCATCTATTTAGCTGCGTTTGCATACCCAGTGTTTGCGTTTAGAAGCGTTTTTTAAAGATAACCTCAGGAGACTTTCCAAAATGCTCAGAATGCACTGAAAAACAGTAAAAAGTTAACTATTTTAGAGAAATACAGAGAGCAGAAGCAGAGAGAGCAGTAATTGTTGAGATTGTCAGAGCTGTCTTTTTTTTTTTTTTTTGTGGTGTTTGGATGTGTTCCAGCTCATTTCAGTGCAGAAATTATTGCAGCAGTGTCTAACATTTTCTTTCATGCGAAACCTCAAAGTATGGTGTACCAGGTCCATTTGAGTACCGGGAAAATGCTTTGCATGCATTTTTCATGATGAAAAAAGGCTCTGGACAGCATCTAGAAATGGAAGAGTTAAAAAAAAATTTCAAACGCAAACAAACTCAGTTAGCTGTGCTTACACGTGTTTACAAGCGTTTGGAACGCTGATAAAAATCTACTCCTAAACGCAAGTTTGGCGCGTTCAAAAAAAACGACTGTAAACTCAACTGCCTGTAAACGACTGTAAATGACATAATGTACATGGACATATAGGAAAACATTAGGGAGGATTCAGGAGCTGCTGAAAAAAAGCGAGTTTATCAGCTGCAGTGTACATGAGTCCTAAAAGTGTACAATGTATCCGTGTAGAAATGTTCTGCCCTGAGCTCAGGAATGAAGATAAATTGTAACATTTCACCAGATGAATGAAAGTCTACTAGAATGTTTTCACAGTTTCATAATATTTCTGTGTGCATTTATTTTTTCCTCTAGTGCAGTGTTTGTATGTAAAAAAAAAAAAAAAAAAAAAAAAGAGAAAAATGCCAAAAATAGCTCAATTTAAGTGATAAATATCACAAAACAAATATTTAGCGCATTGGATAAAAAACGCATTTTTTTAGTGAACGGACTACTTTTCAGATAAATACTGCATTAGTTATTTTAACGCAAAAAATCAAATGGCCACTTCTTTAAGTACACCTTGCTAGCACCTTGTTGGACCCCCTTTTGCTTTCAGACCTGCCTTAATTCTTCATGGCATAGATTCAACAAGGTGTTGGAAACATTCCTCAGAGGTTTTGGTCCATAATGACATGAGTTACGGTTACCTTTCTATCATCTCGAACCAGTCTGCCCATCTGACCTCTGACATCAACAAGGCAGTTTCATCCACACAACTGCTGCTCTCCGGATATTTTCTCTTTTTCTGACCATTCTCTGTAAACCCTAGAGATGGTTGTGCATGAAAATCCCAGTAGATCAGCAATTTCTGAAATTCTCAGACCAGCCCGTCTGACACCAACAACCATGCCACGTTCACTTAAATCCCCTATCTTCCCCATTCTGATGCTCAGTTTGAAATTCAGCAAGTCATCTTCACCACATCTAGATGCCTAAATGCAGTGAGTTGCTGCCATGTGATTTGCTGATTAGCAAATTATGTTACCAAGCAACTGAGAAGGTACCTAACAAAATGGCCGGCGAGTGTATATTCAACATACATCATATATGTAAGCTTGAAAGAGCAGGGCCCTCAATCCCCTCATGTTTTGCATTGTATTGGTATTGTTCTGTCACATGTTCTGTCCCCCTTTGTAATGTACAGCGCTGAGCGAACTATTGTCGCTTTATAAATACTGTATAATAATAATAATAATATATAAACCCTGCGGAAAGATCATCTGCAGAGATGTTTCAGCAAGCTCTACTAGACCAGCCCACGTAGTCCATGTGCTTTCTTTGTAAAGAGACTACGGAGCATCAACAGGCTGAAAATGTCTTATTATTTTAGTACATCTTGCTATGAAGTAACTATAGGAAATGTTTCACAGGTATTTCAACATCAGGTTTCATAACATGGAACAAGAAGGGTATCTGACCTCACATATCTGTAGACAGTTTGGTCATTTCTCCTTTTGCGAAACTGCCTTTTTTTTGGTGGGAATTTTTCATGTAAAATGCCTGTTCTGCTAAATATTTTCCTACGTATGTAAGCCAGTGATTCCTAACTGTATTTAGTTCACTCGTCACCCACGCTCACTCGCTTCATATCAATGAAAGCACTGTATCCTAATAGGGCAGAGGTACTTGTAAATGGCCTCCTGTATTTTCCACCATCTACAAATTTGCTACACAAACGTACTGTAATTACCTACTGGTGTAAACAAAAATGTGCACAACTGTGGATTTTGATATCCTGATATCCAAATTATAAGTAGTAGTCTATCAGGGGGCTACAGACAGCATAGGACTCTGATCAGCTGAAGAACAGCTGGGTAAGATTAGATAAAATACAACTCCAGCCTGGTCTGCAACCAAGTGCAGTTTTGTTGCAATTTCACATACATAGAATATAATGGAAACCGCCCTGCGAAGTGCAAGAAATCGTTGAAAATCTTCACAAGTAGCAATAAAGTCTTCAGAAATCGCATCTGAAATTGCACACAAATCATTTTAAATTGCAGTGGTGTGACCAGTGACTTAAGCCCCATACACACCCTGAGAAAATCGCTTGAATGGTCATCCATTTTTTTTTATTTTTTGAATGCTAATCTCATATCGAAAGTGAAGAGGTTACCAAAGTTCCGAAAATTCTTGTACGAAGGATGTAATGTATTGTATTTTCGGACAAAAACTGCTGATCAAATGAAAAATTGTACAATCTGGTTCATGCTTGCCCTTTCGATTAATCTTGGACAAAGGCTGCGTGCTAACGATGAGAATATCGCATGATCGCTCTAAAAGCAGTATTTTTCATACAATTTTCTGATGCATTAGGCTTAATATGGCCATATGGCTATTATATGGTCAAATACATTGCCCAGATATGTCCATGTGGCATATTTGATCGATGTCACGAGTGTCTCTGCTCCTTTGTTACTGCAGGGAATTCCCTTGCTGCAACTGATTGGGCACTCATTTCGAGTACTCATTTGTTTCTGGGCTTGGTCCAAACCTAAGTTCAGATCAAACTCATGCTTATCCTCATCGGTGACCTGCACAGATCAACACAGACTTTTGTTTTCTATGTGCCATGTTCATACCACAATGCTTTGATGAGATAGGTTGTGGTACGTTGGGTAAAACGTGCTGCAGCTTAATTGCACCACACCGCACCTCAACTCATCTCTCCACTGTGGTGCATAAAGTTGAATGAAATGTAATTTTGTTAAACTTCAATAAAGTTAAAAAAAAAGACAAACAGTGCATGTATTGTACACAAAGCACTACTGATACGTAATGGACACCTGCCTGCAATGAATAGTTGTAGCATGGGAGCAGGTGTGAGTGAGTCCTATGGCCCCGTTCACACTAGTGATTTCTCCTGCATCTGCTGTCTTGCTGCAATGCTCGACAATGGAAATCACATTATTCTCTATGGTGCCTGTTCACATCAACGCAACATTTTTCAAAATGTATCTAATGATGGTGGTACGGTTGGCACTGAAGAAGAGAGATTATTTTATACACATTGCACAGTGGTGTTATAAGAGACTTTTTCATGGGACTTTAATTATTGTTTTTTATATGAGATATTAGTTTGTTGCACTACACTTTATTGGTATTCATTTTTTAAAACATGCAGGCACTTATTTTGATGCTGCATAGGGCATTTTTGGCCCAACAGACTTCAATGGGAGAGCCTGAAAAAAAGCATGAAATATGCATGTACAGTGGGGATCGAAAGTTTGGGCACCCCAGCTAAAAATTTGTATTAATGTGCATAAAGAAGCCAAGGAAAGATGGAAAAATCTCCAAAAGGCATCAAATTACAGATTAGACATTCTTATAATATGTCAACAAAAGTTAGATCTTATTTCCATCATTTACACTTTCAAAATAACAGAAAACAAAAAAATGGCGTCTGCAAAAGTTTGGGCACCCTGCAGAGTTAATATCTTGTACTGCCCCCTTTGGCAAGTATCACAGCTTGTAAACGCTTTTTGTAGCCAGCCAAGAGTTTTTCAGTTCTTGTTTGAGGTATCTTTGCCCATTCTTCCTTACAAAAGTCTTCCAGTTCTTTGAGATTTATGGGCTGTCTGTCACGCACTGCTCTTTTAAGGTCTATCCATAGATTTTCAATTATGTTGAGGTCAGGAGATTGTGAAGGCCATGGCAAAACCTTCAGTTTACGCCTCTTGATTTCGAGGTGTGTTTAGGATCATTATCCATTTGTAGAAGCTATCCTCTCTTTAACTTCAGCTTTTTCACAGATGGCATCAAGTTACCATCCAAAATTTGCTGAAATTTTATTGAATCCATCTTTCCTTCTACTCGTGAGATGTTCCCTGTGCCACTGGCTGCAACACAACCCCAAAGCATGATTGATCCAACCCCATGCTTAACAGTTGGACAGAGGTTCTTTTCATTAAATTCTGTGCCCCTTCTTCTCCAAAATGCATCAGGCTTGTCTATATGTTCATTTGCAAAGTTCAAACGATGATTTTTGTGGTGAGGACACAGATAAGGTTTTCTTCTGATGACTCTCCCATGAAGACCATATTTGTACAAGTATCTCTTTATAGTGGAATAGTGTACCACAACTCCAGTGTCTGCCAGATCTTTCTGGAGGGATCGTGCAGTCAAACGTGGGTTTTGAATTGTTTTTCTCACAATCCTGCGAGCTGTTCTGTCTGATATTTTTCTTGGTCTTCCAGATCTTGTTTTAACTTCCACTGTTCCTGATGACTGCCATTTCTTAATTACATTCCGAACAGAGGATATTGACATCTGAAAACGCTTTGCTATCTTCTTATAGCCTTCTCCAGCTTTGTGAGCGTCAACTATTTTCAGTTTCAGTTTTCTAGACAACTGCTTAGAAGAACCCATGGTGCTGATTGTTGGGGCAAGGTCAGATGAGTCTGGGTATTTAAAACCTTTGAGATTGACATCACCTGGTCTTCCCAGACGATGATTGAGAACAATCCATGACACTGGCAGGTCTCAGCTTGGCAAAGGGGGCAGTGCATGCTATAAATTCTGCAGGGTGCCCAAACTTTTGCAGACGCCATTTTTTTGTTTTCTGTTATTTTGAAAGTGTAAATGATGGAAATAAAATCTAACTTTGTTGACATATTATACGAATGTCTAATCTGTAATTTGATGCCTTTTGGAGATTTTTCCATCTTTCCTTGGCTTCTTTATGCACATTAATACAAATTTTTAGCTGGGGTGCCCAAACTGTCGATCCCCACTGTATACGCATTTTTGGTGTATTTCTGGCAGGGCTTTGTGTTTAACAACAGTCTCCTTCTCCTCCTACAAAAACATGCATGAAGTTGCATATAAAAAGTGCCACAAAAAAGCACTAAAAATTGCATTATAAAGCAGCAGCACCAGTGTATACCTAGGCTTAGACACAGGAAGCAGTGATCACCTCAAAGAGGCAACATTTCCCCACTATACACAAAACCACTTCTTTTTTTTTTTAAATTTGTCAGGAGCGCTACTTAAAAATGAACAGAGGAAAGTTCATAAGAAATGAGAAAATAAATGAGAACACAAGTCGTTTACTGGATCACATGCCGTGGGAGAAATTTTTGGAAAAAAGAGCTTAGGGTTGTCAGCATTTGCCCCCAGAACTACAAAAATATTGTAAATGTAACATTTTGCAAATGATTTGATGAGCTATTAACGTGGTTGTAAACCCTTACATATACCCAGTGCCTGGCCTCATAGTGATGAAACAAATCCTCCTACATATGTTGTACCTGTTTATTTGCTGCACTCTCTCCTCTACAGCCATTCAAGGTACTTCATTTCCACAGCATTTCATAGCTCCAGAAAGCAGGGGGTAGGGTTCTGATGCCACACCTTGCACTGCATTGAGTAGGGAGCAGAGTGTAATTTGAGACCTGAGTGGAGGGAAAGGACACACCCCCTCTGCACAGTTTCATAGGGAAACACGCAAAGCTGAGACTGTCAATCACCGGTTGTGTGCTGGAGAAGGGTGGGGCCATCTGTCGGATTGTCTGGTGTCACACAGACTATCAAAGTGGTTCATGCAGATAACAGAGAGAGGAAAGCAGACAGGAAGCACAGTAAGTGCTTCGGTTTGAGGCTAGCACACACTGTAGAATGAAATTCTTTGTTCATTTTGCATTTTGGAGGTTGCAAAACGATGCAGTGTTACACACACACACACACAAATATATATATCACACACACTATATATACACACACACTATATTATATATATTTTTTTTTTGGTTTTGTTTGTTTTTTTTTGTATTTTTTTGTTTTTTGATTAACATGCTCACAAAAGGGCAAAGACAATAGCCTAGAGAATAATAATATAAGTAACAAGTCTGAAGTGCAAACTGCACAAAGCGGAATGACGCCAAACACCTGATTTCTCCACAGCATGCTGTCCAAAGGGATCTGGTTAGAAAGTTATTTTAACACCCAGGTCTCCAAGGTAGTTAAACCCCCAAATCCATCCACAAGAAAGAAGCACTGTGCCAACCAAACCCATTTTCATAAATGTTTAAACGCCAGTCTGTAAAATGATCAGATAGGAACAACTGGTATAGTTGCAGAAGAAACAAGTATTCATTGTTTTCAGGTTACCAAGAAAGCTGAACCCGAGAAGACAAAGATATCGTTGTTACCCATTCGGACCTATTAGTAGAGTGTATTATATCATCATGTTAAGAATACATTCCTATGGTATATTTCATTTTTAAATTACATGTGTTCTGCAGATAATTTTGGTTACATTAGGGACGTTTCTCAGCCACTGGCATATGTACCACTAAGGATACAACTTATACCTACAGGAGAGCCATCTGCATATTAAATTCACTAGAACAGCATAATATTTTATAAAATACTGCTACTTAAATTCACATTCAATTTATCTCATTTAAATTAACGACCACAACTTTTCTCAGATAACTCTTCCTGAAGTAGCAAGCTGCAATGTTACATACGAAGTGTAGCTTTTATCAAATTGATCTCACCAATGTGGGCTGTTAATTTAAAATGAATAACCACACACACCATAAAATATTTTCATGTAAATAATTGATGTGTGTGGTAAGTCCTGCCCCCAGCTGTCATTTTGACTGTAGCTGCTCCAGTATAAACTCACACTCATAGAACACTATCTGCAATGTAAGAATAAGGGCCCTTTCACACTGGTGTGCTTTTGATGCGTTCCCATTGACTTACAATGTAAAGTGCCCTTTTGGTAACTTTAGAAAAGCTGCACCAAAGATGTAGGACTTAACACAGTGCAGTAGCAGTCTGAACAGTTACATAGGATTTAATAGGGAAAAGTTTTCATGCACTTTTGTCATACAGGAAAAGCACGGCAAAAGTGTACCAGAATGAAAGGAGCCCTATGATGTAGCAACATTATTGTTACTACATTGTAATTACCCTGGCTCAATCATAGCAGATTAGGGCTCCGTTCACACTGCTGCGACCCTATTGTCCTGTGATTTCCAGTGCAACTATGAAGTGCAACTTGAGCAGTGTAGGGCACTCGTGGCACGTGAAAGTCACATCAGAGTAGTGCAGGAACCTTTTTAAGCCCTGGTTCGGACTGGCATGCGATTTGCATGCCCCACGACTTGAAAATCGCATGCCAAGTCACAACCTATTGTCCGCAATTGGAGCAGTCATATCTTGGTCGGAGCCACACCAATTTCAGAAGTAGAGCATGCACTACTTTTGGTGTGATTTGCATAAACATATGTATCAAATGTCTTGCAAATCGCACCTGAAATTGGTGGGTCCCCCGACTTTGAAATCATGCGACTTCACTGTAAATTGCACAATTTCAAAGTCGGGCTTGATGTGAACAGAGGGTAAAAGTTGCTGCAACTTGAGCCGAATTGAATGGAACAGCCACAGTTTAAATAAATGGGTTTTCAATTGTCAAACAACTTTACGCATCGCAAGTGACATACAAAGCTGCAGCAGTGTGAACCTGGGCTAAAAGGGTACCCATTATGACACAGTTACCTAGCAAATCGATCCAGCTTTGCAATGTCTGCACTGCCCCCCATCACCGACACTTTCATCTTCACCTGGTCTTCTTGCAGTTCAGAGTCTCCTGCCATCTTGATTGGCTGGGGCTGGAAGATTTAAAGTGTTACTAAACCCAGGACCCTGCATTCACTATATCTGGCCTCCCACAGTACACAGAACATGGAAATGCAATTATTTTAGTAAATATAAATGGCTAAATACCTTTTCCCATCAGCACTTAGAGCAGTTTTGTGCCTTCTATCAATGTCCAGCAGAGCACTGGTTAAAGCATGTAGGAGGAGTTTTCAATCTCCCCTGATTGTCCTGTGAGTCTGCAAGACCCCTAACGCTCTGTGTGGAGAACGCTGATTGGCCCTGTGCTTATCACATGCACTGGAAAAAAACTCTAGCAATACACACCAAACTGAGCATTTCTAACTTGCCCCCTAGGTTCTGTTCTATCAGCAGATGGATTGGGGGCAGTGGAAGAAAGGGAGGATCAGGGAAGACAGGATCAAACATCCCTTTTATTTATTTATTTCAGGTACTTATATAGCGCCATCAATTTACGCAGCGCTTTACATATATATTGTACATTCACATCAGTCCCTAACCCTCCAGGGGTGTACAATCTAAGGTTTACACAATGCGGAGGATTAACCCCTTAGGTTCCACAGTGAGTATAACAAGCATGCATATACAGACTGATTTTACTGTTGTGGGTTCAGTAACACTTTAAATCATACTACTAGTTCCATCATTCCACCATGCAATGGGGATGAACAAAGACAGGCACGGTTTCAAGTCCAACAAGTAGTAAGCCAGCACACTAGGGTCAAATCCAGAAGTCTTACTCAAGTCATGTTCCAATAATGCAAAGTTTTGGAGACACAAAAGGTGCTTTAGATGTGCTATGCTGAAGTAAAAAAATACAGCCAATGTATGTCAATTTTCATACAAGGAGATCAACTAGCTGACAGTGCCTCTGGATGGGGCTTTAGTCATTCTGGGTGGAGATTTGCATCTCCAGGCAGGCAAACTGCATCCAGCATACTAGAAGATAAAGTGATGAGGTGGGTGAAAGGCTAGCACAAAATAGAGGAACCTGTACTGATTTTACAACAACTGCAAAAATATTGTTTCTTCCTTATAGCCACAAAATAAAATGTATTAGCAGATTCATGACCATCCATAAATAAATATAAAAAGTAAAAATTTGTTAAAGATTTCTGTTTACAAAGTATCTTTTTGGTAATCAAGTGCCACACGCAGTAAACATGACAAGTAACCACATCTTCATTTACTTCAGTAGATAAGAATATTTAAAAAAAGAATAATAATACTTAAAGTGGTTGTAAACCCTTACCTATACCCAGTGAAGTGACTGGCCTCAGGTGGTACACAGAGATGAAAAAAATCCTCCCATAAGTTGTACCTGTTTATCTGAAATATTCTGTTTTTGCTCAATGTTCTCCTTTATTTAACAAAAAAAGAATAATAATACTTAAAGTGGTTGTAAACTGTTACATATACCCAGTGAAGCAACTGGCCTCAGATGATACACAGAGATGAAACAAATCCTCCCATAAGTTGTACCTGTTTATCTGAAATCTTCTCTATATCTGTTCAAAGTGTTGAATTTATAAGCTTCTCTGCGAGTTCAGAAAAAAAAAGCAGGCAGAAAGCTGCAGTTACACTGTGCAGAGCACAGGGAGGAGAGCTCTGAGAGCTGATTGGAGGGAAGGAACACACCCCCTCCACACAGCTCACAGGAACAGAGCTGAGGCTGTCAATTTGGTGAAGCTCCCTCCTCTATCACCATTTTTCTCTTGGTGTCAGCAAAACTTGACAGAAGTCACTTATGCTGAAAACAGAGGAACGAAGCAGCAGACAGAAATTACACTTAGTGCTCTGGATAGAGACAAGTACACACCATAGAGGGATATGCTTTGGTCATATTTTATGTCTGAAATTTACAACCACTTTAACCCCTTCTCAGCCAGAGCTGTTTGTGCATTTTTTGCACACATTTTGCATTATATATTTTCTGAAAGCAGACAACCTAGAGAATAAAATAGTGGTAGTTCCAATTTTTATGTCACATGATATTACTGCAAATATAAAAGATGCAGTTGCACCAAGTAAATAGATACCCAACATGTTAAAGCTTAAATTTGTGTGCACCCGTGAAATGGTGACAAACTTCAGTACCCTATATTTTACATAGGCGACGCTTCAAAAGCCCTTACAGGTCATCCGTTTAGTGCTACGGAGGAGGTCTTGTGCTAGAGCAGCAATGGGCAAACTACGGCCCGCGGGCCGTATACGGCCCGGCGGACCTTTTAATCCGGCCCGCGGAGAACGTGAGGGGAGCTAGGCTCCTCTCACAGTCCGCCCTGAAGACCGGTGTAGCATGAAAATCTGTCTCCTATGAGGATCTGTCCCCCTCGACGTATCTGCGCATGTGCCGGAGATCGCCGATCCGCTGCTAATGCCTGAAACTGGCACATGCGCAGATACGTCGAGGGGGACAGATCCTCATAGGAGACAGATTTTCATGCTACACCGGAACGGCATGGGAACACGGCGAGAGGAACGCGCGGAGCAAAGGTAAGTGAATTGACACAGGGGGGACTTGGGGACTTAATATGGGGGATGAATTAATATGGGGAATGAATTACTATATGGGGGATGAATTACTATGGGGGATGAATTACTATATGGGGGATGAATTACTATATGGGGGATGAATTACTATATGGGGGATGAATTACTATGCTTACTATGGGGGAATATTACTATACTTACTATGGATGACACATACACACACATCATTCATCTACTCTTGGTCCGGCCCCCGGGTCCAATATATGAACCCATTGCGGCCCTCAAGTCAAAAAGTTTTCCCACCCCTGTGCTAGAGTTATTGATCTCATTCCAGCGTGTGCGGCCATATGTAACATGTATATCTTAATCAATGTTTTCATGTATAGGCGCCCCCAACATTTTTTTCTTTTTTGGGGGGGATGTTATGTGCTTGGGTGTAACTTTTTTTTTTGCAATAAAATTTTTTTTTTCCCATCACTCTGTGCCCCCTATGTGAAGATTTTTGGGTGACAGATTCTCTTTATTGAGACATGCAGGGTCTAAAAGACCCTGCATGTCTTCACTGGGCTCCACTAAATATATTGCAATGCAGATCGCAGCCAGGGAAAGTGACAGGGGTGACGCAGAACTGATGTCACACACATGCATCCTTTCTTCTCTCTCCCCTCCACCTGCCCAACTGTTTCCACCTGATAGGCAGAAGTCGGTCTGTCAGTTTTATACACAATCCTGTTGGCTGCAGCCACCGGATTGCGTGTAAATCCCCCCTCTAACAAAAACACTTTTCTCCTATGCTAGGAAAGGACTTAGTAGACCCAATAGGAATGATCTGGAATTTTCTGGAATATGCACTGCTTGCTGCCCTCAACAGACCGGGATGGTCCAAATACAGTGGATGCAAATGGAGAAACAGAGAAAGGGTGCACCGTCCTAGTGCATTATCGTTTAAAATATTTATTGAAGAAATAAAGTAAGTATCATACTCACAATAGACATAAAAACACAGACAAGTCAGACTGAACAAGATGTATGATCCAAACAACATCTGAGTCCATACGATGGAACCCTATATGTCGAACTGGCTAACACGTTTCGAGGACACAACCTCTTCCTCAGAGACAACACCTTTCTGGTTTGCAAGTGAGCCTACTCTCAGGGAATTTGGAGTGAGATTGGATGAAATCACTGCTGTGCTGCTCAATGTTCTCCTTGCTGGAGACTCTGACATAAGGAAGCAAAGTCCTGCCTCTACCAAGATGGCCACAGCCACAGAGACACAGCACAGAACAAAGTATTGTAAATCAGTGTTGGGGGAAAGATCAGTTGCAGGGAGACCACAGGCAACACTGATGATTTGTCCTTTACTCCCTGTTTTGCCTTTTTTGGGTCACGGCTTCCAGAATTCAACTACTTTTTATTAGAAATGTGTAGACATACCATCGCTAGAGTGCCTGAACCCTATTCTGAAATGTATCCAGTCAACTCACCAGACATAAATGCAGACAACTCACCACATCATAGCAAAGTTCAAATGATCAGACTGATAAGGATGAACAACAATCAATCAGGGTCAGAAATATGCTTACTCAACCAGCTAAACCCATATATAAAATCAACTATATGCTAGCAACAATAAGTCTCCAAACTTGATAAACATAGGGCCAGTTTACTACCCTCCTAAACTTTAGGGGGGCGGAATGTGGCCAGTGGGAGTGGAAAATATCCTAGTGTCAGTGGGAGTAAATTGTGTTCCCTCTTTGGTAGTAGGGGGAGTCCCATGATTGGCGTCAGTGGGAGGAACAGTGACCCATCTGTGTCAGTGGGAGGAACAGTGACCCATCTGTGTCAGTGGGAGGAACAGTGACCCATCTGTGTCAGTGGGAGGAACAGTGACCCATCTGTGTCAGTGGGAGGAACAGTGACCCATCTGTGTCAGTGGGAGGAACAGTGACCCATCTGTGTCAGTGGGAGGAACAGTGACCCATCTGTGTCAGTGGGAGGAACAGTGACCCATCTGTGTCAGTGGGAGGAACAGTGACCCATCTGTGTCAGTGGGAGGAACAGTGACCCATCTGTGTCAGTGGGAGGAACAGTGACCCATCTTTAGTATTAGGGGGGGAAATAATGACCAATCATTGGTGTCAGTGGGAAGAATAATGCCTCATTGTCAATGTCAGTGGCAGGACCCATGGCCCACTGTTGCTGACAGTGGGGGGAATATTGCCCCCCAATGGCTGGATAAAAGCAAGCAAAAGGACGCATTCGGCCCCCGGGGCTGCAGGTAGGAGACCACTGCATTAGGCTGCCAAATTAAAATAGAACTCTAGCTTTGTAAGCACCCCTGTCATTGTTAAAGCGGAATTAAACTCTCCTATCCTTTCAGTCAAAGAAGCTGCCATCTTGGCCTGTTTGTTCTGCAGTTGCCATGGTGCTGCACATGGGGTCAGTTATGGCATCAGCCATTTGATGGATCGATAGATTGGTTGATAGCACAAGTAACTGTGACAGTTATTATTTATGGTATGCCTTGAGTGTAACAGTTTTGGAAAACAGATACATTGATAGATTTATTTCTACTTTAGTTTGTCTCAACGCTCTAACTGCCACTTTGGCTGGACAGCTTGGTCTGTTAAAAGGAAGCTGGAAAACAACAGACGTACTGGCTGGATCAGCATGTGAAAATAAAGGAAATAAGAAAACTAATGCAGACACCACATCTAAGGATTATTAAGTTACAATATCATTTTTGTTTTTGGATTTAAAACAGCTTTAACTAGATGGCAGGTTTTACAGTCTAGCTATCCCAGGTATTACAGCCAGTGAACAACTGTCACAAGAACAAGTGTTAAGTGAGAGAGTACATTACAGATTGCCTACAGCTATTATGAAAAAAATGCCAACAGTGCTACTAACTTTCTGGTGTCTAGGTCACAATATGCATGCATCTACACATCCATATTGATATCACAGTTCCTACTTCATAAGTTATGATTCAAATGAACAGTCATCATTCCAACTGATGGCCCATCAATGTGTGGCTAACCAGCTTCCAAATAGGGAACAGCTTTAAAAGACTGATTAACCACTGCATCAGACACTGACTCCAGTACATAACGGCCTACACTGAGTCAGCTAAATGGATGTAAAAGTAACTATTGACACTCCAAGAATACATTACACCCAAAGCTGACAGACCTGGGTTAACACCCAGCAACCAGTTAAAAGGAACCTATTCTTAGAATTCTATAGCGGCTGCCACTGCCAACCTCCTTCTGAAAATGCTAGCTGTCTGACGGTTTCTGATTTCAATACTTTGAGTAAAACACTGAGAATAAGGATGCAGAAACTAAAGTCAAATTAAGATCAGAACTTCTGATCTACATAATTGTTCCAAGTTGCTGACTCTGTATTAAACCCACTAGATCCCCATGACAAGCAAACAATTAGCATTCTCAAAAAATGATGGCAGAAATTGCAGCCCCCATGTTTTTCTGAGTACAACTTTCCTTAAAGTGATTCTAAAGGGTTGATTGTTTTTTAATCTTACCTGCTCCATACAATGGTTTTGCACAGAGCAGCCCTGAACCTCCTCTCTGGGGTCCGCTGCTATCGTTCCTGGCTTTGCTTCCCTTCCAAGTGCCCCCATAACAAGCCACTTGCTCTGGGGGCACTTCTGCATGCTCAATCCTGAGCCGGGCCGCGTGCATCTACTGACACACACAGCATGGCTGGACCTGCTTGGCTGACTGCTTTCTACATGTCCATTGAGGATAAAGAGCAGTGCTGCTGCTCTCAAGCACAGCATTGGATTGAGATCAGACTTTGGGGGGGAATGTAATGATCACAGAAGGTTTTTCACCTTAATGCAGAGAATGCATTGAGGTAAATAACATTCTGCCTGTACAACTGCTTTAAAGTGATATTACAGGTTTGTTTGTTTTTCTTCTTTTGGGGGGTGGAGATTGTTATAATAACAAACATCATTCCTACCTGCTCTGTGCAATGGTTTTGCACAGAGCAGCGCCTATGCTACTCTTCTGGGGTCCACCGCTGGAAACTCTGGGCTCCAATCCATATCCCCCCCCCCCCCAGTGCTCCCTGAGCAAGCTGCTTGCTCTGGGGGCACACATGCATGATCGCTCCCGAGCCCCCTCTGTGTGTTCATAAGACACACAGAACGGAGATCGGCCTGCCCCTTGTCACTGGGGGAGCTGTGTTTAAGGTGGAACATGTAACATGTCCCAGAATTTGCTGTCTCCCTCCCCCCCCCCTTGATTACCCCCATAGTGTGACAGTGGAAGGGAGAGCTTCTCCCTGCACCCGCTGTCACTATTCAAAACAGCATGGTCAAGTGGGACTCCACCCACACAGCCTCATCATTCATTCACAGTTTCCTATGAAGTAATGAACTACAAGTAGCATCTGCCACAGCGGCTGACGGCTTATAGTTCTGAATGAATTGTGAGGGAGCTGATGAGTGCCCTTGTAGTTCATTCACAAGCCCTGAAGCTTTGAGGTTCTCTGGAGGTACAGACTAAAAGCTGTAGGACTTGTCTGCAGAACAAAAAACTGGTCACCAGCCCAAGTCTATAACTGGATTTTTCAGCAGTGAACATGGACGGGCATCGCATAGAAAATAGAAATAGGGCTACCCTGTTCAACTTGCCAGCCTACCCCAGTCTAATAACGGCTATTATGAGCAAGGAACATGGGTAGGTATCACTTATCAATAAGGGGGATAAGAAAGCCAGTTCAATCTGCCAGCCAGTTACCCAACTATCGAAAACCAAATAAACCTGTCTAAAAACATGCGTTTAAAAACAGGGGTTTCATTAGCACACATTTGCAAATACATACGTAAGCCACAGAGCCACATCACGATACCCTGAGTATCTGTGGTCCTAACTCTATAAATCTTGAGAGTCCTCACAATGGAGGCACATGCATTTAAATGGAAAGAAACAAGAGCAGGTGAACCTGAGGGAGCCCACCCCTCATTAAGGTCATGGGAGTGTACCTGACACCCAGCATGTAGCACAGTGGCAGCCAGGGCGTCCAGTGCACACACTGAACCTCCACAATTTGCATACAAAAAACTGGTCACCAGCCCAAGTCTATGACTGGCTTTTTCAGCAGTGAACATGGACGGGCAGTCTGCAGAAGCCTGACCACTGCACTCCTAATCCACTGATCACGGGTGCAATGCTTTCCAGGACCCTGAAAGAAACAATAATAAATGCACTTCTTTTTTTGGGGCAAAAATATGTACATTTTTAATTTTTCTAAAAATGTGAACGTATCCTTTAAGCAGAGATAGAGGTTTTTAATGAGAGGTTAAGAGTTGCTATAGTATGCTCCTTGACAAAAAAAAAAAAAAAAAAAAAAAAAAGAGCACTGAAAAGTCACCTGAATATACATTGTAACAAATGAAACATTTACTTACATTGCTGTTTCATTGCAGACTTTCAACATCAGACTACATTTGAGCATGTGGTCTCTGTGCCAGAGTTGCACAACATGGGCTTCCAGGAATGTGTGTTTTTAAAGTTTCCATGATATGCATTGCAATATGTTCAGGATTTTAAAAGAAGTATGGCCAAAGCTTTTTTCGGCCATACTTCTCCTCTGGGTAACAGGAATGAACACTGAACATTGTTACATAGATTGTAGAGCCTCTCTATATAAACACTGCACGGTATTACATAGATTGTAGAGCCTTGCTATATAAACACTGCACAGTATTACATCAATTGTAGAGCCTCTCTATATAAACACTGCACAGTATTACATAGATTGTAGAGCCTCTCTATATAAACACTGCACGGTATTACATAGATTGTAGAGCCTTGCTATATAAACACTGCACGGTATTACATAGATTGTAGAGCCTCTCTATATAAACACTGCACGGTATTACATAGATTGTAGAGCCTTGCTATATAAACACTGCACGGTATTACATAGATTGTAGAGCCTCTCTATATAAACACTGCACAGTGTTACATAGATTGTAGAGCCTCTCTATATAAACACTGCACAGTGTTACATAGATTGTAGAGCCTCTCTATATAAACACTGCACAGTGTTACATAGATTGTAGCACCTCTCTGTATAACCACTACACAGTCTTGCATAAATTGAAGCACTTCTCTATATAAACACTGCACGGTATTACATAGAGTGTAGCGCCTCTTTACATAAAACACACTTGTGAGTCTATTTATGAATAGACCCCCCCCCCCCCATTCACTTTATAAGTGAATGTAACTTTCACCAAACATTATCTGGTATAGAAATAATAAGTCATTTAAAACATGGATCTGGAAGATTCACCTGCGGAGAAAGTTTATTGAATCTCAGATGCACTGCTTGCTGTCACCACTGTCTGTAAATTATACAAACAATTCCACATCACCAAACCTGTACATTTCAGCTGGAATGTGATAACATTGGAGACAATTGTTAACAGCAATGCAGAAAACTGGTTCAAGTAAACAGGAAAAGTGTTTTTCCTAGACATTCATTTCTCACATAACAGTCCTGTTTATGGTAGCACTGTATGCGTTTTAGAACCCTAACCAGAATTTTCAGTAGCTGGATCAGACCCAGTGTTGTCATCTACTCTCTTCTTTTGGGATCTCTGCCAGCACCATCTTCTCACTGCAGTTCCCGGAGCAGCCCATACTGTAGTTATCAAAAAGCTAAGTGCCAGAGTCTCACTTCTCAAGCTGTATTAAAAAACAAACAATATCAAAAACCCTGGACAGTGGTAGTTAAACACTTCTGTAATGACTTCTACAGGTGGACAGAGGTGGGAACAAAGTTAGAGAAACTTCACTGATAGAGAATTTAATAACAGTGGATAAATGATTTTCTGACTGCCATCCAGCAAAAACAGAAATATCAGCTCTGGTTGTATGTTCCCTTTGAGGGCTTGTTCACACCATGGTGCAGAGATGTCAGTTTTTCTGCATGCATTCTGCAAGGGCACAATGAAATCAATTGTTTTCTATGTGCCCTGTTCACACCACAACAGTATATTAGTAGACTTTTCCTGTGCATGAATCTGAAACGTGTATAAAGCTCATTGCAGCTTGCATGAAAACTGAGGTTTCTGGGGGCGTGTCCAAGATGGCGACCGGAGCGGCCGCATAACCCGGAGCTCCGGCGCCGAACTTCTAAATCCGCTGCCATCCGTGCGGCGGCGGATCACGGAGTGACAGCGGAGGACCCGGGTAGTATCCCCGATCCCGGGGAGACGGATTCCGGGTGACATTTCCGCCCCTTGTGGCGGCAGACGTCCGCGGCTTGGTGCGGCCGCGTGGGCCAGGGCTCCGGCGTCACCCATCAGTTCTCCCATCTGTACCCTCTGCCATCCGGGCTGTGGGAGATCACCTGGGGACATCCGCAGCGCCCTCTGCATTGCTGGGACTAGGGGAGAGACGCCGCTGAGTATTGCTGCTTCCCGCGGTGGCGGCAGCATCTGCGGCCTACAACATCTGTCGGGAGCCTCCTTCGTCTGGTCGCAGTGAGTGGGGGGTGCGGGTGGCCTCCTGTCATTAGATCCCCCCACAGTGACTTGGGGAGTGGGCCTCACGTTGCTGACCCGCCATCTTCCGTGACCACAGCCCCTGTTGAGCTCAGAGGCCTACTGGGGCCTTAATACTGCCCCGGGGGGGGGGGGGGGGGTGTCTCCCTGGCCACGTTGGAGAAGCGTAGAAAAATGAAAGAAGTTACAACGGTCCTGTTCTCAGCTCGTATCCGCTACAAATGGGGCTTCCCCTTTAAGTTGATAGTTCCACATAATGGGAGCACATATATAGTTACATCCCCTTCTGAAGGTAGAGCAATCTTGGCCAAATTAGGCCTAGCGGATGCCCCATCACCTCAACGTCCACCCTCCACCCCTCGTATCTCTCCCATTTGGCATACCCCATCTCCACGGAGGGATAGAAGGAGAGTCAGACAGGATCCGGGTTGACAGGTCCATTCTCACTTGCCTAATACCTATTGTTTGACAGTCCTTGGTCCTGCCTATTGTCTTTTATGACTTTACCAAGAATTGGGACACAGGGATTTTGCTCTTTATATCTTACTCTGTCAGGATGTGTATTTCTATGGTTACTGCTGTGATAATTTTGTAATTCTGAGTATTATGTGTGCCTTGCATTGATAGATGGACGAGTTAAGGTATAACAAGGGTCTTCGGACCCTCTTAATTACGCCCATTGGTTTATGGTTTCACAACTCTTCGACACGTTACCCCACCCTGCCTCCTGACATGTCCGGAGGTGTCACCGCCCGACTGAGGGGTGGCAGCTCCGTTTTCCGTGTTTTAGGGAGACAGGGTCTGGGCCCATTTGGCCCCTTAATATTTGAACTTTTTGTTTTATCAGGTATGACAAATTTTCAGCCTGATCCATGTTCTTCAGTTACCCTCTTAATTGTAGGAGCTATTACAATCTCCTCTCTATTGTTTTTTGTATTCTCTTTTCTCAAAACTTTAGTGCATGAGGATGGTGTTGTGTCAGTCTGTGGACCCATGTTAGGGCCGGGGGGTCCCCTAGGCTGGTTCTGCCACCTGTACGTCTGTCTGATGTAGACCTGCGGATTTCTATGTCTAGCCAAATAATTTTAGGGGATATCCCTAAAGTGTGTACTTTTATGATGATAGTAACAAGCTCTGTTTACTATGGTAATTCAATGTATTTCGCATAATGTCCAGGGTTTCAATTCGCCAAACAAGCGCAAAACGGCCTTTCTTCAATATAAAAGACTGGGAGCCAAGATTATCTTATTACAGGAAACACATTTTGCCCGACCCGACATATTTTCATAGATCTTATAGGCAGGGGTATTATACCCTGCATTCCTCCAAGAGTAGGGGAGTGGCCATCTTTCTACATAACTCATTCCCCTTTGAGGTACAACATGTGTATCGTGATCCGGACAGTAGGTTTATCATTCTTAAAGGCACCCTTTCAGGTCGAGAACTTACTATTGCTAATGTCTATGCACCGAATTCAGCACAAGCTACCTTTTTTTCTAAATTTTTTGGTGCTCTGGATAGGTTTTTGTCGCCCCCATCTATTGGTGAGTGAGAATTTTAATCTGGTGGCAAATCCTCTTTTGGACTGTAGTTCCCCCTCGCACTCTTCCCAGGCTTTCCCAAAATCCCTTACTAAGAAACTAGATGCCCTCCAGTTGGTGGATGCCTGGAGAGCGCACAATATAGGAGCCAGGGATTATACATTTTATTCCCACCCACATGACTCTTATGCTAGATTAGACTATATATATTGTACCCCGATTTTACTAGCGAATTCTAGGATAGCTTGCATTCATTTGAGCCCCTGGTCGGATCACAGTATTATGGCTTTATCTATCACGTTTGTGGGATTGGCACCTACTCCCTTCTCTTGGAGACTTAATGATTCTATGCGAACTGATATTGACTCTCGCCAGGAGGTGATTACATCTCTTCAGGAATACTTTCAATCTAATTCAACCCCTGATATTTCCCCAGCCACACTCTGGGTAGCCCACAAGGCGGTCCTACGAGGCCGACTTATCTCCATGGCTTCACCCAGAAATAGAAAACGTTGGCAGCAAATACTACTTCTAACCCGAGAATTAGAAGCACACTATAGAAGCCATGTCGCTAATCCATCTCTACTTAATAAACAGCTACTGTCCCAAAAGCACTTGGAACTGAATGCCCTGCTTTCCCAAAAAACTGAAAAGGTCCTTCGCTGGTCGAAGGCCTCATTCCTATTACATAGTAACTCGGCATCTACCATGTTTGCAAGGAAGTTGAACCACTCTCTGCGCCCCCCACACGTGTATAAATTACGCACAAATTCGGGTGCTATCTCATCTCTACCTCAGGAAGTCTTAGGTATTTTCAAAAATTTTTATTCTAAGCTACTAGCTCCTCCGCAGTCAGATTCTGTTCCTCTGTCAGACTCCTGGCTGGATTCTATACCCCTCCCTCCCCTTACACCCTCTCAGATTGTCTCTCTTAATGCCCCCTGTACTTTAGAGGAAATAACATGTGCGATAAGTGCGCTTAAACGCTCTACTGCACCGGGTCCTGACGGTTTTACCGCTAGCTATTATAAACATTTTGCCTCTACATTGGCTCCATACTTGATAACACTATTTAATGATGTTTTACAGGGGGGTAAGTTCCCTGAGGAGATGTTATTGGCTAACATGTCTCTAATACCCAAGCCACAGAAAGACCACTGTTTGCCACAAAACTATAGGCCAATCTCGGTCATGAATAACGATCTAAAAATATTTAGCAGTATTTTGGCAGACCGGTTGGCCCCTATCATCTCCTCTTTGGTTTCTCCAGACCAGTCGGGTTTTATTCCCGACAGATTTATTACTGATAACATTCGTCTCACTCTAAATGTTATTCAAGATGCCAATTTACATTCCAAAGAGGTTCTGTTGATGAGTTTGGATATAAACAAGGCCTTTGACAGTGTTCTTTGGCCCTACTTGTTCTTCTTGCTACAGAAAATGGGCTTCAGTGATGGGTTTTTGGCAGGCATACCCTATACGACTCTCCTAAAACAAGAATTAGGCTTCCCGGCTGTAACTCTGACTTCTTTACATTGGGTAGAGGTACCCGCCAGGGCTGTCCTCTTTCACCCCTTTTATTTGCGCTGGTGTTGGAATCTTTGGCATTGGCGATCAGATCACATTCGGATATTTCTGGCTATTCATTATTAGTTGCACATTTTAAGCTGAGCATGTATGCTGATGATGTTATGCTTTTTATTACTAACCCGTTGACTTCTTTACCTAACTTGTGTGCTGTACTGAACGATTTTGCCAAAGTGTCAGGTCTCACTGTTAATTTTACCAAATCTGTGATTATGCCAGTTAATGTTCCTGACTCCCTAAGTGCATCTCTCCGTAGTTCTTTCCCATTTCGCTGGGTCAAGGACAGGATATCCTATCTGGGGATAAACCTCACTCCCAGATACTCGGATATATTTGCGGCTAATTATCCACCATGTGTATCACGTCTCTCTACTCTACTGAAGATTTGGCACGGTTATCATATCTCCTTTCTGGGTAGAGTCACGGCGGTTAAAATGAATATTTTGCCCAAACTGCTTTATCTTTTTAGAGCACTTCCAGTTCCGGTCTCAAAAACGTTTTTGGATCACTTTCAGCGGACTATTAACAATTTTATTTGGGGAAATAAGCATCCATGTTTTGACTCATCCATTTTGTATCGCTCACAACGGACGGGAGGTCTTCCTAACTTTTGGCTATATTACCTCTCGGCTCGTTTTGCGCAATTATCACAATGGGCTACTATTAAGTCTCAAATCCCATGGATCAAATTTGAGTCTCAGTCGATACGTCCTTTTTATTTACCGGGAATTTTATGGTCTAACATCTCCCCCCGATCGCTTATTTTTCATAACTCCATAGTGACTCACTCGCTGACACTTTGGTCCAAACACAAATCTAAATTGAGTTTAGTCTCTCCTATTCCCCCAGGTGTGTCATTTTTTGGTGATCCTACTTTTGTTGTAGCCTTTTCTTCCCCTCACATGTTTCGTTGGTGGTATGATCGATCTTTTATCAGACTATCGGATTTCCAAAGAGGAGGATCTTACATTACCTTTGATATGCTGCGCGTGTTATTTGATGTTCCTCTTCGTGAGTACCTTCGTTTTAGACAGATTAGGCACTTTTTTAATGCGCACTTTGGCCTTACCCCATCCTCTCCGATTTCCTTTTTTGAACGTATCAGCCGTGACTCTCCCAGGGGTAGGGGTCTTATCTCAGATCTTTATCACCAATTTTTGATCTGTCTTTTTCATGCTCCCCCTTTGTACAGACGAAAATGGGAGGAGGATTGTGGTATCACTTTTTCAGATGAGGATTGGGATTCCATGGTGGATAATATATGCAAGAGCTCTATATCTCTTTCGGTTCGTGAGACGGCCCTTAAAGTTCTAACCAGATAGTATTATACCCCGTCAAGACTACATGTACTGTTTCCACAAACGTCCCTTTTATGTTTTCGGGGCTGTGGCTGCACAGGTACTTTGGTTCATATATTTTGGGATTGCCCGAACATATCTTTGATCTGGCGTAGGATTTCTGAGGTGGCTGCCTCACTGTCGGGTACCCCAATACGATTGTCCATGCAGACCCGTTTATTGGGGGCCCATATCCCAGGGGTCTCTGATGCCAACCTGAGATTGATACATACATTATGTATTGCCACTTTATGGTCTATTGCCCTACATTGGAGGTCCAATGTTGTACCCTTGGACTCCGTTTTACACAGAATTGATGCTGTAATGCTTATGGAACGCATTCATTATACCCTACTGGATAAGATGCACTTATACGATAAAAAATGGGAGTCATGGAGAGATTGTAGACACTTATTGCATGCTTAATAACATCCCCAGTAAAAGTTGGCTGACATATACTGTTGACAGATGTATCACTTAACCTACTTTGTCGTTTACGTATTTCATGCACTCGTAACTTCCTCTTTTCTTTTATCTTCTTTGTTATGTAATATACTTTTATGTATTGTACTTTTCAAAAGTGCCTTGTTTTTGCTGACAATATCACTTTTAAAATGTGCTGTTGTTTTACTGTCTACTCATGTACAATAAAATCGTTTGTAAACAAAAAAGAAAACTGATGTTTCTGCACGTGAAATCTGCGTGTCAGTTTCCATCAGCTTTTCTGCATGTATGGTATGAATGAGGCCTAAAGCAGATCTAAAATAATTGCTACATTATCACGTTTGTTCAGGACACTTCAGAATTCTTTTTAAATTTGCAGCTTTCTTTAAAATACTTGGTGATCCTGCCCTGAAGGTCCTGTTCAGGCACTTCCTGTTATAGGATGACAACACTCTGTTCCTGTCTCGCAATGGTGCAGGTGTTGTCTCAAGAAGAGCTTCAAATGGAGACTACCAGTGGCCATTTCAATGCACATTATGCAAACATGGTCCATTGTTGTCAGCATCAGGAAACCCACCGCGCAGCCACCATTGGAGTACCTGCACATAGATAGAAACATGCTACCAACAGGCTGCAGCTTTACACTTAGGCCCCTTTCATGCATTCTGTCTGTCTGTCTGTCTGTCGATGGATGAAAAACGGATAACGATGCATTCCTATGAACAAACAGATGTAAATGGATGTCGGCCATTGATATTGTTTTTTTCCCCCATTCAGGTACATTTTTTTTTTTTTAACTGAACAAGTTTGCATATTTGTTCCATCTAACAAAATGGAAGTAAACGGATGAAAACCTGATATAAATGGAATCCGTTTTCTCTGAGCAAAAAATGTGACTTGAGAGGATGACGCCCATGTGACTGTAAAGGCCCCTTTCACATAGGTGTGCTGTCAGTCCCTTTATAACCCATGAGTAGACACATGGAAAAACTGCCTGCAATATACTGTATCCCTATTGACCAGCAGATTTAAGAAATCGTGTGTCTGTTTATATACGGGTCCTTTCTACTTCCTGGACTGATCACTACAACTTCACCTCCAGGTCTGCTTTTGGAGATGTGACCAGATATAGGCAGGCACACACTAGAAGGATTACATGGGTCTATTTTTCTCTATCACGAGATGGAGGAAAAAAGGGAACCTACACAGATGTCATATTTGTATGTCTCCGTTCTGATCCAATCAGTCTACAGGTCCCATGCCAAGACCTGCAGGGTGCCTGTTTGAAAAAGGAGCTACGGCTGCCCATACATTATACAATCCGTTTGTACAATCTCTTTAAAGTATTACTAAACCCAGGACCCTGCATTCACTATATCTGGTCTCCCACAGTACACACAACATGGAAGTGCAATTATTTTAGTAAATATAAACTGCTAAATACCTTTTCTCATCAGCAGTTAGAGCAGTCTTGTGACTTCTATCAGTGTCCAGCAGAGCACTGGTTAAAGCTTGTAGAAGGAGTTTTAATTTTGCTCTATGAGGATGCAGAACCCCTGACCTCTGTCTGGACAGGGCTGATTGGCCCTGTGCTGATCACATGCACTCTCCCAAGAAAAAAAAAACCTCTCTAGCAAGACACACTAAATTAAACATGTGCAGAGTGCCCCCTAGGCTCTGTACTATCAGGAGATAAAATTGGGAATGTGGAAGAAGGGGAGGATCAGAGAAGATAGGATCAAACAGCGTTTTTACACTATGTATAGGATTAACCCCGTAGGTTCCACAGTGAGAACAACAAGTATGCTTTACTGCATATACAGACTTATTTTACTGTTGTGGGTTTAGGGACACCAAGAT
Source organism: Staurois parvus (assembly GCF_062004578.1). Taxonomy (NCBI): domain Eukaryota; kingdom Metazoa; phylum Chordata; class Amphibia; order Anura; family Ranidae; genus Staurois; species Staurois parvus. The sequence continues at coordinate 13,134,624 of NW_028318430.1, read as the reverse complement.
TTACCACCAACTATGTATTCCAAGGGCCTGCCTGATTTGATAATAAATGAATGGTATGTTTAGGTTTGTCCTCATATTACACAGTTTTGGTAAATCTAAAAGGATGTTGTATGATCAGATTGTATAGTGTATGGTCAGGCTAAGGATCATCATACACATTAGAATCTAACTGTACAATCAACCTTAGACCTACAGATCTATGTAATATAAACGCGTAGCTAACTTATACAAATCAATGTCTAACCAGTCAGGCAGACCCCTCCACTTTATATCTGTTGGTTGATCTAAAGCTGGCCGCATACTACACCATCTGATTGTACAAACTCCCTTTGATTTACCAAATTCATATGAGGAAAACCTAACAATACTTTCAATCTGTATCTAATCAGGCAGGCCCTCATACTACATAGTTATTTGTAGATGTAACGGAGATTGTATGATCAGACTGTATAGTGTATGGTCAGTCTAAAGCCAGCCATAGATGATGAGATTTTCTTTCCCACAAGCACATAGTCAGTGTTGATGGGGGAATCCCTCCCGCTGAGCTATTGTGTGCTCCCGGCAGGGGGGGGGGTGTGGTTTAGTCCCTGCCGGGAGAGCACAATGCTTATTTCTAGCAATAATTGTATGTAAAAATCCAACTGGATGCTTGTACCCAAGTCATACAACAATCGAATTGGGTACAATCAGCCTGCCCATAAATGGTTCGAATCCCAGCCAGTCCCTGCTGAACCGGCTGAGAATCAACCCATCTAAGGCCAGCTTTAGACTCATTAGAATCTAACTGTACAATCAACCTTACCCAGGTGCGGACTGACCATTTGGGAACTCAGGCACTGCCAGAGGGCCTGGGGTCAGTAGGGGGCCCCGTGAGATGTCCCTGGTACCTTTCATAAGCTTTTTTGGGTGTGGTTTGAGTGTGGGTGAGGACACAGGGGCCACATGATCCCCTATTGCCCCGGGGCCCCATGAGTTGTCAGTCCGCCCCTGACCTTACCTACAATAACCTAAAGTTTCTATGTACTATGAACACCTATCTAATCTATCCAATCAATGTGTAACCAATCAGGCAGACCTAAAGCTGGCCACATACTATACCATCTGATTGTACAAACTCCCTTAGATGTACCGAAACCACATAAGGACAAACCTAACAATACTTTCAATCTGTATCCAATCAGGCAGGTCTTCGTACTACATAGTTATTGGTGAAGCTAAAGGAGATTGTATGATCCAATTGTATAGAGTATGGTCAGCCTAAAGCTAATACAAACTACAAATGGATTGCACAATCACCTTTAGATCTACCAACAAGTATGCAGTGCCGGGGTCTCCTTAGGTGGATACACACTGATTGGATAGATTAGGTAGATGTTCATATTAAATAGTCATGGTAGATCGAAGGTTGATTGTATATTCAGATTGCAGCATGGATTCAGGGAAGGGTAAGATCTTATATTACATAGTCTTGGTAAATCTAGTCATACATATTACAATCTGATTGTACAATCTCCTGTTGATCTACCAACAAACATGTAGTGCAAGGTTCTGCTTGATTGGATAGAATTAGGTAGGTGCTCATATTACATAGTTTTGGTAAATCTAAAGCTGATTGTACAAGGATTGAATGGCCAGATTGCAACATGGATTCAGGTAAAACCTCATTTTACATAGTTTTGGTAAATCTAAAGCTCATCATACACTTTACAATCTAATCAAACAATCTCCTTTACCCTAGGTTCACACCTAAGAACCGCTGTACAGTGCATTTAACATGATTTCCTATGGCACATGTTCACATCTCCACGTTTTCACCCGCTGCGTTTTTTGGAAAGGGAAGGGGCGTTTTTGAAAGCAAAACGTTGCATTTTTGGTTCTATAGACTTCAATGGAAACGCTGCAGAAAAGCATGTAATGTGTTTTTGCAGCGTTTTAAATCTGCCTAAGAACAAGAAAAATAATTTAAAAAACCAAAACACATCAAAAACACACTACATGCTTTTCCGCAGTGTTTCCATTGAAGTCTATAGAACCAAAAACCCAATGCAGAAACGTCTCAAATGGAAACTGCATAGGTGTGAACCTAGCCTAAGGCTGCTTTCACATGGAGGAGTTTTTCAAATGTTTCTGCATTACAAAAACGCCTGAAAAGCTCAAGAAAACTGCTTCCCTATGTATGTGAATGTATATCTACGTATGTTTTCACACTGAGGCCTTGCGCTTGCAGCGTGGTGTAAAAACTCCTGCTTAAAGCATCTTTGGGGAGTTAAAAAAAAAGCTTCTTCCCACTGAATTCAATGGAAAACGCCTGAAAAACAACTTAAAAACACCTCTGAGAAGCGTTTTTGGTGAAGTTTTTAAATCACGTGCCCTTCAAAAAATGCCCAGAAAGCGCTGCAAAAGCGTGTTAAAAACGCCTATGTGCTTCTGCAACGGATCAGTGTGAAAGTAGCCTTAGACCTACCAACAAGTATGCAGTGCAAGGGTCTCATTGATTGGATACAGGGATTGGATAGATCGAAGGTTGATTGTACAAGATTGTATGTTCAGATTGCAACATGGATTCAGGGAAGGGTAAGACCTCATATTACATATTTTTTTCTTTAATCTAGAGCTCCTTATACACATCACAATCTGATTATACAATCGCCTTTAGATCTACCAACAAGTATGTAGTGCTAGGTTCTGCTTGATTGGATAGAATTAGGTAGGTGATCATATTAGTTTTGGTAAATCTACAGCTGATTGTACAAGGATTGTACGGTCAGTGTGCAGCATGGATTCCGGTAAGACCTCATATTACATAGTTTTGGTAAATCTAAAGCCGATTGTACAAGGATTGTATGGTCAATGTGCAGCATGGATTCCGGTAAGACCTCATTTTACAGTTTTGGTAAATCTACAGCTGATTGTACAAGGACCTCATATTACATAGTAAATCTAAAGCTCGCCATACACATTGCAATCTAATCATACAATCTCCTTTAGACCTACCAACAAGTATGTAGTGCCAGGGCCTACCTAACTGGATGAGATGGGTAGATGGTCATATGACCAAGTTTTGGTAGATTGTACAAAGATTGTAACATGTATGGTGATCCGAGGCTGAAGATGATTGTACAGAGACAGAAGTAACGGTCAGCTGTGCATATACTGTACCTGCAGTATCCCAGATGGAGATGTTGTAGGGTCCCCACTGTTTCAGGTAGAAGGCTCCCCCCACAGTGCTGACAGTGTCCTGGAACCTCCTCTCCATGTACCTGTGTAGCAGGGAGGTCTTCCCCACATTCATGTCCCCCAAGAGGACCAGCTTCAGGTCTGGCTTCTTCATCATCGTAGCACCAGTCCAATCAGATATGCCCAGAGCAGCTGCAGAGTGCCAATGAGACCAAGCTGAGCCTGCCTGGCAGAGCCTGCTCCATACACCCCAGTGCTCAGATCCCCGCTCGCTGCGCTCCCACACAAAGCATTGCTGTAGTCCCTGGCTCTGGCTCAGGTGTTATGCTGCCAGCGAACACTTCAATAAAACTTTGCTAACTTGGCAAAACACGGAAGGAGTGCAGGAAGTGAGGGCACTCCTCCAGGCCCCGCCCCAGCCTGAGCCTCCTCAATGGTGGGTACCGCCCTGACTCCTCCCCGGCCGTTCCTCTTCTTGCCTTGGCTCCTCCCCGGCCTTGTTTCTCCATGCCTTGGCTCCTCCCCAGCCTTTCCCCTCCTTGCCTTAGCTCCTCCTCAGCCTTTCCTCTCTTTGCCTTTGGCTCCTTCGCGGCCTTTCCCCTCCTTGCCTTAGCTCCTCCCCGGTCTGGCTCCTCCCAGGACTGCTCCATGACGGGCCATAACTGGTCGTGAGCCCCTATAATGTGTGTGTATACACAGAGCGGCGTCCTGTAGTACGCATGCGTGTTCGGTATGCGAGAGCGATGACATAAGAGCAGGAAGTGACAGTGCATTCTCGTCTTTCAGGTGACTCAGACAGCCGTGTGATGTGAGGAGGGCGGGAAGGAGGGGGCGGTACCCGGAACACAGTTCTCTCTCTCGGCCGATACTGACGGAGGGTCGAGGCAGCCAGCAGTAGCCGCAGCCGCTCCAGCAGTAGCCGCCATGGCCACGTTTATCTCGGTGCCGCTGAAGAAGACGTCCGAAGTGGACTTGGTGAAGCCGCTATCCAAGTTCATCCAGAACACGTACCCGACCGGAGAGGAGCAGGCCGAGTACTGCCGGGCGGTGGACGAGCTGAACAAGCTGCGGAAGAGTGCGGTGGGTCGGCCTCTAGACAAACACGAGAGCTCGCTGGAGACCGTCATGCGTTACTACGACCAGCTGAGCTCCATCGAGCCCAAGTTCCCGTTCTCCGAGGGCCAGCTGTGCCTCACCTTCACCTGGAAGGACGCCTTCGATAAGGGCTCCCTGTTCGGCGGCTCTGTCAAGCTGGGCCTGGCCAGCCTGGGCTATGAGAAGACCTGTGTGCTCTTCAACATCGGAGCCTTGGCCAGCCAGATCGCCTCTGAGCAGAACCTGGACAACGATGAGGCCCTGAAGGCCGCCTCCAGGTACTACCAGCTGGCCAGTGGAGCCTTCTCCCATATCAAAGACACTGTGCTGTCCGCCTTAAGCCGGGAGCCCACCGTGGACATCTCCCCGGACACCATGGGCACCCTGAGCATCATCATGCTGGCCCAAGCCCAGGAGGTCTTCTTCCTGAAGGCAACCCGAGACAAGATGAAGGACGCCGTCATCGCCAAGCTGGCCAACCAGGCGGCTGACTTCTATGGCGATGCCTACAAGCAGTGCCAGTACAAAGATACTTTACCCAAAGAGGTGTACCCACTACTGGCTGCCAAGCATGGCATCATGCAGGCCCACGCCGAGTACCACCAGTCTGTCATGGCCAAACAGCAGAAGAAGTTCGGGGAGGAGATTGGCAGGCTGCAGCACGCCTCAGACTTGGTCAAAACTGTTTTTTCCAGGTACGACGAATACATCAACGTCAAAGATCTGTCAGACAAAATACAGCGTGCTCTCACTGCTGCAAAAAAAGACAATGACTTCATTTACCATGACAGAGTGCCCGATTTAAAAGATCTGGAACCTGTGGGCAAAGCGGCTCTGGTCAAGCCAACGCCTGTCACAGTCCCTCTGAGTCAGAAATACAGCGATCTTTTTGAAAAAATGGTACCGCTAGCTGTACAGCAGTCTATGAGTATTTATAACCAAAGGAAAGCTGATCTCATCAACACAACCATTGCCAGAATGAGAGATGCCACAACCTTGTGTAATGGTGTTCTGGCCTCTCTGAATCTTCCGGCAGCCATTGAGGATGTGTCTGGTGACAGCGTACCCCAGTCAATCTTGCAAAAGTCTAAGGCGGTTATTGAGCAGGGTGGTATTCAGACAATTGACCAGCTGATCAGAGACTTACCAGAGCTTCTCCAGAGAAATAAAGAAATTCTGGATGAGTCGCTGAAATTTTTGGATGAAGAAGAAGCGACTGATAATGACTTAAAATCCAAGTTCAAGGAAAGATGGCAAAGAACACCTTCTACTGAGCTTTATAAACCCTTGAGAACCGAGGGCAGCAATCTCCGTAACGTTTTGGATAAAGCCATTACCGCTGATGCTGTTGTGAAAGAACGCTACCAGTCTCAGAGAGAAGCCATAGCAATATTGTGTAAGCCTGAAGCAGAGCTCAATGCTGCCATTCCATCTGCAAACCCTGCAAAAACTATGCAGGGCAGTGAGGTCGTGAACACCTTGAAATCCTTGTTGGCCCAGCTGGATGAGATAAAGAAGGAAAGAGAGCAGCTTGAAAATGACATTAAATCTGTCAACTTTGATATGACCACCAAATTTCTCACCGCTCTAGCACAAGATGCTGCCATTAACGAAGAGGCTTTATCTGTGACAGAGCTTGATCGAATCTATGGAGGCTACACTGATCGAGTACAGAGAAACCTGACTAAACAAGAGGAAATAATCAGCAATATCCAAGTTTCTCACCAGGAGTTTTCCAAAATGAAACAATCAAACAGCGAAGCTAATCTGAGAGAAGAGGTCCTGAAGAAATTGGCTGCAGGGCATGACAGCTATGTAGAACTTGTTGCTAATCTGAGAGAAGGAACAAAGTTCTATAATGACCTCACAGAAATTCTGCTGAAGTTCCAAGGCAAGTGCAGTGATATTGTTTTTGCCCGAAAGACTGAAAGAGATGAGTTACTCAAAGATTTGCAGCAAAGTATTGCCAGAGAGCCAAGTGCACCATCAATGCCAGCAGTACCAAGTTATCAAAATACTGCATCCTCAACACCTGCTGCTGCTACTGGCATATCAAGCACTCCAACTCCAGCACCAAGGACTGTCTATTCTGCTAAACAACCTCCACCTCGCCCTCCTCCACCTTCAGTTCCTGCTAGTGCCCCTGCTGCTCCTGTTAGTGCAGCACAGAATGTTGTTCCTCCATTAGCAAATGCTTCAGCTCCAGTGCCCTCACAGCCTCTCTCCAGCACCATTCCATCACAGGCACAGGGTCCCCCATTTGCAACCTATCCCGGATATGCAGGGTATTATGGAATGCCCATGCCTGTTGGCTATAATCCATACATGTATGGCCAAACCATGCCTCCTTACCTATACCAACCACAGGCAGGCCAGGCACCTTATCCAACACAACAGGCTGGCTTTCCAATGCCACAGCCACCTTATTACCAGCCTCCTCAGTAGGAAGTGTGTAGACCTAAATGCTTGTAAACTGAAAAAGTAACTTTCAGTTGCAGTAAGTGCACTGTCTGATATATACAACTCCCTAATTTCTGGGTTTTATGACCTGTTTGAGTTAATCTTCTGATTGCACTAAGCTGTTTCTGCCTGCCCATTTGCAAACACGTGATCAGAATGAAAAACAAACTAAGTTTTGCCTGGCAAAATGACCTCCTTGAGCTAATAGGGGGTGTCTTTGATAATGAGCAAATATCCCCAGTAACACTATGCTCTTTCATATGTAAAATGGGGTTGGGAATTATCTATTTTTTCCATTCTCTGTTTTTACTTTTCATTTCTTTATGGTTTAGTTATTGTATGCTATTTTGTCTATTAATCAAAAGCCTTGTAAATCATTATAATGAAAAATAAATCTAAAAAGCACAGCAATGTTTGCAGATGCTGGTTTAAGGCTGATTGTTCTGTCTTGGTTTATAAAACTATTACTTGATTTCTAGAGGTTTCCCATTTTTATTTTTGAGTTATCGTATAGAAATCTTCATTACTTACTCTTACAAGGTGATTGAGTTGCTAACGAAAATAGTGTAGCACAGCGGTTGCTGTATTTTTCTCTAAAAACAGGTAAGTTGCAGGTTAATTCTGCACCTGCTCTAAGTGACAAAATAGGAATCTGATGCCTGTGAATAAATGTTTGCTTCAGTGTTTAATGGGATAGGCATACATTCTTGATCCTGAGCTCCAGACATATTGAAATAGAAAAGGAAATTGACTTACAAAGGGGGCAAATTCATGCTAGCCAGACACTCTCCTTGGGGCTGAACAGGAGAAATCATGATTCCTCCACCTGTTCTAAACAGTGTGTGCAGTCAAGATGGTTTTTGTTAGTTTTGGATATATTGGTGGAGCGTTAGGGTCCCTGTGAGGTTTTTATTGTTATCTAGGGAACTTGGATCAGTGCATGGCAGTCCCTGCTTGACAGAAGTCAATTGTTTGATCGACTTCTGTAAAGGCACATGCTGGAAAACATTGTTGATCAGTGGATACAGCTGCTGGTTGGTGTATTGTGACATCGTCGAGTCTTTTTTTTTTTTTTTTTTTTTTTCTAATACAATTTCCTGTTTTTTGTGTTGGGGGTTTTTTTTTTTTTTGTGGATGGCTAACATCTGGGTGCAGTATTTGTTGAGCCCACACATTTTTCACCTAGCTCTTTCAATATTTATTTTTCACAAAGTTTGTTGATCCCGGAAGAGCACCAGGTCTGCCCATGGCTTGAATTTTCAAGTCTGGTATGGCCATACTTTGTTCCGGCATGATGACAGAGCAACATGCAGAAATAGAAATGCTTTTACTTTAGAGTTGGGAAAAACTAGTAACCATATCCGATTTTTATTTCATAGCAGATTATCCTTAATTTTCTGTCTGAAATTGTTAAAGATTTACTCTTTTTTACCCTGTTAACAGAGCCCTGCAACAGTATGGGATATTCTAACCCCCACACTAGCCAAACTAGGCAAAGAGCTTTGGCTTGAAATATGCTAATGCTCTTTAACCTCTTCCCATCTGGCGCATGCCAATTAACAGCCAGACGGGAGTGCTGCTGATGTGGGGGGGGGGGGGGGGGTTTCTAAACGTTCCACTGCCTGGGAGTGCGCAGCGCTGCTGTGTCCAGTGGAACACAGATCGCTGAAAGAGGTCCCGATTCATGTGTCCACTGACCAATCGGTGATAACATGAACAGTAGTAAACAAGATGTCACTTCCTGACATTGTTTACTACTTGTGAAATCTGATCACAGAGGTCACACGGCACAAGGCTATTCACAACAGACTTGTACCATGTGACAAGCTGTGACCAATCGCCACTCGCACAGTATTTTTCAATGGCTGCAAGAATGCACCCAGAGAGAGAGAAGTTTATTGCTTTTACAGCCTTTATGGGTGTAAAAGCAATCGGTGTTTAAAAAAAAAAAGAAAAATCTTCACCTGCCACAAGTAGTACAGGGTTGCTATGGTGACACTGTACTGCTAGGGTGACAGTACGTAAAAAAAAAAAACTATAAAAATTTAAAAAATTTTGAAAGATTTTTTTCTTTACCAAGAAATAGTGGATACATTTTGGCCAAGATTTATGAAGAAATAGAAGAAATATTTATTTTCAAAATTTTATAAAACTTTTTTTTTTATTAAATCTGGGTCCCCTTGAAGCATTATGCCACAATGTGTTACTATGCAGCGCGTATGAGCACGTGTTGGCTGACTTGCTGTCAAAGGAAGACCTCCAGGTCTGTGCTGTCAATGCTCAGGTACTTCCATTTTCATGCATTGGAGTCGCACTGCCATAGCACAGAGCAGGTGCTGTATTGTACTCCTGAGCTGCACACACATGGCTCAATGTACATTGCCATGAAAATCTATATATTCCTGAGCTAACTTTTAAAACCCACATTCAGTGATTTAACTCTGTACAAAATTGCAATACACCAATTGTGTATCACTACCATAATTAAACAATATACCAGAAATGCGCAGCACTTTGTAATAAAAAACTCACAATATACAAATTTCAAAGAAAATTCATAAATGGGTTACTAGTGCCTCACACCCTCCTATACGTGCAGGCACTAATAACCTTATAGTTTTTTTTTTTTTTTTTTCCCCTTTTTAATGTATTAACCAATTGCCCAGAGGATTCCCCCCTTCCTTCCTGACAAGTCCATTTTTTGCGATACGGCGCTGCGTTATTTTAACTGACTATTGTGCGGTCATGCAACGCTGCACCCAAATTAATTTTAATTTTTTTGGGGGTTTTTTTTTTTTTTTGCGCTATAAAGAGACCAACAAATTTTGAGGAAAAAACTATTTTTGACTTTGCTAATAAACATGTCCAGTAAAAAATAAAATTGTCAAATTTAGGCCAAAATGTATTCTGCTACACGTCTTTGCTAAAAAAATAAATCCCAATATGTGTAAATTAATAGGTTTATGTGAAAGTTATGGCGGTGTAGATACTGGAATTTTATTTAATTTTTTTACTAGTTATGGCAGCTATCAGTGACTTATAGCAGGACTGTGGTGGGCATTCTGACACTGGGTGGAACTTATTTTTTTTTTTTTTTTTTTGTCGTCACTGACACCTCCAGTGACATCCAGTACAGTGATCAGTGCTAATAAAAAGCACTGACACTGTACTAATGGTAATGGGCAGGAAGGGGGTTAAAGTGGGGTGATCAAAGGGTTAACTGTGCTGTTTTACTACGTGGGTTGTCTGTGTTCCACTGTAAGCACACTGCTTGGTATAGCAGAGCCATACCAAGCCGTGTGCAGGAGCTGACTGGAGAGATCTGTGTTTTTATACACAGGTCTCTCCCTTGTTGGAGATACTCAGCGATCACGGGGTGCCGGTGAGTAATCACTGGCCGAGACCTGGTGATTGACAGCTGAGGCCGTTACCTGGAAATGCAAAATCCTGTATATATCTGTGATTTTGCGCACCCCTGCTGCCCTGTATCAGCATTTCTGCTGTAGGGAAGCTGATGAGAGGAAGCAGTTCATTTATATAGTGCAAGTTTAATTACAAAGTGCTGCACATTTCTGGTATATATTGTCAATGTACATTAATGCTGACAGGAGTAAGATTTAATGGCAGCGGAGACAACCAGGGCCTCTTTAAAAAAAAAAAAAAAAAAAAAATATGCTGACAAGCCAGGTTTTTAAGTTTAATACCACTTTAAAATAATAGTGTTAGTTTGCCCTTGCTATAGTAATCTGTATGTTTACACATACTGCACCATCTTTTAGATAAGTTTTAGTGTGAAGGTGATTAATTAATAGGTCAGACTTGTATGAGTATATAAGTTTCTGGAGCTTATCGGAGGAATATGGTAAAATGCGAGATAAAATTCTGATTCTGGATGAAAAGATTTCCTATACACACACACACAGCTGACATGCTAAAGCCTGCAGTTTACTGATCTAAAATGGTTGGTGGTCAGTTCATGTTGTTGAACAATTTAGTTAACTAAAACCTTGTTTCTTTTATAGGAGCATTTTGAACCTATGTCTGCAGTATTTAATGTAACTAACCGTCGGATTAAAGTAATGGGAAAGATTTTGCAACATCTTGCTTGTTAAATGATGCTTCACATTTCCTCTGATCTTCTGTGTATACATTTTTCCAATAAATTGTCTTATAAATTTTTTCAAACTTTTTTTTTTTTTTTTTTTCTTTTTCTATGTGGTTATGTGACTGCATAGCCCCAGTGTTTAGGCCCATACTCTCTGAGGCTGTTGGACAGAACTCTTCTCCTGGCCCAACAATACCTTGACAATGCTGCAAGCTATAGATTCCAGTGAGATGTCAGTTTCTTTTGTTGGCGGTCAGGGCATAGATCAGCCTGACGGTTTTGATCTTGTGATCACATAGAAAAAATGTAAACAATCTGGAAGTGATATATTGGCAAAATGTTAAAGGAAAGGAAAAGCATTATTTAAAAGGTAGGTTATTGTGATGCGTCTTCTACTTTTAAAGGGCATGTTTGGATGGGTAAATAGTGTGCTTTTGACATCACATTAACTGATCAGAAATGTGTCCGAGACCTGCAGTGCAATGAGCACTGACTGGGTGCTTGTCAGGAAAGGGGAGTGTTGGGTTTATCCCTTTTGCTGCCAGAGCTGTTTTTGCATTTTTGGCACACATTTAAAAAATCATTTAAGGTCTAAAAATTACACAAATCCAACAAACATTATATATTTTCTAAAATCTGAGACCCGAGAGAATAAAATGGTGGTTCCAAATTTTTTAGGTCACACAATATTGTCACAAAGGTCTAGGAAACACAAAAAATACACTTTAATTTTGGGGCACAAAAAGCAATAAAGTATCCAATTTTGTTGTAAAATACAAAAGTTGAGGTTGCTTCAGTATCTGGCCTAAAGCAATCGCTTGCTATGGGGCAGATCTGGGGGCTGGTTGTGTCTGTGTCTATAGATACAATGCAATGTGGTGACACATTCCACTTTGTACATTTGCACGGTGTACACCTTACTATTATAGTATATACCCTGCCAATGTCTGTGGTCCCTGCTTCATTTCACCAGACTGCATGAATTGCCATTGGATTTCCTGGTGCACAAATGGGTAAACCTTTGCTGATCAGGAGGAAAAGCAGAATTGTATTTAAATTGCCCAGGTTCAGTTTCATATTTTGCCTACCTTCTCAAATTGACTGGACAAATGTTGTGAATTGCCTAGCATAGTTTGCTTACTTTAGTGACCGTTTCATACTATTGCAATTTGACACAACATGCACAATACCACTTGTTCTGTGATGTGGTGATGTTCTTTTCTAATGGCACTCAACACATGTAGCAGCAAAATTAAATGCTCTATCTGTGTGTATGTGTATAAATCTATCTATTTATAAAAGTCTGTCGCAAGCCTTTTCAAATGAATGAGCTCCTAAGATTTCCTATGAAAAGGTAAACCACTTGGCTGTCCTAAATATCCTCTGCATTCAATAGATCCCGAATCCCACAGCAAGTAAGCAGATCAGGAATTCAGACTTTTTTTTTTGGCATACTTGTACTTGTTTGTCAGTGAAAGTGCTGGACTTGCAGGACAGTTGGGAAAGAAATATTTTCAGTAGTAACTGCTTCCTTCTCTTGAGTCCTTATTGCTTTAATGCACACTGTATGTCTATACTTTGAAAATATTGCCTCAATTTCCTTGCCAAGGTTGTCTGCTTGGATAGTACATTGAGAACTAGCACCCCTTAGTATTACTGTTCAGGAGTGGAGACACTGTAAGGCTACGTTCACACTAGCGTTGTGTGCAGGCGGCAGAGAGGTGTTTGGGAAGCGTTTTTACCGCTTCCCAAATGCCTCTGCCAATTCTGCACATTACAGCACATGGTGCTGTTCTAACGGGAGCGTCGCGTCGCAGCAAAACGGACGCCTCTGATCGAGTCAGGAGGCATTGAAGCCTCCTATTCTTGTCTATGGTGCCGCTCCGCAAACGCCCGGCCGGCGTGTGCGGTTGCGGGGCATTTGCGGAGCGGTAACACCACTCAAACTGCATTATAGGCGTTTGTGGGGCGTTATTAACGCTCGGCAAACGCCTAGCTACAGCCACTAAACCACACATGCGGCGTTTGCCGAGCGGTAAACGCTCCGCAAACGCCAGACCAACGCTTGCCAAATGCTATAGGGGTGTTGGGCAAGCGTTGGTAAAACAGCCAAGTGTGAACGAGCCCTAAGAGTGTTTGCCCAGTCTGTATTAGTACACCTAGAGCTGATGCCTAGAAGAGCTCAATGAACTGGATATAGGTTTACACAACCAGAGCATAAAAACTTTAGGGACAGAGTTTAAATGGTACAAACCTTTTGTTGCAAATATGAGGACTCAGCCCGTTTTGGAACATTTAATTCACTGAATGCCAACGACATGCTTTGCATGAAGCTCTTTGCTGCCCCTGGCAGCGTTCTATGCTGTCTATGGAGAAATCCCAGCCCTGAATGAAGTAGTTGAAAGCTAAATGATTACAGCTTTAGTGTTGGTGGTGCCTACATGTTCACCTACAAAAGTATGCTCACCTAATACAATTTGGTTTGCTGTCTACTTATTTATTGCAACAGTAATGAAGTTAACGTGAACCCTTGCATGAAAAAGTTATTCTTATCTTGCTCCCCCAACCTGTAACAATTGCAGTGGTGTGTGGTGGGTTTTTTTTTTTTTGGGGGGGGGGGAGGGGGGCGAGTATCGTTTGGGTGGTACCTGATTCTACTGGCTCATTCCTCATCGTGGTGAGGATATTTCCTCAGCCTGCCAGCTGATTCCTGCTGAATCACCTGAAATTCAAACCATGGGAGGAGTTCTTCACCACCCAGCTCAACAAGTATACTCCATCCACCTTTTTAGTGTGGATAGGGAAACTTATTTTTGCTTGTTCAGCTGAAAGAAATCTAACTGACTGATTGCTGGCCATATATGGATCCCTTAATTGTGCAGCCAGCAGGCTCAATGATAAAGGAGTGGATTGCTCCATCTGCACGAGGTAGATATAGGAATTCTCCCTGCTGAGAGGAGACTCTCTCCCCTTTCAGAGTACATTGATCTGCAACTGCAGCTGTTGGTAGAGAAAACTTCCTACAAGCCAGTTCAGCAGTGTCATGTCCATCTACCGATGGACATCTGTCAAGCAGGAGCAGCCACGTATGGATTGAAATTTGGACAGTCCTTGCTGAACCAGCCTAATTTCAGCTCGTCGTTTAGCCAGCTTTACTAAAGTTGCACGAGGTATAAACAATTTCAGCTCCCCATATTTCTGAACAAGTTATAAAAAAGTAGTCTCTATGCTCACTGTGTAACAAGAGAGCATGATAACAAATCAGGCACGGTTTGATAGCCTGACCTCTGCATTATGAAACAGTACAGGACGAAATTTCCAGAGCCTTGTGGTAATGTTAAAACCAAGGGAAGAGAAAGCAAGCACCATCTGGGTGTAGTATTAAATCAATGTTTTAATAATCACAAAGTAACACATTCACAAAAGGAGATGTAAATAGGCCTATACCTCTGAGTAAGTGGCTGTCATCCGTCCTGGTTTGCCAGATGGACTGGGCTGTTCTGGAGGCTCCCAGAGCTTCCTGATTGACGTGGACTGCAGGTGGCGGGTGGAAGTGATGTCACAACTGAATGTGACCAGCAAAAATGGTGATGCGGAGCATGTACTCCTTTTTATGGGAGAATCTGACAGACCATAAGGGTCCCATATGGTGTAGGGGCTGACATCCACTCCTGGCTTTTGAAGACATTCTGCTGCCACACCATGCAATTTTGTACGGATGCCCTACAAATGCTGGGGACTTCTATACAGTTTCCACAGGTACAGCAGCCCATTAACCTGAATAGACTGCTGTGTTTACTCAAACCCGCACAGAGATACAAATATGTGAACCTAGCCTAGCTGAACACATTAGGTCTCATGCACACTGAGCTTAAAAACTGCTTCAGTTACAGGTGTATGTATGTATATGTGTATATATATATGTATATATGTGTGTGTGTGTGTATATGTGTGTATATATATATATATATATATATATATACATAATTTTTTTTTTTTTTTTTTTTCAGCCTGTAAAAGCACCTCCTGTTAGCCTATGTGTCCATGTACTGCATTAACGCTCCAATGCTTGACACACCTAAACGTGTCTCAATGCATATGTACTACATGGCTTTACTAATAGCATTTGGAGGAGCAATGCAAATGCCCTCTGTGCATGAAACCTTAAATGTTTACAATCCTATGTAGTACATTCATAGAGAAGTATAAGTTACTTGCACTTGGTGCTCTGAACTCTCAATGTACTAACAAGGGACACACCTAAGTTGTGACACATTGGTTTATGAGGGTGACACAATGTCTTGCGACACACTGGGATTTCTCTGTGTTTAGTCAGTTAAAGTAAACTTTAAAGAAACCTTTTGTAAAATAGTCTTCATTTTATAGAAGGTTGGTTTAGACTAGGGTTGTCCAACCTACGTCCCAACACAAAACCGTAACCTTAATTGTTTTGCGTCTGGGTTTGTTTTTATGCGTTTTTTAAATTTTGAACATGTGGTCAATGAAAATTTGACAGTTTCTTTTGTATCTTACCAAAGAAAACTATCCCACTTTTCACAATCGCACCTTATTGATTTTTAGCACCACCTATAGTTGTGAGCTACTGTTTTCAAGGATGAGGCACGCAAAGGGCAAAACTGGAACCGATATATCAGATAAGCATCTTAAGAATTCATTCAGAATTGCTGCTCTAGCCATCAAACCAGATATTTGGTGCGTTTAGTTTATCTAAAACCGTTCTTTTTTAGAATAAAAAGTAAAAAAAAGGGCAACATTACTTAGGTTATTTTATATCAGTGATTTAGTTTGCTTGAATTTTTCTGTCCATCAGCTATCCTTATTCGTGTATTCTGTGTGTGGCCCAAGACCATTCTCCTTCCAGTGTGACCCAGGAAAGTCAAAAGGTTGAACACCCCTGATTTGTGATAATGTGGTAAACATGAGGTTCTGTTGGACAATTTTGACCTCAGTATAAACCTAAAGTGGCATTTAAACCCAGAAACAAAAATTTAATCTATTAATAGGTATAATAGGAGCCTGCACACATCAGTGGAGCACAGGTGCAGTGTCAGGTTCCTGCAAACTCTTGCTTTGCCCATACTGTAAGGGCTGTCAATTGATAGGTAGAGGAAGATTCAGTGGACTACCAGTATGCTGATTAGCGTGGTGTGAGGGTGAATGGGAGGCCTTTGCACCATGTTACACCCTAAATATGGGTGCAAAAGGTGACCGTTGCTTCTAAATTTGGTGCTTGCATTCATTTTTTTTTTTTTTCTTGCCCTGTTTATTTTCACTTGGTGATCTGGCCGTTAACACACTTTTTAATGGTGTCTCCACTCCACCAGAGAGGCAATGGTGACACCTTTTGGACAGCAATATTGTTGATCAGGGGAGAAGGTAATGATAGATGCTCTGGCAGCTTTAAGCTGGCTTCATACTGCTATGCTGATGTTTTTGTGTGGGTTTTTTTTTTTTTTTAATTTTTACCTGGTTTTATATCCACATTCCAATTTGATTTTTTGGTAGGTAGTGTATTTTCTGAAAGTGCACAAAGGATGCAGCACGTGCAAAAATGTATGACCTAATAGTCTGAGACTGGGGGAAACATGCAAAAACCGTGAATAGACCAGTGCTGTGGCCAAACTTGACTGAAAAATGAAAGCTGAATTCCGCTTAATGCTCATTAACCCCTTGGTGCTGGTGCCTCCTGGCCCTTTAAGGATTTCAGAAGCTGGGGGGGGGGGTTTTAAGGTCATGTGACCGCCGTGATTTGCTGTCACGGCGGTCACATGATCGGGAAAGGTCCCAATCGAAAGAGGAGATCGGGACCTTTCCGTGAGTACTGGACATGTGCGCAAGGAGCAGGCGTGCGCTCAGCATGTTTTCGTTAATTGCATGCAAATGTGCGGTCGCTCGGTGTCAAGGCCCGGACATCGGGAGGCTGCATATTTGCGTGCGGCTGGCGTGAAGAGGTTAAACAGTTGTGTGTGTGGGGGTTTTTTTTTTTTTTTCCCCTTTTGGGATAAAGGTTTTACAAAAATAAACAAGATGATTATTTTGTAAGCACCCCTACTATTGGTAGATGGTTTGTCTCAACCCACTAACATTTTTGCTGGATAACTTTGTCTTAAAGGAAATTTGAAGAAAAAAAAAAAAAAAAGACACAAGCAACTTTGTTGCTAATGGTCCTGTCGCTGGCAGTTTGTCAAAAATAGTCACTACACGATCACACTCTGCTGTTTTTGTCCGCATTGAATCACTCCCTCTATAACTGAGGCACCAAGATGTCATTATTTGTTGGCAGTAGTGCTGGCCAAACACCCCCCTGTTCGGTAAGCGGTACAAACATTTGAACCTAACGAAAGTTTGACCGCGAACGTTGAACAGGGACAATTCACTAAGCATTATCTTACTGTATCAGCTACTAAAATACCACATAAGTTATATTCATTCATATGGTATTTTTAGTAGTGAAAACTATTCTTTACTGTTTAAGTTGTCAGCAGGGTTCTCCCCCTGACAGCTGAATGTAAACGTTGCTGGCAATTAAAAAAAAAAACAAACTGTGTGGGGGGGTCTAAAACCACCCCCCCCCAATATCTATATTGGATTTTGAGGGGAACCCCCTCCACAGCACAAATGAAAAACAAATTGCCATGGGGGTTTCCCCAACTGGAAAGTCCCCCTCCTGAAAAATACCAGGCTTCACGTGCCCTCAACATGGGGAGGAGGCGGTGCCGCTTTGGGGCAGGGGGGCCTCCCCTCCCAAAGCACCTTATCCCCATGTTGATGGAGGACAAGGGCCTCTGCCCCACAACCATGGCTGGTGGTTGTGGGGGAGGCTTATTGGAACCTAGAAAACCCACTTTAACATGGGGGCCACCAGATCCCAGCCCCCCCCATGAGTATGGAGTACATGGTACTGCTACTCTATTAACCAAAAAAAAGTGTAAAAAAAAAAACAAAAACCAGGAGACAGTCTTTGACCTTTTTAGTAAAACCAAAAATAAAAAAATGTCCGCTGATGTAGTTCCAACATCACCACATAAACGGCTGATGTTCAAGTCAAACTTCTGGTCGATTTGAACATCAAGCCCAATACTAGTTGGTAGTAAATCTGTGGAAAACTTGGAAAGGCACAAACTCCATAACGGCTAGTTTCACAACTATGCAGTTTGCATTTGATCCGTTTCTGATGTGTTTTGTGATTTTTTTTTTTTTTTTTTTTTTCTTTCTTGTTGCTAGGCAGATTAAAACAGCACAAACACATTCATGCTTTTCTGCAGTCTCCATTGAACGAACACATCTTGACCTGCTTGTTTGCATTCCTGGAAGCATTAGGACCAAAACACGCTTTTTCTAAATAGATCTAGTTACCACAAAGCATGTTCTTGCATGTTAGCTGCTACATGTCCATTTTGTGTACTTTTGAATAGGATGCCTTAAAGGACACTCCCTCTCTCTCGCTCAAAACCTGTTTCTTAAAGTGGAAGTCTAGGATCAATAAAACTATGCTTAAATATGCTCTCACCCCTTCTAGATACTAAAGTAACTACCCTCTAGAAGGAAGATGCTTATACTTGCCTATTGTCTGTCAGGGTTCCTCAGTCCACGCACGTGATCTCTCCACAGGCTGACTTCAGGAGAGAAGAGAGATCACAAACAACAGCTGCAATGCCTATGCAGTGATGTCACCTGTCACGATCGCCACCCTCATCATGCGACAATCACACAACCGTGACCAACAATAATACGTCACACCCGTGGCCTCAGACCTCACCAAATTCGTGACCAAAGGACCAGCCGATCTAAAACCGCGGTGTGATGCGCGTAACAAGGCCACACCCAGCTGCACCCTGCACAGTGATTGTCCAGCTAATGGGCTACAATCGGTGCCTGCAGCCTGAATGCGCTTGTTACTGGGTCAGGTTAATTACGCAACTAACTCTCTACTGCCGCCACCACTTTTGTCGGAGACTGGGAAACTCCCGTTATCAAATATACACTATAATGATTGAAATATTGATCTATATAACACGGGCCGCAGGCCTGTTATACAGAGAGTATAACAGTAGTGTCTCTTCAAAGACAGGAATTCGTGAAGTGCAAGTAAGTGCTGAAAAACAGTTTAACACTTTCACAAAGAAAGATTTATTACTAAAAGAGTCAAACGGGTGCAATAAAATATTTTCAGAAAAAGATGTAACTAAGATATATTTTTATATATAGATAAAGACCCACAACACAGCAAAGAGATAATAGGAAGGAAGTTAAAGGGTTAAGTTACTTGCCAATATGCCTTTGGTTTGTAAGCAGATCCAAGTTGCAGAGTGGAAAGGGTCTTTGATCTCCTGCTGTTACGATGTTAAGATCGGGAGATGTGCTTTAGCTTAAACTTTAGGCTTGCCAGCCTGTCTTTCTAAAAATCCCCCTGCAAGGGGGGGGTGGCTCTGAGATTGGCCAATACCCTGTTTTGGGTGGGATGTAGGCAGACTCTGAATTAAAACGAACAGCTTCATAATCCATGATATGAAACATAGGTGACAGCTGACCTGAGGAATGTTCAATTAACTTCTGTCACCTGGCTGGTAGGTTTTATGATGTTCCGACTTCTTTCAAGTCTGGGAAAAGCTGCCTTATCTTGATTAGGAGGGGTGAGTTTTCCCAGGCCTTGAGACTGAGCGTCTGCTGCTCATGGGGGGGCTTTGTAGCGCTGGGCCCCCTGCTGTTCTAGCCTGCCAGCAACTTTTAACACACATCTGTCCCTGTGCCTCTCAGTAATGGAGGGGGTAGGGAAGGAAGGTTTGAGGAATACTTCTAATAAAAAGGGAACTCCGCATCCAACTCTGATGAGCAAGTTTGCTATATCACCCATAAACTTACTACGGGGCATCCATTGTCAGCTGGAGCTAGCCACTGGGAGCTGATCCCGTGGCCTGACCAGTGCGCTGAGAGAATAGGCAAGTATAAGTATCTTCCTTCTACATGGTAGTTAATATAGGATTTAGAAGGGAGGTGAACCGATTTAAACTTGGCTCAATCCTGGACTTCCACTTTAAGCCCCAGTTCACACCACATGTGGCTTTTGAGGTTGTGTTTCTTCAGCGTGATTTCAAAGCTGACGATCAGTGAGAGTTCATGAACGGTTTGCCAAAATGTGTGCAACTTCATGCACGGATCTCAATGCAAGTCACACATGAAATTGCAAAAATTATGCAGGAACCTTTTTCAAAGTTGCTGCGGCTCAAGGCACACCCATTTGAACTGTTCCAGGGTGTGACTTTTTATGTGACTTTGATCTCTCAAGTCCCATGACAAGTCATATCTGGTGTGAACAGGGAGCTAAGCTATGGTTCCAATGGGGAGATTTCCCTTCACTTCCTATTCTGCAGAAACAGGAAGGAGTAGGATAGTACCAGGAACTTAGCTGTCGCCAGAGCAAGTTTTCTCATGGAGAATTTCCTCTCTCCTGTTCTGGAGGCCATTATAACTTATGGATTTCCCAACAATAATCACAAGGACAAACTGAAAGGGGTGAGGATACACCGCAACAAAAATCGGACAAGAGTTTTACCACTCTTGAAGGAAATAAAACAAAACCGTTTTGGATATAAAGTGTACACACAGGATTTTTTTGTTTAATATAGAATAGGAAATGGTTAGACCAGGGGTACTCAACCTGTTGCCCTCGAGTGTGACCCTTGACCTCAAACCAGGGAAGCTCATGCCTGGGCTCAGCAACCTGTTGATCGTGAATTAGACTTGCTGTTCTCCAGCCCAGTGCATAGAGCCAACGCTGGCAGCGGAGGAAGCAGCCGGCCACAGAGGGAGCAGGAGCTGTGTAAGCCGATGTTTCCTCTGTAGAGCCAGCACCTGTCCCAGGCAAGGTGTGCTTCACCTGGGACCCTTCTAGCAGCTTGGAGAGAATCTGGAAGAGAAAAAAAAAAAAGGGTCAGTGTACTATACAACACATATATTGCACTTATCGAATCCAAAAATCGGCATGACAGCCAGGCATTCAGCATTTGCAGTGTGGATAGTTTGCAATGGCAGACTCCATGTTTCTCTAAGAAGGAGCCCTGTGGTCAGAGAAATATGTAGTGTCATTGCTGACCTTTCCTTCAGAACATGCTAGTTGCTGGGCTGTCATGCTGATTGGCTTGAAGCTGTACTCTGGGAATTACATAAACACCCTTGAAGTAGGGACCACCACCCCCTTCGTAATCCCACAAGCGTGAAATGCAGGTTTAGTCTAGGAGTACAGGGATGGGGTGTAATGCTTACCTTAGGCCTCACTTTGTCAGGCTCCATCATTCTCCTCTTCTCTCCTATGCTCTGGCATAGTGGTCTCCAAATTGCAGCCTGGGGGCCGGATATGGTCCTTTGCTTGCCTTTGTCTGGCCCTTGCAGCACTATTACACCAACTGACACCAATGATGGGGTACCATTCCTCCTACCGCCACCATCAATGGGGCACTATTCACCTCACTGATATCAACAATTGGGACACTATTCCTCCCATTAAAACCAATGATGGGGCACTGATAACAGGGCATTTTCTACTCCCACTGGCCACAGTCTGGCACTCCTAAACCCTGAAAGTCAGTAAACTGGCCCCTTGCTTGGAAAGTTTGGAGACCCCTGCTCTTGAGAATACATTGCAGGGTTATTGGTCCTTCATATGTGCTTGATGATGCCAGAGTGTGACCGCTTACTGAAGCTCCTTTTTATAGAAAAGGTTTCAGAGGACTGGTTCCACAGGTGAAAGGAGCCTGCTGGAACAAGGAATTAGGGAAGCCATACACAAAATGCAATGGCTTTAATTTACTAAAACTGGAGAGTGCAAAATCTGCTGCAGCTGTGCATGGTAACCAATCAGCTTCTAACTTCAGCTTGTTCAATTAAGCTTTCACAAAAAAAAAAAAAAGGAAGCCGATTGGTTTGCATACATAGCTGCACCAGAATTTGCACTCCAATTTTAGCAAATCAGCCCCATAGTATTCTGTGAATGGACAAGGGAGAGAAGGGGTGGGCAGTGCAGATTTTGTGAGCCAGCCCCTGCTCTCCTGTTATGAAAACTATACTTCCTAGCACAGGGACGGACTGACAACTCATGGGGCCCCAGGGCAATAGGGGATCATGGGGCCCCTGTGTCCTCACCCACACTCAAACCACACCCAAAAAAGCCTATGAAAGGTACTAGGGGCATATCATGGGGCCCCCTACTGACTCTGGGCCCTCGGGCAGTGCCGAGTGCCCAAATGGTCAGTCCGCCCCTGTCCTGGCATGACTAACAGTATAAATTGTAAAGAACAGCCAGCAGTGGCATATTCCTTGTTACACTTAGGCCCCATCTACCCGGGACACTTCTGAACGATGGAAACTGACTGCCGGAAAACGTAGGTTAAAAAACATCTGTTTAGCGGAGTTTGCATACCGTGTTTATGCGTGTTTGCATTTAGAAGCGTTTTTTAAAGATAAGCACAGGAGAACCTCCCAAATGTCCAGAATGCACTGAAAAGTGGTAAATTATTAACTATTTCAGAGTGTTTCAGAGAAATACAGAGTAGAGGCAGAGACAGCAGTAGGTGTTGTGATTAGCTTAGGCGTGAGTTGCTCATTAACATTTCTTTTGTTTCCAAGGGTGGGAATGGTTTCTGGTGGAATGAGTCATTAAGGCAACCTGGCAGGGGGTCTTCATGAGGAATTTGAGGTGTTAATGGTCATTAACATATCTTTTGTTTCCAAGGGTGGGAGAGGTCTGAGGTGTGAATTGGTCATTCCAATGTGTGCCAAGCTTGATAGGAACATCCTGTGTTAAGTGTTTTGTCCATTTGAGTACCTTAAAAACGATTTGCATGCATTTTTCATGATGAAAAAAGGCTCTGGACAGCATCGGGAATTGAAAGACTTAAAAAAAAAAACCCGCCAATGCTTATAAACGCAATTTGCTGTGTTTAGCTGCGTTTACAAGCATTTTGCGTTTGAAATGCTGATAAAATCGTTTGCTGAACGCAAGTTTTCTGCATTCAAAAAAATTGCTGTAAACTCAAATGCCTGTAAACTATGATGTGTACATGGACAGAGGAAAACATTAGGGTGAGTTCTGGGGCTGCTGGAAAAAATGCTGAACAGCTCCTAAATGTGAGTTTATCAGCTGCAGTGTACATGAGTCCTTAGGCATCATTTAAACTTGTGATTGAGCTGAGTTTTTACTGCCCCTCAACAGCTCCCGTTGTTGCTGATAAGGCAGTGACCTGGGGTGTATACTTGCTGCTCCTGCAATGCTTTGCTTCATGGCCCCAGCAGGAATTATCCCCCCTGCCTACCAAACACGACCTATTCAAGTGAATGGGGCCGAGCAGCAATCATACACGTAAAGGTTGAGTTGCGGTTGTCCAGTAATTTGGGGGTTAAAACTGGCTGTGAGGAGGGAATACAACAACTCCTCACTGCCTGTTGCTGTCTGTAACACAATCCAAACATGGATCACCCTTCAGACAGCAAAGCAAGTGTAACTGAGGCCTTAAAGAAGAACTCTGACATAGGCAAACAAAAAAATCACCCATTAGTACACCCCCCTACACAAAACGCTAAACATTTAATAAAATGTTGGAAATCCTTACCATTTAGGAGAAAAGTCTAAATGAATTTTCATGACCTCATCTCTGTAATTCAAAAGATAACCGCATCTGCTCTGCCAAGGAGGAGGTGTAACAGCAGGATTACATCATATACTCTCATCTCTCTCTGCAGTAAAAGGAAACTACGGTTCCCATCATCCACAGAGAATTGTAGTGAATGTGGGCGGGTATACTAGGCCTGTACATGTTGAATGTGTCTGAGAGTCCCGGTCCACCCACCACTGCAAGTGGGTGTGATTTACATCACTGCTTCCTGGAGAAAGAACTACAGAAGGGATGTGCCAAGACCATTGGCTGGGGGAATAGGAGGCATAGCAGCCTCTGGTCTTACAAACAGGAAACCAAAGATAATTAATGGTTTGATTTGAAAATGAATAGGCTATTTCAGAGCAACTACTGAGTGAACCAGAAGATGGATAACATATTCAGGGAAGGGAAGAAATCAGCAACAAGGACATGTAAAGAAGTTTTTGCCCGTTTGACAATAAATGAGATCCTTATTCTTCAGACATTATCCACACACATTCACTACTTAGTGGCCGTGTAATATATTTTTCATTAAAATTGTTTCTTACTGCAATTTCCTGCCTCATTGTATTGTCCTCTAGGAGCTCCCAAACATCTTCTTTCCCACTCACTTCTGTTTGTTTGAAATGAGCAGTGCCTGCCTGCTAGTTGTGGTCATGCACACTGCTCAATGTACATTACACATCCTATAGTCCATTTCTGGAGCAAGGAAGAGAAGGTGGCTACGATGCTACATACAGTGGGATCAGGCAGAAGAGCGTAGATATCCTCTAACAGGAAGTTGGATCTCAGCAGCAAAACCAAAAGACAGTTATAGGAGGCTGAGAACAATAGAAGGTACTTTTTACAGTGAAGACTACATACTTGATTTTTTTTTTTTTTTTAACCCATAGTTTAGTGTCACTTTTATTCTTAAACCTGCTTGATAACAAGTCATTAAAGTTTTTTTCTTGGAGTTCTTTGACTAGTAACATTTTGCGGTGTGTTATTCAGTGAATAAATTGATACTTTGCATTCTTCATTTTAAAAACTCAAAAAATTCTGATGTATTTAGTGCTGCTAGGTAAGTAATGACTACTTTGATATGCTGGCCTGCCCAGCCCTGTACAAAGTTCAGAGCGACCTAATCACCACATGACAGATCATATAAATCTTATTATAATTTTTCCGTAAATACTGGCTAACTAGAGACATATTTCCTCCATTACACTACGTATAGCACTTGTTTTGAAGGTGTGCTGTTTTTTTTTTTCTTTCTGCCTCTAAACACCCCTGCATGTTAGCCTATATGTCCCACGCACGCAAAGGCTTTTACAGGAGTTTAGAGGCAGAAAAAAAAAACAACCACTGCCAGTGCGTCCAAGAGCAGCAGCGTTTTGGCAGAAAAAATACTTGACACCTGTAAACGCGTCTATTATTATTATTATTATACAGGATTTATATAGCGCCAACAGTTTGCTCAGCGTTTTACAATATAACATGCAACAATACAGTTCAATACAAGAGGGTTAAGAGCTTACAATCTAAGAGGGAGGGGCTAGTGGTACAAAGGTAATAACTGTGGGGATGGACTGTTAGGAGCAATAGAAGATTCCATTATTATCTGAAGGCAGGATAGGCTTCCCTGAAGAGAGAGGTTTTCAGAGATCGCCTAAAAGTGAGCAGAGTAGGTGATAGTCTGATAAATTGGGGTAGAGAGTTCCAGAGGATGGGGGAAGCTCTAGAGAAGTCCTGGAGATGAGCTTGGGAGAAGGAGACAAGGGAGCTAGAGAGCAGGAGGTCATGCGAGGAGCGGAGAGTACGCTTGGGTGATATTTGGAGACAAATATCTAAACAATGCATTAACGCTAGGCGCGTTTAGATTTTCAGTATTTATTTCAATGGCCAGAATAAATTATTATTCTGGTTAATTAAATGAATTAACACCCAAGGTGTTTATGCACCTAAACGTGTTACACGCTTTTATGCCTGTCAGGCAGTTTTTCTGCCAAAACACTGCTGCCAAGAGGAAAGGCTTCTAGGAGAGTTGGCAAATTCTCCTGTGTGCATGAGGCCTTAGCCTAGGTTCACGCCCATGGTTTTCCATCGCGTTTTGTAGAAATGCAGAGCAGTCTATTTCTGCTGTGTTTCTGCTGCATTTTGCGTTTTTCATCTGCATGCCAACAATCACCTCCCTAACAACAGACTTCCCATGCTGCCCAGAAAACAAGGAAAGTTGATTAGGGAGGCAGCATGGTGAAGACAGAAGAGGTAATCAGGCCAAGAAGCTATCTGTACAGTAGCGCAGACCCAGCCCATAAGGACCATTTGAAATGGGATAAGGGAGATACCTCTGGAAATATATCCGAGATGTGATTCATTTTCCAAAAGCCAAAAAAAGGATAAATGTAAGTATTGGCCGTAAAACTTACTATGAAAGTACACATATAAAATGCATTATTTTTTGACACTTTCCTGAGCAATGATAGGACACTGACACCAATGATGGGCCACTATTTCTGGCACTGACACCAATGATGGGACACTATTCCTTTTACTGATAGGCTTGTTTCAGTGTATCGTAAAGTGATATTAAAAGCTCAGGTTTAAAAAAAAAAAAAAAAAGCATTAAAGCCCACCCTCCAAGAGGCCATTTAGTATACAGTATATGCTGCAGGTCGGCAGGAATTGGTAAAGGAATCATTGCTTAAAGTGAACCACCTGTCATTGAGGCAACTAACCTGAACTGGAAGTCCTGAAATGTGCAATTTACAAATAGAGGGTTAAGAGTGCCCTGCCCCATATCATCTTACCCTGATAAAGTGAGGTGTGTACAGAGCCCTGAATTCTTAGCAAGCTGGAACACCTAGGATACAGAGGAGCAAGAAAACCTTCCAGTGCCTGCTATTATATACTTAGAGTGTAGCCAGCGCGTAACTTTTGCCACATTTTTGTATGTTACAGCCTTATTCCAAATGGATTAAATTCATTATTTCCCCTCAACATTCTACAAACAATACCCCATAATGACAATGTGAAAGAAGTTCATTTTGAAATCTTTGCAATTTATTAAAAATAAAAAACGAAAAAAACTACATGTACATAAGTATTCACAGCCTTTGCTCAATACTTTGTTAACCTCCCTAGCGGTCTGATTATGTTCATATTTCTGTGCTCAAAGCGGTACATTTTTTGCATGGAAATATGTATTTTTTTTATTGTAGGCCTGTAATTTTTAGGAATAACTCACTGAAATCTGTCCGAACAAGAGTCTAGTAAACATTCTGGGTATGTTACAATTTGAAACACTAAATCATAAATTATAATTTAATAAACAATCATAAAAAATAATAATATAATAATAAATTTAATTCAATAATATAATAAAACCAAAAACACTGAAATTTGAAATATAGTGCCAAATTCGCACATCACTGAGCAAAGTCGCAAAATCCTTTTCAATGTCTGATGAAGAATTTCCCCACAAATCATTATCACTCAATTCTGCAAGTGGTTCTAATTTACTATTGCTGATCTCTAGCTGGCCTAAAACTGATTTTGATCTAAAGGGACGCTTTTTGGACGCCATGGGCGTTTCTTAGTTTCCAGGCAGAAAGAACAGTAAAAATGCAGGCAGGGCACAGGACAAAGCAGTAGGGACAAAATGTATGTGAAATGGTTTGATACAGTAATGTTATCCTATGTTATTTTAGTGTATTTAGTGAATGTCACTTTTTGTCATTTTCAAATTTCCCGTCGTTCCATCCCCCGTATGTCCCGGTGTCGCAGGGGACGGAACCCAGAAGACAGATGCCGGCATCCGCTGGAGGACATTACAGGGGACACTGCAGGAGGGACATCGCGGGAGCGCAGGACAAGAACAAATCCCAGAGCTGCGCCGCATGGTAAGCCCGAGTGTAGCTCGGGGTTACCGCTTGTGGTACTCAAACCTTACCCCGAGCTACACTCGGGAATACCGCCAGGGAGGTTAAAGCACCTTTAGCACCAATTACAGCCTCAAGTTGTTTTGAGTATGATGCTACAAGCTTGGCACACCTATTTTTGGGCATTTTCTCCTATTCTTCTTTGCAGTACCTCTCAAGCTCCATCAGGTTGGATGGGGGGCGTCGGTGCACAGCCATTTACAGATCTTTCCAGAGATGTTCAATCGGGTTCAAGTCTGGGCTCTGGCTGGGCCACTCCAGGACATTCACAGAGTTGGCCCGTAGCCACTCCTTTGTTATGTGGGCTGTGTGCTTAGGGTTGTCCTGTTGAAAGATGAACCATCGCCCCAGTCTAAGGTCCAGAGCACTCTGGAACAGGTTTTCACTAAGGATGTCTCTGTACATTGCTGCATCCATCTTTCCTTTGATCCTGACTAGTCTACCAGTTCCTGCCGCTGAAAAACATCCCCACAGCATGATGCTGCCACCACCATGCTTCATTGTAGGGATGGTATTGGCCAGGTGGTGAGCGGTGCCTGGTTTCCTCCAGACATGATGCTTGGCATTCAGGCCAAAGAGTTCAATCTTTGTTTCATCAGACCAGAGAGGTTTGTTTCTCATGGTCTAAGAGCCCCTCAGGTGCCTTTTGGCAAACTCCAAGCGGGCTGCCATTTGCCTTTTACTGAGAAGTGGATTCCATCTGGCCACTCTACCATACAGGCCTGATTGGTGGAGTGCTGCAGAAATGGTTGTTTTTCTGGCAGGTTCTCCTCTCTCCACAGGGAAAAGCTGGAGCTCTTTCAGAGTGATCATCGGGTCCTTGGTTACCTCATTGGCTAAGGCCCTTCTTCTTCGATCGGTCATTTTGGCCGGGCGGCCTGCTCTAGAAAGATTCCTGGTGGTTTCAAACTTCTTCCATTTACAGATGACGGAGGCCACTGTGCTCATTGGAACCTTCAATGCTGCGGAAATTTTTCTCTACCCTTCCCCAGATCTGTGCCTTGATACAATCCTGTCTCGGAGGTCTATGGACAATTCCTTGAACTTCATGGCTTGGTTTGTGCTCTGACGTGCACTGTTAACTGTGAGACCTTATATAGACTGGTTTATGCCTTTCCTAATCATGTCCAATCAACTGAATTTCCCACAGGTGGACTCCTATCAAGTTGTGGAAACATCTCAAGGATGATCAGTGGGAACAGGATGCACCAGAGCTCAATTTTGAGTTTCTTGGCAAAGGCTGTGAATACTTATGTACATGTGTTTTTTGTTTTTTTGTTTTTTTATTTTGAATAAATTGCAAAGATTTCAAAACGAACTTCTTTCACCATGTCATTATAGGGTATTGTTTATAGAATGTTAAGGAAAAAATTAATTTAATCCATTTTGGAATAAGGCTGTAACATAACAAAATGTGGCAAAAGTTAAGCGCTGTGAATACTTTCTGGATGCACTGTATATCAGTTACATCTCCTCCCATGACACATGCAGGTAAATGCTGCCCTGTCATGCTGATTTTCTAATACAGGGATTCTCAACTAGGGTTCCTCCAGAGATTGCTAGGGATTCCTTGAGCAACGAGCAGCATCCGCCTCTCAGATAGGTTCCCACTGACACCATTGATATTTTTAGCTATCTATAAAGGGGTAATTCTTCTCAATGACCACAAGTGTAAGGAACATTCTTCCCACTGACCAATTTTTAGCAGGGGTTCCCCGAGACCAAAAAGTAATTTCAAGGGTTCCTCTGTGTTGAAAAGGTTGAGAAAGGCTATTCTAATATATTGTTTCTATAATATTTTAACTTGCAAAAAATGTATCTTTTTCTGTTTCATTTTTCATCACATTAGTTTCTCTTCTGCTACTGTGAGTAGGTTTAATATTCTACTGTTTATGACAGTACAATAACAGTTAGGACCAAGGATTTATTTCAGTGGGAACATGGAGGAATGCAGTTCTGGCACCTTCAGCACTGGATGTATGTAATGGCAAGGGGTTTTGGGGTGTGCTGGAGGGTCTATTGACGATGCTAGGGCATCTATTTTTGAGTGGGGGGGTCTGTTGTTGCTAGCGGGGTCTTGTGTTTCTTTGGGGACATTTGTTACTGGGAAATAACTACTGTTGTCTATTATTGCTGGCTGCTGGAGGGTTTAGAGATCTGTTGTGGTTGGGGGTCTATTGTTGCTGGATGGATCTATTGTTGCTGGGGAGCTTTTATTATTGCCAGGGGGTCTATTGTTGATGGGTGATCTATTGTTCCGTGGGGATCGATTGTTGATGGGGATCTGTTTTTGCTTGGGAATCTATTGTTGCTGGCTGCAGGGAATCTATTTTACTGCTCTTCTTGTTATCATTAACAAACTCCAAATTACATAACACAACAATATGATACTTGGTTCTGTATTCTCTAAAAGGGGCAGTACTGGGGGGTGGGTGAGGGGTGGAACCAAGGGATGGTGCTCGGAGGTGGGTAGGGGGCAGAGACAGGGGTGACTCAGGGAGAGTTCCTGCACCTATTCTCTGAGAGAAAAAAAGTCCTGGTTAAGACTCTCATAGAAACCAGATTCTTTTGTTTAAAAACGTGTACTAGAAACATGAGAGCTGACACTGGGCTGGTTGTTAGGTGGTAAGCAGACATTTGAAACTGTTACTAGGTGTAATATGTTGAACCACAGTAAGGGCTCGTTCACACCATACGTGCATGAAAACTGATGGGAAAACCGTGCAGAGACATGAGTCTACATCAGTTTCACATCAGTTTTCATGCTCCTCAGTTATGTGCCCTGTTTACACCACAGTGTTGCATCAATTTTTTTCCACGCAGAAAACTGCATACATATTGGAGAAAAAAATCTGCACATGATACTAATGTTGTGGTGTGAACAGGGCACAGAGAACAATTGTTTTTTTTTTTTTGTGCCCTTGCAGAACGCATGCAGAAAAACTGATGTCTCTGCACCATGGTGTGAATAGACATGTGCAGAACAAAAAAAAATTGTTTTGTTTTGATTTAAATACATTTGTTTAGTTTATTGCACTTTTGGAATTTATTTCCTTTCGTTTTCAAATTCGATTCGATTCTATTTGATTTCAATTTGAATCAGCATTCTAATTTATTCTATTCAAATTTCGGAGACAGTTATATTTTTTCAATTTTATTCTATTCTATTACTTTCTATTTTATTTTTTCTATTATATTCTTTTCTAGTTTATACAAATTCAAATTTATTCTATTTGAAATTCGAATTTTGGAAGACAGTTGCAGTATACTCTTTCTATTTTATTCTATTCTTTTCTTTTCTAATCTATTTGAAATTCGAATTTCAGAAGACAGTTGTTTTTTTTCTATTATATTCTAATCTATTCTATTCTAATCTATTCTTTTATATTGTTTTTTATTCTATTATTTTATATTGTATTCTTTTCTATTGTTTTCCTATTCTATTCTTTTATTGTCTTATATTCTTTTTTATTCTATTCAATTCTTGTATGTTGTATTCTATTCTTTTTGTATTCGACTTCGAGTCAAATTCGATGTGAATCTTGTCCACATTTTTTGTTATTTTGGATTCATTACTATTGAAATTTGGAAATTCGGGGACATCCCGAATAAGGAACAATTCATCTGTATTTGAATTTGCACATGTCTAAGTGTGAACAAGGCCAACCTGTCAGTGAAATGCCTTGAAAAGTCTCTTTATCCTATATGCAGAATTCTGGCTAATGATCACTTTATTATGCACTGGCATACCTGATACAAAGTCATTGTAGTTCAGTGTTTATATTAAGGGCCCATTCAAGGGCAAATAGATGTTAAAGGCCAAGTTCACCTTTTACAGAAAATTGTCTATGCAGTCAAAAGATCCCAGTAGATAATAAAAAAAATGCAGCTTTGTAAAATGTTTATTAATTTTGTCATATCTATAGACCATTTGGGACCCCCCCCCCTTCCTGAACACATGGCTGAAAAATTGCCAGGTAGCAATCCTCTCTTCCTGCCTTGTTGCTAGGACGTGAAAACCACTGGTTTTTGCTCCTGTAGTTCAGGGAGTGAGAATCCAATGGGCAACAGTGGGGATAATTTTTGCCACGCTGTGATGCAAACTTCAGGGTCATATGTACACCCCTCCTTTACTGCCTTTTCAGCTTAAGTGGGCGTGGCTGGGGGGGTTGGTAAAAGCACAGCTCAGCCACACATTTTTACTGACCCCCCAACCACCAATGTAATTGAGGCGTAATTTCCCTGCTCACCAGGAATTAAAGTGAAGAAGAATCCAAAATTTTGAGTTGCCACCAGAACAGGAATAGAAGGGAAATCTTCTGAAGGTGATGTGCTCTCATGACAACTAAGGCCTCTTGTACAGGGCTGCAGGCGGGGAATACAGCATGCATTCAGGGATATTTCTCTGCCTGGAATCATGGGTGGATCTTACAGAACTGTTTTATAGACTTTATTATTACCTTCAGTGACCCATGGCAATTGTGATTATATAGGAGATTCCCACCATTATTGTTATATGTTTGCACTGTTGTTTCATAGTATGGAAAATGTGTAATAATATCCATGAATTATTTCTGAAGGTTTTTACTAAAATATATATATATAAGCACTCATTTTAGGTATAGATGTGTATATGCAAACAGTTTGTATAATTTGGAGGCTCTCACCACTATTTCGTATTTTATTATAACACAGTGATAAAGACAGAATACACATTACTTGTAACAACAGTGGAGGTTACTCATGTTGTTGACTTACAATGAGTTTTTCAGCACCTCATGGGGGGTTTCCAACAGCATTGCTAATTTTAGGGGGTTTTTTTGCTTTCTAATTACACTTTTTGGTTTAGTGATATATGACCAGTTCCGGGTCACCACTAACATATATCGAACACTAATATGTATCACATTTGCTGACACATATTTAGAGGTAACGCTGCACTTTTTTGGTTTGATTTAGCTGTTGGTGTGGGAATACATACCAGTGCCTGGCAGCTACTTGCACTATATACAGTACAACTGAATTGAATTCACTTGTTAGGCATAGAAGCGCGGTGGTATATAACCCTATCTGATCAACAGGGGATTGGCGGACAGATCCCCTGCTGATCAAAACAGAGTTCGCCCTGTGTGAAAGGGGCCAAAAAGTTTAATATCAATGCTTTTTTTGCTAGGCGTACCTGTTCCGAAAGACTTGAGAGGGGCATGTAGCAGGCGATAAATGTTTGTCAATTATTAGTTAGAACTTACAATCTAAAAGAAAGGGTCAAGTGATACAAAAGTTATTAACAGTCGGAGGGGGGGGGGGGTGAGCTGATGGACAAACTAAAAGTACAATTGTTAGGTGGAGGCTGGATAGGCTTCTCTAAAGAGATGGGTTTTCAGTGATTGCCGAAAAGTGAGCAAAATAGTCTGAGGCCTGGAGCAGGAGCTGAGTTGGTCCTGGATCCAGTCCTGCAGAAGGAGCCCCCTGCTTAGAGGCCTCTTCCTCTCGCTTTATGTCCCAGCTGCAGCAGAGATGGGGGCCTTGCTTCAAGGGTGTTAGTCCAGGATTTTGGTCTGGAGAGCTCACTGAAGAGTGCCTAATGAAAGTTGGAGGAGGGTGTCCAGCTGTCCTGTCGTGGTGTGAGTTGTGCTTTTCTCCCTTACTAAAGAGTGCCCGTTTGGAAGGAGGCAACCAATTGTCCTATGGTATTGTGAGTTCTGACAGAGGTTCTGAGACCTAGTGACTGTGTGTTGGTTCCCCTTTCCTCAGAGCGCTTTAGTAATTACTCAGATTGCAACAGTCCTTTGAGAACTTTACTGAAGTTATGCCTCTGCCCCTGTGCTCAAAGACTGTTAAGTAGTATGGGGAGAAGTGTCCTCTAGCTGTTCATTGTTCTTGGGGGTATCCCATGCTTTCCTTCACCCCAACCAAGTTTTCTACAAGCAATACAAAAGCACAAAAGACATTCACTTAAGCCAATGATAGAAAATGCCTTGTGCCTGTAATAAATTGGGGAAGGGACCAGTCTAATTACAGTGACTCCTATAGGGGTAGCTTTACATTTAGTATTTTGAATTTTATTCGTTGGGTGAGTGGAAGCCAATGAAGGGATTGGCAGAGAGGAGCAGCATTTATGATGGACTGGAGGGGAGAATATCCTATGTAAAGGTAATCTAATAAGAAGGGAGCTGCCGTAGTTGAGGCAAGAGATAACCAGAGAGTATATCAGAAGCTTTATGGTGTCATTGGTTAGGAAGGGGCATATGTTGGAGATGTTGTGGTGGCTGAGGCAGATATATTTGAACAGTGATTGGATGTGGGGTCTGAAAGGAGAGTTCAGAGTCCAGAATTACACCTAGCACCCTGGCATGTGGGTGCAGACTGGTAGTTGTGCCATCAATCTTGACAGAGAAGTCAGGGAAAGGGGCACATGGGGGAGTAAATATTTTCAGCTTGGTTTTGGATAGAACGAGTTTCAGGAAGTGGTGATATCCAGTCTGATATGTCTGTTAGTAGATTAGTGATGCGTGAGGAGACTGATGGAGTGAGCTGAGGGGTAGAAAGACAGAATATGGTGTCATCAGCATAGAAATGGTATTGAAAGCCATGGGAGGCTATCAACTGACCCAGGGAGGATGTGTAGATTGAGAATATGAGAGGTCCAAGAACAGAACCTTGGGGGACCATAATGGAAAAAGTAAGAGGAGAGGAGGAAATAGAATAGTAAGTGACTCTAAAGGTGCGGTGGGATAGGCAAGATGAGAACCAACAAAGAGTACAGTCACTGAGACTAAAGGAGTGGAGTTTTTTGAGGAGGCAACAGAGAGGTCCAAAACTAGGAGTACAGAATATTGACCATTGGTTTTAGCCATTAGTAAATTGTGAGTCTTAGAAGAGCAGTTTCTGTGGAGTGTTGTGAGCAAAATCCAGACTGAAGGGGATCAAGAAGGTCATTCTCAGTGAGGTGGTAGCTCAGGATGGGAGCAAGGAGATGGGTTGTGTGTTGTTAAGATTGGTGGGATCCAGCGAGGACTTTTTACATATAGGGGGTGACCAGTGCATGTGTTAGAGACTAACATTTATATTAACATATAAAATATCAATTTTATTGTGGAAACGATTACTGTTGAAAAGCATAGTTCTTTTTAAGAATATTAAAGCCTGAGTCTTAAGGCCAGATACAGTTGGCAACCATGCATATCTCCTTTTCTTGTGATAAATAGCAAAACCCCGTGAGGTGAAACAACCATACTTGTCAGTATAATTAATAGGAGGGAGGGCTCAGTGTGTCTGCATAAACCTCCAAAAAAAATTGGATTTTCATTTTGTCAAGGGACTTTTGAGCCAAATAAATGCACATTTAGATGCAACAAGGAGATATGCAAAGTGCAGCATCTCATAGCAATCAGATGTGACCTTTTAACAGTTTAAAATTGTCTGAACATTGGAAAATATTCAGGAAATGTACTGCATTTTGCACAGTTCTCTATTAAACTAGTCAATTTGGCTGTCCAACTGCTAAAGCCAAACTCCAGGCACAAAAATGTTTGTTTAAATTGATTCTTCAAAGCCAGAGGTTAAAAAATATTTCTCATTAGCTACAAATGATGTAAATGTGAGCACCAAAAGGCCTTTGCAAACCGTGTTATTACCTTACAAAATAGTGGTGACAACATTACTGTTCTGTACAGAGAGCAGAGCTGTGGAAGAGACCCAGCATCTCTACCTACCACAGGCTGCTTGCAGAAAACTACAGGAGGGGGCAGATACAAGACCAGTCCTCCTGCACAAGAAGAGATAAGAGCAGTGACTGGTCTTTATTAGAAGTTCCTGTACAGAGGCAAAGTTCCAGATTGGATTACTGCACAGATTTGCAAGAAATAAAAAAGTACACCAAGATTCAAGTACGAATACACAGGCCTCTTGAAACAAGACAATTTAACATGTTCAGCTTTAACTGTTTAAAGTGGTATTAAACCCAAAAACAAAAATACAATATATTGCAGCTTACCAATCCTTAGATGTGGTGGCTGCGTACGTATTTTTTTAGGCTTTTTCCCCTCTGTTTTGGCAATTGGTGATTTGGCCAATAACACACCTCCTGTATTAGTGTGCCCACACTCTGGATGAAGGAGCACAGGGGCACCTCTGGACAGCAGCATTGTCAGTTTGGGGAGAAGGGTGTGTTGGATGTACTAGCAGATTTAGATACATTAAACTAATTGAAGCCAAATTCCAGCTAACACTTTTTAAAGTGATTCTAAAGCTTGTAATTTTTTTTAATAACATACATGTTATACTTACCTGCTCTGTGCAATAGTTTTGCACAGAGTAGCCCCAATCCTATTCAATTTGGGTCCCCCACCGGCAGTTCTAGTTCTTCCCCTCTGCCAAGTGTCCCCAATGGGGAACCTCTTGCTATGGGGACACTCGAGCATGCTCATTGGAAAACCACAGCACAGCCATCCAAAGCAGTGTGATTACAGTAAAGCACAAATACACGGCCCCATAGTAAAACACACCCAGCACACAGTTAACCCTTTGATCGCCCCTCATGTTAACACCTCCCTGCCCAGTGCCATTAGTACAGTGTCAGTGCTTTTTTTTAGCACTAATCACTCTATTGATGTCACTGGGGGTGTCAGTGACACCAAGCCAGTTCCCCCCCAGTGTTAGAATGCCCGCCACAGTCCTGCTAAAAGTCTTTGATCGCCCTTACTAGTAAACAAAAAAAAATTTCAGTATCTATACCGCCATTTGTAAATGCTATAACTTTCATGTAAACCAATTAATTTACATGTATTGTGCTTTTTTTTCAGCAAAGACATAGCAGAATACATTTTGACCTACATTTATGCCGAAATTTTATTTTTTTACATTTTTTTTACTGGACATGTTTAATAGCAAAAAAGTCAAAAATATTGTTTTTTTTCTCAAAATTGTTGGTCTTTTTTTTTTATAGCACAAAAAATAACGCACAGACGATCAAATACCACCAAAAGAAAGCTCAATTCGTGGGAAAAAAGGACGTAAATTTAAGTTGGGTGCAGCGTTGCATGACCGCGCAATTGTCAGTTAAAGTAACGCAATGCTGTAACGCAAAAAAGGGCCTGGTCAGGAAGGGGGAGTAAATCCTCAGGAGGGCAAGTGGTTAAACATCAGCTTCCTTTGATATGCAGCTATTATAATCCAAGCAATAAATCAATGCTATATTTAGTTCTGGTTTGGCTAACATTGAACACAGTGTTAAAGGACACATTTGCATTTATCTTCTCAGTAAATTGGCTTCATAATTTGTACACCCCCTGGAGGAAGGAATTAATGACAGTGTTGATGTAACTCACTGTGACATGCTCTATTTGTGTGACAGGTCAAGCCTCTATCACTGTGAAGTTGTGAAGGACACAGGGGTTACACCCTTGCAGAGTGCAGGACTACAGAGTGTTAATTTTGAGTGGAAAAACTGCTTTTGCAGCTTTCTCTGGATTTTGGTATTTCCGGATGGGGCTTCATATTTTGGAGATTTCAAAGTGACTTGGGAGGGAAGAAATCTGTAAAACTGTGTCAAGGTTTTGTGGACAATCAGCAGGGTGTGTGCCCAGGTACACACAGCTCTTATGTTGCACCCTCCTAGTTTAGCTAGTGGGAGCTAGATCCTAATGGTTAGACAGGAGCTGGTTAGCAACTCAGGTGCAATAGCCAGAGGGATAAAATTATGGTTAAGGCTTAGAGTCTCTGCAGACCAGCCCCTCTGAAATTTCCCCTTGCTCTGAAGCTTTCGGAGGAGGGCCTTGGAGGCAGTGGATGGATCTGAGGAGTGGATAGCTGCAATCTTGAGGGATCTCAGCCAATCCCCCAACGGAAGGCTTGGCAAGGGGCTGGGACTCCCCTAAAAGTGTGGGAGCCTGCTCAGTAGCAGGAGTGTGGGGAGTCAGGTGGAAGAAGGAGTAGGAAGGCTGC
Source organism: Staurois parvus (assembly GCF_062004578.1). Taxonomy (NCBI): domain Eukaryota; kingdom Metazoa; phylum Chordata; class Amphibia; order Anura; family Ranidae; genus Staurois; species Staurois parvus. The sequence continues at coordinate 13,097,248 of NW_028318430.1, read as the reverse complement.
CAGGAAGCCTAGTGGGATGGGGCCTGCCTGCGAGCCTGGAGATGGAAAGGCGGACAACTTGGAGCTTACTGGCCTCCTGTGCGAGGACCACCTGTATGGCAGGGAAGTAGCAGCCCAGCTGATAGGCCTGGTAGCAGACACCAACCCACAAGCGGTACAGGAGAGAACCTGAGTGAGTACACCTGCACCCTCTGAGCAGATAGGGCAAGGAGAACTCTGGTGGGAAACCAGATTAGGCCCATACTAGTGACTGTTCACCTCATTTAAAAGGAGAGGACCCAGATCCCCTGTTCAGGAAAAGTCTCCAGCTTGCTGGGTTAATAGGAGTTCATCTAGGGTCTGGGGTGGTACATCAAGGAGACACTGACTAGCTCTCCAACAGAGACTGTGTTTCAGAAGAGAAGCTTGTTATCAGGTACCTGGTGATGGAGGCCAATTGAGAGGGGGCTCCCCTTGCAGCTAAGTTCCAGACTCCCCTGAGAGTGGGACAGCGGGAGTCAGGGCCCAAAGTGGCACAGGTCGCCTGTAGGAGTGCTTGTTGGTGGTCCACGCAGGAGCACAGCTGATGCACGGAGATGAGGGCTGCAGTCAGATGGCGCCTGTCTGAGGTATGCAAGCCCTTCCGGGAATAGAGGATTACTGGATAGCCGGTTCAAGCCAAGGTGAGGTACCAGGTGGGAATCAGAGCAGACGTAGTCAGATGAGATAGCCGAGGTCATACACCGAGGAGCGAGAGAGAGAGAGTATCCATTAGCCAAGCCGAGGTCAGATCAGGGGTTAAGCAGAGTAGACAGGTCCAAGAGCAAGCCGAGTCGGTATCAGGAAGTCACAGGTGGCAATAACACAGGAAACAGGAACCAGGAACAAGGTACGGGGAGCTAGAGATCATCCAGCAACTTGAGGGAGTGAAGAACCTCCTTATAAAGGCTGTTTGGCGCCAAGACTGGGCCTGATGTGTGTATTTCTGTGGCCATGTAGGCTACTGGTGGATATGCCCGGTCTTCCAGGACTTCTGCCGTGAATAAGACCCTGACACTTGTGAATAGTTCCAGGAAGTTTGTCCTCAGTTATCGATTCCTTTGGACATCCTATACCCCCCTTACCCTACCCCAGTTCAAATCCCCTCAACAAGTAACAAAACAAAAGTTCAAGGGTTTGATTTCTGACTTTGAACGCAAGCTTGTGTGGAGAACGCAGATTGCCTGGCTGTGCAGGACTGTAGGGGGACCCAATTCATCAGCAATCCTTAAGGGGGTAGTGCTACACTTATAACGAAGGTCTGCTGAGAGTTGCAGATGGAGGGACTTGGAGCAGTTGCTGCTGCTTGGAGACAAAGCCCTGTCAGGAGATCTAGGCGTTCCTGACGGAGACTGTAACCCCTGTGACAGGGCATTTCTTGCCCATGGACTGAGAAAGTCTGCCCCGATACAAGAATATGGGAGACTGAAGAAGCTAAGGGGACCAGTGAGTCCAGGGGGCTGGAGGGAATACGGAAGTCTCTGGTATTAGCATGCCTGAGGTGCTGGGAAAATCCTGTCAAGAGGCCGCGTGGGGCATTCCACATACAGCCTGGGGACATTATTGCTCCACACTACTGCTCCACATGTTTGGATACAATTTGAACTATTTGTTCAATAAAGACATACCTCTGTGTGAGGTTTATATTGACTCATAGCCACAGCCTTCTTAGCACTGTTTCTTGGGCATACATTCACCATTTCCATCAGTGCGACACCAGCAGCAGTGGACAAGTGGCCCCAATATTTGAGCCTATGCGCTCTGATCCTTTATTCCAGTGACCAAAACAGAGCAGAGGTACTGCTGACCAGAGAACCAGGTAGCTTGGCATTTGCCAGGATTGGTATTTTGCTGGAGAAGAACCCTTATGGGGGAAATTTATATTAGAATGTTTGTTTTCTCCTGTAATTAAAGTGGGCTACCAGGCCATTAAACACAGTTCACATCCAAATAAAAAATAAAAATTCCAGTATATATTCTGCCGTTTGTAAACACTATAACTTTCATGTAAACCAATTAATTTACACATAGTGAGATTTTTTTTAGCAAAGACGTAGCAGAATACATTTTGGCCTATATTTATGACATTTTATTTTTTTACATTTTTTTACAGGACATGTTTAATAGCAAAAATTCAAAAATATTTTTTTTTCCTCAAAATTGTTGGACTTTTTTATTTATAGCGCAAAAAATAAAAACCGCACAGGTGAACAAATACCTCCAAAAGAAAGCTCAGGATGTAAATTTCATTTAATGTGCAGCATTGCATGACTGCGCAATTGTCAGTTAAAGTAACGCAGCTCCATAATGCAAAAAATGGCCTGGTCAGAAAGGGGGGTAAATCCTCAGGAGGGCAAGTAGTTAAAATGCATTATATTGCCAAAAGTATTGGGATACCCCTCCAAATTATTTGATTTCATCCGTTAAATTTCCTTGCTACTAAATATTCTACGGTCAACTGTTAGTGGTATTATAACAAAGTGGAAGCAACTGGGAACAATAACAACTCAACCACAAGGTAGGTCATGTAAAATGACAGAGCTGGGTCAGCACATGCTAAAGCGCACAATGCTCAGAAGTCACCAACTGTTTGCAGAATCAATAGCTAAAGACCTCCAAGCTTCGTGTGGCCTTCAGATTAGCACAGCAGTGCATAGAGAGCTTCACGGAATGGGTGTCCATGGCCGAGAAGCTGCATCCAAGCCTTACATCACCAACTGCAATGCAAAGCGTCAGATTCAGTGGTGTAAAGTACGCCACCACTAGACTCAGCAGTAGAGAAGTGTTCTCTGTAGTGATGAATCACACTTCTCTGTCTGGCAATCCGATGGACAGGAGGACGGTACTTGCCTAACTGCATTGTGCCAAGTGTAAAGTTTGGTGGAGGGGGGATTATGGTTTGAAGTTGTTTTTCAGGGGTTGGGTTTGGCCTTTTAGTTCCAGTGAATGGAGCTCGTAAGACGTCAGCATACCAAGACATTTTAGACAATTTCATGCTCCCAACTCTTTGGGATCAGTTTGGGGATGGCCCGTTCCTGTTCCAACATGACTGCACACCAGTAGCACAAAGCAAGGTCCATAAGGATATGGATGAGTGAGTTTGGGGTGGAGGAACTTGACTGGCCTGCACAGAGTCCTGACCTCAACCCGTTAGTACACCTTTGGGATGAATTAGAGTGGAGACTGCGAGCCAAGCCTTCTCTTCCAACATCAGTGCCTGACCTCACAAATGTGCTTCTGGAAGAATGGTCAAACATTCCCATAGACACACTCCTAAACCTTGTGGACAGCCTTCCCAGAAGAGTTGAAGCTGTTATAGCTGCAAAGGGTGGGCCAACTCAATATTGAACCCTACGGACTAAGGCTGGGATGCCATTAAAGTTCATGTGCGTGTAAAGGCAGGTGTCCCAATACTTTTGGCAATATAGTGCATGCCTCTAATTGTCCTAATGTGCATGGGCGCATAGGATAACACTGAGCTGCTTCGACAGGCAAAACACAAGACTCCTGTAGAAGCAGTAATATTTAAGCCAGTGTACATGGAGCCTTACCATGAGTTGCAGTGTGGTGTAACACATGTGCATTAGTTTGCCACTGAAAATGAATATACCACATTTGCGCTGGAGTGCATCATATTTTCCTTGTAGCACAACCAACTTTAGCTAGTAACTGAAAGCAAATGTAGGGTATTGTGGTATACCTGTATATGTACACACACACAGTATGCAGTGTATATCTCCATACATACATTCTTGCACAGGCCATAGGCGAGGAGCTGACATATTGACACAGGCCAACTACATTTTAGCATCAAAAGAAATAATTACTCTTTGCTATGTTAATTTTATGCAAGATCACCTTGGTACTTTGGAGTCAATCTAATTAAACATTTCAAAAGACATGATTTGCATATCTGCAAAGGGTTGTAAAATGTAGGTGGTCTGGTCATACTTGAAAGGAATCATAAAGATCAAGGGGGATGAGTTAAATATTTACGTCTTTGTGTAAGAATGTGATTTTGGCCATAGACAATGTTATTATGATAACTGAACATCAAAAATTGTTAATTAGCCAATCACATGGCAGCAACTCAATGCATTTAGGCATGTAGACATGGTGAAGACAACTTGCTGAAGTTGAAACAGAGCATCCGAATGGGAAAGAAAGGGGATTTAAATTACTTTGAATGTGGCATGGTTGTTGGTGCCAGACAGGCTGGTCTGAGTATTTCAAAAATTGCTGATCTACTGGGATTTTCATGCACAACCATCTCTAGAGTTTACAGAGAATGGTCCGAAAAAGAGAAAATATCCAGTGAGCGGCAGTTGTGTGGATGAAAATGCCTTGTTGATGTCAGAGGAGAATGGGCAGACTAGTTCAAGATAATAGAAAGGCAACAGTAACTCATGTCAATATGGACCAAAATCTCTGTGGAAAGTTTCTAACACCTTGTTGAATCTATGCCATGAAGAACACAGCAGTCACATGATCGGAAAGCTGTCAGTTAGGGGCCGGTAACTGTGCCGGGTGCGCACAGGGCGCGCGCTCTCAGCACACTTGTTTACATTCAGGTATGCAAATATGCGGTGTCAAGGCCCACCTGCCAAGAGGCCGCATATGTTTGTACTGTCAGCACAAAGGGGTTAAGCTCAGTGTTTAGAAGCAGAACAAACCCTCTGTTTTGCATTTTTGAGAGCATTTCTCTGGAGAAAAAAAAATGATAAATGCTCCTAAACACTGTTAAATGCTCCAACACACTAGTAAAAATAACACTCTAAATTAGCATTTTTTTTCTGCCAAGAGCACTGGTGTTTTCTTAAGCCAGTGTGCCTGGAGCCTTAAAAAAAAAAAATCAGGTTTTTAACGCTCCCCAAACGCCCTACGCGCGTTTTTGAGGCGTTTGATAGGCATTTGCAAAGCATTAAAACTGCACCACAAATGCCTATAATGAAGTTTAATGGTATTAACGCTCCGCAAATGCCTGCCAGGTGTTTGAGAAGCGTCACCATGGACTTGAATGGGAGGCTTCAACTCCTGACTCCACATGAGGCGTCAGTTAACGCTTCAATGTGACCAGCACTGTATGCTGCCATGTGCAGAATTTTCATAGGCGTTTCAGAAGCGTTAAACATGCTTCCCAAACACCTGTCTGATGCCTGCTGACAAAGCTAGTGTGAACGTAGCCTTAATGCCCAGCTCTAGGCAAAACGTATTTTTGTAATTCTGAGCAAATGCGGCTGTCAAACTTGTCCTCGGGAGATTTCTCCTCATTTTCTGGCCCTGTAACAGCAGGACAAGAAAAAAGGAAGAAGATTGTCACTAGAACAAGCCAAAAACAATAAAATAAGCTGTATGGGGTTCAAATGGTTCCCCAGTATATTGAAAGTAAGTGCTTAGTTGCAGTCTGTTTCCCCACTTGGAAGATTTCCTTTATCGAATGGAAGTCCAGGGAAATCTCTCCAATGGGGACACAGAAAAAGAGTCTATCCATTCTGTCCAGGATAAAAAAAGTTTTAGGATGTAACATGTTTCTAAGTACATCCCCCCCCCCCCCTTATGACAGAAATCGGGGCTTCCTCTCACCAACAGCCACTGTTACATTTAACCGCTTCCCTACCTCCCTATAGCAGACCTACTGCTACAGGGCAGCAGGGCTGTGCAAAATCACACATACAGTGGGGCAAAAAAGTATTTAGTCAGTCACCAATTGTGCAAGTTCTCCCACTTAAAAAGATGAGAGAGGCCTGTAATTGGCATCATAGGTAGACCTCAACTATGAGAGACAAAATGAGAAAGAAAATCCAGACAATCACATTGGCTGATTTGGAAAGAATTTATTTGCAAATTATGGTGGAAAATAAGTATTTGGTCACCTACAAACAAGCAAGATTTCTGGCTCTCACAGACCTGTACCTTCTTCTTTAAGAGGCTCCTCTGTCCTGCACTCATTACCTGTATCAATGGCACCTGTTTGAACTTGTTATCAGTATAAAAGACACCTGTCCACAACCTCAAACAGTCACACTCCAAACTCCACTATGGTGACGACCAAAGAGCTGTCGAAGGACACCAGAAACAAAATTGTAGACCTGAACCAGGCTGGGAAAACTGAATCTGCAATAGGCAAGCAACTTGGTGTGAACAAATCAACTGTGGGAGCAATAATTAGAAAATGGAAGACATACAAGACCACTGATAATCTCCCTCGATCTGGGGCTCCACTCAAGATCTCACCCCGTGGGGTCAAAATGATCATAAGAAAGGTGAGCAAAAATCCCAGGACCACACGGGGGGACCTAGTGAATGACCTGCAGAGAGCTGGGACCAAAGTAACAAAGGCTACGATCAGTAACACACTACGCCGCCAGTGCCAGACGTGTCCCCCTGCTTAAGCCAGTACATGTCCGGGCCCGACTGAAATATTGCTAGAGAGCATTTGGATGATCCAGAAGAGGATTGCAGAAGAGGATTGGAAGAATGTCATATGGGCAGATGAAACCAAAATAGAACTGTTTGGTAGAAACACAACTCGTCGTGTTTGGAGGAGAGAGAATGCTGAGTTGCATCCAAAGAACACCATACCTACTGTGAAGCATGGGGGTGGCAACATCATGCTTTGGGGCTGTTTCTCCGCTAAGGGACCAGGACAACTGATCCATGTACAGGACAGAATGAATGGGGCCATGTATCGTGAGATTGTGAGTGCAAACCTCCTTCCATCAGCAAGGGCATTGAAGATGAAACGTGGCTGGGTCTTCCAACATGACAATGATCCCAAACATACCGCCCAGGCAACGAAGGAGTGGCTTCGTAAGAAGCATTTCAAGGTCCTGGAGTGGCCTAGCCAGTCTCCAGATCTCAACCCCATAGAAAACCTTTGGAGGGAGTTGAAAGTCCAGGTTGCCCAGCGACAGCCCCAAAACATCACTGCTCTAGAGGAGATCTGCATGGAGGAATGGGCCAACATACCAGCAACAGTGTGTGCCAACCTTGTGAAGACTTACAGGAAACGTTTGACCTCTGTCATTGCCAACAAAGGATATATGACAAAGTATTGAGATGAACTTTTGATATTGACCTAATACTTATTTTCCACCATAATTTGCAAATAAATTCTTTCCAAATCAGCCAATGTGATTGTCTGGATTTTTTTTTCTCATTTTGTCTCTCATAGTTGAGGTCTACCTATGATGCCAATTACAGGCCTCTCTCATCTTTTTAAGTGGGAGAACTTGCACAATTGGTGGCTGACTAAATACTTTTTTGCCCCACTGTACTTTCATTGGTCCAAACTGGACCAATGTAACTATACAATAAAATCCATACTTAGTGTAGCACTACCCCCTTAGGAGTCGCTGAGTTTTGAGTCCCCCTATAGTCCTGCTTAGTCAGGCAACACGCATTGTCTTCAGACCATGCACACTGAAGACAGTGAACAATTCTTGAGCTTGTTTTTTGTTTTATTAAGGGTATTGAACTTGGATAGGGTTGAGGGATATATGGAATGCTAAGGAAACTGCAACTTGAGGACAACTCCATAGTAACTATGTACAAGTCCCCAGACAAAGATTCTCTTCTTGGAGAGCTCTCCAGCCCTCCCGGTGTACCACTTCAGACACCCAGATGAAATCTCTTCTTCACCCAGCTGCCTGAGGGAATCCCTGAGCAAGGGGACCCAGAAACTGCCACTTGAAATCAACAGTCCCAGATAAGGGCTAGTCAGGTTTCCAACCAGAATTCCCTCTCCCCTTATCTGGCCCAGGGTGTGTGGGATTACTCAGTCTTCTCCTGCAAGTTTGTGGATTGGTTGCTGTCTTCCGGCCTTATGCTGGGCTGGCTCCTTCCCTGCTTCCCAGGCTGTCCTGCCTCAGGGGACGATTGTGGCTGAGAGATCCTCCCTTCCAACTCCTGCCTGCAGGTAGGCTCCTCTCCTGGGCCCCCTCCCAGGCTCCACACTCCAGCCTTCACTTCATCTTCCACCTGACACTATTCTCCTTGCTGACCAGGCTCAATCATACAAGCCCTCCCAGGATCCACACTCCAGCCTTCACTTCATCTTCCACTACTCTCCCTGCTGACCAGGCTCAATCATACAAGGGCTGTCTTGGTCCCATGCCAAGCCTCCTGCTTGGAGATTGGCCAAGATCCCTTAACTATGGAGATCAGCCTATCTTCACCCCCACCCACTGCCTTCTAGAAACTCCTCAAGTTTCTAGAGCAAGGGGAGGTATCAGGGAACTGACCTACAGAGTCCTCAGCCCTGACCCAAAAAACCCTGGCTGACTCATCCCATGCTGCTATTCAGCCTCTATCTAAACAAAAAACCTATCTAGCTCCCCCTAGCTAACTATAGGGGCACAACACTAGAATTCTACTTTAAAGTTGCGTGAGCATGCCTGTCCAGGTGTCACCGTAGGCTAGCCAATCAGGGTAGCTGAAGACACTGGACCCAGAGGAAGACTGGGCAAAGATGGTGGCACTGAAGGGAGCTTGTGGATGTTGCATCTTTGGAGCAGATATTTTCCCTGCATTGAAGCCCATTCATCTTTGAAGGATTGCCCATGTTGCAAGGCACCATGAAAGGTTTGCAGCACAGAGTGTTGTGACCAGGCCCTTCAACCCTAGCAGTTCTTTACTGCATGCCTTTATAGTTTAGAAACAAAACTCCTTCACGTGCGGCCAGTCACGTGATCGTTACATCATGAAGTGCTATGACTCCTGGAGACCTGCAAATACAGCGCACATTCACAAGAATGTGACAGAAGGCAACTGTCAAACTGAGTCACCTGGTCTTGGGTATCGCTTTCCGATTGGCTTCCTGATTAGACACCTGCCACGCCCTCTCGTGGTTCTGTACGCCTTGGTTTGGCACTACTTCCTGATTAGTGGGTGGTGCTGTCACTCCCTCAGGTGGGCGGTGCCGTAGACCCGTGCTCCCGGAAGTGTCCCGATGCGGTTTGTTCGGTGTGGGATTGTAGGTAAGAAGCGGGTTGCTCGGCATGTCTTCCTGCGGCTCCTTCATAGCAGCAGCCACTGTGGGGGCCCTGGTTGCAGTTCTGCTGTGTTCTCTACAGGATGCAGGTACCTGACAGGACGCCGCCAGCAGCCATGTGCTGTATAGACCGTATAGTGTGGGTAGTGCTGGCAATAGAAGGGCTGTGCTAGTGGGGCAGGCATGGCAGAACATTGGGGGGTTTCAGCTCCATTGTAATGGTGAGCATGGACAGAAGTGAGGGGACCTAGTCTGGTGAATTCAGGAATGCTATAGCAATAACTGTCTTCCAGCGGTATTTTCCTCATGGACTATACATGGGCTGAATTAAGACAGAATTTTCTTTTGAAAATCCTAAGTAAGAATTTTCATCCAAATTTCGCAACATTGGTGGGCCGCAGCAACGGACGATTTTTGAGCGGCCATAGACTGAGTGACCAGGCATGTTGGAAATTTTTTGAAAAATGAACAAATTTCTAATCAAGGATGGAAGAATTGTACGAGAAATAAAATCAAGGATGGAAGAATTGTGCGAGAAACATCATCGAGGAAGGAAGAATTGTGCGAGAAACATCATCGAGGAAGGAAGAATTGTGCGAGAAACATCATCGAGGAAGGAAGAATTGTGCGAGAAACATCATCGAGGATGGAAGAATTGTGCGAGAAACATCATCGAGGAAGGAAGAATTGTGCGAGAAACATCATCGAGGATGGAAGAGTTGTGCGAGAAACATCATCGAGGATGGAAGAATTGTGCGAGAAACATCATCGAGGATGGAAGAATTGTGCGAGAAACATCATCGAGGATGGAAGAATTGTGCGAGAAACATCATCGAGGATGGAAGAATTGTGCGAGAAACATCATCGAGGATGGAAGAGTTGTGCGAGAAACATCATCGAGGATGGAAGAATTGTGCGAGAAACATCATCGAGGATGGAAGAGTTGTGCGAGAAACATCATCGAGGATGGAAGAGTTGTGCGAGAAACATCATCGAGGATGGAAGAGTTGTGCGAGAAACATCATCGAGGATGGAAGAGTTGTGCGAGAAACATTATCGAGGATGGAAGAGTTGTGCAAGAAACATTATCGAGGATGGAAGAGTTGTGCGAGAAACATTATCGAGGATGGAAGAGTTGTGCGAGAAACATCATCGAGGATGGAAGAGTTGTGCGAGAAACATCATCGAGGATGGAAGAGTTGTGCGAGAAACATTATCGAGGATGGAAGAGTTGTGCGAGAAACATTATCGAGGATGGAAGAGTTGTGCGAGAAACATTATCGAGGATGGAAGAGTTGTGCGAGAAACATTATCGAGGATGGAAGAGTTGTGCGAGAAACATAATCCAGGATGGAAGAATTGTGCGAGAAACATTATCGAGGATGGAAGAATTGTGCGAGAAACATAATCCAGGATGGAAGAGTTGTGCGAGAAACATTATCGAGGATGGAAGAGTTGTGCGAGAAACATCAAGGATGGAAGAATTGTGCGAGAAACATTATCGAGGATGGAAGAATTGTGCGAGAAACATTATCGAGGATGGAAGAATTGTGCGAGAAACATTATCGAGCATGGAAGAATTGTGCGACAAACAATCGCTAAAGAAATGCGCACAAACTAAAAGTTTTAATTCTAATTTTGCAACGTTAGCAGGCCGCGGCAACGGACGAGTTTCGTGCGGCCATCAAATTTGATCAGACATGTTGGAAGTTTTTTGAAAAAGGATGGAAGAATTGTGCAAGAAATATAATTGATAAAGAAATGTGCACGAGCTAAGAGTTTTAATATGAATTTCGCAACATTAGTGGGCCGCAGAAACGGACGATTTTTGAGCGGCCATTGACTTTGAGTGACCAGGCATGTTGAAAATTTTTAAAAAAATGACCAAATTTCTAATCAAGGATGGAAGAATTGTGCGATAAATATAATCGCTAAAGAAATGCGCACAAGCTAAAAGTTCTCATTCGAATTTTGCAACGTTAGCGGGTCACAGCAACGGACGAGTTTCGTGCGGCCATCGAATTTGATCGGGCATGTTGGAAGTTTTTGAAAAAGGATGGAAGAATTGTGCAAGAAATATAAAAGATAAAGAAATGCTCATGAGCTAAGAGTTTTCATTTGAATTTTGCAATGTTAGGGGGTTGCGGCAACGGATGATTTTCGTGTGGCCATTGACTTTAAATGACCAGGCATGTTGGAAATTTTTTAAAAAACAAACAAATTTCTAATCAATGATGGAAAAATTGTGCAAGAAATGTAATCAATAAAGAAATGCGCATGAGCAAAGAAGAACTTTCGTACTAATTTTGCACCATTACTGGGCTGCAGCAATGGACGATTTTCATGTGGACATCAAATTTGATCAGGCATGGAAATTAAAAAAAAAAAAAAGAGTAAATTTATAATCAACAATGGGAGAATCGTGCGAGAACTATAATAATAATTATTATTATTTTTATTACATCGAGTTTATATAGCGCCAAAGGGTTTACTCAGAGGGGGGGGACAATACAAGAAACAGAACAGCAACAACAACAGTACACGAGGGGTTAGAGGGCCCTACTAAGAAATGCACGTGAACTGTTACCTGGAAAGAAAAGAATATTACTAGCCACGAAAATTCTTTCCTGTAGCAACATGAAGTGAAATTGAAGGCTTGGTTGGTCAAATTTCAAAATCAATGGTACCATCGGATTACGAAATGCACAAAATTTCTGATTTTTGAAAGAAAATTAATTTGGAATTTGACCCATGTATGCCCAGCATAACTGCTCCTAATTTAGACAAACCTTTCTTCCAGTGTTAGTAACATTTACCAACACATGCAGCACATTCAGTTAGTTCTTATTACCGCCACTGATGTGACAACAACATATTCTTAACATGGAGTTGAAGGCATCTTCAAAAAACTTCTTTCTTCTGCAATAAAATTTCTACTTGTCTGTTCGCAGAGCTCTGCATCATAAAAACCGACCTGCGCATGCGTAGCTCAGCTTACATCGCCAGCATGCTCCCTGTGTGCCAGGATGACTGACTTCTGAACATGCACAGAGGTAGTCCTCCCATAAAAGCCAGCAAAGATGACCGAAGTCTGGCACATGGGGGGAAGATGCTGGCGAGGAACCCCCCACAGACTTTGGACTTATAGTGACTTTAGCTCCACTTTAACCACTTCCAGGCAAATTGTGACGATCCTCTCATACAAGTAAAAATCAGCATTTTTTTGCTAGAAAATTACTTGGAACTCCCAAACATTTTTATATATATATTTTTTTTTTAAGCGGAGACCCTAGAGAATGAAACGGTGGTTGTTGCAATCCTTTCTCACACAATATTTGCACAGCAGTTCATCAAATGCAAATTTTCAGGAAAAATACACTTTAATGAATTATAGTGCGCACAAGCACGATACAATACCCAATGGTAAAAACAAAAAAGTTGATGTTACACCGAGTAGATACAGGTGTACCTCGGTTTACAAACGCCACAGTTAACGTAATTGTCGGTTTACGAATGAAAATCCTTTGAAAATAATGCTGCGGTGAATTTATTTTTTTACAAATTTTTTCCGCAATACGAATTGTATGTCGGTGCCGATTTTTAAATGCAAGTGCCGGCTTTTCTTTTTTTCTTCACTATAGCTCACAGAATTTCCCTGGAGTTAAAGGAAGCTTTGTTTCTTTTAAGAAACTTAAAGGAAACATTGTTTCTTTTAACTTGGGGAAATAAACTAAAAGGAAACTTTTTCTTTTAGCTGGGGGAAAAGTGACAGCTGAATCTCTGAGCTATAGTGAAGAAAAAAAAAAATCGGTAATTACATTTAAAAACCGGCACCATAATAAATTGAAAAAAAGGGCGTGGGGTCCCCCCTCTCATCCATACCAAGCCCTTCGGGTCTGGTATGGATTTTGAGGGGAACTCCCACGCCAAAATTTAAAAAAAGTCGGGGTCCCCCCCAAAATCCATACCAGACCCTTAAATGAGCATGCAGCCCGGCAGGTCAGGAAAGGGGGGGGAACGAGCGAGCGCCTCCCCCCTTGAACCATACCAGGCAACATGCTGTCTACATGGGGGGGTGCTTTGGGGCAGGGGAGGCAAGGGCCTCTTCCCCACAACCCTGGCCGGTGGTTGTGGGGGTCTGCGGGCAGGGGCTTATCAGAATCCGTAAGGCCCTTTTGACAAGGGGGTCCCCAGATCCCGGCCCCACCATGTGAATCAGTGTGGGGTACATGGTCCCGCTACTTATTCACAAAAAAAAAAAAACCTGTAGTGTGAAAAAAGACAGGACAAAGAAAAAAAAAAGAATGGCCCCGCAGTAGATCCAACGTCAATTACGATATCCCCCGGCTTCCGATGATGGCCCCCGGCCTTTACAGGTTATCAGTTTAGGTTACTAGGTAGAATCAGCTCGGGGTGAGGACACCTCTGGATCCCTGGGCAGGTAAGTGCCTTGATATTAAAATTCAGCAACTACAGTATTTGTAGCTGCTGACATTTTTAAATTGTTTTGGTGGTGGTGGGGGGGGGGGGGGGAAAGAAACGCCGCTTTAATCTTCAATATCATCTCTTAGTGGTTATATTGGGTAAATTGTAGATAAAGTCGAAATTTTGGAACAGGGAAACCTATTCTGGTGACTATTGTGAGCGGATTTCCCCTAACTTTGGAGAAATCTCCTCTTCATACTTGGTTTGTCTTTGGGATGGGAAGTGAAGGAAAATCTCTGACTGGACACAGCACAAAACACCAGACTGGGGTCTTATCCTTTACTTACTCTATCCTAAAAACCAAAAAGTTTGGGCTTTACATATTAACTAAGATGAAGGTCAGAAATGTTTGTGTTCCAAAGATCACCAAGCAGCAATACAGTTATCTGTGTAATGATTTGTGATCAGGGTTACTTTATCAGGTCTGTGTTTAATTTTGTATATTCTAAGACTATAGGCACTCCTTACATCCCAGTATCCGTGTAAAAGAGCTTGCTCGTAAGCTGGACTCTGTGGGGTTTATTTACTAAAGCTGGAGAGTCCAAAATCAGACTCCCTTCTGCATAGAAACCAATCAGCTTCCAGGTTTCATTGCCAAAGCTTCATTGAACAAGCTGAGGTTAGAAGCTGATTGGTTTCTATGCAGAAGGGAGTCTGATTTTGGACTCTCCAGCTTTAGTAAATAAACCCCTGTGTGTCTATATACATACATAGTGTGGCTTGGCCCTGCCCCCTGTTTTTTGCTAGGTAGATATTATTGGGGAGGTTTTATATTAAAAACCAAACAAAAAGTAGGTAAATATAAAATGTTACATATGAATTACATACTCTCTTCAATCAGCAGGAGTAACTTTTTCCCATTTCCTGTATCTCATTGTAGAAAGCCTGCTCTGTAGCCCAGGCTTAACTTTACACACAATGAATTAGCCAGGGAAGCGGTTCACCTCTCTGTCTCCCCCTTTTTTTCATATGCCTCTGCAGTGTTCTCCCTAGAAGTGTTTTGTTTTTTTCAGCCGGGTGGGATGGAAAGGTAGCCAAAAAATATCTGTAGTAATTAATTACTAGGAGGATTAATAGGAGTAGGCTAGAAATCATTGAAATACAATGTGGAAATTAATATATGATTTTACATTTTAACTGTAGATTTATTTATTACAGGTACTTGTATAGCGCCGTCAATTTATGCAATGCTTTTCATATTATACATACACATCATTCCCTGCCCTCAAGGAGTTTACAATCCCTAAATTCACATTCATACATGCACGTATTAGGTTAACCTATCAGCGTGTCTTTGTAGTGCCCGGAGGAAACCCACAAAGGCACAAGGAGAACATGCAAACTCCATGCAGGTAGTTCTGTGGTTGGGATTCGAACTGATGACCCTAGTGCAGCTAGGCAAAAGTGCTAACCACTTAGATACACATTAATTATTGCGTATGTTCTATATCTAATTTTAACTAGTTGTGGACACTGGAAGCCTCATACACATCCAAAAAAAACTTCATCAGGGTAAACTGGTGTGTTGTACTGCCTCTGCCCTTCTCGCACTTGCTGGTACTTCCTGACTATTGATAGTTGACAGTTGCTGTGTAAATCTAGCACCTGTACAAACTGCTGTTGTCATTGAACACAGTGGTTATAAATGCTGAGATAGTGAGGTACAAAGTAACATTGTTAGTTTTGTAGCTACTCTGATTCATCTGCAGATTTAAGGGATGAGATTCCATATGTATGATGTCACCTAAATGAGAAGGATTTTGTTTTTCATTTGTATAGATTATTGTAATGCTTTGTACCAGAATCATAATTGTCATTTTAAATGGCACAAATTATACAATAAAAGGTATAGTTTTTTACAGGAACACTATTTAAGCTAAATCTGATTAACGTATATTTACTGTATGTATATAAATTTTGTAATTTTGTTAATTTTTTTTTTCTATGAATTGTATTAAAAATAAAAAATCATTTTCCAAGAAAATATCACATAACCAAAGGTCCTTGTTTGTCCGTAAAAATGATATATGTATTACTTTATCTTACAAAATGACATGACAAGTTATCGTCAGATTAATAGTCTCATAATGGACATGTAAAATTGCTCTGGTCAGGTGTGGAAGCTGAAGTGTTTAAAATTCTGTGCAATACGGGGAAAATGTACACTATCCAAAATTGTAAGTGGCCAACACATTAACCCCTTAACAGCTGGCTCCCACTGTCCCTTTTAAGTAGTCCTTAATGCCAAAAGCATTACCTGAGCATGTGATCACTGTGGCTGACACAGTGATCATATGATAGATTGTAAACTGTGACAGGGAGTGGAGTGACTGGTCACAGTTCTGGAGGTGCTGGGTGAATGGACTCCCAGCACAGAACAGTGGTAACAGGTTAAAAAACAATTAGACCTTATCACTCTAAAATTAAACCCAAAAGATGACCCTAAAATTATTCTTCTACCTCTGCATAGAGATACCTAGTATGTTGTGTTTTTGCAGATGCAACCTAAATGTCTGCATGAGTGTGGATCTTTGAAAATGTAACTTTATTTTTAGTATCATTACACTTATTGGGGTTCTCCCCCCTCCCTTCCCCAGTGCAAGAAGTTTTAAAAATACACAATGCTCCTGAAATACCTAATCTATATAAGCAAACCATTTGTCAATGCGCATGAACAAACAAATCCTGGCCTAAGCTATCATAGGCATGCTTGTGCCTGTGCACACCCTAATCACTCCTTGCGCACAGGGCTCTGCCGCTGGCCCTGCACTTTCTGCTCACTACTGTAACTTCTAAGTACAGAAGCCCAGCTTCTATATTTGGAAGTGACATCTCTCTTCTCTGAGCGGCTGCACCGATTTCCCCCATTTCCCCCCCCCCCCCCCAAGTACCCAGATACAGATGCTTTAATATACGGGAATGGGGGGGGTCAACAATGGCATTACTAGTGATGGGGATCCAAGCATTGCTCTGCTTCAATTACCGGATCCCGCAGCATCTGCCGCCACTCATGCTGGTTTAATGGAGCCAAAGAAGCTTCCACTAGGCTCCTCCTTGGCTTCTCTTATGACAGACCACGCAGAGGAGCCTGGGAGGAAGATAATCTCCCACACATCAAGTCGCACTGTATCTGAGGTCTGTGTTGGGAGGGGAGATTTGAGGGGCTAACATTTTGGGGTTTTTTGGTGACATTTGTACAGCTAGCGGGAGAAATTGTGATAGCAAGAGAAGAGGATTTTCAGTGGATGGAGGTTTAGAGGGACTTGTGCTAGGATTAGGATGTCAATCCTGTTGAAGATGTCATTCTCAGGGATTGTCATTTTTGGTTTAAAGTGGCCAGTGAGATATGCAGTATTGAACCCTGCCTTCTGTACAACTCTGCACTCCCCTGAACTCTGTAAACTGTTCACCACAAAGTCTGCACTCTGTATACTGTGCACCCCTGAACTCTGTAATCTGTTCACCTTGAACTCTGTACACTGCGCAGTCCTGAACCCTGCATTCTGCAGGTAGCGCACTCCTGAACCCTGCACTCTGCTCACTTCTTAACTCTTCTTTCTGTATGTAGTACATTCTTGGTATTTAATGCCCCTTTAAGGCCCTCCCACTCTTAGTGCAATTTGGCCACACCCACCATTTGATGCGGTGCGCTCTCCTGCCCCCACCCAGGGAACAGTGGTGGGCCTGGTTGAGTTTCTGCACCTATGCTCTGAGAAAAAACAATCCCTTTTATACAGTCATAGCCAAAAAAATTGGCACCCCTGCATCAATGTCAGATAATGCACCACTTCACCCAGAAAAGTGTTGCAATTACAAATGTTTAGGCATTCTCATGTTTATTTTGTTTTGTATTGGTATGACATAATAAAGTGGAGAAACAAAAAGCCAAATCTGATACATTCCATGCAAAACCCCAAAAATGGACTGGACAAAATTATTGGCACCTTCAGTTTAATATTTGGTAGCACACCCTTCATGCACACCTCAGTGAGTTTCTTATACTTCTCTACTGGAAGAGTTTGTGTGTGTGTATACACGCTGCTCAAAAAATGAAAGGAACGCTTTTTAATTAGAGTATAGCATCAAGTCAATTAAACTCCTGGGATAATGATCTGGTCAGTTGTAGCAGAGGGGGTTGTTAATCAGCTTCAGCTGGTTTGGTGTTAATTTAATTAACAGGTGCACTAGATGGGCAACAATGAGACAACCCCCAAAACAGGAATGGTTTTACAGATGGAGACCACTGACATTTTTTTCCCTACTCATCTTTTCTGATTGTTTTTCACTAGTTTTGCATTTGGCTAGGGTCAGTGTCGCTACTGTTAGCATGAGGCGATACCTGGACCCTACAGAGGTTGCACGGGTAGTCCATCTCCTCCAGGATGGCACATCAATATGTGCCATTTCCAGAAGGTTTGCTGTGTCTCCCAGCACAGTCTCAAGAGCATGGAGGAGATTCCAGGAGGCAGGTATTTACTCTAGGAGAGCTGGACAGGGCAGTAGAAGGTCCTTAACCCATCAGCAGGACTGGTATCTGCTCCTTTGTGTAAGGAGGAACAGGATGAGCACTACCAGAGCCCTACAAAGTGAAATCCAGCAAGTCACTGGTGTGAATGTCTCTTAAACAATCAGAAACAGACTTCATGAGGGTGGCCTGAGGGCCCGACATCCTCTAGTGGGCCCTGTGCTCACTGCCCTGCACCATAGAGCTCAATTGCCATTTGCCAGAATTGGCAGGTCCACCACTGATGACCTGTGCTTTTCACAGATGAGAGCAGGTTCACCCTGAGCACATGTGACAAACATGAAAGGGTCTGGAGGAGCCATGGAGAATGTTATGCTGCCTGTAACAATGTTCAGCATGACCGTTTTGGTGGTGGGTCAGTGATGGTCTGGGGGGCATATCCATGGAGGGATGCACAGACCTCTACAGGCTAGACAATGGCACCCTGACTGCCATTAGGTATCAAGATAACATCCTTGGACCCATTGTCAGAACCTACGCTGGTGCAGTGGATCCGGGGTTGCTCTTGGTGCACGACAATGCCCAGCCTCATGTGGTGAGAGTATGCAGGCAGTTCCTGGAGGATGAAGGAATTGATACCATTGAATGGCCCCCATGCTTGCCTGACCTAAATCCAATAGAACATCTTGGGGTATCATGTTTCGGTCCATCTGACACTGCCAGGTTGCACCTCAGACTGTCCAGGAGCTCAGTGATGCTCTGTTTCAGATCTGGGAGGAAATACCACAGGATATCATCTGCTGTCTCATTAGGAGCATGCCCTGATATCAGGCATACATACAAGCACATGGGGGCCATAAAAACTACTGTGTACCATTTTGAGTTGTTGCAATTAAATTTCAGCAAAATGGACTAGCCTGCTGCATCATTTTTTCACTTTGATTTTCAGGGTGTCTGAATTCAGTCCTCTGTATGTTGATTATTTTCACTTCCATCAAACGATGGAGCATCCTTACGTTCCTAACACATTAACCAGTCCAAATCAGTATAGATATCCGGCATGATATTTTTCCCCATTGAGATATGTTATGTAAAGTGTTTGTGTGTGTGAACAGTATCTCACAGATGTGAGTATGTAGAGCAACAATTCGTTTTTTTTCCAGATCCTCAGAGTTCTTTTCCATGAGGTGCCATGTTGAACTTGCAGTGACCAGTATGAAAGAGTGAGAGCGATAACACCAAATTTAACACACCTGCTCCCCATTCACAGCTGAGACCTTGTAACACTAATGAGTCACATGACACCGGGGAGGGAAAATGGCTAATTGGGCCCAGTTTGGACATTTTCACTTAGGGGAGTACTCCCTTTTGTTGTCAGCAGTTTAGACATTAATGGCTGTATGTTGTTATTTTGAGGGGACAGCAAATTTACATTGTTATACACTCACTACTTCACATTGTAGCAAAGTGTAATTTCTTCAGGGTTGTCACATGAAAAGATAGAATAAAATATTTACAAAAATGTGAGGGGTGTACTCACTTCAGTGAGATACCATGTGTATGTATAAATATTATACACACACACACATAGATTTTATATTTTTTTTATATATCTCCCACGCGTGTATGCTTGAGCTTTGGCATGCACACCCTGATGCAGTTGGCTGCGCACACCTATGCAAGCTATAGCTTCCACGCTATGGAATGTAGGCCTCCCTATCCAAGCGTTCATGTTTTAATATGTGTTGCAAAGCATAACAAGGCATGTGTCATAAGAAGTTATTCAATGTGGTTGTTCAGATCTCTGCTGTGTGGGCTGTAGTTTGGAAAATCAAGGCATGTCTGTCTTCATGCAGTGATGCCCAATAAAAATAATCATGTAATTATGCTACAATGTACTAAAAAAAATGGACAAGAGTGGACACAGAGAAAATGTAAAAAAAATGTGAGTTTTTTCACATCTTTAAATATAAGTGCTGTTGGCATACAAAAATAAAACTGTCAAGTCCCTGGGGTAGGATCCCCATTTTTCACCCTACCCTTTATTTCCTCCACCTCTTCTTGTGTTTTCCCTATGGTCTTGCTTCTCCCACGTTCTATTGCCCCTTGCTTTTGATAATTCTTTTTCTTTATGTGCCTGATTCCTTCTCTCAATTGTATATTTTTCAGCTCCTTTCCAGTGTTAATTTCATCTGAGAAAATATTTGTCAATTTTGTCAGCGGCATGTTTTCACTGACAAATATAAATTTTCATTAACGAATGAAAACTAAACGAAAATGAATCACACACGTCATCAGTTTTGAACACTATTTCAGCACTGTTTGCTCTCTAGTCACTGAATTGGCAGCTGTATGAAAAAATCCTGTCCTGAACATTGTCTAAACCTGTCCTGAACCTGAACAACTACTTTACCCACCGGTTTATGAAACTTGGCTTTAATCACATAAAGACCTTTATATATTACAAAAGCTAAATCTGTGTCTGTCGTGCATGTTCAAACCCTAAAGTGTTACTAAACCCACAACAGTAAAATCAGTCTGTATATGCAGTAAAACATGCTTGTTATACTCACTGTGGAACCTAAGGGGTTAATCCTCTGCACTGTGTAAAAATGCTGTTTGATCCTGACTTTTCTGACCACCTCTGCCCCCCCTTTTATCTCCTGATAACATATGGTGTGGAGTCACTCTGCACATGTTCAGCTTGGTATGTATTGCTAGAGAGGTTTGTTTGGTTTTTTTTTTTTCTTTCTTTTGAGAGTGCATGTGATCAGCACAGGGCCAATCAGCACTGCCCAAACAGATCAGGGGTTCTGCATTAGAGCAGAAAGAACCCCCCCCCCAAAAAAAAAACTTTAACATGTGCTTGGGGACACTAGTGATGAGAAAAGGTACTTATACGTTTATATTTACTAAAATAATTGCATTTCCATGTACTGTGGGAGACCAGAATGAATGCAGGGTCCTGGGTTTAGTAACACTTTAATACCATAAATAATGTTATTAGATTTTTACTCTAGGAGTATGAGTTTGGAAATTCTAGAGAAATGCTTAGATAATGCATTACAATTTAATTAAACCCATTAGATTTTAGTTGACTAAAATATACTGTAGATTTTAGAATGTAGGGCATTTTTAGTTGACTAAAATATGACTAAATTCAGATAACTAAAATGGCATTTTAGTCAAGACTGACTAAAACAAAATCGAAATTTGACATCAAAATTAACACTGCTCATTTCTACAAAAGAAAAAAAAACAAATATACACAAACTTTGGAATGAGTTACTGTCCTGTGCATATCTTACAGGTTTGTTTGGAACAGGTTCCTCTCCCAACTTGAGCAGATCCCATGCTGAATGGGATGCATTTTTTTTTTTAAACAATCTGTGCCCTTCAGTTTGTATCCAGCTGACTCAGCAGGCCTTTGACAACTCTATGGGTGGCTGGTTGTAAATGGACTCTGCTGTCCATTTGCATCAGGCTACCCCCAATCTGTCAAATTCAGGTCTGAAAAAAATGGAAGAGGATGCTGTCTTTTTTTTTTTGGCATGTACGTCCACCTGTCCATAGGGCTGCATGGAGCTTCAGATGAGGTCCGCCTGAAAAATTACCAGGTGGACCTGATTAGAATGACCTTGTGAAAGGGGCTTAACTAATTCCTGGCTTTTTTAATAGAATAGTTATTTGTGAGCCACCAGGAGTTAACTTGCTCTATTATTAGTGTTAATTGTGTGCTTAAGTGAATATTTATTAAATATTGGATCGCCAGGCACTAATTACACCCTCTCTAGGTGTATGAAATTAATGAATTCTTATACTGTACCGCGCTCCAATATTATCAACCTTTTGTGATTAACCTTTTTTGGTTGTGTGAATTTCTTAATATACCACCTATAATCCAATCATTACTTACTTCTATGGTGCTTAAATATACAGTTAACATAAATTAATTTATAAATATGAATTAAAAAATTATATGTGATTATAACAAATATTAATAAAAAATTAAATTAATGAAAAATTGGAATGTCAATTCTATTCTATTTATTTTATTCACATAGAATTAACATTCCAATTTTTCATTAATTTTTTATTAATATTTGTTATAATCACATATCATTTTTTAATTCATATTTATAAATTAATTTATGTTAATTGTATATTTAAGCACCATAGAAGTAAGTAATTATTTGATTCCTGGCTTTGATATATCATTTGATTTATTTTATTGTCATGCACTTCTTCAACTGTGGTTGTTATTTTCTGTAACTGATTTTGAAGTTTCAACAAATAATTTTTAAAAAGTCGTGTGCACAGCTATAGTTAAAGCGGAACTAAACCCTCCTATCCATTTCAGCCAAGGAAGCTGCCATCTTGGCCTCTGTTTGATCTGTAACTGCCATGGTACTGCACCTGTGCTCAGTTATGACAGCAGACATTTGATGGTTTGACAGTTGGGTGAGAACACAAGCTAATGTGACAGTACTCATTGGATGCCAGGAATGGAACTGGTGTTTTTTAACTGTTCAATTGGTGGGTTTAGTGCCATTTAAGGACAGCTGTAAGTATCTTTACTGGTACCTTTTGATTTCCATAACGGTTTGTATACCTCTGATGAGGTGGTACAAGGACTGCATGTGGTTCAGATGCTGTCGTAGTGCATGATGTGTTCTAGCACTATGTGGGTGGTATGAGAGCACATGGAGGGTGTAGAGGAGCGATGACAGGTCTGTATAATAAAGAACACAGGCAGGGTGGAGATCAGATGGATCTATAATCAAGTACGCGATGTAGAATGTGTCTTGACGTCAGCGCTCCCTCGTGATGTGCTTGTTTACGCTCCTATGTCTTCTGTTTTGATGGGATGAAGCTTTATTGACAAAGGCCAGGGTGACAGCATGGCAGAGGAGCGGTGTGACGCTGGTGCGGCGCTGGGCTCCCCCCGGGTTGGTAGCAGTGCAGCCATGGACGAGTCCCGGGAATGGCGCTCCGTGTGATCGCCGTACATGTGCTATGTGTGTGCCGCTCTCCGGGGATCAGGCACTGAGTGAGCGATCTTCTACGGGCCACGATGTCGGTGTGTGTGCGCCGTCTGATCTCCAACACCCGGGGCTTCCTGTGGTCGGACATGGAGACCCGAGCCCTGCTGGACATCTGGGGGGAGGCGGACGTACAGTCGGCCCTGGACGGTAATTTCCGCAATAGCCATGTGTACCGGGACGTGGCCGGCCGCCTCAACGAGCTAGGCTTCGAGCGAACCCCCGAGCAGTGCCGCATCCGCATCAAGGGCCTCAAGCGCCAGTACTACCAGGCCCGGGAGGGCTTCACCAAGAACGGCCACGCTCGCAAGATCTGCCGCTACTACGACGAGATGGATCGTATACTCAGCACCCGGCCCGCCCCGGCCAGCAGCGGCATGGAGCACCCCTGTGGAACCGTCCTCCTGCACCCCGAACCCCTCTGTACGGAGGGAGAGTCCCGGGAGGACGACGAGGAGGACATCGAGGACGAGGAGGGGGGACCCGAGTCATCTCAGGACAACTTCACCGAGGACTCTGGGGAGGGCTCCGAACACCCCATCAAGGTGGAGGACGGCGGAGGATTCGCTATCCCTCTGCACCCCGGAGAAGGTGAGACACCATCATCATTCAACATAACCATTAACACCACCACCATCATCATAGTGATCAGCACACCACCACCATCATAATAATTAACATCACCACCACCATCAACATCATCATCCATAATAATCAACACACCACCATCATAATAATTAACACACCACTACCATCATCATAATCAACATCATCATCATAATAATTAACACACCATCATCATAATAATTAACACACCACCACCACCATCATAGTAATCAACATCACCATCATCAACACACCACCACCACCACCATCATCATAATAATCAACATCATCATCACCACCATCATCATAATAATCAACACACCACCATCATAATAATCAACATCACCACCACCATCATCATCATAATAATCAACACACCAACATCACCACCATCATCATAATAATCAACACACCAACATCACCACCATCATCATAATAATCAACACACCAACATCACCACCATCATCATAATAATCAACACACCAACATCACCACCATCATCATAATAATCAACACACCACCACCACCATCATCCTAATAATCAACACACCACCACAACCATTATTATAATAAACACACCACCATCAACATCACCACCACCATCATCATAATAATCAACACACCACCGTCAACATCACCACCACAAGCACCATCATCATCATCCTAATAATCAACATCACCACCATCATCATCAACATAAAAACCACCACCGCCATCTTCAGCATCACCACCACCATTATCATAATCATCAACATAACAACCACCACCACCATCTTCAGCATCACCACCACCACAATCATAATTATCAACATCACCACCATCATCATCAATAATAAACACACCACCATCAACATCATCATCACCACCATCATCGACACATCACCAACACCACCATCATAATGATCAACACACCACCACCATCATAATGATCAACACACCACCACCATCATAATTATCAACACACCACCATCATAATTATCAACACACCACCATCAACATCACCACCACCACCATAATAATCAACATCACCACCACCATGAACATCATCATCATAATCAACACACCACCATCACCACCACCACCATCATAATGATCAACACACCACCACCATCATTATAATAATCGACACACCACCATCAACATCATCACCACCATCATCGACACATCACCACCACCACCACCATCATAATGATCAACACACCACCACCATCATAATGATCAACACACCACCATCAACATCACCACCACCACCACCATAATAATCAACATCACCACCACCATCATCATCATCATAATCAACACACCACCATCACCACCACCATCATAATGATCAACACACCACCACCATCATTATAATAATCGACACACCACCATCAACATCATCGCCATCATAATCATCAACATAACAACCACCACCGCCATCTTCAGCATCACCACCACCTTAATCATAATTATCATAATAATAAACATCACCACTATCAACACACCACCACCATCATAATCATCATTACAACCACCACCACCATCTGCCATCATCATAATCAACATCACAGCCATCATTAACCCCACCACCATCATCTACATTGGGTCTTTGAGCCCAGCCTGTCATTTACATCCCTCGTGGCCTCATGCAGACTGGCCATCTCTCCTAGTCACTTTTCCTCCTGGCACCTAAATGTGTTACATGCATCAAGCGTTTTTTTTTCCACCAAAATGTTGCTGCCAGGAGGAAAAGTGTCTAGGAGAGATGGCCAGTGTGCACTGACATTTAAAAATCCTAGAGTTCCACTTTTAATTCCTGAGCTCCCCTTCCATCCATTATTCTACAGCTCTCTATCTTTGTGGTTTGATTTGTAGTTATTTGTCTGAGACTCCTCTGTGCATACTGAAGCTGGCTATACACTAGTAGATTTTCAGACCTGCCCTTCAAATGTTCTCATCACTGCAGTTGAAAAATATCAACATGACACCACTAATGACTAGAAAATCCAAATTACTTAACAGAACTACACAGTACCAGTGTTTGGCCAGCTCCATGTCCCCAGATCACATTATTGCATTTTCCTGTTTTTACAAGACAACCATTGGGTAGGTGAATTTCTCATCTGACAGAGAGAGTGTCCTCAGTTCTTGTGTCCATGTAGCTTTACATTTGCATCGACCATCTACCTGCCAGGGTCTTGCTAATTTTGGATTTCTTGGGCAGCTGGTGCTTCAAAGTAGCTTTTCTCCTGGGTCCCCATTCTCCTTTTACTCTACAACGTCATTTGAATGGCATAGATGTCTCGGGATTCAATTTTTTTTCAGAAGTAAATGAGGGTTATTAGATGCCACAACCCAATGGCTGCTGGGACATTTGGCCTAGAAGTGATCTCTCATACCACTGGAAGCGTATTCTGATCCAGAACCAACATTTTTAGGCTGTGCTGGTCCAAGTTCTGCTGGGTGAGCGGTCCATTAAACTGTGTCACTGTGATAAAAATGAAGGCTCTCATGATGGGTCAGAAGTAGAACACGACATTCCTAATATGTGCATAAAATGATGTACACACGGTTTAGGTCCCATGCAGATTGGTTAAGTGATTCTAAAGGTTTAAATAAAAACAAAAAAAGAACATGTCTATACTTACCTGCTGTGTGCAGTGGTTTTGCACAGAGCAGCCCGGATCCTCTTCTTCTCGGGTCACCTGCCGGAGCTCCTGGCCCCTCCCTCCTGTTGAGTGCCCCCACAGCAAGCAGCTTGCTATGGGAGGCATCTGCTGCCCCGTGTGTCCATTCAGACACAGTGCTGCGTCTTGGCCCTGCCCCCTCTCTCTTCTCATTGGCTCACTGGCTGTGATTGCCAGCAACGGGAGCCAGTGGCTCCTGCTTCTGTCTCAGCCAATGAGGAGAGTGAGTCCTGGATTAGCCTAAACTCCAGTGCACATTGCTGGGTCCGGAGTGGGCTTAGGTGAGTACTAGGGAGGGCTAAGGAGGGAATGCTGCACAGAAGGTTTTTTTTACCTTCATGCATAGAATGCATGAAGGTAAAAAAAACTTGAGCCTTTACAACCACTTTAGGCTCCAGCGTTTAGATGCGGGTGGAAGGCATAGATGAACTGTCTAACTCCTCTGCTGGCAGCCTGTTAAAGCAGTAGTAAACTGTGGCTTTAAAAAAAAAAAATTTTTAAGTGCCCTGCAAAGCAATTTCATAATGTGATGTGCTAGAATGCATCACATACTAGCACATTATGAAATGCTTGCCTTAGAACGAAGCCCTCCAGCGGTGTGCTGTCACTGCTGACAAGGCTTCCATCCTCACTCTGTCTTCCTTGTGGGCTGTGGCAGCTTGAATGGCCAAGCTGCGATGTCGTCACTCCCGCTCATGCGGGTGGGAGTCGCAGCCCTCCGTATAGTGTTCTGAAGGAGCAGCATGGATACGCCATTCCTTCAGAGCGCATGCGTCCGTATTGTCGCCTGCTGCTGCTCTGTAGAATATCTCCTAAACGGTGAACGTTTAGGAGATTTAATTTTACCTACAGGTAAGCTTTATTATAGGCTTACCTGTAAGTAAAAATCCCAAAGCAGACTTTACTACCACTTTGAACTCTAAGAGGCTGAAAGCTGCTACGACTAGACAGTGCACGCAATGCTACTAAGGTTTAGTGCAGTAAGCCCAGGTATGAATGGCTGGAATGCAAGTTTCTTACATCTGGAGCAGAGAGCAGCTGATAGGCTGCCATGCACATCTGCTCCAGATTCTATCTTTAGCTTATTCAGAAGCAGAACTAAATTATCCTTTTCAGTCAAGGTAGCCACCATCTTAGTCTCTGATTTTCAGCTGCCTTGGTGCTGCACATGTGATCAGTTATAAAACCAGACATTTGATGGTTTGACAGTTTGAGAACAAAAGCAGATGTGACAGTTACCATCCCAGCATGCTGGGAATGTAACCATTTTTTAAACCGTTATATCAATGACTTTAGTTCTGCTTTAGCTTTTGAAAATGAAAGAAGCTAATTGGTTAACATGCACAGCTACTCCAGTTTTTATAAATTCCCCTCAGCATGGGTTCATATTGATGCTGTGCTGCATATCACATGTGATTTCCACAGAAACTGCACCACAATTCTGTGCAAATCAAATACTATTTCTGTGTGGTGCAATTTGTGTAGCTCAAATCACACGCATCTGCACCAAAATAGTGCAGGACCCTTTGTTTTTGTCCACACCAGAATCGTATCGCATGGGTGTTCACAGCCATGTGATCCGATCCTGCACTTTGCACCGTGTTCTGAGAACCAATTTCAGGGTGTTAGCTTAAAATACACACCTGCAACTGGGTGCAAGTATGATGAGGAGCAGAAATTCCACACCTCATCAGTATGAACCTGGGCTCAATGTGTTTTTTTTTTTTTTTTTTTTTTTTTTTTTGCTAAGGGCCAATTCACACCGGTGCATTGATCTGCATTTTAGCACAGCTGTAAAATGCAGATCAGCGCAAGGACATCTGAAAGACAATCATTTCCAATGTGTCCTATTCACACCATAACACTCCCTTGACCTAAGTTGTGCTAAAATGCAACATGTATGCATTTTAACACAACACAATTGATGTAAGCGGATGCAAGTGGATGTCAACACAATGCACAGGATATTCTGTGAAAATGCAGTATGCTTTGACACACACTAAAATGCATGCCAATGGACGGCAAAATGTATGTCAACGGATGTCGGCGCGCGACTAACATGGATGGAAATGTACATCCATTTTCTATACATTTTAGCGCAAGTCAGCGTGAATTGGCCCTAAACATTATTTTACCTGTTGGAGGTAAAGTGTAGGAATTAGATGTAGATTAAGCAAACATTTTTATGTTTCTAAGGTTTCACTTCAAATTTCTCCTGTACCCCAAACCACAGCCACTCCTATTACTTCAGCTGTACCTCCGATAATCCTGAATGGTATGTGGAGAGGGAAAGCAGAGGATGAAGTGCTAACTGATCCAGCTGATCCCTTGTCTCAGACTAAGCAAGACTAGAAGCTGATGATACTGAGACATTGCTTAAAGTGGATCTTTACCCCTCCCCTCTGCTTAGCTGGTAGTGGATTCAGATAATTACCCGCTCAGCGGATCCAGCGTTGTCCTGCAGGATCCTCTTCTTTTCTGCCATCGATCTGATCCCACAAAGCCATGTCCTTTGTAACGTCATCGGTAGATTGCAGGCTATTCCATTCTCAGCCAGTGGGCCTCCTGATCACACATAGCAAGGCACACTCTCCTCTTCCTTTGTGAATGGAAGACTATGCACAGGGAGCTCCGTGCATGTCATTCGTACATGGGGGACGGGACCGAACACTGTACATTAAAAATTAAAACCTAAATAAAAATGTATTTGTGTAGTGGGATGGAGAGGAGAAAAGATTTGCTTAATTTGTCATATCTCAACTTCTAGTTAAGTTGAGGATCGAGGTTAAAGCTAATCTCCTGGTTTCATTAACTTTAAGTAGTTTGCTTGGACCAAGCTGGTCCAGACCATTTATTTATTTCACCATAAGTTGCAGTGGCTGGGAGCGCTGTATAAACTATATGTAGTATCCACTACATCCATACAGTATACAGCGCTGTGTTCAACAGCAGGACCAGACCTACCTGTCCCAATCCAGGGACAAAATGGAGGTGGGCTGAGTGCTGGGAAAGCTTTATATTCTTCAAATTCAAAACTTCCTTTGGCTAAGGCAGAGTTTGTGAAGTCAGCAGAATCACTCAGCCCAACTTGATTTTGTTCTGGGAATGGAACGGGAAGATCTCAACTCATTTCCAGAACACAGCGCTGTATTCTGTATGCAGCAAAGGCTACATACAGTTTATACAGACCACACAGCTGCTGCAACTGTTAGTGAAGTCAATCATTTGTTTATCGGCTTGTTCCAAGTAAACTATTTAAAGTTAAAGAAAATCTGGAGATCAACTTTGCCGGTTCACGTATATGTGGAGTGGATGAAGTTAGAACTGCATCCAATCCACATGACATGTGAAATCACATGGCTTCCTATGGTGCCTGTTCACATATGTCTGGTGCACTGGCAGTGAGGAATGAAAAGAGTCCTGTCCAATTTCTGAGCAGTGCAGTCCAGATCAGGTGCAGACTAAAGGTATTGACTTCTATGGGAACCACTTCTGAATCGCACGTCATCAGTTTTGAACAGGATTTCAGTTCAGGATCAGGTTTCAGCACAGTTTGCTCTCCTCTCAACCTCAACAAAACCACAAATGCCTTGCAAAGCCATGTCCAAAGCAGCCCTGAACTTGTGAACAGTACCATCCGCCGCTGTATCACAAAAACTGGTCCTGAACCAGCGCAGAACAAGTAGATTGCAATCTGCACTTAAACCGGACCTTGAAATCCAGACTGCACATGTGTGATCAGCATACTCCCCCACTGAAGGATACATTCTTGACTATTTTTCCAGGTAAAATGGGCTTTACAGAGATCTTGGGTTCCTTCCTAGGATGTTTTGAAATAATATTAGATCTGAAAAAATGTTTACTTTTTTTTGTAACAATCCTTCCAGTAAAAAAGAAAAGTATTTTCATGATATGTTAGTTCGAAAACACATTCTGGCTTTTCTAAAACTCTGTAAAACTGGAATAAGAGAAGCCTTCAAATGCTGTTTGTTGGTCCCTAAAAAGGAAGAATCATTACTTTTATGTAAATAAGACAAGCTATGCCTGAAATTTGGTTGTGGACAGTTAACTTGTCACTAATATTAAAGGCCGTATAGGATTGAGCTCTGTAGGTAAGAACAGGCCTTTGGACAGTTCTGCAAGCTGTTTCCTCCCCAGATTCCTCCCTTTAAAACTTTCCAGAGATTACCTGATAAGAATGTGTTTACCTAGTGACTTACTCTCCAGTATTTTTCAGGATGGCAAATTACTCCCTATTTTCCTTTTTGTATATAATTTCCTTCTTTTTTTATATACCGTAGCATTAGTGAGATTGTACTCTATATTACTTTTATCTTGGCTTTTGTTTTAGATAGCCATCTCTCCAGTGGTTGTCCTGAAAAACTGTGAAAAAGAGTTGCAGAGTTGCCTTCACTTTTTTGTCAGACAATATTTATTCTATTATAGTGCTTACTACTGTATCTAAAACTTTTGAGCTTTTTTTTTTTTTTTTTAATAATCAACCTTGCATTTATTGTGGTGAAAATAATTTCCCTTTTTTGCCATCTCAGGTTATAAGACTATTCATGGCAATTCAAATCCACCTCAGGTACCCCTGCTTAAAAAGTCCAAAAAACATCACTCAAGCCTGACTTTGGACAAAATGATGGAGCGCTTCCTTCAGCAGAGTGTGGATGCTGAAGAGAAGTTCTACAAATATGAGGAACAGAGACTGCAAATAGAGGAGAAAAGAAGAGAAGCTGAGCACAGCCGTGAGATCCAAATGCTGCAGATGTTGGGACAAATGCTTAATAGCATCTCCTCCACCACCTCTCAGATAACTACGCCTGGCAATGTCGTCACCCCCCACAGAGGAGATATCAGAACGTATGGGGATACAATGCACTTTAATACTACCGCATCTTATTCTTCACCTATAGGTATAAGATGTCCAAGTCACCTTGTAAAAGCTGATGCGTAGTGTCCACTTTTATATATTGCTCATATAACATATGTTTTGTGAACTATATTAAAAGGGAAATCTTTAGAAAAGAACCTGTTTTAATGAAAAGTACCCATATTTCACTTCATTGAAACACTGTAAAAAAGTGTTTGCGTATGCGTGACCAAAATCCTTTGTTGTGATGAAACCTGACACAAAAGGTATGTTTAAAAGAGAAGTATGGGAAACATTTTTTAATCATACTTACCTAGGTGGATACAGCAATGGTCCCCCGTCAGCTGTAAGGGTGAGAACTCAGCGATCATTTTCACCGCCGCTATGAGCAGAGAGCGATGACTGTCGAACGTGCTTTGGCTGTACTTCTCTTTTAAGTTAGTTAACCTGACTTTAGTTATCTTTAAATCCATCCCAGCAGAGCCACTTAGATCTTAGGTCCAGGTTGTACATAAGGTGTAGTTCTGCCACAGTGACGATTAAGCCCCACCTCTGTTGCCTACTTAGGTTCTGTTTTTTGATACTTAAAGGAGAAGGATGGGAAAGCAAAAATAAATAGTACATATTAACCTAATGCTTACATGGCTTTTCTTTCCTTCCTCAGTCCTTTAGTTTGTGCAATATGGACTTGAAGGGTCAAGAAGGAGCCAGTAACAGTCTATTCTGTGTTTGAAAGTTTGGAAGGGGTGGATACAACACCTTCGATCTGCCACTCTTTCAGTCCCTCCTTCCCTCAGACATGTGGCCACCCTTGGGGAACTGGCACACACCTCAGCAGCAAGCTAGAGTGTGCATGCTCTCTCCTCTGATACTCTGTGGGCTCTGATCCCCTTTCCATCACTCAGCGGCATTAAAATCCTATGTCGGCTTCTCCTCCAGCCATTACCAGCTGGGGGAGTGAGATTGGATTGTCAGGATGCTGAGCAAGGAGAAGGTGAGTGTCAGTGAACTTCTCATGTTCATGATCCCCTGGATGAACACAGGATCATCTGTCTGGGTGGGGAGGAGGGAGAGAAGCTGTCTGTCAGTGTTGTGAGAATCTTGAGAGTCTGCAGCCATCATTATTATTATTATTATACAGGATTTATATAGCGCCAACAGTTTGCTCAGTGCTTTACAATATAAAGGGAGACAATACAGCAACAATACAGTTCAATACAAGAGGGTTAAGAGGGTTCTGCTCATTGGAATTTACAATCTAGGAGGGAGGGGCTAGTGGTACAAAAGGTAGTAACTGTGGGGGATGGACTGGTTGGAAGAGTAGAAGATTCCATTATTAGCTGAGGGCAGGATAGGCTTCCCTGAAGAGAGAGGATTTCAGAGATCACCTAAAAGTGAACAAAGTAGGTGACAGTCTGATAAATTGGGGTAGAGAGTTCCAGAGGATGGGGGAAGCTCTGGAGAAGTCCTGGAGATGAGCATGGGAGGAGGAGACAAGGGAGCTAGAGAGCAGGAGGTCGTGCAAGGTCAAACAGAAGAGAAGGAAGGGGGGCGGATTCCAACCAGAATGTCGGTATTACACTCCAGAAAAGACTGTAGCCCCTCTCTTAGGTTAATTAACTATATTTTAACAGGGTGCACTTGTGAGAGGGCAGGAATGATTTTTAGGCACTAGCAGCTCATAAGGATTAACACTAAGCAAAAAAAAAGGAAACCCCTTACTTTCCTCCATCAGCTGGTTGTCACGTGAACATGCATGCTGGGCTTGCTTTAGTGTACATGTTTATGTGAATGGAATAGGAAAGGTGGGTATGCTGCTTTTATCTTGAAGGAAGAATAGCAAGTAGCTAGTTTTCACAACCCTGTCTGATTTAGTCTTTTCCCGTTGGCTGGTGGGTGCAAGACCCAGGTCATCTCATGCCTATGACCAGCTATAGCTTTGTAGGCTTTGCTTTGTTTTAATAGTGAAACAGTGGTCTGTGACACGGGGCCTCATTATGTCCTAAAGTACATATGGGAATTTACATACAGTAATTTTATTTTTCATTTTCACAGTATTGGATGGAATTATTACAATTGCTGTAAGCGGTGTGTTCTTAAAAGGCCGTGCAAAATTAGAGATATGAAAAAACTTGTGCAAACGTTTATATTCAGTGAAAGTTGTTTTTCAATACACATAAACTCAACAATATATACTTTTTCAGGTAAATATAAAAAAAAATTGTAACACTGTTAAGTAGCAAATATATCTAAGCTCAAGTTCATTTACAAGATGCTGAGTGTTAAATGCCTGAAAATGCACGATGATGCCAAGTATGTGTTGTGCAAGTTTGTATGTGTATGTTATATCTGTGTGTTTTGGGTCTTATAATATTGTTATTATGTTTTTGATTTTTTTTTTAATATTTTTAATACCCCTTTTTTTTATACTTTTATGGGGGCATAGACTCCTTATTCCTTCTTCTTTTCCTCTAGCCTATGCAGATATGAGACATGCTTACCTGTCTGCAGCTGCCAGCATTTGACAGATCAGAGCTCTAAATTGCTGATCTGAGTGCATTTGGGTTTATTTAACTGAGTCTAGTTTGGGGAACTTGATTGGTCTCCTGCTGCTCTCTATTATGATTCCTTATGCGGCATCACAGGTGAGCCCAGGGACCTGAAGGGGACAAATAGTAAAGGGGGGGGTGCGCTAGGTTAACAATTTCTGAAGTGTTCTCTCCAGGGTGTGCCCTCAAATAGGGAGAGCACTTCTTCCACTGAACATTTGCAGTTTGTAGCTGTGATGCATACATGTATATTTTGTTCAGTGCCAAGTATTTGAACTGGGTTCATTGGGAACATGTTTTATATGCAAGCAGTAGATTTTTGTTGTAAAGTTACCTAAATACCCAGCCCTGATCCCTTGATTTGAGGGTGGATATTACTGACAACTCAATGTTCGTTATTCCAGAGTGCATAGACTTACATAATATGTGCAAGCATGCACATTTATGTACTTATCGTTTTTAAAGAATAGATTTTAAGTTCATAACTAACAGCAATTTTGTATCTATTGTTAACTAACTTAGATTCTATAAAATCTAGTGTATGGAAAACATTTATTGTAATATAGAGAAATATCTTTTTTTATATTTTTTTTTTTTTTTTTTTTTTTTTTTTGTTAGGCCAGAGCTTTTTTTGTGCACAAGTATACAGTAGGTTGCCAACATACCCGGTACAGAAAAAATGTTGACTCTTTTTTTGTCTTCTTCTTTAGTTCTGGAGAGAGCGTTCTCCTTACGCCACACGCGCCCATCAAAGGACATGGAAAATATTTTCCAACTGGTGAGGAATGTCATTCCTTCGCTTACTTCTAAGAAGCACAAGGGACAGGATGGGAAGATTGGTATTGTAGGAGGCTGTCAAGAGTGAGTCCAATTCTCTGCTTGTTTTTTCACTACCAACAAAATAACAATAATTAACAGGGATTAATATCACCTTACTTTTACAGATATACTGGAGCTCCATACTTTGCAGCAATTTCAGCACTCAAAGTGGTAAATCCAACATTGTTTCAATGTGGTTATTTTTTTCTTTTTCCTAATCTGTAATTTAAACTTTTTTTTTTTTTGTTTCTTTTAGCTTGTTGGGGTTCAAGCTAGAGTAGATTCAACTGTTTAGGGTGAGGTGAAGGATAAGTGATAGGCTGGAGGTTGGTCATAAACATCACGATAAACAATCAGTTGATTGCTGGACCAAACCATTAGTCAATGTTACACTTAAAAATGATTGGTCGAAGCAGCAAAGGGAAAGGTTAGTTTGGTAAAATTTAGATTTTCCACCAGGACCATTAAGGCCTCTGACACATGGGCAATTTTTCCTCCATCAGGGAAGCCCAGGTGTGGCTTACAGCCATCTATAGACATGAATGCTTGTGTGCTGCTGTTCTCAGGTGTGCGCTGGTGCTATCATAAACCTGAGTATAGTGTATGGGCATGTGCAAATAAAAGTCAGTTGTTTGTTGACCAAACCAGCAAGATTGATTTGTTTAAAAAAGGTAAGTCTTTCACTAAAATAACTATTACATCTGACTTTATCTTTTATGTGGCCAGTATAAGAGATTGGTGGTACCGCCCCATATACTCTCTTTCACATTTGTTATCCATGCTAAAAGCCCAACACAAATGGGTAATTTAGATTTTTCTGAGCATGGAAATGTAAAATTAGACTGCCTAATCTGGTTAGTATACTTGTTTTGGGTAAGGGATTCTGAGCGATATTGTTTATGTGCTTATTTTACTTTTTTTATTTTTATTTTTTTAAAGCCTGACATAAGATTACTTAATCTGAACTTTATTCTCTATAGGGGGCAGACTTGTCACATGTATTTTGTACCAAAGATGCAGCAACTGTCATTAAGTCATACAGTCCAGAGCTGATTGTACATCCAGTTCTGTAAGTTTCTGTATTTACAAAACCGTATTTCTATTTGTTGTATGGTTGAAAGTCCTCACATTTGCTAACATTTTAAGAGTACTAAAAACCATCTTGTTCATGTTAGAAATTTGGTAATTAGAGTAGGATTACACTTGCGGTTGGGGGTGGTAAAGGCACGCATTTGAGCTGTGTTTTTAATCTCCGCCCCCCAGTCACATCCCCTTAAACATAAAAGGCAGCGGATGAGGTGTACACATGCGAAGGCTGACATGTTTTGCATTGCAGCCGCAAAAATGATCTTCTCCCAGTCATGTTTGTAGAAAGTAACACAACTTGCTGTGATCCATTCAAAAGATGGGGGCATGCCACAACTGCATGCAATGCCTCAAAAAGGGGTTTAAAGAGGAGGGAGGATGCAGCATATAACCCCTCTTTACTGCTTGTCAAATGTCCTCTGTAAAGCAACCCACTGTGGTTCATGCTTCAGATGGTGATACATGTATAAACAAGCCCTTACAGGGCATCTGTAGAATATCCTGTATATACTGTATGTTTTTGTAAATAAAGAACAGTTGTCCATTTTGGATACACCTTTCTTTACTAGTCCGACTCCATGATGAGTGTTGATGATTTTTTTTTTCTCAGCAAGTTCAGTTGATAAAAAAAATGTACTATAAGATGGAACTCTAAATCAAAATATTTAGCTGATCCCATCTGATCCAAGCAGTGCATAATAGAAAACTAGCTTTTTTTTTTTTTTTGTGTGTGTAAATAAACCATCTTTACAGCTTGCCTACTGCCCTATAGTAAAACTACTGCTATAGGGCGGCATGGCTGCGCAAAATCGAGCGTGTATTTGTATATATGTATGTGATTTGCATTCCTGGGTAGGGGGCATGCGTGCAGCCATGGGAGGCTAGACATGTCAATCACTAGGTCCTGGCCAGAGATTCCCTGCAGAGCAGAGAAATACACAGCAGCATGTCTCCCTAGTAAAACACACACAGCACATCATGTAAAACAGCACACGGTTAACCCTTCAATCACCCTAGATGTTAACCCCTTCCTGCCCAGTGTCATTAGTACAGTGTCAGTGCTTTTTATTAGTACTGATCAATGTATTAGTGTCATTGGGATGCGAGTGGCAGTTAGCAAGTTCCCCCCCAGTGTCAGTATGCCCTCTGCAGTCTGGCTATAAGTCGCTGCTCGCCGCCGTTACTGGTCTAAAAAAAAATTAAATTCCAGTGTATATATACTGCCATTTGTAGACGCTATAACGTTCACGTAAATCAATTAATTTACATGTATTGTGGGTTTTTGTTTTGTTTTTTTTGTTTTTTTTTTTAGCAAAGACATGTAGCAGAATACATGTTGGTCTAAATTTATGAAGAAATTTGATTTTTTTTAAAATTTTTGTACTGGACATGTTGTATAGCAAAAAGTCAAAAAGATTGTTTTTCTCTTTTTTTTTTTTTTTTTTTAAATTGTCGGCCTTTTTTTTGTTTATAGCGCAAAGAATAAAACCGCAGAGGCGATCAAATACCACCGAAAGAAAGTTCTATTTGTGGGGAAAAAAGGACTTAAATTTCATTTATGTACAGCGTTGCATGACTGCGCAATTGTCAGTTAAACTAACGTAGCGCTGTATCCCAAAAAATGGCCTGGTTAGGAAGGGGGGTAAATCCTCTGGAGGGCAAGTGGTTAAAGATAAAGTATAGTTTGATGTAGCAAGGACATTTGTTGAGTTGTAATTGCTGTGTTTACATAAACCACTTGCCCTCCAGAGGATTTACCCCCCTTCCTGACCAGGACATTTTATACGATATGGTGCTGCATTATTTTAACTGACAATTATGCAGTCAAGCAACGCATAATTAAATTTGTCATTTTTTTACACACAAATAGAGCTTCCTTTCTGTGGTATTTGATCACATCCTTGTTTTTATTTTTTGCGCTATAAACAAAAAAAAAACAATTTTGAAAAAACAATATTTTTGACTTTTTGCTATAAAACGTATCCAGTAACAAAATGTTTAAAAAATACAATGTCATAAATTCAGGCCAAAATGTAATTGCTACATGTCTTTGCTAAAAAAAAAAAGTTAAAAGTTATAGTGTCTACAAATGGCGGTGTGTATATATACTGAAAATTGTATTTATTTATTTATTTTATATTAGTAATGGTGACGATCCGCAACTTATAGCAGAACTGCAACAGGCATTCTGACAGCACTGACACTGTACTAATGACACTGGGCAGGAAGAGGTTAACATCTGGGGTGATCAAAGGGTTAACTGTGTGTGTTTTACTTGGGAAACATGCTGCTTTGTATCTCTGCTGTGCAGAGAGATACAAAGCAGCATGTCCATGCTGACAGGAGAGAGACCTGTGTTTACACACAGATCTCTCCCCTGTCAACTTTGCGACAATCACAGAGTCCTGGCTGGGACCTGGTGATTGACATCCGCGCGCGCTTGCCCCCTACCCAGAAATGCAAATCACGTGTGTGTGTATACATGATTTTGCGCAGCCATGCTAAGGGGCGGATAGCAAGTGTTTGAAATATTTTTAGTATGACTGTCACTTTTTACACTCATACCTATTATTGCATTACATTTAGACAATCGTGAATTAACCGTAAGAGAGATCAAACACTCAGTTTACAATGACTGTAGCTTCGCATAGCCTGTGTGTAATGAACAAATAGGAGCCCCCATGTACATGTAGAAATACAAACTTATACATAACATAACACTTCTAACAGTAATTACATCATGTGTTTTTTACTTAAAATAACATTTAAAGAACTAGATATTGCTTTTTTTTTTTTTCCTTTCATGTAGTTCACTTTAGCTTTAATTTTTTGTTTCACACAGGGATCACCCAAATGCTTTACAGGAAATTGAAAATTGGCTTCCAAGATTACACACACTTGTAATAGGACCTGGGCTTGGAAGACAAGATTCTATACTGGAAACAGCGAAGGTATTGCCCCATATAAAAACATGCTGACCTGTACCTTGAGAATGATCTACTGTCTATTCTGAGTATGGTAAACTATATAATTATAAACTTACGCTGTACTTAGTCAGCCACATAAATGTGCTTGAATTTGAATGCAGTTGTGGACATTGCTGGACAGCCAGTAGATATATATATAATCGCCTGTAACAAACACCGTTTTACGATTTAATGCAGTTAAGAAGTATTCTGATTGCTGGATTGTAACTTATTGTTACACAGTGTACTTTCTGATTATGAAGTCTTTATGCCTTTTTCCACATTTTACCTCATGATATCTAACTGAGAGACTGTTCTCACCACCTGATTGATATAGAGAGCACACAGAAAAGTTGAAAAGCCCCACTTGTTCAGTGTTTTTCCTACCCCTGTGAGATTAGGATGTGAGGAGATTATTATCATTGGTGTCATGGTTTTTTATTTACTTTTATTTCTGGACTCCTCATGAAGTCACATGCTTTATCTTTATTTTAAAGGTTACCTAGCTCTTCAGGTCACAGTGCTGGTATAAAAGGTGGCCTACTGTCTTCACTCAGGATGGTTGCTGAGAAAAGGTTTGACAGCTGCCCCTGAAGTGTGTCTCTGGCTGCTCTGTAAGTTGAGGCAGGTTCAGGGGCATGTGGCATCTAACTTACTCTTAGAGGTAGTGATACCTTTATTTTGCTAGACAAGGCTCTCAGACAAAGGGCAAGGTATTTGAATGAGTGTGTAACTTCCAGTGCTTAGAATACACAATACAATGAAGTGGTGTAATTTTTGTCACTTCACAGCAGGTGATAATGGGATATGCTGCATGTAGAAACTGGAACCTGTAAGGTCACTGGGCACCTTTTTTTTTTCTTCCTGATCGATGCTTTAAAGGACGATAGATCGTTCTGGCGGTCAGTACTCTTTGGGAACTTTATGGGAGAGCCGCTCGGTTCCAGGTCTGTACCAGCATGGATGGTGTGGAACCAGTAAAACCAGCACCTGCTGACACTAGGGTCAGTGCTGTGAAGCAGATATTTACTTAGCAAACTTAATTTTATACATGGAAAGATTGCTAATGTTTAAAATTTCTCTGGACAGTGCTGGGGTTAGTGCAGCAAGGTCCAAGCAAGAAGATTCTTCCTACCGTTCAGGTTGCATACTCAGTACTGTGTAGATATGTACAGTCTGGTCCATAAATATTGGGACATCGACACAATTCTAACATTTTTGGCTCTATACACCACCACAATGGATTTGAAATGAAACGAACAAGATGTGCTTTAACTGTAGACTGTCAGCTTTAATTTGAGGGTATTTACATCCAAATCAGGTGAACAGTGTAGGAATTACAACAGTTTGCATATGTGCCTCCCACTTGT
This sequence comes from Staurois parvus, assembly GCF_062004578.1. NCBI lineage: Eukaryota > Metazoa > Chordata > Amphibia > Anura > Ranidae > Staurois > Staurois parvus. The sequence continues at coordinate 13,057,305 of NW_028318430.1, read as the reverse complement.
TAAGGGACCAAAAGTAATGGGACAATTGGCTTCTCAGCTGTTCCATGGCCAGGTGTGTGTTATTCCCTCATTATCCCAATTACAATGAGCAGATAAAAGGTCCAGAGTTCATTTCAAGTGTGCTATTTGCATTTGGTATCTGTTGCTGTCAACTCTCAAGATGAGATCCAAAGAGCTGTCACTATCAGTGAAGCAAGCCATCATTAGGCTGAAAAAACAAAACGAACCCATCAGAGAGATAGCAAAAACATTAGGCTTGGCCAAAACAACTGTTTGAAACATTCTTAAAAAGAAGGAACGCACCAGTGAGCTCAGCAACACCAAAAGACCCGGAAGACCACAGAAAACAACGTTCACCTGATTTGGATGTAAATGCCCTCAAATTAAAGCTGACAGTCTGCAGTTAAAGCACATTGTTTCATTTCAAATCCATTGTGGTGGTGCATAGAGCTAAAAATGTTAGAATTGTGTCGATGTCCCAATATTTCTGGACCTGACTGTAGATAGTTACTGTTTCTAGTACACTGAAGACACAGCTTTTCAGCTTACAATGAAATGTTTATAGGTTAACCTACAAACTGTGCTTTGGATGGTACAGTACTGCTTGATGACCGAATGTTTACTCCTGTAAGAGCAAGGGTAACCTGTCGGTAGTTTGGGAAGCTGCCAAAATACTTTGTCAGTTATCCATTAGACCACTTTGAATTGGAAGTTCCTTGATATAGGTGGGTTGTCAAACAGAAAAAATATACCTGTTGGGTTTACATCCCTTCCTCTGGGAATGATGTGGGGGTTCTGAGAAACTGCAGTAGACTAGTCAGAATAGTCATGTTAACACAGGATTGCCCCTTAAGGGTTTGGTAAACCCATATCAGCAAATATCTCACTTTTTTTGGTACCTATAGGATAGGACCATGGGGCATTTGGGATTGCATATCCTACAGAGATTAGCCTTTCATTTAGAAATGCTTCTAACTTGCCATTTTTCTAGCCCATACCATACTTCATTCCTAAAGCCTTCTTGCATTTAAAGCAAAGATCAGCTGATAAACATTGCATAAAGGACAGCAGTAGACACAGCAACAGCTGTGCCAAGACACCTATAGCTAGGCTGCACAGTGTATATAATAATACAGTACAAGAAACCTTGCACTAACAATCACTCATGCATTCATACACTGCTTTCCCCCCTTTATATGCAAAGAAGCAATAGGAGCATGGATCTGAAAAAGAAGACATGCACAGATTTGCAGGTACATAGTAAAGAGAATATACCAATGTCTGTGGTGTGGAAAAGTTGATCAATTAAACTGCAGTCAATCCAAGGTTGCCAAATCCTAATACATTTTTGGAAGGAGCCAAACCTGTATAAATTGATTTGTATTTGGGGAGGGAAGGTCTGAATTCACTTGACAAAAATTGTTGCAAAGTTGGGAGAGCAACATTTTTTTCAATTAAGGGTAGCTTTCCAGGCTTGGAAAAGAGTGAGTCTGAACATAATGCTGAGTATAAGAGGCACAAAGTCTTTTACACTGCTTGGGAGACCATCTTCAGGGGTCCTGAAGGATCTATTATGCAGGTCATGTTTGTGCAAGCAATGCTGTGCTGGGAAAGGTTCTCTTGTGTGTGTTCTGTAGCGATCAAGTTAGAAGAACAGTCTCTCTGTTGGCTGGCGTGGAAACCATAAACCATTTAAAGAGTCATTTCAGATTTTAGATACCATTTTCAATACTATAAACTTCATCCCAAATTATTCTTGTATATTTTTGTATTACTGGCCTATTGCTTACACACAAAATAACAAATTATTATTTTCAAAAGTGCACTTATCTTTTCGCTAAGGCCCTGTTCATATATTAGTTACAGATCCTGCTACCAATTTGAAAAGTGCTATTCACATGCCTTTATGTCTTGCATAAGGCAGCCAATTCACTTGAATGGGCTGCCCTTTGTGTGTTTGTTGCACCAAAGCAGCTCAGGGAGAAAATTTTGGCCCTGAGCAAGGAACAACTATACACGCGTGTTTTGTGGAACAAAATCACACCATGTTTGGGCTGCCATCCTGCCATTCAGGATAATTGGCACACATGCTCCCATTGCACATTTTGCTGCAAATTGGAATCTCGGGCAGAAACGGTATGAACTGTTCCTAAAGATATTCTATATTGCCTTCAAAACACTTATTCAAATAAAGATCTAATTCGGGGGGTAATTGATAAAAAAAAAGTGTCCGAGACAAACTGTCTAAACTGGAGCGCAGCCAATTGGCTTTAAAATTTTTATTTTTTTAAACTGTGCGGAAACCATGAAAGATAGAAGCTGCTTGGTTGCTGTGGAAAAATGGCAACAGAGTTGAACTAAAAGCCATAATACTTACCTCTGTTCTCGCAGTCCAGTGTTCACATGATTCCTCACTGGTGTCAGCACCTTCTCCCTTCTTTCAGTCTTCGTCTGTCTTGATTGACTGGTGCAGGGTGACCTAACTCCTGTACATGGGCAGTAGTCATTGTGGCTGCGTGTGCAGCTGCAGCTCAGCGTGCATTCAACAGGATATTGTGAACAGGCAAATAAATGTGTTTTATTACAGAAAAGACATTACAATAAAGAGACCACCTGTTTTTTTTTCTCCTAATTTTAGTTCTATTTTAACCACTTCATGACCGGACACTTTTACCCCCTTCCTGTCCAGGCCAATTTTCAGCTTTCAGTGCTATCACACTTTGAATGACAATTGTGCGGACATGCAACACTCTACCCATATGAATTTTTTAGCATTTTTTTCAGACAGATAAAGCTTTATTTTAGTGGTATTTATTCACCTATGGGATTTTTATTTTTTTTGCTATGTAAATGTCTAAAAATTTTGAAAAAAGTGTTTTTCTTATACAATTTTGCAAATAATATTTCATCATAAATCTTTGCCCAAATTTATTCCGTTATCTTTTTAGTAAAAAAAAAATAACCCAAATTAGTTTATAACCAAAAATTATAATTTTTAAACATTGTTTTTTTTTTTTTTTTTACATTTTTTTTATGTTTTTTTTTTTTTATATATATATTTTTATTTACATACTAGCAGTACAGTGTCAGCATGGTGACACTGTACTACTTTTGGGGGGTGATGAAGATTGTAAAAGCAATCATTTCTCCTTCTCTCTGGCTGCATTCTTGCAGCCATTGAGAACTACTGTGTGAGCTATGATTGGTCACAGCTTGTCACATGGTACAAGGCTGTTGTGAATAGCCTTGTACCATGTGACCTCTGATCATTCACAGATTTCACACGTAGTAAGCAATGATGTCAGAAGTGACATCTTGCTTACTACTCTGCGTGTGATCACTGATTGGCCAATCGGTGATCACATGATCGGGACCTCGTACAGAGGTCCTGTACGACGATCGGTGTTCCACAGTGGGCACCGAATCGCAGTGCTGCGTGCTCCCCGAGACCCTGCACTGCCACTGTCCGGCCTAATCATTGTTTGTCACTTTTTTGTACATTCTTTATATTACCTAATTGTCCTAATGACTCTCATTAATATTGCTATTTCTTGTAGGGTATAATTGAAAAAGCAAAGACGAAAGGTATTCCTGTAGTGATAGATGCAGTAAGTATCTGATAGTGGGGTATGATTTAGTCTGTGTGGTGCAGTACTAAGCATTTTTCTCTCTCTTTAGGATGGACTTTGGCTTATTGCCCAGCAGCCATCTATTATACAAGGTTATCAGAGAGCTGTGCTCACTCCAAATTTTATGGAGTTCACTCGGCTGTATGAAGCAATGGTAAGTATAAGTAGGTACTGACATAACATTTTACTGTTCACGTTTGGGAGGAAAAGGAATGGCAGTGTCAAGGAGCTCTATGATGATCTTTCAGCATAAAAATACTAAAACTGGAGCACTCAGAATCTGGTGCAGCTGTGCATGGTAGCCAATCCGCTTCTAACTTCAGCTTGTTCAGTTAAGCTTTGGCAATAAAACCTGGAAGCTGATTGGTTTCTATTCAGAGCTGCACCAGTTTTTGCACTCTCCAGTTTTAGCAAATCTCCCTTTATGTATCCCTGATAACACTGTTCAACAAATTTTTATTTTTTGCCAGTTTTGGAAACAAAAGGATCCATTTATTAATGAATTTCACATTCTGAGTTCAAATATAACAATGAAATTTGTCAATTGGCTCTAGTTTTTCTGTAAACGGAAAGTTTTCTACTATAGGCGTAATGACTACATAATGCACAATAATTCTATAGATAGATGTCTTTCCACAAATATAAAGCAAGTGATATTGACTACATAACAAAGCCTAAATGGCATAATATATTGCATAGGATTACCAAGAAAAATTATAGGCATAAGCTAAGTTGAATCATTTTAATACTTAGGATTCTCACTAGTTTTGTCTTCAGTTTGTGTCGGTTTTGCTTCTCTTGGCTTTTCTCTTGTATTCGAGGAAAGGGCTATCTCTTACAACTGCACGTGACTACACGCTTCAGGTTCTTAATCACTTGACTCAACCACGAAGGATTCTGGTGCTTTAGGAATTGGTAGCCCCTCTCCATGAGGAACTGGACGTATTGCCGATGGAATATTTGGATAGTGCACAGATAACATTTTCTTCTTATTTAGCCCTTTTATAATTGGAGGCACCATACAAAAGTAACAATTACTAACATGATCTGTTGGCTCTCTCCAAATCATTGGCACAGCGAAAGGCATAGATGCCTTTTTTCCATTCAACCATTGCTCCAGTGCCGTCCCACAAGAATTGCAGCATATATGTGGTGCCCAGCTCTTGTCCTGGTCTCCTATCTTGCAGCCAAAATACAAGTTGTAGGCTTTCTTAATCATTCCTATTATCCTCCTTTTTTGTGAGATAAAAGTTATTTCACCGCAGATATAGCAGAAATTATCTGCTTTATTCACACAAGTTCGAGGCATTACTGAGTAGCCTATATAAGCATAAAACGAAATGTAAAGACGCTGTCGAACTACAATCAGCTACAGATACTGCAGCTTTTATGCAGTGAAGTGATGCAATTAAAGGCTAATATTGCATCATCTCAGTATACATGCAATTTTCTATTGGTCACCAGTATCAATTGCGCAATATGCAGCTGAAGTTGCATCATAATTTTGAATGGCTTTAGTCATTAGATGGGTGAATATATCATGGAAACTAGAGCCAATCAACATTTTTTAGGGTCATTTTCGTTTTCAGCACCCCAAAATTATGTAAGATTAGCTAATTTTATGCCCAAAACTTTTTACCTGTTGAACAGTGTAATCTCTAGAAAAATTACAATTGCAAAAAATAAACGCACAGGCTATCAATTGCCACAGAAAGAAAGCTCATTTTGGGGGGGGGGACGTAAATTTCATTTGGGTGCAGTGTTGCATGAGTGCGCAATTGTCAGTTACAGTAACGCAGCGCCATAATGCAAAAAGTGGCTGAGTCAGGAAGGGGGGTAAATCCTCTGGAGGGCAACTGGCTAAACATGTCCAGTAAACAAAATGTAAAAAATCAAATTTCGTCATGAATCTAGGACAAAATGTATCCTGCTACATGTCTTTCCAAAAAAAAAAAATCCAAATACGTGTAAATTAATTGGCTTATGTGAAAGTTATAGCGTTTACAAATGGCAGTATATATACTGGAATTTATTATTATTTTTTACTAGTAATGGCGGCAATCAGCGACTTAGAGCAGGACTGCGGTGGGCATTCTGACACTTGGGACAACTGACTTGATGCTATGCAGAGCCATACAAAGCAGTGTGCAGGAGCTGACGGGAGAGATCTGTGGTGTTTATACACAGGTCTCTCCCCTGCTGGAGACACTCGGCAATCACTGGGTGCCTGCGAGAAATTACCGGCCAGGACTCGGTGATTGACAGCTGAGGCCACGAGTGTGTGTGTGTGTGTATTTGCGCACCCCTGCCGCCCTGCAGCAGTATTTCTGCTATAGGATGGCACAGAAGTGGTTAAACCAAAGGTGTGCAGCAAAGCTAATTTTCTGTGGTAACAAGCAAAGCAGATGGGGAAAACTGTGCTTGGCACAAGGTCTACTTGACTTGTACATTTTGGTAATAGTAAATTTAGTAATTTCTAACTGCATTTCAGGTGTACATGGTTAGGACTGTCATCCTGATTCTTGCTTAAAGCAGAACTGCACTATATCGAAGCACCACAAACCAAAAGCACAGTTTAATGTATTTTTAATATTCAAAGCAAACTCCCTCGTTCATGTCTCCATGCTTTACTTTGCTAAGAAATCACTTCGAAATACACCCCCTATAATTTCTGGCTGTGGCCATCTTGAGTAAGGATAGATGATTCATGTAGCAATTACTTACTGGAATCCATCTGCCTTTAGCTTAGGCATGCAGACAGGAGGGTGTGCTTAGCTGAGGAAACCCCTCCCACCATCCTGAAGACTCCTAGGATGCATGACATCATTTTGCCTAGGCACAGAAACTAGGAGGTAACTGAAGAAATGTAAACCACTATTTAAAACACCTAAATATAATATACTTTGCTGTCTATTTATTAATGCTATCAGTATAAGGATTCAAAATGGTCAATGTTGAAAGAGAGTGAAGTTCCACAATAACTAATAATTGGGTCACATAGCCAGAAAAATATTGTACATATTATTGCCAGACTCGCCAAGCAGTGAATGAAGGAAGGGTGCAGATAACTCCTAACACATTCACTTACAAAATCAAGTCTTCCGTGGTGTCTTTATTATGTCTGTCTTGTCAGAAACAATGGTTTCTGTTGATGACCTTATTCTTAAGCTGTTTTATATTGGAACACTGTTTAGTTAGTAACCAAATTCAGAATTCTTTTTCAGATCATAAAATGCATAACTCTTAATTTAGTGAACTACTAACCTTTAATGCAGGAAATCTGTTAAAATTGTCCATCATTATGGCACTATTAAAAGACTAAATGTTGTTTTTCATCTTGCAGCTTACTGAACCCGTAGATGCCAGTGACCAGCATGGAAGTGTACTGAGGCTAAGTCAGGCAATGGGAAATATAACCATAGTCCAGAAAGGAGAGTGGGATCTGATTTCAGATGGAGATAAAGGTTTGTGTTCATACAGGCTTATCTATGCACATCACACTCTTTTACTGTAGACAGTGTACCTTTTTATCATTTACTGCACCCTTTGTAATATCCTCCCCTGACCTCAGCAGCAAAACGTTGCTAAGATCCCCTTGCTTCAATAACTTCAGTCAAGATTCTTGGCTGTCACTGCCGCTTGAGCTGGTCACTATACATCATCTATACAGATTGATGTATTGTCAGCCTAGCTTTGGACTTACAAGGCTAGCTTGGAATGTGAGCTTCAGGCATTGGGCTTTGCATTGTGGCACTTTCCACACCAGCTTGTACGGTGTTAGCTGTCGAGAGCATTTTCTAGTATCAGAGATGTGGCGAAGCACCAGGTGTTGCCCTGTCTCTGAAGACTGACTATGAGTACTGAAACACGAGGAGCTACCTCACTGTTGTCGCCTTTTAAAATTTCCCAGCATTGCTGGTTTCATTGTGATAAACATTAAGGATCAGGGTCCAAGCACTGACTATCTGCTGGGGGGTGTGATGTATGTGCTCCAAGCTCTTTTCCATCATTTAATCTAGAGGTACCATCCCACTGCTCTCCTCTTCTCTAATTCCACTGGTCGCCTACCAGTGCTAAGAGCTGTGTGGCCCCAGAGTGCAGAAGGTCGGAGGGAGCGCGGGAACGTTACTACAAGTGGAGCCATCTTTGGATCTGGAGCCATATCTTGGAGCTGTTTTCTGATTGGTATGTGAGCGGAGTGTGCCCCTTGTGTGTGAGCAGCATCATCCTAAGTGTCCGCATTTGAGCTTGATGACCCCGCAGTCCCAGACCAGACCTAGATGACCTTATTGCAGGATATACTTATATTGCGCATTATGTATGCGCTTCTGGTAAGTGCATAGTTGTACTGGCTCTCGGCACCTGTAAAACACTGGCACGGAGCACGGAACACCTTATTTATGGACTGCTATATTAGTTGATCGGACTATTCACTATTGTCACTCAACTATTTAACTTGTGTCATATAGATACGTCAATATAAGACGTAACCATCACTTCACCAACTTTGTGCCTCATTAGCGCTCACCCTATATTTATACGATTTTATTACCATATTTTTTACCATTATTATTGTTCATCGTATGTTATTATCTAGCGCTGCATATTTATTATTTTTTACTGTAATTTTGAGGTGTTGAGGTTTTACCTTTTTATGCTAGCTGCTTTTACGTTCTCCTGCGCTCGCAATCACCTCCAATATACTGCCTACAGTGACCTGGTCACCCCTGACTGCCAGAAGCTCTCATCCGCATCAGCTGCTCAGGCTTGTGAGTACCTGAGGCCTTGCCCAATATTGGACTTGGTTGCATCACTTTGCTAAGACACAGAATGGACAGTTTTGCTGCTATGAATGACCTCAGCCCATGCTCCCCTAGTGGTTCTGGGAGCATTTACTCCATATCCCCTGAAGGACCCGACGCTTATGAATTGCAACCAAAGATCCCTAGAGGGTTGTCATCCTCAGCTCTGTCTGGTGGCCTCCCTCATGTCCACAGGGATCTCTATGTCCATTCTGGACTATTCAACTGTTTTGTGCTCGGCTACTAGAGCATTTTGCCTGCAGAGGTTCTAAGCATGCTCCAGTGCCATCCCCTGCAGACTGTCTTTGACCCTTTTGAGCCATTAAATCAAACTGGATCTGTGGCCTCTGTCACCATCTTCGACTCAGATTCAGAGTCCCAAGAAGACTGTTTGAAACACCTCATTCTCCAGACATTGACTCAGATTTATGGGGGAGAGGGTTGTTTTCAAACCTTATCAGCCTGTTCCATGTTCCAAGCCCTGAAGAATTTCAACAACTGCAAAGACCTTTCCTCTGTGCTTTGCCCTGTGTGAGGGGTTCTTAACTTGGGGTTCATGGATGGGTTTCCGGGGGGTCCGATTAAAAAAAAGAAAAAAAAAAAAACCAAAAACAAAAAGCTATTCACTCCCCCCTTCCCTTGTCCAAGTCAATGACATGGATGCCTACAATCATCAGATTTTATTTATGTAAAACGTTTTTCCCAAAAGGAAAAAAAACACTGTTTGCTGTAACTGCTTATAAAGGGAAAGCTGGAGTTTGGCTTTCATTTGTTAGAAGCAATAGCAGACTAACACTCCCCTTACCCCATATACATTGTGATACTCTGGGCACACAGCAGGGAGGAACAATGGTCCAGCAAAATGGGGTTAAGTCCCTGGGAGGAACAGTGGTCCGGCAAGACAGGTTAAGTCTTTGGCACAGGGTTCACAGCAGAAAGCAGGTGCACGGAAGTTCTTGGCACTCTGGACACACAGCAGGAAAGCACAATGGACCGGCACAACGGGTCAAGTCCTTAGCACAGGGCTTTGCACACAGTAATAAAGATGGGTGTCAGTCTGGCACAACAAGGGCTGGTATGGGAAGGGGCGTGATCATGTGTAAACACAGCTCAAAGCTTGGTGCCGGCAACAGGCTGCACCCACCGGCTCCATCCACATATAACAAAGTTGCCTTTGTCCTTGGGACCACACTGTGCCCGGTCAAACAGTTGGGATGGCAATTGGTGACAAGCCTGTAGCCTGCATGTGGTGAATCCACATGTAGGTAGAGCAGGAAGGTAGACTGCCCAGTGGTTAGTCGGGAGAACAGGATACGGTCCTCAGCGGAGGCAGCTCTATGGTGCCCAGCACAGCAGTTATGTGGGCTACATGTGGGCGCTGAGACGTGTGATGGCAGCACATACTAAATTACTTATACACTGCTCAAAAAAATTAAAGGAACACTTTTTAATCAGAGTATAGCAAGTCAATTAATCTCCTGGGATATTGATCTGGTCAGTTAAGTAGCAGTGGGGGTTGTTAATTTCATTAACACCAAAGCAGCTGAAACTGATTAACAACAGGTGCACTAGTTGGGCAACAGTGAGATGACCCCCAAAACAGGAATGGTTTTACAGGTGGAGGCCACTGACCTTTTTTTCCCTACTCATCTTTTTCTGACTCTTTTTCACTAGTTTTTGCATTTGGCTAAGGTCAGTGTCACTACTGGTAGCATGAGGCGATACCTGGACCTTACAGAGGTTACCAAGGCAGCACAACTCCTCCAAGATGGCACATTGCCAGAAGGTTTGCTGTGTCTCCCAGCACAGTCTCAAGAGCATGGAAGAGATTCCAGGAGACAGGCAGTTACTCTATGAGAGCTGGACAGGGAAGTAGAAGGACCTTAACCCATCAGCAGGACTGGTATCTGCTCCTTTGCAAGGAGGAACAGGATGCACACGGCCAAAGCCCTACAAAATGTCCTTCAGAGGGCCACTGGTGTGAATGTCTCTGACCAAACAATCAAACAGACTTCATGAGGGTGGACTGAGGGCTCGATGTCCTCTAGTGGGCCCTGTGCTTACTGCCCGGCACCATAGAGCTCGATTGGCATTTGCCATTGAACACCGGAATTGGCAGGTCCGCCGCTAGCACTCTGTTCTTTTCACAGTTGAGAGCAGGTTCACCTTGAGCACATGTGACAGATGTAAAAGGGTCTGGAGAATCCGTGGAGAACATTATGCTGCCTGTAACATCATTCAGCATGACCTTTTTGGTGGTGGGTCAGTGATGGTCTGGGGAGGCATATCCATGGAGGAACACCCAGACCTCTACAGGCTAGGCAATGGCATCATGACTGCCATTAGATATCGGGATGAAATCCTTGGACCCATTGTCAGACCCTACACTGGTGCAGTGGGTCCTGGGTTCCTCCTGGTACATGACAATGCCCAGCCTCATGTGGTGAGAGTATGCAGGCAGTTCCTGAAGGATGAAGGAGTTGATACCATTGAATGGCCTCCACATTTGCCTGACCTAAATCCAATAGAACACCTCTGGGATATCATGTTTCGGTCCATCCGACACCGTCAGGTTGCACCTCAGACTGTCCAGGAGCTCAGTGATGCCCTGGTCCACATCTGGAGGTAATACCCCAGGATGTCAGGTATGCATACAAGATTGTGGGGACCATACAAACTACTGAGTACCATTTTGAGTTGCTGCGATGAAATTTCAGTTAAATGGGCTAGCCCGCTATATCATTTTTTTCACTTTGATTTTCGGGGTGTCTTTGAATTCAGTCCTCTGTAGGTTGATAATTTTAATTTCCACCAAACAATGGAGCATTCTTACGTTCTTAACACATTACCTAGTCCATATCCGTATAGATATCCAGTATGATATTTGATATCTGATGTGTTTTCAAAGTGTTCCTTTAGTTTTTTTGTTTTTTTTTACCCCTTCACGCCTTAGGGTAAAATTTTACAACTTTGACGTGTTAGTAAAACCGTACATATGACCACAACTACTGTGTACATCCAAGTGAATTATACCTTGTTTTTTCCATGAAAAATTGGGCTTTTATTTGATGGTAAAGTGTAATGGATATCTCCTGATTTTTCTTATTTATCAAAGGAAAACTGGCCCAAAATAGTAAAAAAAAATATCTTTTTTTGTAATTTAGCTGTGTTTCTTGTTACTACCATAACCTACCACCAAAGAACAACCCTAAATAAATTTTCCAGCTCTTGACGATCGCAGCGATACCATATACAGTTTTGTTCAAAATAATAAGTGTGTTGAAAAAAGTGAATAAAGTTCAAAATCCTTCTAATAGCTTTTATTTCCATACACACAAATGCATTGGGAACACTACACATTCTATTCCAAATCAAAACATGAAGAAAAATATATCAAATTTGTGTTGTTCCTCTAAAAAAAAATTGCAGAAAAGTGAATATTAGACTGTTCAAAAAAATAGCAGTGTTTGTATTCTTCTTTACAAACTGAAACATTCACTATATAAACTGAAAAATGTTTGAAGATTTTTCTTTCCTTTGAATCACTTAATTAATATTTAGTTGTATAAGCACTGTTTCTGAGAACTGCTGTACATCTGTGTTGCATGGAGTCCACCAACTTCTGGCACCTGTGAACAGGTATTCCAGCCCAGGATGATTGGACTACATTCCACAGTTCTTCTCTATTTCTTGGTTTTTCCTCAGAAACTGCATTTTCGATGTCACCCCACAAGTTTTCTATTGGATTAAGATCCGGGGATTGGGCTGGCCACTCCATAACATCAATCTTGTTGGTCTGGAACCAAGATGTTGCACGTTTACTGGTGTGTTTGGGGTCGTTGTCTTGTTGGAACACCCATTTCGAGGGCATTTCCTCTTCAGCATAAGGCAGCATGACCTCTTCAAGTATTCTGATGTATTCAAACTGATCCATGATCCCTGGTATGCGATAAATAGGCCCAACATCGTAGTATGAGAAACATCCCCATATCATGATGCTTGCACAACCATGCTTCAATGTCTTCACAGTGTACTGTGGCTTGAATTCAGTGTTTGGGGGTCGTCTGACAAACTGTCTCCGGCCAGTAGACCCAAAAAGAACAATCTTACTTTCATCAGTCCACAAAATGTTGCACCATTTCTCTTTAGGCCAGTCAATGTGCTCTTTGGCAAATTGTAACCTCTTCAGCACGTCTTTTTTTCAACAGTGGGACTTTGCGGGGGCTTCTTGCAGATAGCTTGGCTTCACATAGGCGTCTTCTAATTGTAACAGTACTCACAGGTAACTTTACACCTTCTTTGATCTTCCTGGAGCTGATTGTTGGCTGAGTCCTTGCCATTTTGGCTATTCTTCTATCCATTCGAATGGTAGTTTTTCACTTTCTTCCACATCTTTCAGGTTTTGGTTGCCATTTTAAAGCATTTGCGATCATTTTAGCTGAGCAGCCTATCATTTTCTGCACTTCTTTATATGTTTTCCCCTCTCCAATCAACTTTTTAATCAAGGTACGCTGTTCTTCTGAACAATGTCTGGAACAACCCATTTTCCTCAGAATTTCAGAGAGAAATGCACTATAACCAGCATGTACAACATTTGCTGCCTTCCTTCCTTAAATAAGGGCAATAATTGCTACCTGTTTTTCAAAGAATGAATGACCTCACTAATAGAACTCCACACTGCTATTATTTTGAACATGCCCCTTTCAATTAGTGATTCCATTACACAGAATCGGCAGCATGCATGTCATGACTGTTGGGTCTGTTGGATTTCTTTTACTCTACTACACCTGCTAGTAAATTATTTACCATGTAGAAATATCATTTCTACCAAAAACAGTGATTGATCAGGTTAGTGATGTCTGACTGCTATTATTTTGAACACAACTGTATGTGTATGTTGTTTGTACCTGTACTACAGCCCAGAAACAATAGTGCGCATTTTGAGGTTTGTTTTCAACCTAAAACACACTGATACCAATTTTTTAAAAAATATCCTGATCTTTTGACCCTGACCTTTACTCTGACCCAAACACTAACCTGGCACTGAACTAGATCATACCTTGATTTAGGTATTTTTTTCTTTTACATTTTCTTTTATTTTTTTTTTTCTTTTCTTTACGAGCGGTTTTTTTGTTTTTCGTTTTTGTTTTTTTTTTCTGTCTGCAAAGAGAGAGGTGCAATGTATCTTTCTTTTCCCTTCGGAGAGGGAAAAAAAAAAATCAAAGTGGGCGGGCTTCACAGTGATTGATCACTGGGATAGCCAGTCAGAGGCTATCACAGCGATCATGTGACTCGTAATTGGGAGTCCCAGGACCCTGGGCTATCAGTGACACCCTGGTCTTTATGATTTTATAGCTCGCTGTGCAGCGCGTTTCCAGCACAAAGCCAGGTATGCAAATATGCGGCTCCACTGAAAAAAAAAAACTAATTCTGTGAGGCTACATATTTGTCTGACTTTGGCGTGAAGATGTTAATAATAGTGTATTATAGTCATTGCAATTACAAACAGCAGTGTTCAGCTTTGGACATGTTGTTTGTGTTACCTTACATGTAAATTAGTTTGTGTATGTTCTGACAGTTTCTATTTTGTGCAGCGTCTGGTTGCTTACAATACGTAAGGTGAACCTGTAATCCCAAGAACACATTAAATTACTGATAGCCTACTACTGGTATTCGGCAAAAAGACTTCCCTTAGCTTTACCCCTCCAATTAATGTGTCTATACTGGTGTCTGAGACCGTCCCATTGGATAGTAGAATTAACCCTTGTAGCAAAGAGAAACGGTTAGCGGGGTGCACAATTTTTTCTCTGGCTAATAAGGATAATATCTATCTTTATGGAGTATGCAGGATATTTAGATTTAAAAGTACAGGTTCATCTTACCACAAAATACAATCCAGTCCTCCACTGCTAAATGACCAAACTAAATTTCTTTTATATTGAAGTGTTCGTATGCACCCATGAAGGAAGTAACCGTCGATGTGGAGGACAGGGAGATCTTCTGGCTGGTTCTCTTGGCGTCTTAGTACATTGGGCTGGACTTGCTGGACCAGATAAGATAAATGGGTATGTTGTAACAATCATTTACTCTAACTGTACAAGTATGGCGCTAGGGCTGCACAGGTACATGTAATTGCTGTAAACGGGTATAACATTTTGGGGGGTTTATAGTCACATGAGTTTGATAAAACTGAACTTAAAGTATATGTAAACCCTCACCTTGTGAAACAACCCATTCAATTTAAAATAGAAATGAAAGGCAACACATTTGTGTAATAGATGTAAAAAAAAAATTATAAACACCCTTTTCCCCTTTTTTTTAAATAAGTAACCACATATCCTTTGCTCTCAGCTGCATATGATGCTCAGAGAGTTAGTTGAGAAGACACAGCACAAGTCTGATCACTGGAGGAGAGCAGGCACAGCTAGAAAACTGACCATGCTGTGCTCCCATGCCTAACGTGGTCAGTTTTTTTTGGGGAAGCAGAGGGACTGGCAGGGATTTCACATAAGGAAGTAATACAAAGAGAACAAGATATTTTGTTCTTACATAGTACAGCAGGCACATATCCGGACTATGAAATGTCTTTACATTTTCTTTAAAGTGATCCTATGGAGAGGATCTCTCAATAAAAAAGTATGATTCTCTATTTGGAGAATCATAATAATATCAGATGTGTTACACCGGTTTCTCTTTCCTAAAAGCTTACATCTGCATTTAATACCTTAAGCCAACTGGGAGGGACAAGTCCCATTGTTGTAATCTGCCTTACTAACATAGTATAGAAAGGTCTGCTGGAGGAAAAATAGGGGAGAAAAAAACATTAGGGGCCATTCTGTAGGGTGAAAGGGCAGTTTGGAGGGGAAAAAAGTCAAGCATGGAGGTACGCTTTTATGTAGACTTGGCATCAACATCTTTTTGAAGTGATTTTAAAGGCAAAAGATTTTTGAAGGCAAACAAACTTCTGCATACATCTGCATGGGAGCCTCTGCTCTCCCAGGTCTCTGCCTTCTCATTAGCTGAGACAGCAGCATGAGCCAATGGCTCTCACTGCTTTCCATTATAGCCAGGGAGGAGGGTGTGGGGGCAGGACTGAGCCACACATAGACACACAAGTGGTTTGGAGCGAGCATGCTAGAGTGCCCCCATATCAAGCAGCTTTCTATGGGCAGGAGTGAGGATCCCAGAGCTCTGGCAGGGGACCTGAGAAGAGGAGCAATGAGGCTGTTTTGTGCAAAACAATTGTGCAGAGCAGGTAAGTATAATATGTTTGTTATTTTTAAAAACCATCAATTGTAGGTTTAATATCACTTTAGGTTCATGCATGCTAAGTAATGTGTGTATTAGTGTTACTCTTCAGATCAGGGGTGCTCAACCTGTGGCTCTTGGAGCCCTCTGATGTGGCCCTGTACCTTAAACCAGGGAATCGCATGCCCATTGATTGTGATCTGAGCTTGCTCACCCACCATCTCAGAACATCAGAGTGCACCGAGCCAGTGCCAGCAGCAGAGGGAGCAGGAGCAGCATAAGCCAATGCTTCCTCTGTAGCAATGGCTGCTGTCCCTGGCAGAATGATACCAAGTGCACTTCACTTGGGACCTTTCTAACAGCCTGGAGAGCAATGCCAGCAGAAGCTGGAAGAGATCACATATATTTTCACTACTCGTAATGTGAGCAAGATTCTCTCCTCAATCAATCTTCGTATTACCTGTGCCGATTCAGGGGTAGAACATCGCCTACTACATACCTGGCAAGCTGACACACCCAGTATAACGGATGACTGGAATGAAGGGGTTCAACATTATGTGCCCTCGGTTCTATCAGCCAGAGACAGATTCATTTAGCTAAGCTTCCTTCATAGGGCTTACTGTACCCCTCATTGTCTTTCCCAGATTTATCCTATATGAGCCACACTTTGTCCCAAATGCAATCAGGCACCCTTTTCACCTCGTACCTCAGTGCTTCCTTGTAGGGGACCGGGGGAATCTTCTTCTGTTCTCTTGCCCCCTATAGGGTAGAGGCTCACCTTACTTATAACCCCTGAAGTGGTACCTTGGGAACGGCCCTTGAAGGTTTTGATGTTCTTTATTTTTCTGAACAGTCTTAACTGTCATTGAGTGTGAATATCTGCATTGTGGATTGTGTATTGGATGTCCTTTTTAACCTTGCAATTCTTCCCTTTTTTTTTTTTTTTTCTTTTTTACTATGCTTGTCAGAGTAATATTTGCTTCGCTGTTTACAGTACTATGTACTACATGTTTTTGTATTGATGAATAAATCTTTTCTGGTAACAAAAACACATCACATATACTGTGCTTTTGCAATGTGCATATTATCACCTATAAAAGGGTTACCAACTATTCAGCTGCTTTCACACTGATCCACGGGTGCAGTGCAGTGCACCTGAGGGTTTCTTGCAGGTTAGCTGTACCAAGACATAGACTTTTATTATATTTTGCGGGTTTGGTGCTCCTTCTGAAAGTTTTTTGGGAAAAACTCCCAAATGCAGGAATTTTAGTGTGCTTTTAGAAAGTGCACCACACCCGCAAGATAAAATAGAAGTCTACTGCAATTAACACACAAGAAAGCCCACAGGTACACTGCTCTGCATCTGCGATGTGGTTAACTGCAGTGCATCAGTGTGAAAGCAGCCTCAGGACAGTAAGGGCTCGTTTTACATTTGCAGTTTTGGGGTCAGTAAAACCCCATAGTTGAGATGTGTTTTTACTACAATCCCCCCCAACTAAGTGTAGCGTCAGGGGTTCTAATGGTGACCCCTGCCCCATGCTCCAGGAGGCCAGTGCAGCCTTGTAGCCTCCCTGTCACATTCTGTTTTACGTTTGGACAGGAGGGGATGCATGAGCAGAAACCAATCCTTTCCATTTTCCTCCTCCTCTACCCCCTGCCGGCATTCAGCAGCTCTAGGAGGAAAATGTTCATTATGCTGTTCAAAATAAGAGATTTAAAAATTCTGAACCATATCATTTAGTTGTGACCTGCAAACATTTACCAAACCACTTAAATGGCTCTCGCTCTTCAAAAGGTTGAGTACCTCTCCTTTAGAAGAACATGCCATCTTGGGTCAGGTGCCATCCAGGATCAACGTCTATTTCCTGGACTGAGGTGTTGGCTCAGACATGACACTATCCTATAATTCACAAGAACCAGCAAACACAAATGCTCCTGTGCTTGGGGATAGACTTGATGCAGGCTACAACCACATTAAGAATGTCCTGGAACATGCACACCTTGCTGCCCTCAAATGGACCGGGGGAATCCAAATATACTGAATGAGGAAAAAACAAAGAGATGGTGCACAGGCCTAGTGCATTACCATAAAAAATGTTTAATAAGAAATAAAGTAGGTGTTGTACTCACAAACGACAATATAGTCAAGGCACATAATAAAAGAACAGCTGGATCAACACCGCGCTGAGTAACAGTCCGCAATAGGGAGTGTAGACATCCAATAGGCTGATGCGTTTTGAGGACTATAGTGGCTCTGAGGAAGAGGCAAGTCATTGAAACGCGTCATTGAAACTACACAAGGCCTGTAGAGTTCTGGTGTTCACAAATGTCTGGCAGTCATCCCCTGCCTTTGTGATGTGCTACAAAGTTACAATCTGATCATTAGCAGAGAGTAGGAAATGCTTTTGGCCTGCAACAGACTGAGGACATTCTCTCAGTCCAACCATTAAAGGGGGGGGGGAGAATTGTATACTGTTCTATAGATTGGGATATGTTCGATATTCATTCATGCAGACTCGTGAAGCTCTTCTTTGATATATTAATAATGCAGAATTCAGTATTTATTTGACAATAATGATTACTTTTGTTTGATTGAATATTGCTACAATGGCAAGGTGGTACATATTTATTTATTTGTTCTTTGTTTTTTATATATACCCAGCCACAATCCTTTCATGGTGGCAGCATTTGGAGCCTGTTCGCTGACAAGACAATGCAACCACCAAGCGTTCCAGAAAAATGGGCGTTCCATGACCACAGGCGACATGATCTCAGAAGTTGGAACCGCTTTTAACAAACTGTTTGAGACCTGATACTACTGATGCTGTGTATTTTTAAATAGTGACTGTTTTCTTCAAAAGATTTAAATCAAATCTTCCTGGGTTGTAGCCGCATTTGCAATATGCAAGAAGCAAGTAATCCTTTTCTGGCTTTAGTAAAACCTATATAGGTGTGTTTTACATAAGAAATAATGGCTGGGCTGAGAACTGAAGGACTGTTGCAGACACAATCACAATAAATGTGGGACCGGCTATACTTCCTGCCATGGGTGAACAGCTTACTAATTCAGGGGTTCAGCAGAATGCCTCCCAGAATATTGTAGCTGATTCATCTAAACCAGTTCTAGAGTTGTCCATGGCAACATATTAATTCTAGTATAATTTTTCCATATATTGAAAGATGAAATCTGATTGGTTTTTATGGACTACTATTTCATTTTTATTTTTTTGATCAGGTTTCAATAGATTGGCAGCAACTGCACTTTCACTGTACAAGATTAGAAGAATGTCCATGATTGGTCCTTTGTGATCATACCTCATGAAGAAACAAGCAACAGCTCTATGATTTTGTGAACATATGGTTACCCATGTCTGGGTGTATAGATAAAGGGCATTGAAGGGTATTGCTGACCTATAAAGCCTCTTGCATACTGAGCATTTGGCTGCTAAGGGTGGCGGGCACAGGTGTCTTATCCAGCCCTGCTGCTGGCAGCCTGTCAAACGGTTTGAGATGCCGACAGCTACTGCAGCTGGATGGGGCACCTGGTGGTTTATGAGGACAGTATGCGCCAAGGGCTGAATGCCTGGAACACATACTTCTGGGTTTTTGTCCCTAGACACATGCTGCCCTAAATGTTCTTACTGCTAGGTGCCTTGTCTAGACATAGCAGCCGTTGGTCTCTAAAAGAGTTTGATGGGCTGCCATCAGAGCGACTGGCGGGACAACTGTGCCCTCTACCTGCAGCTAAACATCACAGCCCTATGCATCAGCATTGACTGGCCAGTGTGCATGGGACCTTATAAGCTCATATGAAGCATAGATGCAGATTTATTAGGTAGCCTTCAGTTTTCACATTACTGTGAGAAGGACCACACATGGAGCTGTCATGCTTTTTAAAGGTCCATTGGAGCAACACATGGATGGCATTCTCTGTGCACTTGCACTCTGAACACACATAAAATTTGATATAACCTCCTGCTTCATTGTTCACAGTACAGTTCTTAATTTCTATGAAATTGTGTAAGAAAAGTTATTAGTACACTTTTATAGAGAATCCATTGTTCTCCCTGACCCCAAATTTTGAGAACCACTGAGTTAAATAATGGTTTATTAATCTAGGACAGCTTAATGTTCTTTAGAATGTTTGTGTTATTTGATATTAAATAGGAAATCCTATGCAGGTTTTCACTACCAATAAACATTCTTGATGGACATAATCATTGTTCAAGTAGTTATTCAGCAAAAACAGAACTATTTTTTTGGTATGCAAGGCACAACCTAAAATGTAATTGGTAAACAAATAGACTGTCAAATACTGGGGTGGAAAGAACCATGGGCGTTATTTTCTAAAACTCTAGCGTGCAAATCTGGTGCAGTTCTGCATAGAAACCAATCAGCTTCCAGGTTTTATTGTCAAAGCTTAACTGAACAAACTGAAGTTAGAAGCTGATTGGCTACCATGCACAGCTGCACCAATTTTAATAACTCTCACCCCATGTCTTGCTCTAACCATTTGGGTTACATGTAAACCATTACTGGTAGGCTTTTACAAATTTTCACATGGTGCAAAAGCTACTGAAAGCCTTTAGCAGCTGCTTTAAAGTGACCGACCCTTTATCAAGTTCTATGTTTATCATCCGCCAAAGGGTGCTTTTAAAAAAAAAAAAAAAAAAAAAGCGTGGGGGGCGGCAATGTTAAAGTGGTAGTAAAGTCTTCTATACAGGAAAAAAAAAGGTTGTTCCCCTGACAGGTTTAAGTCACAGTATACGAGTATGCACTGCATTCTCGTATATTATGATAGCCCTACCTACAAATGTAGCCCTGCAGTACTGCACCGTCACACCTCTCCCTGGCACTTCCATCTTCACCTGGTCTTCCTTCCAGGTTCAGAATCTTCAGCCGCTTGAATGGCCAGGTAGTGGTGATGTCATGGTGACGGAAGTCTCATGCGTGGCTCAGACCACATTACCCACTGACAGGCAGGGGGGAGATTTAGAACAGAAGAGACCTCTAGGGTCTTTTCTGTTATCCCTACCTGGCAGCAGATTCTGCAACTACTGACTACTACCACTCAAATGTAAAGCATGATGTCTCTCAATGCAGGAACAAAGTAGAACTCTGCCCAGAAAATGTGTTGTATAGTAAGGTGAAAAATATGCAGCTCCAGCTTACTGTTACTACATCTTCCCAGAGCGTGGGGGATAATAAAATGCTACCTGCAATTGCTCATTTTTGCACACAGTTTTTTTTCTTTTACTTGGAATAAACTCCCTTTTACATATGAATGATTTGCATAAGGGAAACAAAACAGTACACTATTCCTTCCCCTGTTGAGGGGGAAATTGCAGCTGAAGATTGAGCCTGCAAGTGGGAAGTGGCTTCCTATGGTTGTACACCAAGAGGAGAAGCAGATAGCTCTGGCAGGGTACCCGAGAAGAGGAAGTTCAAGGCAGGTAAGAATAAACCTGTTTGTTGTTTTAAAAAAAAAAAAAAAATAGATTTACAGTCACTTAAGAAAATGGTGCCTTGGATTAATAGCAGAGTGGTAGGTCTCATCTTATGCACAGCAAGTAGGTAATTGAAATTCCATTGGGAAGAGAGAGGATAGGCTTAAAGAACCACTATCCTGAAAAATATTGTATCCTGATAACTGTATTTAGCTCATGCCTGAGGAAGCACTGTGGAAGGCTTGAATCTTGTGTCGTAGTTGCCGGTTGGCTTCCCTTCTGCATAGTGACAACCGGGAGTTGCTTGCTTGGCAATGCCAGTCACAAAAGGGTTTGTAGTATTTAACACAAGGCTTTGATTGGATGAGGTGAGAGATAGGGCAGTGATGCCACTATGTCCAATCAGAGAACACCTTGTATTCGTTTTGTAAAAATACAAGGTGTTCTGTTAATGGCAGCAATACTGAGAGAGCAACCTCCACAGTTATCAAAATGCAGAGGGGAAGCCTCCCAGGAAAAGGACCTGAAAGGTTGTAGATATCACTGTAACTACTACAGTGATTGCCATCTTCCATATTGGTCCCTCAGAGATGTATATAATTATATTGGTTTGAGCCAGACCAAAACAATTATGTAATAAGGATCATACCAAGACTTCAGGTTTAAAAAGTGTTAGCTGGGGATTATTATTATTATACAGTATTTATATAGCGCCAAAGGATATGCTCAGCGCTGTACATTAGCAGGGGGGACATAACATGAGACAAGACAGTAACAATACGCTACACGAGGGGTTCAAGGGCCCTGCTCTTTCGAGCTTACAATCTAGGAGGGAGGGGAAGGTGGCACAGGAGGAGATGGCTGTGGGGGATGGAGTGGTGGGTGGAGTGGAGGAGGTTAGTTGTTAGGTGAGGTTGGGGCAGGCTTCCCTGAAGAGGAGGGTTTTCAGGGTGCGCCTGAAGGTGAGGAGGGTAGGTGACATTCTGATGGATTGGGGTAGGGAGTTCCAGAGGATGGGGGAAGTCCTGCAATCGGGTGTGGGAGGAGGAGACCAGGGAGCTAGAGAGCAGGAGGTCCTGTGAGGAGCGGAGGGCACGGGTAGGGTAGTATCTGGGTATCAGGTCAGTTATGTAGTTCGGGGCGGCATTGTGAATGGCCTTGTAGGTCAGAGTTAGCAGCTTGAACTTGATGCGTTGGGCAATCGGGAGCCAATGAAGGGATTGGCAGGGGGGAGGCAGACGTGGAGCGCTTGGTGAGGTGGATGAGTCTGGCCGCTGAGTTTAGGATCGACTGGAGTGGGGATAGCGTTCGTTTGGGTAGGCCAGTGAGAAGGGAGTTGCAGTAGTCCAGGCGTGAGATGATGAGGGAGTGTACGAGTTGTTTGGTGGTGTCTGGGGTGAGGAATGTGCGTATCTTGGAGATGTTGTGGAGGTGGAGCCTGCAAGATCTAGATAGCAGTTGGATGTGGGGTAGGAAGGAGAGGTGGGGTCCAGGGTGACACCCAGGACTTTGGTGTGTGGGGTGGGAGAGATGGTGGCATTGTTAGTAATGATGGGGGGGGGGCACGGGGTGGGGGTTTGGTGTCTTTTTTTTTTGTCTCTTACAACATTGTTTATCTTCTGCAGTGAAATTGCTTATCAGTCTTCTAAAAGTTGAAAATCACCGAGTTTAATAGCAGGATGAATTGGTCAACTTAGTGGTAATGGCAACTCTCAAAACTAGAGCTAAAGAGAGCTCAGCTCATACAGAGTCATTTCTTCAGTGGCTGAAATACTCACAATTTCACTGAACAGTAATATCTCATTAGTTCAGCCTACAGTCCAAGGGTGTAGAATCTAGTGATTGTTGTTCGGGATCCTGTCTCTGATGTGTTGCCACTAGCAGTAGGACCACTAATGTGGGATGACGTTTAGGCTAGGCTTGCGTTTCTTTAGTGCTTTTTGCAGTCTGTTTTTGTGTTTTTTCTTGTTGCTTGGTAGACTAAGACACAAACCATATCAAAAACGCATTACATGCTTTTCTGCAATGTTTCAATTGAAGTCCATAGAATCAAACGCAACTTTTTGCATATAAAAAAGTCCCTGACCCTTTCGAAAAACCGCACTGGGTGAAAGCGCGGATATGTGAACCTGTCCCATAGGAAATCATGTTAAATGGACTGTAGTGCGTTTCTGCCAAATACTGTGGAAACCGCTTAGATGTGAACCTAGGGTTAGGTGAGGCCTGACTTAGAAACCAAAAAAACAAAATCTATTCAAAAGCCCACTACAGAAGATAGTTGTCAGCATGCGGTGGGAGAGCAGGAATTTTACAGATCTGAATATGAAGTTATGGAAGAAGTATGTATTGCATTCACAGCATAAGCAACCTGTATGGAGGTAGGCACATCTGTGTAATCAAATATATAGTGAAACAGATAATTTTAATTAAATAATTAACACACCAGTCACTTTATAAAGAAAAAAATACATATATATTTAGGTGAAATAATTACATGTACTAAATATTACTAGTCCATTTTTTTTTATTGGTGTTGCCAAGTAGAAGTATTTCCTCGATCCTTAAAAAAAACAAAATCAAGTGAGTAGTAATATCTTAAGGCAAGTTGATACCCCAGTAACCCAGCAGCATGAACATTACTGTAGATAATATAAGAACTACATTGTGGAGTATTAAACCAAAAATGTAATGCATTATAGCTTATCAATCATTTGATGTGATGGCTGCATTTATTTTCTTTTTTAACCCCTTCACACCTAAAGGTAAAACAAATCTAAATGCCTAAGCAAAATTTTGGAACGTTGACATGTGTTAGTAAAACCATACATCATCACAACTACTTTGTACATCCAGGTGAATTATTCCTTGTATTTTTTCAGGACAAATTGGGCTTTCAATTGGTGGTAAATGGTAATGGATATCTCCTGTTTTTTTTTTTTTTTATTATCAAAGGAAAACTGGCCCAAAATAGTAAAAATAAAATAGCTGTGTTTTTCTTGTTACTACCATAACCTACCACCACAGAACAACCCAAAATAAATTCTCCAGCTCTTGCTGATAGCAGCAATACCATATATGTGTATGCTATTTGTTTGTACCCGTAGTACAGCCCAGAAATAATAGTGCGCATTTTGTTTTTGTCTTTTTTTACCTAAACCATACTGACACCAAACTTTTTATGTTAAATCCTGACCTTTGTCCCTGACCTAAACACTAACTCTGGCACTGAACTAGATCAAACCTTGATCTAGGTATTTTTTAATATTTATTTCTTTTTTTTAACAAACATTTTTTTTTCCTCTCTATGCCAGGAGTTAAAGAGATACAAGGGGCTGGGCTGTACAGTGACTGATCACTGTGATAGCCAATCAGAGGCTATCACAGCGATCATGTGACCCGGAATCGGGAGTCCTGGGTCCTGATCGTTAGAATGGGACCTGGTGCTCTCAGTGACACCGCTGTCTGTGCTGGGAGCACGGCGTGCTCCCAACACAAAAAGACAGGTATGGAAAAAAGCCCAGTTCTGTGAGGCCGCATATTTGTGTTACGTCGGCGTCAAGGGGTTAAGCTTTATTTTGCCTGGTGATCCTGCCAGTAACTGACATTTTTATTTTTTTTATATTATTATTTATGGTTTTTTTTAACATGCTGTCACCCTAGCAGTACAGTGTCACCATAGTACTGTAGACACTGTACTACTTGTGGGGGGTGATGAAGGTTTTTTTTTTACACCGATTGCTTTTACAGTCTTTATGGGTGTAAAAGCAATGATTTCTCCTTCTCTCTCATTGAGAAATACTGTGTGAGCTGTGATTGGTCACAGCTTGTCACATGGTACCAGGCTGTTGTGCATAGCCTTGTACCATGTGACCTCTGTGATCATTCACAGATTTCACTAGTAATAAGCAATGATGTCAGAATTGACAATCTTGCTTACTACTATTCATGTGATCAGTGATTGGCCAATCAGTGATCACATAATTGGGACCTCGTACAGATGTCCCATACAGTGATTGGTGTTCTGCTGTGTCCAGAGGATACAGCGGGCACCAGATCGCAGTGCTGCACACTCCCAGGGAGCGCACACGGGGGGAGGACGTTTATAAACGGCCACCCGCTCCTGCAATGCTCCTGTCCAGCCGTTTTATATACATGGGCCGGACGGGAAGTGGTTAAATATAGCAGATTATACATAGGTGAACCAGGTAGATAACTAATAACTGCAAGCCTTGCTGAAAAATCGCAATTCACACCTGAGGGACCAGATTTGAGGAAAAACTACCATACATGTGAAGGGTTGTTCACTGCTGACTTGTGTAAATACTGATGCACAGAGGCATTACTGTTTACCTGCAGATGTGCATACAATGTTCCTAAATGAGATACTTCCAGGTCACATGTAAAATGCTCACTGCAGCCATGAGACGTGTTCCAAAAAAGCCCCACTCATGCCCTGCAAAGGTGTACCAGAAAAATGGCCCTACAGAGCATAACAGTAAAGAAATGTTCTCATCAACTGAGAAAACGTGCTCCAAAATGGTGCAAAGAAACAGCGGTTCAGAAAATCAAAGTAAAAGTTGCTTTAAATAGTAGGAAATAAACAAAAGTTAGGGAGAAGCACCCCTGAAACCCTGTCCTAAAGAGAAACAGCCTATTCACCACCATTAGGTAAAAGCTCAATGAATATCTAGATTGGGAAGCAGGATGGGATGGCCACTGCAGTATCGGAATCTAGGAATCAGATATGACACTGATGAAACATTTGCGGTTGATTTATTAATGAGAGACTTCTCACTTTGCAAGGGAATTTCCCTTTGGCTGCTGTGGTGAATATCTAAGATCTGGGTATGTGCAATGACACTGTCAAGCAGCTGTTAATAGAAGAATCTTCAGCTCCAACATCTTGATACAGTTAAACCTAGACAATTCATTCAAACTGTATCCAGTCAAATAGACCCTTTCACTGCATAGTTGTTGGTAAATCTGAAAGAGATCGGAGAACAAGACTGTACAGTTTATGGTCAGATGTAGCTAAACTGAACTTGTTCAGTGTATGCAGATGTATAGCCACTAGGCAGGGCTGTGCTATTAATTTGCCTAGCATACCAGCACCTAGGAAGCAAAAGCGTATGCCCAAAGTGGTGGCAACACATTGGCAATAGTAGCCTATGCGGCTGGTATGGGGCCTGGGGATGGAGGGGCTACATTAGGAAGGTTTCTGAGGCAATTTAAAAATAGACAATCGGAGTACATGTAGAGATAACACATATCCATTGCTACAGTATATTAACCACCTCCTATCCGGCCGTTTTATATAAACGGCTGGACGATGGCAGTGCAGGGTCGGGTGGCCGTTTATAAACTGCCTCCCTGCCCCCTGCTTGTGCGCGCTCCCTGGGAGTGCGCAGCACCGCAATCCGGTGCCCGCTGTGTCCTCCGGACACAGTGGAACACCGATCGTCGTACGAGACCTCTGTGCGAGGTCCCGATCATGTGATCACTGATTGGACAATCAGTGATCACATGCAGAGTAGTAAGCAAGATGTCACTTCTGATATCATTGCTTACTACGTGTGAGATCTGTGAATGATCACAGAGGTCACATGGTACAAGGCTATTCACAACAGCCTTGTACCATGTGACAAGCTGTGACCAATCACAGCTCACACAGTAGAGAGAAGGAAAAAATGCTTTTACAGCCTTTATGGGTGTAAAAGCAATCAGTGTTAAAAAAAAAAAAAAAAAAAATCTTCATCATCACCCCCCACAAGTAGTACAGTGTCACCAGGGTGACACTGTACTGCTAGGGTGACAGTATGTTAAAAAAAATAAAATATATAATAAAAATGTAAAAAAAAAGTTTAAAAATTATAATATTTGGTTATAAACTAATTTGAGTTTTTTTTTTTTTTTTTACTAAAAAGAAAAAACGGAATAAATTTTGGCCAAGATTTATGATGAAATATTATTTATTTGCAAAATTTTATAAGAAAAACACTTTTTTCAAAATTTTTGGACTTTTTCATTTACATAGCAAAAAAAAATAAAAATCCCAGTGGTGAATAAATACCACCAAAAAAAAGCTTTATCTGTCTCAAAAAAATGCTAAAAAATGCATATGGGTACAGTGTTGCATGACCGCGCAATTGTCATTCAAAGTGTGATAGCACTGAAAGCTGAAAATTGGCCTGGATAGGAAGGGGGTAAAAGTGTCCGGACTTGATGTGGTTAATAAGGATTTTAGTGGTTTCTGTTCACACTGCCCCTGTACCCCCAGTGACATTTCAAATAAAAAATAGCTGACATCATACAAAAAAGGAGGAGGCTTCAGGAACATTATCACTAGTCACAGATCCCCTTTTCAGGCTGTGCAGTAAAGTGAATTTGTTTTAGTGGTCTTGGAAATGTAGATTTATTGCCGTAAGATCTTGTGGTCATCTTGACCAGCACTGAAACTAACTTTAAATGCCTAACACAGTTTTCTAGACTGTCTTCCCAGGTAAAAATAGACATAAAAACAGTTTAACCCATTGTCTACAAAGGTATGTTTGTAAACATGCTGGTATTCAAGGGGTTAAAACAAGCCCACTTTTTTTTCAGCATGTGGAAAAAAGTGAACTTTTTTTAACTCCTTGAATACCAGCATGTTTACAAACATACCATGGTAGACAATGGGTTAAACAATTTTTAATGTCGTAGAGTCACCCCATCTCTTTTATAGTACAGTGAACATGCCCCCACCCGCCTCCTTTACATTGAGGCTCTGAGACGCTGACAAAGATCAGTGAACTACTGGCCACAGAATTGTTAGTTGGAAAATGAATACAAAGTTAATTCCCTGCACTGCTCTCCCCTCTTCCATGACAACTTTGGTCCACACAGCTCTGGAAATGTGCTCACAGCTTTCCTGCTACCTGTCCTTAATTTAGACTTTATGTTAAAATTCCATGAATGTAGGGAGATTGCCGGGGGGGGGGGGGGCGGGATAGCAAAATTGGGATCTGTAGTTACACCACTGACCCACAGAAGACTGTATCTCCCATTGAACTCTTATAGAAAATCTAGTTTTACGTATATGTACAGTTTACATACACACATATACATAATACTAACCTTAATATTAATACCATATCCAGCTAGATTCTGGCGCAGAGTATCACAGGCACGCATGAGTGGCTCCCGTTCTTTACAGATTCTTCTCCTTCTCTCATTTTCCTGGTTTAATTCTTCTTTAGTAAGACCAAGATCTTGTCCCATCTCTTCAGATAACAGAGCATAGCTACGCACCTTGCTTCTGAAGTCTACAGTCTCTTCTACCACATTGTAAAGAAGGGAAGAACTTTTGTCTGCTGCTACAGACTGTAAACCAGTATGGAAAAAACACAGAGAAAACCACAGAATAGCATTGTGAATAACAGGTTACACTAGCAGGCCAGAGGCAACAAAGCAGGTCTTAAAGTGTTACTAAACCCAGGACTCTGCATTCACTATATCTGGTCTTCCACTGTACACACAACATGGAAATACAATTATTTTAGTAACTATAAACTAAATATATAAACTAAATACTTTTTCACATCAGCAGTTAGAGAAGTCTTGTGACTGCTATCAGTGGTGCACTGAAATGAAAATTATGGTGCCGAAACTGAATATTGAAAATGCACTTTGCCGAAAACCGAAACCGAAATGCGCAGTTTTTAAAAATGAATATACATTTTTTTGGAAAAAAATACACTTTGATTTAAAAAAATATATATACCTCAATTTTTTTGTAAAATATGAAAGAGAATGTTACGGCAAGTAAATAGATACCCAACATGTCATGCTTTAAAACTGTGCATGCTCGTGGAATGGCGTGAAACGGCGGTACTTAAAAATATCCATGGGTGATGCTTTAAAAATGTTAGCAGTGTAAAGCTACAGAGGTCTAGTGCGTGAATTATTGCTCTTGCTCTGACGTTCGTGGCGATACCTCACGTGTGTGGTTTGAACACTATTTACATATGTGGTCATGGCTTACGTATGCGTTCACCACTATGTGCGAGCACAGGGGGACGGGGGCACTTTAAACTTTGGTTTTTTTTTATTATTTAATGGGGTTTTTTTTTGCACTGTTCCTTTAAAAAAAATGTAATCACTTTTATTCTTATCACAAGAAATGCCTGCATCCCTTGTGAGAGAAATAATTAGTGACAGGTCCTCTTTATGGAGAGATATGGGGTCAATAAGACCCCATATCTCTCCTCTGCAATGTAAAGCATTGGATCAAAACAAAGCATTGATTTAGTGCTTTAAAATAAATAAATGGCCGGAACGGAAGAGACATCGCTCCAGTCTTCCAAGGGCATAGAGATGTGTGGCGGCCATCTTTTCTTCACTCATGTCTATGCCCAGCGCCAGGATTGATGGTTTCTCGGGTAAGGCTGAACTACTGAGCAGCAGCCAGCAATGACGGCAGGCAAGCAGTGGCGAGTGGCGGACAGCGGCGACGGGCAGGGTTTTTTCAGCAACTGTATCGGTGCTTTTTTTTCATTTTGGCCGACGGACGAAAGGGGTGTTTTCGACCAAAACGTTTCGGCCAACGATATTTTAGTGCATCCCTAGCTATCAGTGTCCCTCTTGAGCACTGGTTAAAGCTTGTAGGAGGAGTTTTCATTCTCCTTTCAAAGCCCTATGAGATTGCATAACCCCTGATCTCTGTCTGCGACAGTGCTAATTGGCACTGTGCTGATCACATGCACCCTCCCAAGAAACAACTCTCAAGCAGTACACACCAAACTGATCATTTGCAGAGTGCACCCGAGGCTCTGTTCTATCAGGAGAAAAAATGGGGAATGTGGAAGAAGGGGAGGATCAGAGAAGACCAGATCAACCATCCTTTTCACACAATGAAGAGGATTAACCCCTTAAGTTCCACAGTGAGTATAACAAGCATACTTTACTGCATATACAGACTGATTTTACGGATTTTGTTTTATTAACACTTTAAAACCCCACTCCAGCCAAAACCTCTAACGTTTTGGATAGAGTGGGCAGAATTTAAACTAGTATTAAACCCAAAAGCAAAACATTTATTATATTATTGCATTCATTTTCCTTTTTAGGGTTTCTTTCTTTTAATTTCACCTGGTGATCCAGCCAGTAAAGTCTGTTGTTTTACAAAAGAACAAGCTCTTGCAGATGTAGCAGTTACAGGGTTGAGACAAACTATTTACTACTGACAGGGGTGCTTACAATGGTCAGTTTTTTGGAAAACCTTTATCTCCAAATGAAAAAAGAAAAAGAAAAACTGTTTGTTGTAACCACTTATTGTTAGCTGGCCTTTGGCTGCAATTTGTTACTATAGCCCAAAGCTGCTCTCCAAAGGTGCCCCTGTGCTCCTTCATCCAGAGTTGGTTCACTCTAATACAGGAGATGTGTTACTGGCCAGATCACCAAATGAAAACAGAGGAGAAAAAGCCTAAAAAAAGAAAAGAAAAGAAAACTGATGCAGCCACCACATCTAATAACTGTCAAGTTGCAATATATTACATTTTTGGTTGTGGGTTTAATACTGCTTTAAATGGTGCCTGTGATGAGAAAACCTTTGAACAAAGAATGCTACATCTATTTGACACAAAAGATATTGACCTCAATGTCAGTCTATTCTCAGAATGACTCTCAGATATTTCTGTGGCTTTTCCCACCTATGTGACTCGTTTAATCCTCTGTTCATGCTTTATCTGGCTCATTTTATGATAGTGGGGTTAGTCTGCTAAAGGAATAGAGCAAGTTCACGTTGCAAGTACATGGGGTGTTCAAATTAAACCGGGACTTTTGAGTTTACATAATAAAAGCACAAATTTCAAGTAGTGAAAACGGCATTTATTTTTCGACATACTCCCCTGCTACATTTATACACTTATCCCAGTGTTTAACGAATGCCTGGAAAGCTTCAGCACAGAAAGATCTGTCAGTACTCCTGAACCAACCTAGAATAGCCTTCTTCACTTCCTCATCATTGTGTTCACCATTCCCACAGAAAGATTTGTCTCTTGTGCAATTTCACAACATGTTATGTGTCAATTATCCAGGATCAGACGTTCCACGAACTGAATATTCACGGGAATGAATGCTGTGGGCTGGGAACCCCCATGGCTGGTATCATCACTGATGGATGCACGGCCATCTTTGAAACATTTACACCATTCAATTGTCTTACTGTGGCTGAGCGTCTCATCACCATACTGTGCTTGAAGTCTTCTGTAGATATCCATGGGTTTTACACCTTCGTTCACAAGAAACTTCATCCCCACATGTTGTTCCATGCGCACACTAACACTATCTGCCATCTTGATTGGCCCGCAACATGTGGGCTGCCTATCAGTAATAGGACACATTTGTCACTTACTACTGCGTGTAGTACTGCCATGCTAGCATCCCTTTTTATACCTATAAAATTAAAAGTCCTGGTTTGACTTGAACGCCCCTCGTAAATGTTCCCTTAGCTTAGTGCATGAGGTGAAGCTTAGTGAAAAAAAGTGTGGGGGGCTGGATTTTTCACCATTTGAGAGCGAGAATCGGTGATCATAAGTGGGGGATCCTCAATGGCAAAGAGAAACTCTATTTCCTGCCATTTTAAAGTGGTGCATAATGGGGACCCTAAAGGTATTAGAGTGTTTGGTACAGAGTCCACAGGGTGAGATTTAGATCCTGGAGGAGACACCAGAGGCTCTGTAAAAAAAGAAGCCTACTGGATCTTCACCTTGAGTCTTAATGAGGATCCCAAAATACATAAGATTGTCAGCTAGAGCCTTAGTAGAAAAAAAAATTAAGGTGTACAATCACTTCAATTCATTCAACTTGGGCAGCACAGTGGCTAAATGGTTAGCATTTCTGCCTGGCAGTACTAGGGTTGTTGGTTTGAATCCCAACCACGGCACCACCTGCCTGGAGTTTGCATGTTCTCCCTGTGCCTGCGTGGGTTTCCTCTGGGTACTCCGGTTTCCTCCCACACTCCAAAGACATGCTGGTAGGTTAATTGGCTCCTGTCTAAATTGGCCCTAGTATGTGTATGTATGAATGTAAGTTAGGGACCTGAGATTGTACGCCCCTTGAAGGTTAGGGACTGATGTGAATGTACAATATATATGTAAAAGCGCTACGTAAATTGACAACGCTATATAAGTACCAGAAATAAAATAAAAAATAAAATTCAACTGAAAAGAAGAGATCTGATAAAGTTTATCCAGAAAAAACACGTATTAATAAAAATTGTCATTTACTGTACTATTTTATACAACATACTAAGCAGACATGCAGTATATAAAAGGTAGAGGACGGATATACGTAAGGAGGAAATGAAACCCATATGTGTGTTGAACATGGTGCCTGTATGATCACAATGGGTATTACCTGCTTCTGATGCACAGAAATTCCCAACTGCTCCAGGAACTGCTCTATATAATTCACCATAGCACCATAAACAAGTGGACTACGGGCATGCTGAAATTCCTGCAAGGAACAGAAAAGAAAATGTACTCTTACAATAGTACAGGACACCAGAACCAACATGAAGAACTATTAAAAAAAAGAAGAATGTGGTCTCATTATATTCTCTAGAAAGCTAATCAGGTCTGGCCTGTGTCTGAAAGAGCTTGGTGTCTAAGAGTTTATCTAAAATATAACAGAATATAATTATTCATTATTAAAGTGTGAATGGAAATCTCTTGAAAGATGCATATCATTAAACATCATAAAGCCTGATCACATCATCATACGTCTCAATAAAGTCAATGAAATTCACAGTAAAGGAGAGCTTTTTTTCAACAGCTTCTGTAATCTGCTTAAAATGATATGTATATGGAATGAAATTAAACTAGTCTTGCAACTCTTTGCAAATATAGTCCCATTTTGAGATACATATATATAGCTGAATATTAAAAACTCAAACAATTATATCCAAATCTGTACTTCAACTAAGCAGACAGGAAGATGGTTTTAGAGCTAAAGCAACTCAGAGGCTAACCTTAAGCCCGCTGCCATGGACAGCTGCCATCTTTAGATTATATGCTGATGGGTTACCTTGGAAACAGTCTTAAGCTGTCGGTTACCATGGTGAATGAGGTCCATAACAGCATCAACAGCTCGTAGGGTGTCAAAGTCATCTGCAAGTGCTGCCTTAACATTCACTTTTGTTTTATTCAGGCTTTGGACAATGAAAGAAAAACAAACATTCGCTGTGAGCAGAGCATGGCTTAGTGTAACATAGTATTAGGATTGTCACATGGATTAAAGGCATATAATAGCAAGTCACTATATTCCACAAACACCGTTGTGAAAGGGAAAGTAAAATGTGCAACAATGGGCTGTAAAATATTCAGATACAGGACTAAAACACAAGTCTTGGATACATGATATCAGTTTATTTCAATGGCTGGATCCCCCAAAAACACTAATTACTAGAACAACAAGGACTGAATATTATTGTGTGGACAGAGGGAGGCATATAATATTTTAAGCTCATTGTATTTTAAGCTCTTAAACCATATCATTCTGAAGGCACTGCAGACGTTAAATAGGAATGATGAACATATTAAACAGTGATGCATTAATACAGACCAAAAAAGCTAAAAAAATAAATAAAAATAAAAAATAATGATCTTTTCTCTGTATGTATAAATCATCCTGAGGCAGAAATGCTTTACTTGTTTTTATTTTTTTCTTCAAGCTAAATTCCAGGCAATGCAATCAACAAATGACCCATCATATGGCTTACTCTAAAGTAAAACTAAAGGCAAAGCTTTTTTTTAGTTTTTGGATAGAGTGTAGAGGGACTAGAATGCCTGTCAGTTGTCATTGCTGTCTGTGACCCCATTAGGCAGGACCACCCTTTCAATTTGTCCCATTTACCATCATCATTGAAAGCGAAAGTAAAAGAAAACCCCTAATCTTGAGCTGTCTCCTGAAAAGTAATAGAGGGGAAATCTTCCAACTGGGACACTAGTTCTGGTGACCTGGGGGTCCCCAAAGAATTACCTTTGTAGGGAGTTCCTCTCACTTCCTGTTTGGCTATGGGACAGGAAGTGAAGGAAAATCTCTGCAATGGGACACTGATGGTGAAAATAAATCTGATGAGTTATAATCCTCCCTTACTCTATGCAAAATGGAAAAAAGATATTTTGCCTATAGTTCTACTTTAAAGTGACATTAAGCCTTTTTTTTTTTAAATGTTATACTTGCCTGCTCTGTGCAATAGTTTAGCACAGAGCATCCTTGATCCTCCTCTTCTAAGGTCCCCCACTGGAGCTCCAGGCTCCTCCCTTTTGGTGAATGCCCCCATAGAAAGCCACCAGAGCAGCCCTGTCTTCCTCAGACACAGATGAAGCAGCTCAGCCCTGGACCCAGCTCCTTCAGCACAGCATTTGATTGACAACAGTGGGACCAGTGCTGTCAGTCTGCCCAGTGAGGAGGGAGACTGCAGCGAAATCCCCTGCTCTCGTACACATCGCTGGATCGAGATCGGGAAGTATAA
Organism: Staurois parvus; assembly: GCF_062004578.1. NCBI lineage: Eukaryota > Metazoa > Chordata > Amphibia > Anura > Ranidae > Staurois > Staurois parvus. The sequence goes on along the minus strand of NW_028318430.1, from coordinate 13,022,666 downwards.
AGGGCGGCTGGGGGGGATCCTGCAGCAGAGAAGGTTTTTTACCTTAAAGCGGAGCTCCACCCAAAAGGGGAAGTTCCGCTTTAAGGACTGCTCCCCGCTCCCCATTAAGGATTGGCACCTTTGGGGGGTGGAGGGAGCGGGTACCCGAATTTGACAGGTACCGGCTCCCAATTGTGGTCGGACAGCCTAGGCGATCAGTAAACGGAAGGTGTCCTCCCTCCTTACCTCCCCGCAGTCTTCTGGGACACGTGACAGGTCCCAGAAGACTACAGGACCATTCATGAAGCGCAGCGCTACTCGCGCATGCGCAGTGGGTACCCGGCTGTGAAGCCGCAAGCTGTCACAGCCGGGTGCCCACATTGAAGATGCTGGCCTCCAGGAATCCAGGACGGCAGGTGAAATTAGCTGCAGAGACATAACACGGAACCGAGGTACAGGTAAGTTGCTGTGTTTTAAAAGTCAGCAGCTACAGTTTTTGTAGATGCTGACTTTTATTTTTTGACAGGATGAGTGGAACTCCGCTTTAATACATTAAAGTAAAAGACCTTAAGGCTTTAGAGCCACTTTGATTATTCACTGGCATTTACAACTATTCTATTGTCCATAAATCCCTCCATTACCTCTGCTTTGCCTTCCTACTGCTAAATTCAGTCACAGGCGCTTAAAGAAGAAATCTTGTTTAATTTTGAAGTATCTTTGTGATTGGAGCAAACAAAGTGCCAGGGACTGTCTCCCTGTGCTAATGTAATGGCACTGGTACTTGGATATTGGTCATATAGAAAGATGCATTATGCCTGCAGGAGACTTCTAAAGCCTCATGTCATGGCTGAATTATGTGCCATTCTGTGAACAAAGCTTTGACATTTCCAAGTAGTGCCACAGCTTGCCGCTCAGCCCTAGCCCACATGTACCTATTAGTCCAATACTATGATAGGCTGCCTCAATAACCAAAAGAAATATGCAGGAAGGTCCAGAAAAGCATTGGCACCATTAGGTTGTGCCAAAGCAGTGTTTGTCAGAACAGCCCTGCATTTATCTTTAACAGGAGGGTTTGGAAGGCTGCTGCAACCTCTCAATGCCTATATTTTAAATCTACAAGAGAGTTATACCCTCCACATCCCCTACTCCTATGACAGGGTCTCTTATGTTCCTCTGCACATTAACATAAAAGTTTTTGCAAATGCCAACAGGTTTATTTTTAACCAAAAATGATACTAATACATACAAAAACAATAAATCCATGCTTGCCCATGTACAGTATCTGCACAGCACACATTTTTACTAGCACCAATAAAACATTGAAAAAAGCACAAGATGGATCTCTGAAACGTAACATTAAGCAATATCCAAGGTCATGCACCTGTCATCCAGGGGGTACATCAGTCTGAAATCACAAAGCTTTACACATGTGTAATGCAGGCCCATCGACGGTTCGTTTATCGGCCGATTTTTGGTGGGGCAATGGCATCGGACGATTTTTGCGGTTCCTCATTTCGTTTATCGGTCATGCTGGAAAATTCGTGAAAAGCGGGCAATTTTCGCAATCATTGGTGGCAACATCTGTTTGCAGAACGAACAATGTTTCGTTTTTCAGACGAAAAATCAGCCAATAAACGAACCATCTATGGCCTGCATAAGGCACTAATTTTTCAGCCATGTGACCGTAAAATTAAATATCATAGGGCTCAACTGAAAATAACTGTCGCTTTTTTTGAAAATAAGTAACCTAATCCTGGTGCTATCATTGTACTAATGCTGGCCATAAATTTACCTGTGCCAGAGTATATCCTCCTGAATCGGCTGGCAATTGAGCTGGCCTTTTAGATATGCCTTGGCATCATCAATAAATGACAAAATTATCTTAAGGGTATTTCTTGCTTCAGTTATGGAATCTTTGCTGTACTCTACAGCTAAATATCATGTTAAAACAAAACACAAACATTAATACATTTCTGGCTAAATAAAACTTTCAGAGATCACTATTACACATCAGCTACCAGGTTTATTAAATAGGTAAACAACAATATCCAAGCTTCAATTTATCTAAAGGATCTCAGTCTTTTTTATGTATAGCACACATGAGAGAAATACCAAGGTCTGCCATTGCTGAGCTCTTGAAAATGGTAGCTGTCTGTGCTATCTGGACTAGAAAAATCATGAATCGAAAAAATAAAATCTGAGAAAAGTTCTTATACCTTATTTTTATACTGTCCATGTATTTCTCCCATGACTAGTTTCCTGTTAACACACGTTATGGCATGATTTCCCAATTCCAAGATCACCCTTTTCAGGCCAAATCTATTAGAGATTGTTATAGACTGGAAAACTGAGTTACCACAATGGGAAGGCAAATTATTTTGCAAAATTAACTTTTAGGGATAGACCTTTTCTCACGTTTATACTGATAGAACACTACCTACATCCATTTACAGATTTCAACTGGTATATTTGTCCCCAAAGGGAACACCATTTAAAATGATTCTAAAAAGGAAAAAAAATATATATATATAAAAAAAAATAAACATGTTATACTCACCTGCTCTGTGCAATGGTTTTGCACAGAGCAGACCCGATCCTCTTCTTTTAGGGTCCCCCGCCGGCGCTCCTTCCTCCTCCCCACTGGCAACTGCCCCATAGCAAGCCGCTTGCTATGGGGGCACTCCTGCAGGCTCGCTCCCAAGCCCTGCTCTGTTTGTCCATAAGACATTATGTAAAGAAACAAAGGGATCCTGTCCACTGTGTTGAATATTTTCAGCTAATCAATACAGAAACAGAAGCATTAATAAGCTATAAAAGGACATCACTTATAAATTGGTCTATATAAAAGTGAGTTCAATGGCATTTATTAAAAAAAACAAAGAAATTAACAAAATAATAGATATTTGACACAAAAAGACATACAGTGGAGTAAAAATTTCCAACACATGGCTAACTTCTTGTCCAGTAATGGCTAGTTCATATCAATGTAATTTAGCACTTTTACTGGATAATGGGAGTTGGAGGCACTGAACGTTACGCCAGTTAATCCTGCAAGTAACAACACTTCTTATTGCAGGCTGACAATGTTAAGCCACTGCCTCACAATTAGCAGCAGAGTTGTCAGCCTTTCTTGCAAACTCCTTAAGTTGGCCATTGGGCTGCGAATAGGCTTGATATGCAACCGAACAACCAAATGAAGGAGGTTGCATGGCAGGCTGACAATGCTTCTGCCAATTGTGAGCCAGTGGCATAGCATTATCAGCCTGCAGAAGTATATGCAGGAAGTGCTGCTGCTTGCAAGATTAATTGGTAAGAAACTTTGCAAAAGATTCCCAAAAAATGATTTGTGTAAAGTGTATGTAAACCCTAACAATAAACTTCTCTTATTTGCTCCCTTTGACCTGCTAAATATACAAGTGAAAGGGTTTTATTACATTTGTTGGAAAAGCACAAAACTAGGATTTTTTGGTTTGACCTGTAAAATCAATTTCTTAGAGTACATCACGGGACACAGAGGCATTAATAATCTTGACCACTTGGGTCATGCTGTCACCTTCAGTTCAATGGACAAAAAATTCCCCACTTAAGTATAACCTCTCCCAGTTCTACTAATCCTCAGTTAAGTAGCAAGTATTGAGGAAAAACCAGCAAGAGGGGAAGGAACTTTAAGGGTAACCTTACTTAGGACCCCCTTCCCCCAGTCCCCACTGTACTTATCGCTGACCATCCTCAGTTGTCAGGGCTCCTGCAGCTGTTCCATCAGTCCAGGGATTTAAAATCCCCCTTCTGCTCTCTTCTCTGTCCTGTGCTGCCAGGACAGACAACAAAGATTTTGATTGGTCAGCACCATCACATGGTGTGGAGTGCCTGCATGAGCCCTGAAAACTGAGGATCAGTGGTGGTAGGTACAGTGGGGACGAGGGGGAGTAGGAAGGGGGTCAAGTGTTAGGTTATCTTTAAAGTTTTAGGTGAACAAACACTTTAATCATACATTAAAAAAAACAGTAGTTAATAAACTTGACTATTTTGGATGTCCCAATGCAATGAACATGAGGAGAGGGCAACACTTAAACAAGGCCAGCAAGTCTAAGTCCCCAAAGCAGAGGAGGGAAAAGCCTCTCCATAAAGCCACCCGCAAGACCTTCTGCCTAAAATTGGTGTCTTCAGAGGCATAAACATCAACTTGAAAGAACTTAATAAACATTTATGGAGAAGACTATAACAGCCTTACAAACCTGAACAGCAGAAGCTTGATGCTGAATAGCCTGGGAAGGACTGGCATTATTGGTGGAATAGGCTTTAACAGGGAAAGGAAGAGTCTTGCCCCTGATACCATCTGCCTATGAAATGAGCTGACAACTCCACTTTCAAAAAGGAGCCTTGGGTAGAAAAAACAGGGAAGCAGACTGTCAAAATAACTGTTGAAGCTAAACAGTAGACTCCAGATAAACTCATACAGCTCAGACAATATCTAAAGAGTGAAGCACCTCCTCTTTAGGATGCTTGGAATTAGGACAAAAGGATGGCAAAATAAATGTCCTGAACAGGTGGAACACAGAACCCACCTTAGGTAAGAAAGAAGATCGAGGCCTCAAAACCACCTTGTTTTGGTGTCCCTCAAGATTTGAGATTCTACAGCAATGCCGTCAAAACCAGTGACTACAGCAGCAAATCTGGCAGATATGAAAAAATCCACAGCTCATTTGTCAAGAGATTTACAATGTTAGCATACCATATCCTTCTTGGCCAAGCCAGTGTGACAAGGATCACTAGAGTTTGGAGCAAAGGGAAGGTACAGATCCAAGAAAACAAATTCTGTTGAACCACCAGGGCATCTATCACAAACACTTGAGAATCCTTGATATCGGATACATACCTGTCCAGTTTGCTGTTGAGTCTGGATGCCAGGAGATCCACATACAGCACCCCCCACCACAGAAAAATCTCTCCAGGACCATTCTGCCCTGTATTCAGCTGTTGAAGGCTGAGAGAATCCACCTGCCATTTTCCCTCTTCTAGAATATGCACAGAAAAAAGAGCTGAAACATGAAGTTTTGCCCAAGACAGATTCTGATCTGCTTCTTCCTGAGCTGTTTGGCTTCTTGCTCCTCCTTGATGATTGATGTATGCCACAGCAAAAGAGACCGCATTGAAGGTGGCTACTATCTTCTCCAGTACATTCATGCATGTCTAAATTAAATGACTTTTCAATGACCTCAGGAATTCCACCAAGGCTACAAGAGACAGGCATTTCCCCTGTGGAAGCCATACCTTCTTCTGCAGGAACCGTTGGTGAGGCTGGAAAACTTGGATATGCGGACAGGCATTCTTGATATCCACTATCAGGAAGGCTCCCTGATAAAGCAAAGCAACACTGATCAGGAGCACTCCAGAGTGAATCTCAATGTTTTCAGGAACTTGAGACGCTGAGGCCTAGAATGGGCCAGACGTCTCTGTTCAGCTTGGGAACTGTGAACAGGTTGGAATAAAAGTCTCTCCTCTGCCGGCTCTGGTGCGATGACATTTCGGGACAGCAGTCTTTCCATGTGCCCCATTGCGCATCTCAGCTTCTTCAGACCAGTGGGAACCCCTGAGAGCTGGCCCCAAAATGGAGATATGACTTTCAAGTATTCTTCCTTTGACACAAAGGAAATAGATAACTGTGCTCCTAAGACAGTTATCAGATAAGGGCAGGAATTCAGATCTAACCTAATCCAGGGTGAACCTTGCAAATGTAAGGGATATTCCTACTTGACAAAGGGTTTTGAAAGCCCATCCATTGTCTAGCTCCTCATCTCCCTTCCTGTGCAAGAGGGTAGTGCTTATTGTGTCTTATTCTGGCCTATGTATCTCAGAGGGAAGCGGCCAGAGGAGTGCTGACCTAAGCCAGAACATCTTACGTGGTAATAATTTTCTGCGCCCAGAAAAGAAATACTGCAGCTGGTTAGGGTAAAAGGCAGGTTGGTGCTGAAGAAATGGGTTTTCTTTGTAAACTATCAAAAATTACATAGGCAGGCCTGACGCTGCGTGCTTAGGAATTCATAGCTGTGTTGCCAAGGCAGGAGCACAATATAATTCTGACATATCAACATTTCTTCTTTACTTGCAGTGTGCTAAAAAGTGATGGTAAAATGTGCATGTATTGTAGAGATGTACTCATTTTTATTTCCATTTCACCTTGACATTTAAGAAAACTGTATAATGCATGATGTCAAACACTGAAAAATTGATTTAAGGCAGGGGTGCTCAACCTTTTGAAGAGCAAGAGCCACCTAAGTGATTCAGTAACTGGTCACGGGCCACAATGAAATGAAATGGTTCAGAATAAAAATTTTTTTTTTGAATAGCATAATGAACATTTTCATCCTGCAGCCGCTAAATAGTGGTGGGAGGGAGAGGAAGAAAAGCCGTCTTTCAGCGGTTGCTTGGAGAAAATGGGGAGGATAGGTTCCTGTATGCCGCCCCCACTGCCCCTCCTGTCCAAGTCCAAGTGAAAACAGAATCTAACAGGGAGGCTGCACGGAACCTCTACAGCATGGGATGGGCTCGCCATCACGATCCCTGACACTACACCAGTGGTTGGAGGGGTGTGGTGAAAACAAGTCTCAACAATGGGGTTTTACTACCCCGCAAACATGAGCCGTTCTGTCCTGAGCCCCCTATAAGTCTGCTTTCACACTGATGTGCTGTGGTTTACCTGAACTGCGGGTGCACTGTATGGGCTTTGCTGTGACTTAGCTATGCTTTTCACTAGACTTCTATTATATCTTGGGGGTGTGGTGCACTTTCAGATTTCTGTAGCTCAGTGCAGCTAACCCGCAGGAAGGCTGCAAGTGGCAGCAGCCTGATAGTTGTTAACCCTTTTATAGGTGCTAATATGCCCACTGCAAAAGCACAGTGTATGTGTTGTTTAATACACGGAACTTATTTTCCTCTTCCAGCATCTGCTGGTATCGGTTCCCCAGATGCTAGAAAGGTCCCATGCGAAGTGCACTTGGTATCAGCAGCTGGAAATACAGAGGAAGCTTCGGCTTATGCAGCTCCTGTTCCCTCTGTGGCCGCCTGCTTCCTCCCATGCTGATGCCGGTTCGATGCACTCTGATGCTCTGGGATGCTGGGTTGGCAAGCCTAGATCGTGGTCAATGGGTTGCTGACCCCAGGCTTGTGCTTCCCTGGTTTGAGGTCCCGGGCCATGTCAGAGTGCTCTGTGGGCCACAGGTTAAGCACCCCGATTTAGGGTTTACACACTTTATACTTAAACAAAGGTGTCTTTTATTAACAAAACCTGTCTACTATAAGAAACCACAAAGTCAGCTCCACCAATAAAATTATGAATCGAATCAACATCATTACCTGATTTATATTTAGATCGCAAGCAAAACATACGGAACTCTTCTGCTGAATAAGACTTTAAATATTCCTGAAAAGTAAGCATATAAGATCGCACAATCATTTTGTTCTTACGCAGGTTTTAAAGAACCTATAGCATCTAATGGCAAAACAGTTTTTAACATTGTATCTCTTTGAAGGTGGAAGGACTGCTTAGACTAGAATTCCTAAACCAGAAAATCATAAGAAAATTTGTCAGCACTTGTTCTGCTTTAGGATAACTGGAAGTTGGTGGGAAGACTGTGGTGTCTGTGCCCTCCCTCCCCCTCTATATTATCAGGACAGATACATGAAACACATGAAGGAAAGTATCCAGCCTTGAAATATTTAGTTATCTCCAACTCGGACATTATACAGAATTTCTTAAATTTCTGCCCTCTTTCTTCACCAGACTTCAAACATTGTAATCATAATAATCAACACTTGGGGTCGATATCTTCACTTAAATGCTCTTTCCTATCATCCAATCAGAAATTGAAATATATGGTAACATAGGAGGAGGATTTGGGGTAGGAGGGGGGCTCATAGACTCTACCTGATAAAAAACACACAGATACATGTTCTGGCACAGCCAAGAGCATAATATTTTTATATTTTTTTCTAGCCTTGGAAAACTGTACTTTTTGGTGGTACCTTAACTGAGTCATAATATCAAAAAGCATCACTTTCTACTCTACAATGTGTTAGCATAGATGGAATTTCCTAGATAAAATGCTACATGTGTGGTGGACCTGCCCTTAAGCACAACATATATGGCTATGGGTAGACTCTATACTCCATTGCAGATTTAGGGAAACATTCCTGTGATGCTTTACTCCACAATTTTCATTTATTCCACATATTTACACCTTGATGCATATTTTTAATGTGACAAAAGAATTTGTTTATGTGTCGCAAACATATAAAATTTCCCTCTATGCTTCCTTCAAGACCTTTAAAACCTGACCTCCTGCATGTTTAAAGGCTATCATACTTCATCTTCAACAACGTACCCGGGCAACACCTCTCTACGCAGCTATTAAATGTATTTATAAGGCCTGGTTCACACCAATGAGTTTAAGTGCTTTGAGCAGAGATGCACTACAGTCAATGGTTTCCTATTGGACACGTACACATCTATGCTTGTTTGAGCACCTGCATTTTTGAAAAGGGTCAGGGACTTTTTTTTAAATGCAAAAAGCAGCATCTTTGCTACAATAAAGTTCAATGGAGATGCTGCTGAAATGCATTATTGCCACGCTTTTATTCTGCCCAGCAACAAAAATATTTTCAATTTAACCACTTACTCGCCAGAGGATTTACCCCCCCTAATGACTAGGCCTCTTTTTGCTATTCGGCGCTGCATTATATCTGTTTCAATATTTTTATTAAGAAAATTTTGTTTTAAGAATACAACAAGCTCAAGATACGCCCACGCAGGGGCAGAGCAGAACATTAACACAAAAACAGATACAATAACGAAATGTCCAATGGCGCTGCACTATTTCAACTAACAATTGCGCGGTCATGCAAGGCTGTACCTAAATGAAATTTTCAACCTTTTTTTCACACAAATAGAGCTTTCTTTGTGGTATTGATCACCTGTGCGCTTTTTATTTTTCGCACTATAAACCAAAAAAACCGAAAATTTTGAAGAAAAAACAATATTTTTTACTTTCTGGTATAAAAAATATATAGTAAATTCAAACTTAGTCATAAATTTAGGCTAAAATGTATTCTGCTACATGTTTTTGGTAAAAAAAAATCCTAATAAGTGTATATTGATTGCTTTGTGTGAAAGTTATAGCGTCTACAAACTATGGTATAGATACTGCAATTTACTCCATTTTCTGCTATGCAGCGATGCACTCGTTTAGGTGAGAATTGCACGGTCATGCAATGCTGTACATAAATTAAATTTATGTCCTTTTTTTCACACAAATAGACCTTTCTTTTGGTGGTATTTGATGCACTAGTTTAACTGAGAATGGCACAGTCATGCAATATGGTACATAAATGAAATTTATGTCCTTTTTTTAACACAAATAGAGCTGTCTGTTGGTGTGATTTGTTCACCTGTGCGCTTTTTATTTTTGGCGCAATAAACAAAAAAAGTTTTGAAAAAAAAATATTTTCACATTTCTGTCATAAAATATATCCAAAAAACTCAAATTCCATTGTAATTTTAGGCCAAAATGTATTCTGCTACTTGTGTTTGGTTAAAAAATCCCAATAAGTGTATATTGATTGCTTTGTGTGAAAGTTATAGCGTCTACAAACTATGGTATAGATAATGGAATTTACACAGCTTTTACTGTCTGACTGCTCATCACATTTCTTGAGGTGCTATAATACCAGGATAGTACAAACACCCCCAAATGACCACTTTTCGGAAAGTAGACACCCTAAGCTATCTGCTGAGAGGTATATTGAGTCCATGGAAGATTTATTTATTTTTCCCACAAATATTTGGAAAATTCCAAAAACATTTTTTTTTTTTTTTTACACAAAGTTGTCATTTAAATGATATATTAAAAAAATTTTAATAAAATTTTTTTTGTCATTTTCCAAAAACTTGTGGTAGAAAATAAATTCTTCTATTGACTCAACATGCCTCTCAGCAAATAGTTTGGGGTATCTACTTTCCAAAAAGGGGTCTTTTTGGGGGGTCGGGGCATTTTATGCCCAGCATTAGAAGTTTATGCCACACATCATTCACTCTTCTAACCACCTGAAGACCAAGCCTTTTCTGACAATTTTCGTTCAGATGCCAAAAATCAGTATTTTTTGCCAGGAAATTACTTTGAACATTATATATTTCTTAAAGCAGACACCCTAGTAAATAAAATGGTGGGTGCTGCAATTTTTTATGTCACATAGTACTCGCGCAGCGATTTTTCAAGTGTAGATTGTTTACAAAAAAATACGCTTTTTTTTACTTTTAATGCACAAAAACACAATATATTGGCCATTATTTGGTAGAATATAAAATATGATGGTATGCCGAGTAAACGGATACCAAACACTGCGCATGACCCATGCAATTGCGACAAACTGCAAACATTTTTAATATCCATAGCCAACGCTTTTAAAGCCTTTACAAGCTACCATTTTAGATTTACAGAGGTGTAGTGCTAGAATTACTGCCTTTAATCTGACATTCGCGACGATACCTCACATGCATGGTGCAACCGCTGTTTACACACTGGCACAGGGTCAACGCTCGCCCACGCAGGCACGAGCGCGCGCGTGTGTGGGGAGGGGGGGGGTGAGGGTGATTTTTTTTTTATTATTATTTTTACACTGTCTCTTTTATGTTTTTTTTTTATGTTTTTTTATCACTTTTAATGCTATCAGAGGGAATGCAAAAATCCCCTATAATGTCAGTGGGCATTGTCATATATTCTTTTTTGAGAAATCAGGGGTCTATCAGACTCTAGATATCTCCTCTGCCCTTACATTATCTAATCTCACCAAGATCAGTGTGATAAGATGCTTTCCCAATTTACAAATGGCACGGTTTATATCCTGCAAAACTGAAGAGATGAAATGCTCGTAGCTTCCGATTTCTTAGACTATAGAGATGATTAGCGCCATTCCGGTCTCCAATCAGCTCTATGGTCATCCGGTAGAAACACTGGCTGCATTCTCAGGTTCCCCTGATGGCATAGGACTGCCCGAGAAGGCCGTGGAAGGCAGCTGGGGAGGGGGTCATTGTCTTCTGCTGCTTGCAAAAGCAATCCTGCAGCTAATTAGCCACTAGGATTACTTTTACATGAAAGCCGATCGCCGGCTGAAAGAAACAGTATCGGGATGATGCCTGCAGCTGTAGGCATCATCCTGGTATAACCAGTCAAAGTCCAGTGATGTACCAATACATCGCTGATCCTTGTTGGGTATATATGCTATGTTCTTTTTTTTGTATGCAGCCTGTGGGCTGAATGAAAAAAAGAGAAGAAATATCTGCCAGAAAAAGTGTGTGGTATGCCCACCATTAGAATATACCGCCCTGCATCCACCCACTTCTAATGGTGGGCACACGTTAGGTCGCACGGTGCCACGTGCGCCAATTCCAAGATTGTAAAAATCTCTAAATAGTGGCACACTTGAATAAAAATTGTTCACAGATAAGTGGTACCCCATATGGAAAAAGGATGACAGCAAGTCCCAAACTATCTTGCCACTGCTCCCCATGTAGTCTGGGCATCCGGGGGGCTCCACGTGACCCCTTGTAAAACCAAAACTTTAATGTACAGCATGTTGCCCTCCCACAGGTCTTATACATCTTGACCCCATATCTTTCTGGGGAGAAATTATTTGAATGCAAGGTGGCCAGAAAAATTAATGAGGGACTCATCAACGCAGATTTTTTGCTGGGGAGTATAGACATCTGCAAATTTTTGGTTAAGGTGACTTACAAGGGGCCGAATTTTGTGGAGCTGGTCAAATTCAGGGTCACTCCAAGGACGATAGAGTGTATTGCTGTTGAAATGCATAAAACACATTATACTCTCATATCTATGCCTGGCCATGGCAGCAGAGAACACAGGCATATGATGAATCGGGTCTGTGGACCAATACAACTGCAATTCATTTTTTTTTTAGTAATGCCCATGTTGAGGGTTAGACCCCAAAAAAATTTTAATTTGGAAACCGTAATGGGTTTCCACGTGAATGGTCTGGCAAGATTTGAATTTGGGTTGGCGACGATAAATTGTTATGCATATAAATTGCTTAGATGCACAATAAATGCATACAGATCTTCCATGAAAAACAGATCCAAAAAATTAGAGGAGTAGTTAAATTTGTTGTTTCCACCTGAATTCCGGGTCGGGCAGTGAATTGGGGAAGTACGGGTACTGATACTGCGAACACTGCGGCTTTGTGTGCTATGTAATCAAGTGACAGTGACCTGCTGACATAGCACTTACTGGGGGTGAAGGGGGGGGGAGCGTAGGGGCTAAACGCAGGTGCTGGCAAGTGCTGGGGCTGATCCCGCTAACGCTGCATTGTTGGGGACACTATACTAATGTGAACGCTGGAATAGTGCTGATCTGATCAAAGATATTGATCCTTTCAGACACTATACTAGCAATGGAGGTTTACTGTGTATGAGCATGTTCCTGGCATTCAAGGGGTTAAATGTGATTACTGGAGTACTGACGGGCAATCTGACGCTATCTGGGAGGGGCTTGAAAACCATGGGAGCGTGAATCACGTGTGTATATATATATATGTGATTTTGCGCACCCATGCTGCCCTGTAGCAGTATTTCTGCTATAGGGCATTCAGGAAGCGGTTATAGAAGTGGTTTGTGTTACGGCACTGCTTTATTTTAACTGACAATTGCGCAGTCATGCAACGCTGCACCCAAATGAAATTTACGTCCCAGTGATTGACACCCACGATCAGCCCCTACCCGAATGCAAAATCATATATATATATACGTGATTTTGTATAGCAGTGCCGCCCCGCCGCAGTATAAGTACTGTGGCTGGTCGGCAAGTGGTTGAAAAAAAAAAACAAACAAAAATGCTGAAACACCCCCCCCCCAAAAAAAAACTCTGGTTGGATGCTGCCCCTAACATCATCAAAACCAATTCAGTGACCATAGTCCTGCACTAGACATGAAAACGTTGAGGGACAGTTCTCTGTTGGAGGATAGGGATTGCAGTTTGCCAGAGCAGACGATAAGGTGTGGTAAAAGTGATTTTCCCATCCCCTAAGCATAAACACTCGCTGCAAAAAAAGGACTTTTTACTTTTCCTGGAGTTGGGCTTTATACGTCTCCACCAATTCAATTTATAAATGATACAGTACCTTCCGAATGTGATTAAACAATAACAAAGCTCAAAGCAAATGTTTACCACTGCATTCTAATAATGCTACCTGTATTATTGAGTTGTAAAGCCATGTAGATATACTCCTATGAGTACTGTTCAAGCTCTGCAGTCACATGAATATAATCCTGTAGGTATTGCTAAGCCTCTCCAGACACAGCTCCTGATCAGGTTTTAAAGTGGTTGTAAAGGATGATGGTTTTTTAACCTTCATGCATTCAGCTCCAACCTCACCCCCCTTCCTTATACTTACCTGAGCCCAGACTTGATCCAGCGATGTGTGCAGGAGCAGCAGCTCTCTCTGCTCTCTCCCTACTCAATGACTCAGAGATAGCAGCAAGAGCCATTGGCTATTAATCACAGTCAGTGAGGAGGGAGCGGGGATGGGGGTTGGACTAAGCCTCTCTCTGTATGTCAATAGAAACACAGAGCAAGGCTTGGGCGTGAGCATGCACAAGTGTCCCCATAGCAAGCAGCTTGCTATGGGGGTACATAGAAGGGGGAGGGCTGGCGGGGAACCTGAGAAGGAGGATTGGGGCTGCTCTTTGAAAAACCACTGCAGAGCAAGTATGACATGCTTTTTATTTAAAAAAAATACTTTTAATATCACTTTAAACTCTCACACCCTGCATCAAGGCTCTCTCCCTTTACTCAATGACCTTAAACCATACTGTAAAAAAGGGATACAATCATAATTTTAATCTCACAGATTAGAAATCTCCCACAGAAAATCACTACTGCAGAAGATTTTGGGTGATAGCTTGGTAATCATTCTCATGGATTTAGTCTCACAGGTTTTCCCCTAAAAAATGGGAAGACTCTCCAAGCAATCTTAAAAGAGTATTGATCAATTATTTTTCTTATCTTTCAAACCTGTAGAGGAGCTGTAATTAATAGCAAATACTTTTTGTGCAACTGTTACTTGACTTCTAATCTCTTATGTAGCAGCTCTCAAAAAAAAACCTTTGATTTTTCTAAAACAATTAAAAAAACAGTTATTGTTTATGATACAGGCTACTTTAGCCAATTTACTGTCATCTGGTTAGGATTTACATCTACTTTAACCACTTACTATTTGATTCCAATGAGGCAATTGACACCAAGTGTTTAAATCTCTCAGGTAAAGCAACTAAAAATGTTCATATAGGCCAGTCCTAGTGCTGAATTCATAACTACACTATATTGCCAAAAGTATTGTGACGCTTGCCTTTACATGCACTTGCACTTTTTATTCTTTTTATTGTTTTCCTAGAAAAATACACTTAACATGAACATGTAAAACCCCTGGGAAAAAGTATGGAATCACCACTCTTGGAAAATGTTCATTCAATTGTCAGGCAGTCGTCTTTATACATTATATTGGAACGGCACCAAACAAAAGTTACAGCATCATCACCCTGCTCAATGCAGATTTGTGATTCATCACTGAATATCACTTTCATTCAGTCATCCACAGTCCATGATTGCTTTTCTTTAGGTCACTGTAACCTTGTAATTTTTGTTAGGTGTTAATGATGGTTTTTGTTTGGCTTTTCTGTATGTAAATCCCATTTCCTTTAGGCGATGTCTTACAGTTTGGTCACAGACATTGACTCCAGTTTCTGCCCATTTGTTCCTCATTTGTTTTGTTGTGTATTTTCTGTTTTCAAGGCATATTGGTGTAAGTTTTCTATATTGACACTTTGATGTATTCCTTGGTCTACCAGTACGCCTCCCTTTTACAACTTTCCCATTTGATTTGTACTTGGTCCAGATTTTAGACACACCTGACTGGGAACAACTAACATCTTTTACAACATTCTGTGATGATTTACCTTCTTGAAGAAGTTTTAACCACCTCCCGCCCGCCATATAGTCCAATGACGGGAGCAAGGTGGTTCTCTCGTTCTGAGAGGACGTCATATGACGTCCTCCCATTCTCACCTCGCATGTGCGGCTCAGGGAGCGCACAGCGCGGCGATCGGTGGTGCGCTGTGTCTCTCTCAGACACAGCGGATCACCAGTCATGGAAAGAGCCGAAGATGTCAGCTCGGTCATGTGATCAGCTGTGTCCAATCACAGCTGATCACATGTAAACACGGAAATGCCGGTTATCGGCATTTCTCTCCTCTCGAGCTGTCACGCTGACAGCTCGAGAGGAGAGGAGAGCCGGTAATCGGCTTTCCGCGGAGGGGACATGTACACTGATCATCAGGGCACTGATGATCAGTGTGCCCTGATGATCAGTGTAACCCCAGAAGTGCCACCTGTCAAAGTCCATCAGTGCCAGCTGTCAGTGCCGATTAGTGCCTTGTGCCAGTGCCTATCAGTGCCACATCAATGCCACATATCAGTGCATACCAGTGCACATCAATGCCACATATCAGTGCCCATCTGAGCTGCCTTTCAGTGTCATCCATCAGTGCCACCTATCAATGCCAATCAGTGCCACCTATCAGTGCTGCCAATCAGTGCCACTTATCAGTGCCAGTCAGTGCCACCTATCAGTGTGCATTAGTGCCACCTAACAGTGCCAGTCAGTGCCACCTAACAGTGCCAGTCAGTGCCGCCTAACAGTGCCAGTCAGTGCCGCCTAACAGTGCCAGTCAGTGCCGCCTAACAGTGCCATTAATCAGTGCCATGTATCAGTGCTGCTTTTCAGTGCCCATCAGTGATGCCTGTCAATGCCCATCAGTGCCACCTACCAGTGCCTCCTCATCAGTGCCCATCAGTGCAGCCTATCAGTGCCCATCACTACAGCCTCATTAGCGCACATCAGTGAAGGAGAAAAATCCCTTATTTACAAACTTTTATAACAAAAACTAAGAAAAAAAAATTTTGTTTTCAAAATTTTTTTGGTTTGATGAAGAAAAAATAAAATACCCAGAGGTGATTAAATACCACCAAAAGAAAGCTCTATCTGTCACAAAAAAATGATAAAAATTTCATATGGGTACAGTGTTGCATGACTGCGCAATTGTCATTCAAAGTGTGACAGTGCTGAAAGCTGGAAATTGGCCTGGGCAGGAAGGGGGTATAAGTGCCCTGTAGGCTAGTGGTTAAAATCCTCTCCTTTGTTTAAACTGACTCAATCTCTCGTGTTGGAGCCATGATTCATGTCAATCAGCTTCGTGCAACAGCTCATCAAGGTGTGCAAGCACTCTTTTTTTAACTGCAGACTAATTATCAGATGTAATCTGATGCAGATGCTTGTTTTAGAGCCGCAAAGTACATGGTGATTCCATAATATTTTCCTCACAATTGAGTGATTCCATATTTTTTGTAGAAACAGTTGCAATTGACTACAGTTTTCTTCTTTTTTTTTTTTTTTTTAAGCATTTCTTAAAGCCAGAAATTGGTTGAAATGTTAAATGAAAAGAATTTTGAGGCATGTCTGTGATTGGCTTTTTTTCTACGCAATTAAACAATTGAATGAACATTTCCAACAGTGGCGATTCCATACTTTTGCCAGGGTTTGTACATCTTCAGGCACTAACCCACGCAGTGGTATCTTCGTGAAAAACAAAGCAAATTGGCAGTCAGGGTTTCGGCCCACAATCATAATGTACAGTAAAACAAAAAAGAAGAATAAAACAGTTGCTGCTGTTCGTGACCAACAATTTAAGCCAATTAGACATATCACCCCCAGTACCCCAGGGCCCGCCCCCCCTTCCATGCATTCATAAATGAGGCTCCAGGAAGGGCACTAATAATGCAGTGAGGTCAGGAGTCAGTAGCTGTTGAAGGTTCTGCTAACCATTTCGCCCAGACTCTGTAATACGTTTTAGGGCACCCTCTATGCCGATAAGTATCTTTGTACAAAGGTAAAATGGCATTAACCTACTGTTTCTAGAAAGTGGTGGAGGGGGGAGCCAACGTTTTCCAACACAGAGTGATTTTCTGGCATAAAACAGTAAAAGACCCGCAATCATCCTGTCCACCACCCCAGGAACTAAGTCCTCCACTAAACCAACCAAACAAACAGATTCTGGAGGATGGGGTTAAAGGAACATCCACCATGAGGTTAGCAACAGACATTATCTGCATCTAGAAAGTAGCAATTGCTGGGCAGGTCCAGAAAATATGTATAAAGTCCTGAGGGTGCAGCCACCAGGCAAGCACTCCGGAGAAAAAGAGATATTTGTTTTTTGCAACCTGTAAGGGGTAAGGTAGGCCCTATGGACAATTTTAAACTGTATAAGGTGGTCTCAAAGACACTAGTTTTTTTTAAAGGGAAATTCCCATACATCATTCCAAACCTCTGAGTCCAACCCAGGAACATCACGGGCCCAACCTTGAAGGAGGAGTGACAAATCAGGGGAGGAAACTCAGAGAAGGTGAGTATATAGGTTCGAGGTAGGTTTTTCTGTGCGAACATGGTGTAATATTCCCTTCAATTCAGAGCTCTGCAGCTGGAGAGTAGCAGTAGGGAATTAGCTTCTGAAAGCATGGGACAATTGCCAGTACCTAAAAGTGTACGAAGGGGGGACATTGTGATAAGACATAAAATATTCTGAGACATACAGATAAATTTGAAACCACATACACTACAGTTTTGATGTTATGCTTGGTCCATGCTATGAGATCAGGAAGCTGGTAAAAGTCTGGCAAAGAAGGGTTATTCCATAAAGGGATATTCAGGGATATGGCAGAGGTAGGATAACTTTCACAGGTGAGGCCAACTTTCCAGGCCCTAAGGATATAAAGCATGGAAGGAATCAGATCATAAGGAGCTCTAGGGCTTTGAAACAATAAAAATTGGAGGGCCTCCATAGAGCGCACTACTGCGGCTTCCAATTTTGTAGCAGAGATAGACATATCTGGTGTCAACAACCATGAGCTAGAGACCAGTTGGGAGGCAAGAAAATATTTGTGACAAACTGGAAGGGCCAGACCTCCTTGGGAGGTAGGGCACATTAGAGTGAATAATTTGTATCTGGGGGTCAAAGACCCCAAAAGAAAGAGGAAAATAATCTATTTAGGTGGGTGAAAAAAGACTTGGGAATCCAGTTAGGGGAGTTACAAAGTAAGTAATTCAATTTGGGAAGGATTTTCATTTTAACCACTTGCCCTCCTGAGGATTTACCCCACTTCCTGACCAGGCCATTTTTTGCGTTACGGCACTGCGTTATTTTAACTGACAATTGCACTGTCATGCAACGCTGCACCCAAATGAAATTTACATCCTTTTTTCCCACGAATAGAGCTTTCTTTTGGTGGTACTTGATTGCCTGTGAGTTTATTTTTTGCGCAAAAAAAAAAAAAAAGACTGCAAATTTTGAGGAAAAAACAATATTTTTGACTGTTTGCTATTAAACATGTCCAGTAAAAAAATTTATAAAAATCAAATTTCGTCATAAATTTAGGCCAAAATTTATTCTGCTAGATGTCTTCGCTAAAAAAAAAATCTCAATACGTGCAAATTAACTGGTTTACATGAATGAAAGTTATAGTGTTTACAAATGGTAGTATATATACTGAGATTTTTTTTTTTCTATTTTTACTAGTAAAGGCGGCGATCAGCAACTTATAGCGGGACTGCGGGACTACGGCGGGCATTCTGACACTGGGGGGAGAACTGACTTGGTGTCACTGACATCTCCAGTGACCAGTACTAAAAAGAAAAGCACTGACACTGTACTAATGGAACTGGGCAGGAAGGGATTAACATGAGGGGCGATAAAATGGTTAACTGTGTGCTGTTTTACTAAGTGCTCTGTCCGTGTGCTTCACTGTAAGCAAACTGCATGAGCTGACAGGGAGGAGAACTGTTTTGTGATCGGCAATCACTGGGTGCCAGTGAGTAATCACCGGCTGGGACCTGGTGATTGACAGCCGCAGCGCTGGTAGGGCGCACGTGCCCCCTTACCGAAAATTTAAAATCGTGCGTGCGTGTGTGTGTGTGTATATATATATATATATATATATATATATATATATATATATATATATATATATACACACACACACACACACACAGTGGGGATCGAAAGTTTGGGCACCCCAGCTAAAAATTTGTATTAATGTGCATAAAGAAGCCAAGGAAAGATGGAAAAATCTCCAAAAGGCATCAAATTACAGATTAGACATTCTTATATGTCAACAAAAGTTAGATTTTATTTCCATCATTTACACTTTCAAAATAACAGAAAACAAAAAAATGGCGTCTGCAAAAGTTTGGGCACCCTGCAGAATTTATAGCATGCACTGCCCCCTTTGCAAAGCTGAGACCTGCCAGTGTCATGGATTGTTCTCAATCATCGTCTGGGAAGACCAGGTGATGTCAATCTCAAAGGTTTTAAATGCCCAGACTCATCTGACCTTGCCCCAACAATCAGCACCATGGGTTCTTCTAAGTAGTTGTCTAGAAAACTGAAACTGAAAATAGTTGACGCTCACAAAGCTGGAGAAGGCTATAAGAAGATAGCAAAGCGTTTTCAGATGTCAATATCTGTTCGGAATGTAATTAAGAAATGGCAGTCATCAGGAACAGTGGAAGTTAAAGCAAGATCTGGAAGACCAAGAAAAATATCAGACAGAACAGCTCGCAGGATTGTGAGAAAAACTATTCAAAACCCACGTTTGACTGCACAATCCCTTCAGAAAGATCTGGCAGACACTGGAGTTGTGGTACACTATTCCACTATAAAGAGATGCTTGTACAAATATGGTCTTCATGGAAGAGTCATCAGAAGAAAACCTCTTCTACGTCCTCACCACAAAAATCATCGTTTGAACTTTGCAAATGAACATATAGACAAGCCTGATGCATTTTGGAAACAAGTTCTGTGGACCGATGAGGTTAAAATTGAACTTTTTGGCCGGAATGAGCAAAGCTACGTTTGGAGAAGAAGGGGCACAGAATTTAATGAAAAGAACCTCTGTCCAACTGTTAAGCATGGGGTTGGATCAATCATGCTTTGGGGTTGTGTTGCAGCAAGTGGCACAGGAAACACCTCACGAGTAGAAGGAAAAATGGATTCAAAAATTTCAGCAAATTTTGGATGGTAACTTGATGCCATCTGTGAAAAAGCTGAAGTTAAAGAGAGGATGGCTTCTAAAAATGGATAATGATCCTAAACACACCTCGAAATCCACGGGGGATTACATCAAGAGGCGTAAACTGAAGGTTTTGCCATGGCCTTCACAATCTCCTGACCTCAACATAATTGAAAATCTATGGATAGACCTTAAAAGAGCAGTGCGTGACAGACAGCCCAGAAATCTCAAAGAACTGGAAGACTTTGTAAGGAAGAATGGGCAAAGATACCTCAAACAAGAATTGAAAGACTCTTGGCTGGCTACAAAAAGCATTTGTAAGCTGTGATACTTGCCAAAGGGGGCAGTACAAGATATTAACTCTGCAGGGTGCCCAAACTTTTGCAGACGCCATTTTTTTGTTTTCTGTTATTTTGAAAGTGTAAATGATGGAAATAAAATCTAACTTTTGTTGACATATTATAGGAATGTCTAATCTGTAATTTGATGCCTTTTGGAGATTTTTCCATCTTTCTTTGGCTTCTTTATGCACATTAATACAAATTTTTAGCTGGGGTGCCCAAACTTTCGATCCCCACTGTATATATACACACACACACACACACACACACACACACATATATATATACATATATACATACACACGCGCGTGATTTTGCGCACCTGTGTCGCCCTGTAGCAGTATTTCTGCTATAGGGCAGTCAGGAAGCGGTTAATTAATGAGGTTAATGTAACCCAGGGGGAACAAGGGGAGATTCTCCCATGCTTTCAGTTTAGCCTTACCAGAGTGGACCACTGGAGCCAAGTTCAAGGATATGTAATCATTCACTTCTCTGGAAACTACCACCCCCAGGTATTTAAACTCCTCCACCCACTGCAGTTGTAGATCTGAGACTGCGCTCTGCCAGGCCCAGGGATCAATGTCAAAACGTTGGGATTTAGACCAGTTCACTCTGAGCCCCATCAGAACTGAGAAAGAGTTCAAGACATGAGAGGAACCAGCATCATTATGAAACAGCAAAATGTAGTCAGTATACAGGGTGACCCTCTCCTCCAGCCACACTAGCCTCAGGCCTTTAATGAGTGGGGACACTCATACTGCCTTGGCCAATGGCTCCATGGAAATAGCAAAAAGTGCTGGGGAGAGAGGGCAGCCCTGTCTAGTACCCATAGACAGAGTAAATGTAGGAGAGAGGAGACCTCCCAAACGAATGGCAGCAGTTGGGGAGCAGTATATTGACTGTAGCCATTTGTTGAAAACCAGAGGGAATCCCAACCTCCTAAGGATCTCCCATAAATAGGGCCACTCTACGGTGTCAAATGCCTTTTCAACATCTAGCGAGGCAATCACTCTAGAACCCTGATTATTATGATGGGCATGAAGGTTTGTGAACAGTCTACGTAGGTTAATGTCAATAGACTTACATGCCATGAACCATGTTTGGTCTGAGTCAATTACCGAGGGTAGGAGGGGATTAAGCCTGTTGGTCAGACATTTTGTCAGTATTTTTAGGTCATTATAAGGGGCACTATTAATGTCTGTAGGAGGCGCGGGATTTGGGATCTTAGAAGATTTGTATATAAGAACCACATGTGCGTCCGACATGGAACGAGGGAGGGTGTCCGTGTGGAGTGCGTGTAATAGAGAAACCAGAAGGGGGCAAGCATTTAGCCATGTTCCTTGTACAATTCTATGGGCAGGCCATCGGGGCCAGGTGCCTTACCAGAAGAGAAGGACTGGATCAAAGATAAAACCTCCTCCGAAGTAATGCGGTGTACCAGGAGGGTTCACTCCTCATCTGAAAGCCAACCAAGGGCAATGGGATACAGAAGAGATGAGAGATCCACAGAGGCAAGCCCAGAAGCTACAGTGGATGCGTATTGGTTTTGATAGTAATCATGAAATTCCTTGAGAATGCCCTCTGCATTCGTGATAGTCCCGCCTGTGGGGGAGGTAAGCTCAGAGACCATAGTAAGGGGGAGCATCATGTTGGGATAACATGGCCAGCAACCTACCATTCTTGTCACCTTGTTCAAAAAATTTTTGTTTGGAAGTGTACATGTCCAGCCGTGTAACCTTTATCAGGTGTAGATGTAAGGCACACCTGGCAGACATAAGCATGTCAAAATTTAAGTCAGAGGAGTCAGCCCCATATTGAGTGAATCTATCAACCATGCACATAAACTTTAATGTCATCCCAGTCTTAGTCAGTATGGTTCAATATTGAGTTGGCCCTCCCTTTGCAGCTAGAACAGTTTCAACTCTTTTGGGAAGACTGTCCACAAGGTTTAGGAGTGTCTATGGGAATATTTGACCATTCTTCCAGAAGAGCATTTGTAAAGCCAGGCACTGATGTTGGATGAGAAGGCCTGGCTTGCAGTCCCCGCTCTAACTCATCCCAAAGGTGTTCTATTGGGCTGAGGTTAGGAATCTGTGCAGGCCAGTTCAAGTTCCTTCACCCCAAACTTGCTCATCCATATCTTTAGGGACATTACTTTGTGCGCTGGTGTGCAGTCATGTTGGAACTGGAAGGGGCCATCCCCAAACTGTTCCCACAAAGTTGGGAGCATGAAATTGTCCAAAATGCTCTTCACTGGAACTAAGGGGCCAAGACCAACCCCTGAAAAACAACCCCATACTATAATCCCTACTCCGCCAAACTTTACACTTGGCATAATGCAGTCAGGCAAGTGTAAAGAACATGTCTCCACTGCTCTAGAGTCCAGTGGTGGCGTGCTTTACACCACTGCATCTGACGCTTTGCCCTGCACTTGGTGATATAAGGCTTGGATGCAGCTGCGGCCATGGAAACCCATTTCATGAAGCTCTCTATGCACTGATGTTGTGCTAATCTGAAGGCCACACGAAGTTTGGAGGTCTTTAGCTATGGACTCTGCAGACAGATGGCGACTTCTGCGCACTATGAACTTCAGTATGTGCTGACCCCCGCTCTGTCATCTTACATGGCCTACCACTTCGTGGCTGAGTTGCTGTTGTACCCAGTTGCTTCCTTTTTGTTATCATACCATTAACATTTGACCATGGAATATTTAATAGTAAGGAAATTTCACAGATGGACTTATTGCACAGGTGGCAACCTATCCCGGTACCACACTTGAATTCACTGAGCTCCTCAGAGCGACCCATTCTTTCACAAAATGTTTGTAGAAGCAGTCTGCATGCCTAGGTGCTTGATTTTATACACCTGTGGCCATGGAGGTGATTGGAACACTGGAATCCAATGATTTGTCCCAATACTTTTGGCAATATAGTGTATGTGTTACAACAATAGTATGTTCATTGGTGCACTGCGGTGCCATTTATTGGTAATGGAACCTCAACACACCCATTTTGCAGCACACTACTTTGGTACACAGTGTTACTAAAAATGGTGCATGTCCAATATATTGTCCATCCTGGTGTGCTGAATAGGCTTCCTTAACATAACCCACACTGAAGCAAATGTATTAAAGTAACGCACTGGACTGGACAGGTGTGAATCCAGCCTAGTGTCAGAAAACATTTGCTACCAGAATAAAATGAAAAGGCTAAAAAAAAAAAATTACAATTCTCTGGCTACCCGGCTTCCACGATATGCCCAGATGGAAATTTCATGGTTTCTTGTAAAGGCTGAAGAGCCTTTAACAGTCAAATGGACCATTTAAGAGGAAACTATGGACATAATTATTATTCTATGAGTAGGCTGGGATAGAAGCCAGCCTAGGGAGATAATGCTCTACAGGTTTGGGAAGAAAAACAAAGCAATGATCAAGGATATACTTCACTTAGTGGTGAACATTTCCAAATGACACACTCATCCTGACAGATGTTTGGCACATGAATCCATATAACACATTTGTACTGTATAAAGAGATTTTCACCTCAGTGTACCTCTGAATTAAAACTAATTTAAATGCTAGACAAGGCAGCAGGTTTTGTTTCCAGACTGATAACAGAAAAAACAATGCACTCCCATATGAATTATTTGTAGCTTATATACAGCAGATGTGATTCCCAAACACCACAGTAAAGCCGTTTGGGAAAGGCTCAGTCATTAGCTGAAAATCAGTATGGGAATAAAGGAAGGAAGCACTAATACCAGTGGAAACAGGTATTACCTTCACTGTAATGTAGTTTTTCAAAGACTTTGACATTTTCTCCTCATTTCCTTTCAGATGTAAATGTCCTAAATAGAAGAAGAGAAAAAATAATGTCCTCATTTTGTCATTTAAAATAAATCTGAATGAGAAAACTTTACTTAAAAATAAAATAAAATGTACTGACACACAGAAGTTGGAAAGTAAAGAAGGGAATAAAAATAAAAGTGGCCCATGAAGTCACCTTCATAGCGCAAGGAAAGCAAAGAAAAACTGTGATAGAAAAAATGATTAACGTGCAGAGGAGGGAACTGGGAATAAAACGAAATCCACATGGACACAAGGCAAGATTTAAGGAAAACTAGAATATCCTCAGGTGTGTTTAAATATGCATCTATGAGTAATACACACTGGAGACAGTGTGGAACTTATGAAGAATTGGCCTATTAATCAACTAGAAAGCAGCAGCATCTTGGAAGTATGAGAAATGCCACAAAATGGCTGACTATTTAGCAGAGAGGATGGGAACAACTTAACCAGCTTTATTAATGCACAAGAATGTATTATCATCCTGGAAGTATGAGCAATGCCACAAAATGGCTGACTCTATTTAGCAGAGAGGATGGGAACAACTTAACCAGCTTTATTAATGCACTAGAATGTATCATCCTGGAAGTATGAGCAATACCATAAAATGGATGCCTCTGCTTAGCATAGATGACAAACAACTTAACCAGCTTTATTAATCCATTACAAAGGATTTACATTTTGGAATCATGTGAGAGATGGAGGTAAAAGTTGCTGGATGTAGATCAATTTCACAGTCAAGATTTACCATGGTAAAGTAAACAAGGGCACTAGTTGGTTCACAGATAGCAATAAACTACAAGGTGGAGCTTTGGGTGAAATCTAAGAGGTACAGGTGCATCTTGGACCAAATGTTGTCATATGGGCAGCACAGTGGCTTAGTGGTTATCACGTCTGCCTTGCAGTAAATGGGTCATGGGTTCGATTCCCGACCATGGCGCCTCCTGCATGAGTTTGCATGTTCTTCCTCTGCTTGCGTGGGTTTCCTCCGGGTGCTCCAGTTTCCTCCCACACTCCAAAGGTAGGTTAATTAGATCCTGTCGAAATTGGCCCTAATATGTGTATGTATGAATGTAAGTTAGGAACCTTAGATTGTACACCCCGTGAGGGTTAGGGACTGATGTGAATGTACAATATATATGTGTAAAGTGCTGCGTAAATTGACAGCGCTATATAAGTACCTGAAATAAATATACAGTTTATTTAATCAGAAAAGAGGTGTGCGCACAGGGGGGGCAGGCACTTTAGTGCAGTGTGTGAAAGCAATTGGGTGGGCAGCTGAGCCACCTGAATTCTTCCACCTGACAAGCCCTGCTGCTTGCCCGCAGAAGGGCTAAATGTTAAAAAAAAAAAAACCTACCTGCCCGGCGCCTGCAACTGCATGTCCCGGGCATTGGGCGATATAATTTGCACATCCCTGAGAATACATACTTGAAAATACATAATTTTTTTTTAACCACAGTTTGGTGTCACTATAAAAGCACATTAGAACAATCATATACCTTACTACCATGCATCTCTGCATGCACATACTGTAAATGTGACATAGCCCTGAGAATGTTGTGGTTGTATTACAGCTCTGTACACATGAAAAAAAAAGGAAAGGTCTATCTGAGGATGCAGTACAACTCCATGCAGCCATGGCAATGCTAAATACTCTGTGTGTAAGGTTCCTTTTAGCATAATGCTAAGCATCTGTGTATGTCTAGCCATGCATGATAATACATTTTACTACAGCCAATGCTAGAAAATCTTCAAAGGATTGCACTAGTGTTGTTGTAGGCCCTACTTTCAATGTCTGTATTCATAATAAAAATAAAACTTTAAGAGTAATTGGCAGCTAAGCATAAAGGATTTGTGCCAGCTAATCTTACACTAATTGTAGTGGAATTCAGAGAATGGCTGCTGCATTGCCCTACTTCTTTTCCTCATACAACCATCCAAATGGAATTATGCTTCACAGCTCCGCAGTTAGAATTATTTAAAGGGGGTGGGGGCAGGAATCAAGTCAAGTACATCTTTTGTTGATTTTGCAACCTGTCTATGTAATACCAATCAGTTACTTCTGAGTTGCTTCCTCCTCCTACTTTTTATACCTATGCTGTACAACTGAAATATAAATTAATGGGCTAATGCCATGTTCTTACAAAGAAGGGGAAATGACTAACAATTTTATTATAGGTGATTGTAGGTACACTATGTTGCCAAAAGTATTGGGACGCCTGCCTTTACACACACGAACTTTAATGGCATCCCAGTCTTATGCCATGAAGCTCTCTACGCACGGTTGTGCTAATCTGAAGGCCACACGCAGTTTGGAGGTCTTTAGCTAATGACTCTGTAGACAGTTGGTTTGTGCTTCAGCATACGCTGACCTTTCACGTGGCCTACCATTTCGTGGCTGAGTTGCTTCCACTTTGTTATCATAACACTAACCGTTGACTGTGGAATATTTAGCAGAAAGGAAATTTTACGGATGGACTTATTTCACAGGTGGCAACCTATCATGGTAAAAAGGCTTGACTTCACTGAGCTCCTGAGAGCGACCCATTCTTTCCCAAATGTTTGTAGAAGCAGTCTGCATGTCTAGGTGCTTGATTTTATACACCGTTGGCTATGAAGGTGGTTGGAACATCTGAATCCAATGATTTGGAGGGATGTTCCAATACTTTTGGCAATATAGTGTATATTTAAATTAATATATAAATTTAGGAGCTAGTAAAACTTATAGTTGTAGTTAGAAGCCAACAGGCAAATTTAAATAGCTTAAAAACATCTGCTTCTGTTGAACCACAAAACAGACTAATAACAGATACAAGCTAACATTTTGAAGGTGTACTGGCTACTCATTTTAGTTCTTTAATTCTAAGATTTGTCCAGCTATAAGGTACTTACTAATATTTATGCAATGTGGCCAATTCACCAATGATACTGACAAAAAGAAATATATACCTTTATGTAGTTCTATTATAGTCCACACAAACAGAATATTCTACTTCTCTCACTAGTAGTGTGTGCATACGAATGGGCTGAAATCGCACTGGATCTCAAGAAAGGAGTGCATGCACTACTGTTCAAAAGTGCACTGCACCAAATCTCATGGTAATGCAATACCATGCGATTCACTGCAGACAAACATTGCTTTTGTGAGTCTGGAGTGTCATTAGGGATGTATTGACACCCACAGCTGTTGCACACCCAGTGTGTTTTGAACCTTGGTGTGGAAAATGCACACATACTGTGATTTGGCGTTAACAAGCCCTTAAGGCTGTCTTTTTAATATATACAAAAACCGTGCATTTGTGTTTAACCTCCTTTTGAGCTATGTTCCATCAACCACAGCCATACTGGATATCAATAAGTAATGCAAGTAAAAGTAAAGTAAATAAGTCTGACATGGAATGTGTAAGCCAAGCAGGACTGAGAACTAAACAGAAGTAGCTCATGCCCCAATGCCTTCCATATTGAAATAACTTTTGAGAATAAACTCAAACAAAACATTTATCTTGTACTTATTTTGTCAGGATACATACCACTATGAAGAAAATAGTTTCCCCACTGTTCACACTGGTGATAGGCCTCACACTGAGCAATCTCATTTTCATGATGTGGAAAGGCTAGATCAATCCCACCAGTGTGAATGTCAAGCTGTTTCCCAAACACAGAGCTGTAAGGGAAATAGAAAGTACCACCATAAACAAGTATACTTCACTATACATTACCTAAAAGATTTAACAACTATTTTGGAAGCCTAAAGGTCATCATTATTCTTGCTAATAATGCCCCGATACAGTCAATTATACAGAACAAATCTAGCTGATAATTTCTTGCATGTTAAAGGCTTGCTAAAACTACACAGGTACTCTTTATCTATTGTGCACTGTGCTCCAGCACTGCATGTGAAAGTAATTGTTTTCACAGGTATTCAGGTCCTACATTTTGATTCCAAATGTCCCCACTTGCATCTTAAGCAGCCACAGATGGTTTGAATCTTGGTCAGTTCAGCAGGGACTGGCCAAGATTCAATCCATGCATGGGCAGGCTGATTGTACCAAAGTGGATCCATTGATCATTTTGGGTACAACCAGCATGTTGGATTTTTACATGACTATTGCCACAGGCTATAGCTGCTAGCAATAATCTCGGCTCCCTGCACCCCAACCCACCCACCCAGAGGAGAACACAGTAGTTTTGCAGAATAATTTCTCCATCAACACGGACAGTGCTGATGGGTGAATCCAGCAATTTTCTTTCCTCCATGGTTGCAGAAAGAAAATCGCATCATCTATTGCGTGCCTTACACATAAAACACGAATGGTGGATTTCATCAGACTGGCCATTGTATTTTACATAAAATGGTCTATAAAAATGCATTGAGTTTCTACGTACATAGCTCAGTATTTGTACAACTTGTGTTGAAATGTGTTCCTGGTACAGCAACCAGTTTATTGCATTTCAGTAATAATAAATGGTTAAAGCTAAAAGAGGCCTCTGCCTACTGGTTGCTATTGGTAACAGCCCTAGTTTTCTATATTTGAACAGCTCATTATATGGAAAAACATTAGACTTTCAAATAAATGTAAACCAATGGGTATTACTGCTAGTATTATTGCTTATTTTTGTAATCAATTAGTTGGCCGATTATTGTTTCAATTGATCGAATAAAAACCTCAAAGAAAGTTTAATCTATAATTTAGTTAACATGTAAAATTTTTTTTTAAAAAATTATTCGTATAGACTCCCTTGTCATATGGCATGATACAAGCAGCAGCATGCTTTTTTTTTTCATCACCAGTCATGATGAGGTAAAAAAAATTAAAAAATTAGCCATTTATAGTACAACAGCAGCAGATAATCACTACTATAAGGGGTTAATTTATAGTGTGAAACAGGGGAAATTTATATATATATATATATATATATATATATATACACACAGTGGGGATCGAAAGTTTGGGCACCCCAGCTAAAAATTTGTATTAATGTGCATAAAGAAGCCAAGGAAAGATGGAAAAATCTCCAAAAGGCATCAAATTACAGATTAGACATTCTTATAATATGTCAACAAAAGTTAGATTTTATTTCCATCATTTACACTTTCAAAATAACAGAAAACAAAAAAATGGCGTCTGCAAAAGTTTGGGCACCCTGCAGAATTTATAGCATGCACTGCCCCCTTTGCAAAGCTGAGATCTGCCAGTGTCATGGATTGTTCTCAATCATCGTCTGGGAAGACCAGGTGATGTCAATCTCAAAGGTTTTAAATGCCCAGACTCATCTGACCTTGCCCCAACAATCAGCACCATGGGTTCTTCTAAGCAGTTGTCTAGAAAACTGAAACTGAAAATAGTTGACGCTCACAAAGCTGGAGAAGGCTATAAGAAGATAGCAAAGCGTTTTCAGATGTCAATATCCTCTGTTCGGAATGTAATTAAGAAATGGCAGGCATCAGGAACAGTGGAAGTTAAAGCAACATCTGGAAGACCAAGAAAAATATCAGACAGAACAGCTCGCAGGATTGTGAGAAAAACTATTCAAAACCCACGTTTGACTGCACGATCCCTCCAGAAAGATCTGGCAGACACTGGAGTTGTGGTACACTATTCCACTATAAAGAGATACTTGTACAAATATGGTCTTCATGGAAGAGTCATCAGAAGAAAACCTCTTCTACGTCCTCGCCACAAAAATCATCGTTTGAACTTTGCAAATGAACATATAGACAAGCCTGATGCATTTTGGAAACAAGTTCTGTGGACCGATGAGGTTAAAATTGAACTTTTTGGCCGGAATGAGCAAAGGTACGTTTGGAGAAGAAGAGGCACATAATTTAATGAAAAGAACCTCTGTCCAACTGTTAAGCATGGGGTTGGATCAATCATGCTTTGGGGTTGTGTTGCAGCCAGTGGCACAGGGAACATCTCACGAGTAGAAGGAAAAATAGATTCAATAAAATTTCAGCAAATTTGGATGGTAACTTGATGCCATCTGTGAAAAAGCTGAAGTTAAAGAGAGGATGGCTTCTACAAATGGATAATGATCCTAAACACACCTAGAAATCCACGGGGGATTACATCAAGAGGCGTAAACTGAAGGTTTTGCCATGGCCTTCACAATCTTCTGACCTCAACATAATTGAACATCTATGGATAGACCTTAAAAGAGCAGTGCGTGACAGGCAGCCCAGAAATCTCAAAGAACTGGAAGACTTTTGTAAGGAAGAATGGGCAAAGATACCTCAAACAAGAATTGAAAGACTCTTGGCTGGCTACAAAAAGCGTTTACAAGCTGTGATACTTGCCAAAGGGGGCAGTACAAGATATTAACTCTGCAGGGTGCCCAAACTTTTGCAGACGCCATTTTTTTGTTTTCTGTTATTTTGAAAGTGTAAATGATGGAAAAAAAATCTAACTTTTGTTGACATATTATAAGAATGTCTAATCTGTAATTTGATGCCTTTTGGATATTTTTCCATCTTTCCTTGGCTTCTTTATGCACATTAATACAAATTTTTATTTGGGGTGCCCAAACTTTCGATCCCCACTGTATACACACACACATACATATATATAATATAGCTATGTGAAGGGTGAAAGGAGGGGGATCTTTTATAGTAAAGTAGTAATAAAGGCTAAGACTTTTTTTCATGGATATAAATCATTTTAAATATATTGCATAGTACTGGTAAACCTTTAATTTATCTTTAATTGTAATGCATTATATGACCACTGGTCTATCGGCCTCCAGCTTCTCTGGGTTCAGATGCTGATCTTCCCTGCACAGAGCCCTTAACCACTTGCCAACCGTGCTATAGCCGAATGACGCTACAGCGTGGCTGTCCAGTTCTGGGTGGGGCGTCATATGACGTCCTCCCAGAATGCGCCCCCAGCGGCGCGCACCCAGAGATCTCCGTGATTGCTGTGTCCTAAGGACACAGCTGATCTCATGATGTAGTAAACGGCCAATCACAGCGGCCTTTTACCACATGATCAGCTGTGTCAAATATCACAGATCAACGGGTAAATACAGTTGCCGGTTATTGGCTGCACTTTCCTCACACTGTCACAGCGTGAGGAAAAGTACTGCTGATAACCGGCAATTGTCAGAGAACAGATCAGCACTGATGACCCACTAGTGCCTATCAGTGCCACCCACCTGTGCCCAGCAGTGCCGCCGATTAGTGCCACCAGTCAGTGCCCAGCAGTGCCACCCATCAGTGCTGCCTATCAGGGCCCATCATTGCTGCATATCAGTATAGTATCATCAGTGCCACCTATCAGTGCAGCATCATCAGTGCTGCCTAACCATACCACCTCACCAGTGCCCATCAGTGCTGCCTATCAGTGCAGCCTCATCAATGCACATCAGTGAAGGAGAAAAATTACCTGTTTGCAAAATTTTATAATGAAAACAAAGAAAATCTTTTTTTTCCCAAACTTTTTTCTCTTTTTTTGTGTATAGCGCAAAAAATAAAACACCCAGCGGCAATTAAATACCACCAAAAGAAAGCTCTATTTGTGTGAAAAAATTTAATATAGGTACAATGTTGCAATTGTCATTCAAAGTGCGACAGCGCTGAAAATTGGCCTGGGCAGGAAGGGGGTATAAGTGCCCAGTAGGCAAGTGGTTTTAAAGTGATTGTAAACCTTGGATTTTTATTTCTAAACTACAAACTTGTCATACCTGCCTGCTCTGTGCAATGCTTTTGCACAGAGCAGCCCTGATTCTCCTCTTCTGGGGTCCCCCACCAGCACTTCTGGCTCTTCCTGCCTCCAGAATATAGCAAACTGCAAAGTATAGTATAGAATGCCCCGAAAGCAAGGTAAAAAAACTTCTGCCTTTAGAATAACTTCCTCCACCTGCCCAGGACTACATGTCCCATGAGGCATTGCTCCTCACACATTCACAAGTTCTCAGGCACTTACTGACATGTATGGAGTGTGTACTGAGCTATATGTGTGCTGCACTATATTTTCTGATATGTAAACATGCATTCTGTATGCAGGCCAACTAATCAGCTGACCAACTAGTCGATTATGAAAATAGTTGACAATTACTTTCATAATTGATTATGTTGATTAGTTGTTTCAGCTCTAAATAGAATAATTTTCAGCCCTGGTACTAATCCTTACCCTTGTACACTACTCCTCCATTTACTAAGAGAAGAAAACTCCATGGGAACCTCAGACTAAAAAGACAATATTATCCTTGTGCAAATAAAAAAAGGCAAAATAAAGTTTTCTGGCATTTGCTACAGAGCCCTTTGTTCAGCTGACATGTACTTTTACATCTATGTACCTTGCAAGTGTGGAACATTCAATGTGCCAACCAGGTCTTCCTTTCCCCCATGGAGAAACCCAGAAAGGCTCTTCAGGTTTAGCAGATTTCCACAAAGCAAAATCTCTGGGAGACCTTTTGTCGCTGTCAGCTGTCCCAACATAAGAGTTGAGAAATGCAAAATAATTATGAGAGTAGTAACGTAACTAAATATGTTTAACAGCTTATCAACAGATAAAGCAAAACTCAATAGATCAATACCTGCAAAATTTAAATGATGTTATATGTTAACAAACCATCATAAAGTCTGGCTAACAATGTCCAAGTAAGAATTTGGCAGAATTTGGCAGAATTAGGAGAATGAAGTCAATGCAAACCTGTGCTCAGGCAATGTAAGGCAGCCTTTAAAATTACATGCATTTACTGGGAGAGGCCAGAAGATAACTGAAAAGATGGCTGTTAGCTGATGCACGTGCAAGGTAAATCCCACTGAATGCATGCAGTTTCAAAGGCTGTTAAATCTCTCAAAGAGAAAAACATCATGCCAGCCAAGCAACAGAAGAACAAACATGGCTCCTCCAGGTCGGTCTCCACCTATCTTACCTCCATGCACACTAACAGGTGCTGGCCCTGCTCATTGTAGTCTTTATAATAAAGAAATAAATCTCGTGGCCACACAACTGATAAGATCACCTTTATTGAATTATCGTCCAAATACACTCCACAATACAGTAGAAGATGGAAAACAGCAACCCAGGTGACGCATTTCACGCTGACACCAGAGCTTAATCATAGCTTATATACTATGTCTCAAAGTCTCACACAGGTGCATTATATATATATATATGGTGATGTAAGGCTTGGATGCAGCTGCTTGGCCATGGAAACCCATTCTATGAAGTTTTTATATAATTATGATTGTAAGTACACTATGTTTCCAAAAGTATTGGGACGCCTGCCTTTACACGCACAAGAAACTTTAATGGCATCCCAGTCTTATGAACGCACTATGAACTTCAGTATGCGCTGAGCCCACTGTGTCATCTTACATGGCCTACCACTTCGTAGCTGAGTTGCTGTTGTTCCCAGTTGCTTCCACTTTGGTATAACAGTTGAACGTGGAATATTTTAGTAGCAAGGAAATTTCATGGATGGACTTATTGCACAGGTGCCAACCTATCAGGGGACCACGCTTAAATTCACTGAGCTCCTGAGAGCGACCCATTCTTTCACAAATGTTTGTAGAAGCAGTCTGCATGCCTAGGTGCTTGATTTTAAACACCTGTGGCATGGAGGTGATTGGAACACTTGAATCCAATGATTTAGAGAGCTGTCGTAATACTTTTGGCAATATAGTGTGTGTGTGGATATATATCTACATATAGATATATATATCTATATGTAGATATATATATATCTATATATATATATACACACACACACTATGTGATCTCTTAATTGTAAAAACCTGTGCCGTATAATTACTGCCGACAGCTGTCAATGACTGGCTATGCTCCTAACACATGAATAGTCCCAGATAACAATTCCTTACTACAACATAAATAAAACATCTAAAACCAAAATGTCCAGGTGTCAACAAACAATAAGGAAAGCCAGGGAACCCAACCATAGGGGTCATGCCAATATATACTATACTAATTATTAATAAGGATGTGAAATATCCCACTCATGGTTGAGTCCCACCGACTTTTTAGTACCAAAACTAAAAGTCCAAATAAACTCTTTTTTGCACAGCAATTTGAATGTCATGGCGGTGATTCCTCAGCTTTATGTACATAAGGTGTGGCAAAAATTATGGACCCCAAGAGGGGAAAAGATTAACTAAAATTCCTGTGCAAAAAGAGAGGTTTTTTGGATTTTTAGTTTGGGTACTAGAAAGTCGGTGGAACCCAATGATGAGTGGGATATTTCACATTACTATGAATAATAAATTAGCATAGTATATATTGGCATAACCCCTGTGGTTGAGTTCCCTGGCTTTCCTTATTGTTTGCCCACAGCTGGACATTTGTCAATTGTTTATTTTGTGTTTGTGTACACTAACATGAAAAATTCCTTTCATTTACATGTATGTTTCCTTTTGATATGTTTATTACGTAATTATTTTGGTTTTACATGTTTTATTTATGTTGTAGTAAGGAACTGTTGTTATCTACATGTGTTAGGGAGCATAGCCAGTCAATGACAATTGTCAGCGGCTGTGATTTAATTATCTGGCACAGGTTCTTGCAATTAAGAGATCACTTAGTATAATTGCAAATACAGTGCTCAGCATAAATGAGTACACCCCTTTCAAAAGTAAGATTTTAATCAATGTCTCAATGAACACAAGAACAATTTCCAAGAACATTTGTTTAGCTCATTACATGAAAGTAAGGTTAATAATATAATTTAGATTACAAAATCTTCAGGTTTACTCAAATTAGTTGATTCAAAAAGGAATACACCCCACAACAAAAACTACTACATCTAGTATTTTGTATGACCTCCATGATTTGTAAGGACAGCACCAAGTCTTTTAAGCATGGAATGAACAAGTTGGTGACATATTGCAACATCTTTTTCCATTCTTCAAGAAATACCTCTTTTAAAGCCTGGATGCTGGATGGAGAGTGATGCTCAACCTGTCCCTTCAGAAATCCCCATAGGTGTTCGATTTGGTTCAAAACAGGAGACATACTTGGCCACTAAATCACTTATACCTTATTCTTCTTCAGAAATGCAACAGTGGCCTTAGATGTGTGTTTTGGATCATTGTCATATTGGAAAAGTGCACGACAACCAAGGGCACGGAATGATGGTAACATCTTCTCTTTCAATATAGAGAAGTACATCTGTGAATTCATGATACCATTAATGAAATGCAGCCTCTGCCTGATACCAGCAACACTCATGCAACCCCCACAGAAGGACACTGCCACCAGCATGCATTTTTTTTGTATTCCTCACCTTTGTGACGCCATACAATTTTGAAACTCAGTTCCAAAAACATTTATCTTGGTCTAATCACTCCAGAGTCCCAGTAGTCATCTTCTTTTTCAGCATGGGCCCTGGCAAACTATATGAAGGCTTTTTTGCGCATGGGCTTTAGTAGAGGCTTCCTTCGTGGATGACACCCATGCATGCCACTTCTCTGCAATGTACGCCGTATTGTGTCATGGGAAACAATCACCCCAGTTTGGCTTTCTACTTCTTTAGCTAACTACAGTG
The DNA here is from genome assembly GCF_062004578.1 of Staurois parvus. Lineage (NCBI taxonomy): Eukaryota > Metazoa > Chordata > Amphibia > Anura > Ranidae > Staurois > Staurois parvus. The sequence goes on along the minus strand of NW_028318430.1, from coordinate 12,986,808 downwards.
AACTTGTATGGAGATTTTCTTCAACCCTTCTTATCAGAAGACGCTCCTGTAAAGGTGTTCGCTTCCATGGATGGCCTGGAAATCTCTGTGAGATGTCTGCAGTTCCATCGTTGTTAAATTTTTGTGTCACGTTTGCTACAGGATTCTGACTGAAAAGTAAAGTTTTTCTGATCTTCTTGTAGCCTTCACCTTTCATGTGTAAATAATTTATTTTCTTTCTCAGGCCTTGTGACATTTCTCTTCCTTGTGGTGCCATTGTTAACAGCATTAAATGGGAAGGGGTTTTCTTTGTTATGTAATGCCCTGTTATAATCAACTGTCTGCTGGACACCTGTTTAATGAATAATTCGACTCACTTGTAGTTAAATTCTTGTTAATTAGAATTTTGTTGTCTAAAATTTAGCTTTGCTCCAAAGACTTTCATTGGGGTGTATTCATTTTTGCAACATGGTCTTGAATTAATTTGTTAGGAAAAATACTTTTTAGTGTGTGCAAATTACCAAATCTTGTTTGCAATCAATGGCCCTCATTTGTGGGAGTACTTTGTAGTGTAGTATCCCATAGAAAATGTTGATTCTGAAAGGAAAGTAAAGATTTTTTTTACAAATCTGTTGGGGTGTACTCATTTATGCTGACTACTGTATGTATACCGGTGTGAGACTTTAGTGTATAAGCTATGATTAAGCGCTATCAGTGTGAAATGCGTTAGCCCTCTTCTAGAGTGTATTTGGACGATAATTCAATAAAGGGGATTTTATCAGATGTGCGGCCACAGATTTATTTTGTCATTATGGTGCCAGCCAAAGCTGGATCTAGGGCGGTGTTGAGAAGGGCGGTGCTGGGGAGGGCTGACCCCCCCCCCCACATTTTATCAGTGCCCCCAAGGTCTCAGTGTATCCACTTATCCATGAGCCAGTCTGATGCAGACAGTTGATGTAAGGAGGCACTTTGATTTGCACACCTGATGTAAGGGGGAACTCTGTTGGGGACCCTGAAGTAAGGTGGAAATCTAATGGGGTCACCTGTTGTAAGGGGGCTGTTAGGGACCAACCTGTGGTAGCCTATAGCGTTCCACAGACCAGAATTTCCCAGGGCGGAGAATCTAAGTCCCGACCTGCTTGTTTCGAGATCCCTGACGGGGGCACTCTGATGGGGATAACTGATCACATCTAAGGGGGCACTGAGATGGGGATAACTGATCATATCTAAAGGGGCACTCTGATGGGGACAATTGATGTGGGGGGGACTGTGATGGAGACACCTGATATAAAGGAGCACTCTGAAGAGGACATCTGATGCAAGGGGCACTCTGATGGGGACCTGATATAAAAGGGGACTTTGATGAGGACTCCTGATACAAAAGGGAACCCTGATAGGGATATCTGATGTAAGGGGACACATGTACTGTTTAATCACCCTAATCTAATGACAGCCTAATACATGCTAGTGTTTGGTTTGTTTGTTTTTACTTCAACCCCAGATCAGATAGATCCAGCCTCAGTGCCAGCTCTGGACAGTATAAACTTCCTGCATGATGGAGTTAGGTGCTTCCACTGACTTTTTGGGACTGGTGGAACCAAGCTTATTGATACAAATGTACACTTATCCTTTTGAAGTTGTATAAATGTAATTATTTTAAGTTATGCAGGTCCTACACGCATCTTTTTTTGGATTGTATATTCTCTCTCCGGCTCTCCACATTCAAAAAACAAAATGACAAAGCTAGTTTTCATCAGACTGGCCATAAAACACATTTTTCTGCATCTTTCATTTGATACGGTATACAGAAGGTTTTTAGAAATACAGATTACACATAAAGCATTCAGTATTTGTATAGCTAGTGTTTATAACTGTGCAACGAAGCACAGTCATATTCCATGAACATTACAAGAACTATACTATACAGTATGTTTGCTTATGTACTACTAACAAATTACCTGGTTCAGTATTTATATCTGAAAAAGTACCAGTAAACTTCCCATATCTTTTTCCAATAGACTGGACATCGAAGTAAACATTTCCTGAACACAAAGCAAATTAGTAGACATTAAAGTGATTGTAAACCCTCACCTTGCAAAACAACCTATTCAGTTTAAAATAAAAGGCAAAACATTTGTGTACAGATAGACAAAAAAAATTATAAATACCTTCTTTCCCCTTTTTTATAAAGTGATCACATTCCCCCTGTCCTCAGCTGCATAAGAGCTGGGGGAGAGGAAACAGCAGTACACTGATCTTCCCAGTAAAATGGCTGTGCACAGGCATGTGTCAGGACAAGTTTGGTCATTGCAGGAAAGCAGGCCGAGTTCCTAGCACAGCTAGAGAACTGACATCTGTGTGTTCTCGTGCTTAGTGTGGTCAGCTTTTAATAGAAAAGCAGAGGCACTGGCAGGAACATCAGGGATTTTCACACAAAGGAAGCAATACAAAAAGAACAGGATACTGTTTCATACAAGTACATGGTACAGCAGGCATATATCAGGAATTTTAAATGTTGGGTTTACATATTCTTTTAGGCAATTGCAAAGTTAAATCGCTGCTAAACTGTGAACCCCATGCTTGTATTAGATTATTAGCTCTTTTGGAAGATCCCTTCAGGTTTGATGGGACCTCTCTGATCACTATATCAAATCTAGCTTAATGCAGATAGATATTTTGCCCTTACAAAGCAGGGAACTGATTTCTGAGTAAATATATACCAACAAATGACGCAACAGTTTAATCAACCTAGCAATTGTAACTGTCAGAAATATTGGTAGGAAGTGGAAAATACATGGAACTGTTAGTATCAAGGCAAGATCTGAAACCGTAAGAAAGCTGCATTACAATTGGTCATATCTCAAAGAATAGCATTTAGATAGTCATATATGACTTACTGAAACATTAACCTGTCACTTTTTTTAACCACTTGCCCTCCAGAGGATTTACCTCCCTTCCTGACCAGGCCATTTTTTTGCCATACAGAGCTGCATTACTTTAACTGACAATTGCACGATCATGCAACATGTGTTGATCACCTGTGTGGGTTTTTTTTTGGAGGGGGGTTTTGTGCTATAAACAAAAAAAGAAACAATTTTGAAAAGAAAAAGAAAAAACAACTATATTTTTTTACTTTTTGCTATAAAACATATCCAGTAAAAGAATTTAAAAAAATCCCAATACATGTAAATTAAATTGGTTTACGTGAAAGTTATAGCTTCTACAAATGGCGGTATATATACTGGAATTTTTATTTTATACGAGTAATGGCAGCAATCAGCGACAGGCCACACTACACACTGATCACAACTCAAAAAGTAGTGCCAAGCTGGGAAAAGTAGCCTTTCGCCCCCTTACTCTGCCCACCTCCTATCCCTAGCAAATGTCCAAAGTAATCACTACACATTGGCATCTGGGAGGGTGTCTGCACCTTCAGTTTGCTTCATATAGGCACATAAGAGAATCCAGAGCCTAGGGTCTGGGTAAGAAAGCATGAAAAAATGACAACCTGTACAGAGAACCTGAGAACTGAGGTAGGCATGCAATGTGATGCCACTGAGAGGACTCTTAATATTCATGACCAGTAAAAAGAGTTAATAATAATATTAGTAAATCTTTTCATATCTAGCATACATTGCTTCTATTGTTATGGTAGAAGGCAGTGAAGAGTTGATTGAAGAATTCAAAATAAATTAAAGGGAAAATAAAAACAATTAGTTAAGCACAGAAAACACCATACCAATTAAGAGGTCCATCATCTCAGGACACTAGCAAATAATTGACGACCCACAGAGTGGCTTAGAAATAAAGGGGCACACCCAAGGGGACATGCCCAGCAAAGCTTTTGACAGTCTCTAATCATTTCTCGTGCATTGCATCGTATACCCGTTTATAAAACATTTGTTAGATGAACATCCCAAGCGTTAAGGCTGCATTAATTTTCCCTGTATATTCTCTAATATGACTTCTTATGACCGTCAGCTCCATCTAGCGGGTTAAACTGAAATATTTTTTTTTCTGAAATACCACAAACAGAAAATATACTGCATTTTGGACACTAGATGGTGATGACAATCATAGGAAGTCATAGTATTAGAGAACATACTGGGAATTCCTGCAAATATATATATATACATTTATTTTATACATAGACTCCCTAGTGTGCTGTGCTTGCAGTAGATTATAGAGAATTTGGGTTTAGGCAATTGTGTAAATGTTGTGATTTTAGCATAGCTGCATTTGTTGCTATATAGTATATGCAGTTCATGGGCTTGTTTTACTGGCTGCAATTAGGCGATTATGCAGTATGGCCACTTTAATGCTTAGCTGAGTTTCTGTTGATTAATGTAACAGAAGTCAGGCACAAATACTGTTAATCACACACAATGTAAGTTTTTAATAAGCAACATAGAAAGGCACTTGCTTATACCTACAATCTATCAGCATTTGAGATTTTCCTACCAACCAAATTACTGTGTCTTTTAGTGTGATTTAATTTCGGCAATGTATTATTAGATTGTCATACAAATGTACTGGAATTATTGTGTTGTTAATAATTATGGCGTTACTTCATTATTAACAATATATTTCTAAACCTGATCTTCTGCAAATCCCCAAAATTAAACTTAATAGGTAGAAATACTATGGTCTAACCATACAAGTACGATACTTCCTAACACTAACATCTTTAGTACATCACAGAACAACAACGTTCACATGATACACTGTAGAGAAAACATGCTTGGAGACCAAGAATAAAACCAAGCAAGGCATATGCAAACGCTTCAGATGAGCACTTTCCTACAGACATCACAAATGACGTTGGGACAAGCTGGCTTAGCTAAATTTATACAGAAGCTGCTTTTCTTCTCCAGTTTGTGTTGCCTTCCTTGAGTGACTACATAAATGCAGTGCAGTGTCATTGAACCTCTCCATACCCAGAAGGACCAGGCTTTTCTCAGGGCTACAGCAATTAAATGTAAAGTAATGTTACCAGACTAACTTGTTACTCTGGCCTGAAAGAGCAAAGCACAGGTCCACTTCAAATGAACTGCTTTACATGCGCAGTAATCCTTTAAATGAAAGAAAATCCCTCATGCAGATGCTGCAATAGGATATAATTCATATGCATAATATACAAAACAGGATCACAGTCGTGTTAAAGACATTTACCCTAATGAATGTCATTGGAAAAGTATCCAGAGTGCAGCAGACTTCATCTAGAACAAATACATTATCAGGTCATAATGCTATGAAATGTCCTTGACATAACCTACCATTTTACAGGACAATTTAAACAGAACATCACACCATAACCTACCTGCCATCTTTGTCCTGCTCTAAAAATTACAGAAAATTATCTTTCTAATATGACCATGAGACTATACTGCAAGCAGCTGCCAGTCCATGCACACGTCTTCAGATGTCTCTTCACTGTCCCAGTTGCTCGAATAAACAATAACGTTGAAAGCTGACATGCCCTCTCTCGTAACTGCATTTGGTTACAGTGGCAGTTTAAGAATACAGAGCACACAGTTGCATTTTCATAGTAGCATAATAAAAAGACTGTGCATCAACATGATGAAATTGTCAAAAAATATTCCCCAAATATTGAAAGGTACAATTTGTATTTTACATGGCAAGCATGGTTTATAAAACCACTATTTATGCCGAACGAGGGTGCGTGTCCCTACGCACCGTCTGGCCAATTGATGAATCTAAAATAGAACCTTTGTTCAGATATATAAAACGTATGCTCAACTGTAGTTGATGCCTATTGGAGTGGAATTTACTGCGCACAACAATATGACTGGATACCATTGCAATTATTTACCTTACATCCAAATGGTTGATAACACCAGACCAGATCAAATACCATACCGGTTTAGATGAAGTGACGGCATAAAGAAGACACTGTAGCTTGAGCATAAACCTATCAGCTTGAATATATAATATCTATTAAGGAAATGGAGTTACTCCATGGACAAAACTAATTAGATAGAATAATCTGTCTTACATCACAGATATGTAATACGGGTACACTTATCCACGGGCCTAAATGTCAGCCTCTCGTGGACAAGCCCCATACATCACCATATCCAGACAAAAATACCTCACTGTCTTGAGGAATGCAAATGATGCACTGTAAAACGCAGTACAGACCTCTCCAAAAAAAAAGAAGAGGGGGGAGAGGAGTAAATACCATGTGCATTCAAAAAGACCCAAAAAAAAAAAAAAGAAACTCAACATGTTTCGTTTCAAAAAACAGAGCTTCATCAGGAGTATAAAGAATTAAAATAGGTTACATAGTGGCTGGAAGTTGTGCTTAGCTGCACATGGTGGCAGAATGGCCAAATTGGCCATTTGGATGTAAGGTAAATAATTGCAATGGTATCCAGTCATTGTTGAGCGCAGTATATTCCACTCCAATAGGCATTAATTACAGTTGAGCATACATTTTAAATATTTAAATAAAGGTTATATTTTAAATTCATCAATTGGCCAGATGGCGAGTAGGGACACACACCCTTGTCCGGCATAGATTTGTTATTTGCCAAAGATGATGATTTACAATTAGGGCTTATTTCAATAGTTAAAACCACTATTTGTCATAAAGTTGTCAGTAACTAAAACTAAACAGCATGACTGCACCACAAACATTAGTCTGAAATATATAGTAGAATATATTGCCCTGCACTATTTATGGACTATGAAAATCTTGTGCTAGCATAATAAAAACCATGATAACTCAATGCTGCTTAACCACTTGCCTACTGGGCACTTTTACCCCCTTCCTTCCCAGACCAACTTTCAGCGCTGTTGCACTTTGAATGACTATTGCGCGGTCATGCAACACTGTAAACATATGCTATTTTTATCATTTTTTAGACATATAGAGCTTTCTTTTGGTGGTATTTAATCACCACTTGGTTTTTATTTTTTACTAAGCAAACAAAAAAAGACCAACATTTTTTGAAAAAGTTTTTTCTTAGTTTCTGTTATAAAATTTTGCAAACAGGTAATTTTTCTATTAAATAAATCACTTGGCAACTTATAACCTAAATATAACTCATATAGTGAATAACTAACGTTTAAACCCAAAAAGATAGTTCCATGTGGGAGGAAGTAGAGAGGACACATTGGTGGAAGTGGCAACAGAGAAGGATGATGGTGCATTGAAGGTTTACCCTACATACAGCTATTGAGAGCTTGGAAGTGACTGCTATAACATCTGATTATCCCTTAAGGCTTGATATTACTCCATGACAGTAATTGTATGCATTCTTGCCATTTAGAGGTGGTCACGGAATGTTCACTTAATTTATTTTATGTTTATTTGATTTAAATTTTATTTATTTATTATTTGATATGGATTTGGTTTATTTATTTTATTTGTTAATTTAAAAAAAAATGATATATTTTTTTTTATTTTAATTTTTTATTTAAATTTTTGTTTTTGAGTGTACACAATTTGTCACTAAATATTTGTTTATTTATAGTGTACACAAAGTGATTTTCCATGATTCAGGTGTTCTCACAGTTGAATCTATTTTATGTTAATCTTTGTGCACAGATATAATACTGTATTTTTCGCTCCATAAGACGCACTTTTTTTCCCCTCAAAAAAGGGGGGAAAATGTCAGTGCATCTTATGGAGCAAATATGGAGTGGCCGGTCCGGTATTTCCACCGCCGCCGTGTCAGAATACAGGGCCGGCCGGTCAGCTCTGCAGTGGGACCTTACCTGTTCCTCTATCCAGCGCCACGCTGTCTTCCCGGCTTCTGTAGTGTGGGCGCTCGGCTTGACAGCCTGGTGCCCAGTGTGCATGCGCGAGAAGCGGTGCGCTTTGTGAATGGTAAGGCGGCACCTGGGACACATGACAGGTTCCAGAAGCCGCCGGACCAATCACAAAGCGCAGCACTTCTCGCTCATGCGCACTGGGCACCCGGCTGTCAAGCCGAGCGCCCACACTACAGAAGCCGGGAAGACAGCGCGGCACTGGATAGAGGGACAGGTAAGGTCCCACTGCAGAGTGGACACTAACCAAAGAACAACTCCGCTGAAGTAAGAGCGGGTACCTGTCAAATTCAGGTACCCGCTCCCCCCCCTCCCCAAAGGTCAACAGTCATCTCCTGTACTGTCCGCAGTCTCTGTTCATCTCCTGTACTGTCCGCAGTCTCTGGTCATCTCCTGTACTGTCCGCAGTCTCTGGTCATCTCTTGTGCTGTCCGCAGTCTCTGGTCATCTCTTGTACTGTGTCCGCAGTCTCTGGTCATCTCCTGTACTGTGTCCGCAGTCTCTGGTCATCTCCTGTACTGTGTCCGCAGTCTCTGGTCACCTCCTGTACTGTGTCCGCAGTCTCTGGTCATCTCCTGTACTGTGTCCGCAGTCTCTGGTCATCTCCTGTACTGTGTCCGCAGTCTCTGGTCATCTCCTGTACTATGTCTGCAGTCCATTGGTTTACAATATTTTTTTTCCTGTTTTCTGCCTCTAAAACCTAGGTGCGTCTTATGGTCAGGTGCGTCTTATGGAGCGAAAAATACGGTATATACTTATTTGTTTGGAAGGTATATACACATATTTGAAGGTAATACACTATTTTTTGTTTTATTTTTTCAAGGTAATCACTGGGTCCGGAATGCTGGAAATATTGAAGTTGGACACACAGAATTGAGAGATTTTGGTGGATTTGAAAATTAAATTTTTGGCACTTTAATTAATTTTATGTTTTGATTTATTAATTGAGTTAAGATGAAGAAAAAGGTTTTGAATATAGGTAATTTTTCTCCTTCAATGAATATAGGTAATTTTTCTCCTTCAATGATGTGCGCTGATGAGGTTGCACTGATGGGTACTGATGAGGCAGCGCTGATATGTGGCACTGATGGTCATTGATAGGTGGCACTGATGATCCCTGACTGGCGGCGCTGAAGGTCACTGACTTGTAGCAGAGATGGACACTGTTGGGGCTGGGGGCTGCACTGGACTGCCTCTGATTTTTTAAATACACTTGCCGTTTACCGTCTCTCCTCTTTCCTCAGCATGAGGAAAGTGCAGCCGATAACTGGCAACTGTATTTACATTGTGATCAGCGGTGTCATTGGACACAGCTGATCATGTGGTAAAAGGGAACTGTGATTGGCCTTTTACCATATCATGTGATCAGCTGTGTCCGTCAGACACAGCAATCACAGAGCTCTCCAGGTGTGTGCTCCTAAGGGCATGTGGGAGAAGCAGTTGTGGACGTCATATGACGCCCTCCCAGAACTAGATGACCAAGCTGAAGCCATCATTCAGCTCTAGACCGGTTGTCAAGTGGTTAAAGTAATAAGTAAAAAGTGTATTTTTTTCCATTATGTAAATAATGATGGATTCAGACCTTTACCCATCATTAAATGGTGCCAGCTCATATTTTTCTGCATACTTTATCTCTTGCTGATGTAGAAGAAACCTGGCCAAGACACACAAGTACCTGGATGCATCGCATGCCAAGATCAATGAGTTTCTAGAAATTCAAATATATAAAACATCTGTCAAGATTAGGTGGAAAAGAACATCTCTAACAATGGTAATGTCTCTCCCATCGTGCTACTAAATATCACACCACAGAGAGGTATGCATCATTCACTGCCAGGAGCCAAAATGTAAATCAGGGGTAACCTGCCCATTTGCAAGTGTGAGATGACACCCACTTATTCAGGAACATATTCATGAAATAACGATAAAGATTTTTTTTTTGGTAAAAAAAAAAAACATTTATCCAATGTACAGTATATAATAAATTATACACTCACCGGCCCCTTTATTAGGTACACCTGTTCAATTGCTTGGTAACACAAAGTGCTAATCACATGGCAGCAACTTGATGCATTTAGGCATGTAGATGTGGTAAAGACGACTTGCTGAAGTTCAAAACGAGCATCAGAATGGGGGAGAAAGGGAATTTAAGCAACTTTAAACATGGCATGGTTGTTGGTGCCAGACGAGCTGGTCTGTGTATTTCAAAAACTGCTGATCTACTGGGATTTTCATGCACAACCATCTCTAGAGTTTACAGAGAATGGTCCAAAAAAGAGAAAATATCCAGAGATTGGCAGCTGTGTGGAGGAAAATGCCTTGTAGATGTCAGAAGTCAGAGGAGAATGGGCAGACTGGTTGCTGTGACATTCAGATGGTAGGTTCATTATTTGGCGTAAACAACATGAAAGCATGGATCCATCCTGCCTTGTATCAACGGTTCAGGCTGGTGGTGGTGTAATGGTGTGGGGGATATTCTCTTGGTACTAGCAAAGTGTAGCTAATAAAAAGTGACTGCTGAGTGTAGATAGTAGCCAATTTACTTGAGCCTTTGCTGATGCCAAATTAAAGTAAATGATCCTAGTCAAACAAAAAGGGTTATCTGTGTAACTCCATGTAAACCTTTTCTATGCCATTAAGCTTTTCAACAGTCCTCTCTTATGCCAGTAAAATAGATTACAGAAACTTAGATCAAATGACTATGCACAATAAAGCACTTACAACCCCAATTCCCAAAAAGTTACGACGCTGTGTAAAATCTACATAAAAACAGAATGCAGTGATTTATAAATCTTTAACCCATATTTTACTGACAATACAAAATAAAAAAAAATATCGATTATTTAAATTGAGAAAATGTAGCATTTTAAGAATAAAATAAGGTAATTTTGAAATTGATGGCAGTAACAAGTCTCACAAAAGTTGGGACAGGGCCATGTTTCACGATGTAGCAACCCCTCTTCTTTTAACAACACTCTGTAAATGCCTGGGAACTGAGGAGACCAGTTGCTGGAATTTTGTGGGAGGAATGTTGTTTCATTCTTACCTAATATAGGATTCTAAATGCTCGACAATCCTGGAACTTCTTTGCTGTATTTTTCTTTTCAAGATGCACCAAATATTTTCAGTTGGTGAAAGGTCTGGACTGCAGGCAGGCCAGCTGAGCACCTGCACTCTTCTACTATAAATACTGAAATATGCAAGGCCTCCCTGAAAAAGGCATTGTCTGGATGGGAGCATATGACAGTGCCCCTCCAGATGTGCAAGCTACCCATTCCATACATAATAATGCACCCCCCATACCATCAGAGATGCAGACTTTTAAACAAAGTGCTGATAACAAGCAGGAAGATCCCTCTCCTCTTTAGCCTGGAGGATGCCAATATTATTATTATTCAGTATTTTTATAGCGCTAAAAGGTTTGCTCAGCGCTGTACATTATAGTGGGGGACAGAACATTCGAGCTTACAATCTAGGAGGATATGTCAAATTTTGATTCGTCTGACCACAGAATAGTTTTACACTTTGCAACAGACCATTTTAAATGAACTTTGGTCCAGAGAAGATGGCAGCATTTCTGGATCATGTTCAGATATGGCTTCCTATTTGCATGATAGAGCTTTACCTTGCATTTTTGGATGGCACAGCGCACTGTGTTCACAGACAGTAATTTTTTGAAGTATTCCTGAGCCAATGCAGTCATGTCCATCACAGAATTGTGCCTGTCTTTAATGCAGTTCTGTTTGAGGGTCCAAAGATCACGGACATCCAATAATGCATTTCAGCCTTGTCCCTTAAGCAGACAATTCTGCAGATTCTGATTCTCTGGACTCTTTTTATGATATTATGTACTATAGATGAAGATATATTTTAAGTCTTTGCAATTTTACGTTGAAGAATATTATTCTGAAATTGTTCAACAACTTTTAGACACAGCTACTCACAGATTGGTGAACCTTTTGCTATCTTTAGTTCTGAGACATCTGACTCTCTAAGATGCTCTTTTTATTCCCATTCTGGTTACTGACCTGTTTCCAATTAACCTAATTAGTTGCAAATGTTCTTCCAGCTCTTCCTTGTTAGTACCATTTACTTTCCCAACTGCTTGTTGGTCTCTTCCAACTTTTTTGAAACGTGTTGCTGCAATCACTTTCTAAATGACCTTTTTTTTTTAAATACATTTTCTTAGTTTAAACAATTGATATGTTTTCCATTATCTATTTATGAAAAAAATATTGGTTTATGAGATTTGCAAATTGTGGTTGTATTTTTAGGTAGTAAAAGCACTTTAAAAAAGGCATCATGACTATAATGAAGAAATAAAAAATACACCAATTAGCCATACCATTATGACCACCCACCATAACCCCTCAAAGCATGGACTCCACTAAACCTCTGAAGGTATGCAGTGGTATCTGGCACCAAGCCATTAGTAGAAGATCCTTTAACTTGCAAGGTGGGGCCTCCATTGATTAATTTGTTTTTCCAGCACATCCTACAGATGCTCTATTGGATTAAGATTTGGAGAAATTGGAAGCAAAGTCAAAACCTCAAACTCGTTGTGTTCCCCAAACCATTTCTGAATTCAATAGACCAGGTCACCTACTTCCATTGCTTTATGTTCTGGTTCTGCTACTCATGTGCCCCTTGTAGGTGTTTTTGACAATGGACATGTATCAGAATAGGCACCCTGGCCAGTCTGCAGGTACAAAGCCTCATATGCAACAAACTGTGATATACTGTGTGTTCTGATACCTTTCTATTGGAACCAGCCTAAACCTCTTCAGCAATCTGGGCTACAGTAGCTCTTCTATTGCATCAGACTACATGGGTCAGCCTTTGCTCCCCACATGCATCAATGAGCCTTGGCCACCCATGACCCTGTCACTTGTCAAAGTTGCTCAAACCCCTATGCTTTCCCATTTTTTCTTCTTTCAACACATCAACTTCAGGGACAATTTGTTCAATTGCTGTCTAACATTTTCCAGCCACAATCAGTGCCATTGTCACGAGATAATCAATGTTATACACTTTACCTGTCAGTTGTCATAATATTAAGGCAGATCAGTGTAGCTCAACAACCCCCCCACCCTTCCCAAATCAAAGGGTCAAATGCTCATTATAAATTCACATTACCCTCCACTCCTGTCTACCCAAACAGCTGAAAAATAAATTATCTCCCTGGATAATGCAAAAATCTTTATAAATAGACCAACGCTATACTCCCACAACCAAATCAATGTGCATTCCTCACAAACAAAATGTTCCATTAAGCTTATAATAAATTCCATAAATCACTGTGAGAAAGCATCAAAGTCCATAATCATTGTGTAAAAACAGCAATCCTTCTTTCCGCATAATTCCACTGTGTACAGTGCTCAAACACTCAGAAAGACTCATCAGATGCTTAAGACTTCTTATTTTTAAATAGGTCATAAAGCGCAAGATGAATGAACTAAGGAACCTCCAATTCTTCTCTTCTCTCCGACTTCACCTCCATTTAAGATTCAGTACTGCAGCTCCTCTTTTCGCTCATTTTAACTGTAGGTGAAGCTGAAGAGAAAAGATGGATTAGAGGTTTCTTGGTTCTTTTACTGTATCTTGTGCTTCATGTCCTGTGTAAAAATAAGAGGTCTGTGCTGCCAAAAGAGCCCAGGAAGGGCAGACGGCATCCAGGTCAAATATTTCTAATTGGATGTGTCAGTTAATCATTCAAGCCTATGGTTTGAAGGATAAGCTCTCACCCTTTCGGGTGAGAGAGCACTCTACCAGGAGTGTGGGGGCATCTTGGACTCTCCACCATCAGGTGTCAAGGAGGTGTCCACCATCAGGTGTCACATGGTCTTTGCTTCATATGTTCACAAGGTTTTACCAAGTGGATGACAGGGCTGCGGAAGATTCTTCCCTTGGCCGCAGCTGTCACGTACCGCTGAGGAGTACTTACCTGTAAAAGAGGTCCCTCCCCTTTCTAAAATTTCATTGCTTGCTACAAAAACTGATGTAGTTCCTGTGTAGGAGGGGTTATATGGAGGGATTTCCTGTGTGACTGATCTGCCACTGTCCATTCACCTACAGGTGGCATATACTGTAACTCACACAGTCACGAATAGTCTGGTTTGTGTCCAATAATATACGAGAAGTGGAAGAGGAGAAAATGCTGCAGAGGAGTGGAATATAATATAAAGCTATTATAGACCCACTTGTTAACTAAAGGGGTCTCTATATCTGGTGAGTGCATCTGAGTCTGGGCATGTACACCAGCGGTGCACACGGAGGTGTATTGTAGTTTTGGCTTCCGGAGCATGGTGCATGGCACTTGAAATAGAGGGACTTATTTTACACTTTCACATATCTTCCTTTATGATTTTTGTAGCATGTTATTTATACTTTGAATGGAGGTGCACTAAAGTTCCAGACAATAGGGAGAAAATGCAGTGAGAAGATAGATCTTATCCTGTTTGTTTGGGGGTTTTTTGCACAGTATATTTATTGTTTCACAGTTAATGGGTTAGCCCCATAGTAGGGGGTTATCACATTTTATTGCCTGGCAGCAGTACTCAGTTGTGACAAACTGAATTATAGTGGGTCATTTTTTTTTCCTGAAGTGCAGGACTTTCTTAACTATCTAGTCTTCTTCAGGGTCACATCTATAATGGCCCTATTTCAGGCAGCAAGACAACCTCTTCTACACTTTCATTTCTAGCACCTAATTATTTGTACATCTTGTAAACCAAGGTCCTATTCAGATTCCAAAATTAGTTTATATTGTAAAGTATGCCTTTTTTTTTTACATCAGTCTGCTCCCCAACCACAAAAATATGGGTTAATTGTTGGAAGTGTTACTCATAGTTTCCATATATTTTCTATGAAAGCCTGTTTTCTTCATATCCACCATCTCCCTTTGTTTATCTCCACAGTTATCTGAAAATCACCACAGAAGGATGTGGGGGGGGGGGGGGTGCTGGGATGTAGGGAGGGAGCAAGAACCTGCATCTATTCTATGACAACAAAAAAAGGTAGGTAGGTAGGTGAGTGTGTGTGTGTTAGTATGTTGGGCTGCAGGAAGTTAAAGTGGAACTAAATGCAATTAACAAAAAACCTGCAAGCAGACAGCTCTTTATTACAGAAAGCACACTCCATGTCTGTTATGAAATAAACACTTGCCTGTCTGCTTGCAGTCTTCTATGGAGCGCACAGTGAGCCGCTCATGCGCAGCTCAGCATGCACTCCCAGTACATTCTCTCTTTGTAGGAATGACAGACTCCTGTACGCATGTGCGGCATGACATCATTCCCCAAAGAGGACAGCCTCCAGCGAGAGATTTAACTGCCGCATAACTGGAATGAGGAGGTCAGTATTTCTCAGAGTTCAGTTCGGCTTTAAGGCTGAATGCCTTACCTTACCAGTCTTGCACAGTTGTACAGGCTCCTCTCCTGTACGAATACTGCTTCCTCTGATTTCATTGAAAACTGTAATCTGCTCAGAGTGTGCATTTGCAGCAAGTCAGACAGAGCCTGCCTCGTTTCCTGGCTGGAGGACATGCAGCATCATTTAGACATTTCCATCCCAGCCTGAAGGTCCACCTCTTTCATTTTTTGTATTTCAGTTCTTTTAAAGTGATATTAAAGACTCGGGTCTGTTTTTTTTTTTTTTAATAACAGACATTTCATACTTACCTGCTTTGTGCAATGGTTTTGCACAGAGCAGCCCTGATCCACTTCTTCTTGGGTCCCCAGCCGGCACTCCTGATCCTCCCCCTGCTGAGTGCCCCCAGAGCAAGCCTCTTGCTCCGGGGGGGGGGGGGGGGGGGGCACTTGTGTATGCTCACTACCGAGCCCCACTCTGTGTGTCTATAAAACACACAGAGCATGGCTAATAACCTGTCCCCTGCTCACTCAGCAGCTCCCGCCGCTGTGTCTCAGCCAGAGAGAGACCCAGCAGAGCCAAGTCTCCCGTGCACAGCACTGGATCGAGATCGGGCTCAGGTTTTAGGGGGGGCTGTGGAGGGAGCAGTAAAAACTCTTCAGCCTATACAACCTCTTTATTTATGAAGGCGGACCATAAAATGTGGGGTGTTACTTAGGGCATTCTGCATGCAAATGCAGCCTGTATAGGCATGCCCACTCCTCTAGACTAACAGCCACCAATCAAGTAATCTTGATATTTTCATAAATCCTCCCAACAGCCATCCCATCATTTGCATCAGGGCTGAGGGCTCTTGGGAAGGGTACTGAGCTAGGCTGCTGTGATATTTTCAGGAAGCTATGTACAACACACTGCTGGTCCCTCACAGCAGCCATTATCTGTCTGAATTGCATAGAGAAGCACAGACAGCCAGTGATGACATCACGGGGTCTTAGAAAAGATATGTAATGAAAACAGAAAGGTTTTATTTAACAATTTGATTAAAATGTTGATGAGGGGGAAAAGATGGAACCATGAAAGATAAAATATAAACAGACTAAACATAAAAAAAGCAAAATTAAGGGAGATAGAGAGATAAGGCCCATAAATAGGAAAAGAAAAGGTAAATGACCTACAACACATTTCTACAATACCTAAAAACTCTTTTAGCAAATTTAAACAATAAATGATTCATGTTATCCTGTGCCTGCAGATGTCTGACAGGATCAAAGCCATCTCTTACCAATGTCACATAATCATGATTTTACTCATCAACTGACATATCAATCATCAGATTTTTTTTTAAAATTGGTATAAAAGCTCTCATATGACCTTCTCTTTAGTGATGCCCTTTTTAACCACAGTGTCCACATTGCCCTGTGTACGCCATTGATGCACAGTAGATTCCCAGGTCACGAAAAAAAAAAAACAAAACAGAAAAAGTAAAGCACTTACCTTGTGAGGTAGAATAGGCATGGCCATTAAGTATAATTTTTTGAATAAAAGATATAATCTCTGGAATATGTTCTGTAACTCTCATGTATATTGTGGGGGGAAGTACCTGAAAAAAAAAACATACCCAAACATTTTATCTTAGTATAGGTGGAGCCTGGTGGGCTGAATAAGCCCCTAGCTTCTTATGCAACCTGGATACTCCAACAACATGATCTCCCTTCCATAGTTTTCTCTCCCTGTCCACCTAAGACTTTTAGGTTATCCCACCTTCCTGCCTTCCCAGTGGCAGATTCACAGTCTGGGACCGGAAGAAGCCATCCTCACTCTCCAACAGTGCAAGCCAGAGTGGAGTAAACTTTCTTCCCTCGCCAGCAAGGTCCGTGCACCTGGGAGACAGTACCAGAGAAATTTTGTCCCAGCAGCTGGATGAGGGTACGGGTGATGGAGCAGCCAGCTCATCTCCACAGCGGCAGATCCACAGTCCGGGAGAGTAGGTGGTCATCCTTCCTTCCCAGCAGCAGATCCACTGTTTAGCACCTACCCTGACTTCAGAGCTCCAGGGAGTTGGGCAGTCAGCCCCTCTCCTCAGCAGCAGATCGAGCCCCAGAACAGTAAAGACCTCCCAGCTGAAGAGCTGCCAACAAGGTAGAGCGCTGCTGGCCTCTGTCTAGCACCTACCATGTCTTCAGAGCTCCAAGGAGTTCGGGCAATTGGTCCCTCTCCCCATCAGCAGACCAAACCCCGGAACGGCAAAGACCCCCAGCTGAAGCGGTGGCAATCGGACACAGATTCCACAACTTCTGTCCCTCACCTACCGATGACAACTCTTCCGTCTAACGCATATTAAGACCAGGTGGAGGTTTGGGACCTGATTAGCCTACTTGGAATAGGAAATAAATATGACAGACCCAACCGGGACAGGGGCTTTTGAAGGGGACTGCAGGCTAGCCTCTTGCCTACTGACCATGGGCCCTGGAATCTGAGGGGGCTCTATTGTTTGGGGGAGGGGGGTGCCAGGGGGGGACATTTGGAGTATTTTTTTTTTTACAACCAGTATACAATCAGAGGGAACACATCAGTGAAGGAGAAAATTACTTATTTACAAAATTTTATAACAGAAACTAAGTAGTGATTAAATGCCACCAAAAAAAAACCTCTGTCTCAAAAAAGAAGATAAAAATTTTGTTTGGGTGCAGTGTTGCATGACCACGTAATTGTCATTTAAAGTGCGACAATACTGAAAGCTGAAAATTGGCCTGGGCAGGAAGGGGGTAAAAGTGCCTGGTAGGCAAGTGGTTAACCACTTGCCCTCCAGAGGATTTACACCCCTTCCTGACCGGGCCATTTTTTGCGTTACGGCGCTGTGTTATTTTACCTGACAATTGCCCGGTCATGCAATGCTGCACCCAAATGAAATTTACATCCTTTTTCTCCCAAAAATAGAGCTTTCTTTCGGTGGTATTTGATCGAGTCTGCGGTTTTTATTTTTTGTGCTATAAACCAAAAAATACCGACAAAAAAAATATTTTTTACTTTTTTGCTTTTAAACATGTCCAATAAAAACATTTTAAAAAATGGAATTTCTTCATAAATTTAGGGCAAAATATATTCTGCTACGTCTTTGCTAAAAAAAAATCCCAATACGTGTAAATTAATTGGTTTTCGTGAAAGTTATAGCACTTACAAATGACGGTATATATACTGGAAGCATTTTTTTTACTAGTAATGGTGGCAATCAGCGACTTATAGAGGGACTGCGGCGGGAATTCTGACACTGGGAGGAACTGACTTGGTGTCATGGACATCCCAAGTGACACCAATACAGTGATCAGTGCTAATAGAAAGCACTGACACTGTACAGGAAGGGGTTAACTGTGTGCTGTGTGTGTTTTACTTTGGGTCTATGTCTGTGCTTTCCACTGTAAGCACATTGCTTTGCATAGCTCTGCTATGCAAAGCCATACAAAGCAGTGTGCTGGATCTGACAGGGGAGAGAACTGTATTGTTTACATACAGTTCTCTTCTCTCCCCCCCCCAAAATTTTTACTATAGAGCAGCGGTAAAGCGAAAAAGGGATATTCTTTTAAGGAAAGTGCAAATTGTGGACAGAGAGAATAACGGATTCCCAAAGGGTATGAAAGAAGCCATCTACATCAAACTGATGTGACTTTCCCTAAACCATCTGTACCCCACATACAATGCAGTGTTAACATCTGTACCCAGGTGATTTGACAATTCACACCTTTATCTAAGTGTTTTGAACAATTGACATGTTCTACATTTCTTGGAGTCCTGGTGTTTGATATATGGAAACAGAAGCAAATGTCACAACCTTTCACACCTCCTACATGGTTCCTGGAAATCAGCAGCTGCCTTGCCGCATAACATGACGACTGGATTAAGGTGACTGAGCTACCTGTGAAACTATAAATGATGGGGTTTGTTCTGGAAGCTAATTAGAATTGAGAAAGCAACTTGGGTGAGTAGCAAAATGCATCAAAACATTTTAAAACAAGTCCAGGTAATTGTGACTAACTACTACTAGGTGTTTAGTCATAACTATTTGGATATTTCCACTCAACTTTCTTTACTGCTTAATGTGATTTTAAAGGCAGATTTTTTTTTTCTAATTAACAAACATGTCATACATACCTGCTCTGTGCAATGGTTTTGCACAGAGCCGCCTCAATCCTCCTCTTCTTGAATTCCCAACTGGCGCTCCTGGCCACTCCCTCCTGCTGAGTGCCCCCATAGCAAGCAGCTTGCCACTGCTCTGTGTGTCTATTCACAAATGTAGTGCGGCTTGGCCTGCCCCCTGCTCTCTCCTCAGTGGCTCTCTGGCTGTGATTGACAGTAGCTGGAGCTAATGGCTCCTGCTGCTCTCTCAACAAATGAGGAGTCGTCCCCAGAGAGTCGCTGCTATTGTGGGCTCAGGGAAGTTGTAGGGGGGGCTGTGAACAGTAAATTTTTAGCATAGAATGCATGAAAGTAAAAAACCTTGAGCCTTTACAACCGATTTAACTCAAATTTTGGAAAATGAGTTCGTACTACGTAAAAACAACTGTACTTGTTAAACAAGAACACATTACTCATAACTCAAACAAGGAAAAATTGCTTCTGGGAAGAACAGAAGACAGAAAAACATTAAATTATCAAACTGAGACTGACAAAACTAAATTACACTTTAATGTAATCATATTATCAGCAATAAGACTTGATATTATAGTTAAAGACATGCAGAAGCACCAGAGAGGCATTGATGCTCCCATTTAGGTGGGAATTACAATGAGCATTGTCATAGAAACTCCAAGGGAATCTATAAAAAACTAGAAGCACTCTAAACATTGTTTTAGAGCACCTGCCATACAATATAACCTATAAAAACATGACATAGCATTGCAGGGAAAAGTTGTAACATCAACACTATGATCAGCCTTTAGCAGAATGACCCCAGGACGAAATTAATGTTTATATGGCACCATACCTCTGAAGTTTCTAAGTACATGTTTTTGTCTGCATGGCCTTGCAACAACCTGTGCTAGCCTCTAGCATAATAATGGCAGCTTACCTTGGCACATATGCCAACAGACTGCCAATTTTTCGTGGTAGTTCACATCAACACCCAGTGCATGTGCCAAGAAGTGAATTTTGGCAGCTCACATGCAGGTGATGCAGCCCCAATTTACACATGGAACAAGCAGAAATATTGAGAATTTCAGCAATTTAGGATTCAATCCATCTATGTTCAGGCTGGTCGTACCTAAGATGATTCATCAGACAACTAAAATGGACCTAATGTTAGGGTTTGCATACATTTTAAAGCTTGTTCTTATCATTTATAAACAGTGACTAAAGAAAGTACACATAAACAGCGCTATGTCAAAACACAATGTCCATGTGATATAAAAGGATAAAGGAAAGAAAAAAACTTCCATCAAAAAAAAAATAATTATAAAATAAAATTATAATGTGAAAAGTTCAATTCATTCCAGTGGTAAGTGTATCTTTAAGATAAAGCGATCCACCATCCATGTGATCCTGCAGTGATTAACACCCCATTGGATTCAACACTCACCAGCGTTTCCTCATATCCGACTTCCTCTGAGGGTGTGACCATACGTAAAAGAGGGCGGCTTTATAGAAGGCAGCTTGTTATACTATTGGTTAGGTAATTAATGCTCATGATCACCATCTTGTGGATAAATTTAAGATGACATAAAATTAATCCATAATAAGTTTGATGGGCATTCAAAAACCTTTCTCTATACAAAAACTAACTACACAAGATCAAAATGCAACCAATTGGACATTTAAACATTCAAGATCAAACCCCAAATACAAATAATTAAATAAATAACAAAATGACAGGAATTAAATGAAAAAAAATGAAAATGAAATTAAATAAACTAAATTAAATCCTAAAAAATATTATTTAACCTCCCTAGTGGTCTGATTATGTCCATATTTCTGTGCTCAAAGCGGTACATTTTTTTGCATGGAAATATGTATTTTTTTTATTGTAGGCCTGTCATTTTTACGAATAACTCACTGAAATCTGTCCAAACAAGAGGCTAGTAAACATCCCGGGTAGGATAAAACTTTAAACACGAAATTATAAATTATAATTTATTAAATAATCATAAAAAAGAATATAATAACAAATTTAATTCAATAATATTATCAAACCAAAAACACAGAAATTTGAAATATAGCACCAAGTTCACACATCACTGAGCAAAGTCGCAAAATCGTTTTCAGTGTCTGATGACGAATTTCCCCACGAATCATTATCACTCAATTCTGCAAGTGGTTCCGATTTACTATCGCTGTTCTCTAGCTGGTCTAAAACCGCTTTTGACCTAAAGGGACGCTTTTTGGACGCCATGGACATTTCTCAGTTTCCAGGCAGAAAGAACAGTAAAAATGCAGGCAGGGCACAGGACAAAGCACTCGGGACAAAACGTATGTGAAATGGTTTGATACAGTAATGTTTTACTATGTGATTTTAGTGAATGTCACTTTTTGTCATTTTCAAATTTCCCGCCGTTCCGTCCCCCGTACGTCCCGACGCTCGCAGGGGACGGAACCCAGATGACAGATGCCGGCATCCGCCAGATTACATTGCCAGGGACAATACAGGAGGGACATCGCGGGAGCGCAGGACAAGGTAAGTGATTGAGGGATCCCGGAGCAGCTCCGCATGGTAAGCCCGAGTGTAGCTCAGGGTTACCGCTCTTGATACTGAAACTTTACCCCAAGCTACACTCGGGAATACCGCCAGGGAGGTTAATAAACAAATTTAGATCAACAAATAAATTAAATTGACAATAACCATATAAATCATAATAAATCAATAAACCCTAATAAAACAATGTCTAGTTCAATATTTCAGCCATTAGGTGTTAAAGCATCAGTAAGGAAAATCCATTTGGTTTCCCTTTTAGATAATTCCCTCACCCAATTAGAACCAAATGGATTTTCCTTACTAAATCCTTATCTTAAAGAGACACTTACCACTGGAATGAATTCAACTTTTCACATTGTAATTTTATTTTATAATTTTTTTTTTTTGGTGGAGGTTTTTTTCTTTCCTTTATCCTTTTATATCAATTGGACATTGTGTTTTGACAAAGCACTGTTTATGTGTACTTTTTTCAGTCACAGTTTATAGAATTTTTTTGTTATTTAAAATGGCAGCTTGGTTTAAATATTTAAATTACTGGTTTAATCATTTTTATTTTATTTTTGTATACCAATATTTTCACCATTTCTTGAGCGCTGTGATATAGGCTGGTTTCATCCTATATATTTTTAATTTGTTCTTATCATTGCTGAGCTCCACCTAAACAACAACAGGTCAAAATATGGGCATAATAACGAGCAGGCCTACACATGATATTTTCGCTATCAGGAAAAGAATGTTGTGCATAGCATACCAATTAGAATCTTTTTTCCATTTTCAAACATGGACTGTAAATATGATAGTTGTAATCTGATTGGTTAGCGATAGTTGTAATCTGATTGGTTGGTATAGGCAACAAAAGGTTTTCCTGCAGCACACTACTCATCCATCATTTCGATTTAAGTTTTTGATTTGCATATTATAATATCCAAGCCTAAAATGAATTTGTCATGTCATGGAACATCTGTGTATTTTGGAATTACCCTGTATGTACAATTCATATACAGTCTTCCACTGACTGCATTTAGGCAAGGGGTCACTATTAGGCAAGGCAGTGCCATGGATTTAGGAACATCTCTTCATGCACAGTGAATCTAATGCCTGGTACACATATTCAGCATTTTTCATTCAACCCAGTGGGCTGAACGAAAAAAAACCTGAGTGATTGCTGTACAAACATGCGATGCTAGTGCAGCGATCTCTCCAGCTGTGCCTTTGTGTTTGGACAGGGGGACTGCCCCTCTGTCCTCCCCCATCAGAACACACTAATCAGTGCTCACAGCCATTGGCTGGATTTCCAGCATGTCCCTTTGACAAAAGACGATCCTTACACCGGCTTCTGTCAGAAGGATAGATATACACATGGCCTGAATGGTGGCCAGTTCCTGCTGAACTAGCTGATATTTGGACCGTGTGTACTCAGCTTTAGTGGAAGCCAGTTGAGCAGTTGCACAGTAAGGTACTAAGCAATTGCTTTGTGAGGATACTAATATATTACCTTTTTTGCATAGATTACCTTCATCTGTCCATACAGGTTCCATAGTCTGATCTGTACTCGTTATTACCTAGACTGCACTATTTTGCTTTGTCTGTCTTTTTTCATCCATGATCATTTGCTGCCTGACTTGTGTTTCTTCTTGGTGCTGCCAGCAGTTAAATCATTTATGGTCCTGTGCTGCTTGCTATTATTCAGCTTATATACAGTTTATGATCCTGTGTTGCCTGTCCTGACCTATGGTTCATGATTCTGTGCTCTCTAACTGTAGCATGTCACAGGACTATGAATTGTATTTTTTGCTCCTGTTTCGCTATGCAGTCACAATGTTCCCCCTTCAGGAGTCATTGCAGTAGTTATGTAAGCAATCCACTAACATTGTGACAATAAAAACAAACTATACACCAGCCACTATTGTATGCTACATTTGGGCACTTTTTCTCTGTAACATGCAAACCAAAGTTACCTTCAATGCCATCATGTCTTGTTTAAACTCCTCTTCATAAGCTCGAGCCAGAGACAGTGGCGTCATGGTAAGCTGTATTGAAAACAAAGGCAAAAACATGATTAAAATAAAACAAAGATGAAGAATACTTGCATGGTTATTCATTAAATTAAAAAGTAGCAAACAAAATGCATAAACACATCACAACCAATCTGAACAAAGCAGAGCATCTTGCTCTTTGAACATCACTTTTTACATTGCTTTTTTGAATAAGCATGTCAACATTTGTTATAATGTGATCAACAGATTTTATAGATATTATAGGGCTTATTTTTTAAATAGTGCAAGGAGCAAAATGCTAAGTGCAAAGTGTAGTAATCCACAGCAACTAAAGTTTACCTTACTGAAGTCAAACTAGTACAATATACACTACAAAGTGTACTAGCTTCATTTACATTTTAATTAAATAAATCTACTCTGTAGACTTTGTTCATTGGAAGTGCAGTGTACAGAAGTGCAGCAGGACAAAAGTGCATAGTTTGAAAACAGCAGGGGTTTGGAAACAGCCAATTATCTTTGGCACTTCTCTACATAAAAAAAAAAATCACTTAAGGAAAGAAAACAAAAAAGGGAGTTTTGGCAACATAGGCTCTTCTCTGAAACTGAAAAACAGTTATTTCCAACTGAGCAGGCCAAGGTGTTTTTCAGGGTGGATACCAATACATGCTTTGTGGGTCCCTGTCCATCGGTCATGTACATGTGAGATGTCCTTTGAGAGTGTGCGTAAGGTCCGCTAATGAACTTGTATGCTGTCGTGTGCCAGATGATTGCCTTGGTCCTATCCACATCCAGATGACCATGATGGGATACACCTTTTACACAAATGCGCAAAAAGATTGTGCTTCTGGTTAGTGCATTCACATTACCATTCTGTAATCACTCAAGTCACGGAATTCACAGAATCGGATTATCACTTCAGTGGACTTCATATTTACCACCATAGTCACATGACTACAGTCTATTGATTATTGAACTCACTATTTATATGTCATATTTTGGACGATTCACGTTATTTTCACCTCTACGCCTGCTGGCGCTTGCACATATTTCACTTGTACTATTTTAGTGCTGCATCCTTTTTTTCTCAGATTTTTTAGAGGGTAGGAGGTTTACCTTGATGCTAGCAGCTTTATACCTAGCGCTCGTTTATATCTCATGTTTTTACAGTGTAGTTACACTACAATAAAATGTTGGTGCCAAGAAGATGTATGGTGTCAGGAATGATCATATCAAGCCCAAAGAACGGGGATGAACACCAGCGACTTTCTGAAAGTCCAGTGAACTTTAATGAGCATACAGAAAAAACACTGCACAATCCTCACCTGACACCAAACCTCTGATGTGTCATCAGTGTGCGGCCTGGTTCATTGGGTTTGAGTGCACCATAGAGCGGGAGCAGGCTCCTGGGTTTTGGCACCCGGCTGTACTGCAGGACTAAGGAACATGCATGGGGGCTTTAGAGCAGTGATATACATACAGATCGTCTAACAGCGATGATCTCTTCATTTAAGCAGTTTAAATTTCTGAACAACACTCTCATCTTCGGGCACTAATGCAGTGTGAAATATGAGGCCTCAATGTGGACAACGCTCTCTTCCGGTGGCATTGATGATACGTATAACATGATTTCCACCAACACTTTCCTACATCCTCCTCACAATAGCTTGGGTTTGTTACCCTGAAGCCCAATAATTTAAATACTGATGATTTTTATGTGAATGTACAGTATATAATTGTGTTCTGTTACCAGCATTTGTGCTTTGGTACTGTGATTTGTTTATGTTTAGAAACCTTCATAAACCTAGCAACTGAAATGACAAGTATTTCGAAAGCTCAGAAGTTTTGGTTTGATCTTGAAGACTGAGCCATTATTGCTCTGAGACAAGATAGGATGTCTCTATGTGCCTGGCAACATTTTATATGCAATAGATTTTTATAGCTGCAAGCTGTGAATAAATATTCTGTGCTGTCGTCTCAGCTAACCAAATGATACCTGGTATCTTCTTCAATGGTAAGGATTTAAAGAAAACTAAAACAGCATGCAGTTCTAAACATAGGAATCTTACTTCCTATAACCAGAAAGGTTAAAGGATGCATTCATTGAAGCAATGCTTTAATTGTCTCTCTCTTTTTTTTTTTTTTTTTTTTTTTTTACTCTGCTAAAAAGAAAAAGCTCTGTGGCTGGTAGAGGCTCTGGCATTTGACAGCTAAATGGCAGGGGTGAGGTTTAGCACAGCCAGTGAGCAGAGTTTAACCTCTCTTTGCTGAGAACTTAAGACCTTGTATACAGCACAGACCTAGAATGGATTTGAAAGCATGCACATTTACATGCATCAGTGATCGTTCATGCAGTTTTGAAAACATGACAGGTTCACTTTAATGTTCTTTTTTTAATTTTTAAAACCATAACATTCACAAATATATGCAAAACAACTTTGTGGAGTGAATATATATATATATATATATATATAAAAATAAAAGTAAAGACCACAAGACATAAGGGTTATTTGTGTGTACAAAGTGAGAAGACTAAGAAATCACATAAAATTGTGGTTGAAGGTAGAGAAAAAGACACATTGACATAAGGGCCACCATACAGGGATGCTTAGTGAGAAAGCTATCCTGTCAGCTTTCAGCTGAGTTAGTAAACCTCAAGGTGGTACATTTGTTGGATTTATTGAGACAAGGGCAAATTGACGGTCAAAGCAAGAAACACCCTATACAGTAGATTTGCATTGCATTATGGTCATCACCCTGTGTATATGGCAGTCCAATTTCTCCTATGGTTCAATGAACCCCATAAATGGTATAAGCTCATGTTTCTTCAGATACTAGAGAAAAAAAAAATCTGGATGCTAAGACTAATTCCTGAACATCACTGCACACAACAAATCTAACTCAGTAAGACCCTGGGACTCTGATGTGCTATTCTAAAATGTCCTACAATCCAACTATCCTGGAATATTTGTTTGGATGTAACAGCATCTGCGAAGATTCCCAGGAGACTTGTATGGGATATATTGTGTCTAAAACACACACTGCAGCAAGGCTAGAACCAAGAGTGCTTGTTATGGAACATTTAGGTTTGGTTCATATAGATAACAAAACTTGGCCTTCAGGAAGTGGTTGTGAGCCCTATCAAGCAACTCCTAAACATCAGGTCTTACAAAGAGTACTAACCAAAATATACAGTACACAGGTGGATGCTTGGACTTTGCAGTATGGCAACCTGAACACTGCAGGTTAGCCCCATGGTTGTCTACCAGGATGTGCTGCTTCCTTGCCCTCTCTGCCCCCCCCCCATGTTCAAATCTACACAGCCTTAGAATGACACATTGTGGGACAGCACATCTTGATTCCCCAAATTCAAGTCATTAATTTCCTAACCCTCCTTCAGCAAAAATATTTGTCTAGAATGGTCATTTTTAATAAACCCTGTAGCTGCCACTTGCACGGACTTCCCCTCATATACACAGTCATGGAAAAAAGGACTCAACCAGACCTTTTCTCCTCAGACTGGCAAAAATGCTTCACCCCAGCCCACAAACTATCTCTTGCCACCAAAACACAATTAAAAGGATTCAAGTTAGTCACCAGATGCTACAAATGCCACTCAGTACTCCATGACCCCACGATACCTGAAACCTGCTGGCAAAGTCACACCTCGACCTTGCTCCACATTTGGTGGGATTGTCCGCTCATATGGATGTTCTGCAAACAAATCTTTGCCCCATTACTGTAAACTCATGGCAACTTCTACCCAAGTGTCACCCAAGATAGCTCTCCTATCCACGATTCCTGGATCCTTTAAATCCACAAAGAGGGATGTCCTCAGACATTTACTTACAGCAGCTAAAGCAGTCATCTCCTGCCACTGGAAATCAACTACCCTACCTTGGTGAATGGGCAACCGAATTAGACACCATAAGGGACCTGGATCATTTGTTGGCACAGAAAACTGGAATAGAACTATTCTCTCACATCTGCACTCCTTCGATTTTCAGGCTTGTGCTACAGGAGAACTGACCTTTGATCCTCCCCAGTCATGATGGAGTGCCCTTGCTTTATCTGTGTCTTCAACCAGACTTCTACTCCATTATTTCCAACTATAATCTCATCCTTTCTAACTATCTTTACTCATTCTCCTGTATCTTCTTCTATAAGGAGATACTTCAGATAGCTAAAACCCGGAGATGTTTCCCTCAGATTACACTGCATTTATCATTGCTTAACCACTTCCATACAAGGCACTTTTACCCCCTTCCTGCCCAGGGCAATTTTCAGGTTTCAGCGCTCTCACACTTTGAATGAAAATTGCACAGTCATACAACAATGTACCCAAACTAAAATTTTATCATTTTCTTCACACAACTAGAACTTTCTTTTGGTGGTATTTAATCAACGCTGGGGTTATTTTTTGCTAAATTAACAAAAAAAAACTTTTTGTTTCTGTTATAAAAGTTTGCAAATAAATAATTGTTCTTCATAAATTTAGGCCAAGATGTATTCTACTACATTTCTTTGGTGAAAATAACCCAAATTAGTATTTATTATTTAGTCTGTAGGAAAGTTATAGAGTTCACAAACTATGGGATATATCTGAAAATTAATTAATCCTGAATTACTGACAGCCAATCTAATTTCTTGAGGTCCAAGAATGTCAGAACAGTACAGATATCCCCCAAATGACCCCTTTTTGCAAAGTAGACAGTGTGACGTATTTCATAACAGGCATAGCGAGTTTTTAGAAGTTGTAATTTTTTTGTCATAATTTTTCGGAAAATGAAGAACTTAAAAAAATGATTTTCACTATTTTTTTTTTTACATACTGTCACCAGTGCAGTACAGTGTCATCATATAACTGGCATGGTGGTGATCAAGGACACTGACTAATGACAGTATGAAAAATTAGATTTTTTTTATTTTTTATTACATTGTTTTCTCTTTTATTTAAGATTTTTTTTTCATATTTCACTATGACCAAAGTAGTATAATGTTACATAGTAACATTGTACTACTTTGGGGAAGTGATCAGTATTTTTCTTTTTCTTACACAATTTGCTTATAGCAAAGAATTACTTTGCTATAAGCAAGCATTTACCTGAAAGAAATCGATTCATTCAGAGTTTTTTTTTGTGCTTAGCTGTGATTTGGCCACAGCTAATCACATGACACAGCTGGGCTGTGATTGGCCCAGCTTGTGCATGTGATCGCTGTGACTAATCACAGCTAGACGCACTTGTATACAATGGATGGCATGAAAGGAAGCCATCCATTGTTTACAACTGTCATGTGACCTGCTGTGATTGGTCACAGCAGGTCACATGGTACTGGCAACTGACAGATCTGTCATCGGCCATGTCCGAGGTACACGGCCGGTGACAGATCGCACCGCAGTGCGGCCCTGTGGGCATGCGCAATGTGCGTTCTGGAAAGGACACCTTATGGTGTCCACCCGCAGGGACAACCTGTTCGCCCACCCGCCATCTGGCTATAGGCTGGGCGGCAACTAGTTAAACATGGTTAAACATGTTTTTCTCCTAATGTTTTTTAGCCTCATTACATTGGCTAACAGCATGTGATTTGATGATATCTTCTCATTACTGGCATACACTAACACTCGTCTCTCCAATTGTCATATGTGTTTATATGCAGAATATTTCAGTTTTTTTGTGCATCCAATTGCTTTTCTTTGTACTTGGAAAACTTCAATAAAATAAGATTGAACTAAAAGTAAACCCTGCAGTTTCCATTAGTGTTGTAAACTGAGAGTATCAGTAAACTGCAGGCACACAGATGTCTATCTGGCTCTTAAAGTGTTACTAAACCCAAGACCCTGCATTCACTATATATGGTCTCCTACAGTACACACTACATGGAAATGAAAATATTGAAGTAAAAATAAACTGCTAAATACCTTTTGTCATCAGCAGTATATAACAGTCTTGTGACTTCTATTAGTGTCCAGCTGAGCACTGGTTAAAGCTTGTAGAAGTAGTTTTCATTCGGCTCTGACTGTCCTATGAGGCTGCATAACCCCCGACCCTCTGTCTGGACAGTTCTGATTGGCCCTGTGCTGATCAAATGAATCCTCCCAAAGAAAAAAAAACTCTGGCAATACACACAAAACTGAGCATGTGCACAGTGACTCCTAGAGCTCTGTACTATCAATATGGATTGGGGACAGAAGAAGGGGGCAGGATCAGAGAAGACAGGATCAAACAGCCTTTTTACACAGTGCAGAGGATTAACCCCCCATTAGGTTCCACAGTGAGTATAACAGGTATGCTATACTGAATATTCCCACAGACTTTATAGTTGTGGGTTTAGTAACACTGTAAGCAGACTTTCATAACTATGATCAGCCTCACTGACCAATAGAGGTGCAGGTGTTGGGAGGGGTGGGTCACAACTCTAACTTTGATTTTATGAAATAGCGACTTTGTTTGCAATCTGAGTTTTGGGACCTCTTTGGGTGTACTAAAAGACAACAGAAGGTATGTGCAAGCAGCTCTAGGTACATTCAATTTAAAAATTAGTGTAACCAAAATTAAAAACAAGGGACTTAATTTACAACCAACAAGTTACGTCCTTTGTGCGGATTCCTCTTTTAGTTAAAATATTCCTCTATCCCCGCCCCCACCCCCATAATCAAGAGACCCAGACTATGCCCACCCTCTCCACCTAGTGTCTCAATTCACAGATGGATGTACTACATCTTCAATGAATGAAGCAGGATCTCTGAATGGAGGATGACTGATAGCCCCATCCCCTCCATTCATAGAACACATAGCAAATTAAATTCTGGCTGCCACTTGTCTCATTCAGGTTATGAATAACAGGTAAACCTAAACAGCAACAATTATATTTTACTACAAGCAATTGTTGAAAGCAAAACTCCAGGATTGGTGGAAAGAATACTTTCAGTGGGGTCTCCCCACACAGCAAGTGTAAAATGTTCGTTATGTTTAGGGGCTAGAGTAAGAGGCAGTATTACTTATCCTGATCCTCTGCCCCAGCAGCCTGGGCATTGTCCCCTTCTCCCTGAAGCTCAGGGATGTGGGTGGTCCCTTGGCTTCATAAATACAATGCAGGGCTATTAACCCCATATTGTGAGTGGAGAGAGAGAGTATGTGACCGAGCATACACCTGTGAGCAACAGAGAGGAGGCTACGAGGACTCGCACAGACAGAGGGACCCAGGATAAGGCAAGTATTCCTTTTGAAACCTGTACTCCTTAGACTGTATTATTTTAACCCTTGCAGTATGGGAGACCCCATTGAAAGGATGTTATTTATTTCCATCACAGAGTTCAGCTTTAACCACTTTGCTAACAAGGATGTTCCCTGTATGTCTGGACTTTAAAAGGGGTCAAAACAAACTCTCCTCTATTTATGATTAAATCTAAACTGATGCACTGTAAGAGGTATTTAAAGCATTGCCTATTAATAGGTCTGGGTTACCTGAATTTTTCTGCACGTGCAATTTTGTGTTTTGACATATTTGGTTTGCATTTACTTGACACAACCTTACAGGTGTGCTCAAAGGTTTGCTAACCCTTGGAGAATCGGTAATGTATGTACCATTTTTAAAGAAAACATGAGTGAGCAGGAAAAAAAAACACATTTCTTTTATTTCTTATGGTACTCATATTCAACTGTAGGTCATAACAGAATCGCACAATTATAAAAAACAAAACATTACAAGAAAACAAATTAAATGACCCCTGTTCAAAAGTCTACATACCCTAAGTCAGTGGTTCTTAACCTGGGTTCGATCGAACCCCAGGGGTTCGGTGAGTCAGTCTCGCGGGTTCGACGGAGGTGAAGACCCACACCCGACTCATATGATTCGTGCAGTAAATATTCATTATTTTGTTTTTGTTTTTGTGTGAAAATCATGTTTTAATGGTTTTGTTCTTTGTTCTTAATGGTTTTGTTCATTTTGTGCACCTATGTATAAATATATACCTAAATATATACCTATGTTTTGAATTTGAAAAATCATATTTTATTTTTCCAATTAAGAAGGGTTCGGTGAATGCGCATATGAAACTGGTGGGGTTCAGTACCTCCAACAAGGTTAAGAACCACTGCCCTAAGTTCTTAATAATGTGTATTGCCCTGTTTAGCATCAATGATGGCGTGCAGTGTTTTGTAACAGTTGTCTATGAGGGCCCCAAATTCTTGCAGGTGGTATAGCTGCCCATTAGTCTTGGCAAAATGCTTCCAGGTCATACAAAGTCTCTGGTCATCTTGCATGAAAGGCACGTTTGAGATCCCCCCAGACTTGCTCGATGATATTAAGGTCAGGAGACTATGATGGATACACCAGGACCTTCACCTTTTTCTGCTCTAACCACTGAAGGGTCAACTTGGCCCATGTGTCCAGGTCATTGTCATGCTGGAAAGTCCAAGAAGGTTCCATGCGCAGGGTTCTTCATGTAGAAGAATGCAAATTGTCTGCCAGTATTTTCTGATAACATGTTGCATTCAACTTGCCTTACATTTTCACAAGATTCCCCATGCCTTTAGAGCTTATACACCCCCAAAACCTCAGTTAGCCACCACCATGCTTCACAGTGGGGATAGTATTCTTGTCGCTATAGGCCTTGTTGACCCATCTCCAAGCATAACCCTTATGGTTGTGACCATAAAGCTCTATTTTAGCCTTGTCACTCCAGATTACAGTGTGCCAGAAGCGGTGAGGTGTGTCAAGGTGTTGTTGGGCATATTATAAACAGGCTTTTTTGTGACATTGGTGCAGTAAAAGCTCCTTTCTGGCAACTCATGCAGCTCATTTTTCTTCAAGTATCTTTGTAGTGTGCCTCCTGAAACAACCACACAGTCTTTTTCCAGAGCAGTTTGCATTTCTCCTGAGGTTACCTGTGGGTTTTTCTTTGTATACCAAACAATTCTTCAGGCAGTTATGGCTGCAATCTTTCTTGGTCTACCAGACCTTGGCTTGCTATCAAGAGGTCCCTGAATTTTCGACTTCCTAATAAGTGATTGAAGAGTACTGGCTGGCATATTCAAGGCTTTGGATATCTTTTTATATCCTTTTCCATCTTTTTAAAGTTCCATTACCTTATAACGGAGGCCTTTTGACAGTGCTTTTCTGCTCTCCATGGCTCAGTATCTAGCCTGCTCAGTGCATGCACTTATGCACGCGAGAGCAAACAAACTCAATGACTATTTACACACAAACACTATTTGCAATTTAAAAAGCCACAGATGTGAAAATTAACCTGTAATTGCCATTTTAACCTGTTTGTCTTATCTTGTGTGTCTGTACCAAGGCCAAACATTCCAGGGTATGTAAACATTTTGATCATGGCCATTTGGGTGATTTCTGTTATCATTATGATTTAAAAAGGAGCCAAACAACTATGTAATATTAAATGGCTTCATATGATCATCATCCTTTTTAGCATGATCATTCATATTTTCAAAATCAATGCTAAAATTTCACAATTTCTGCCAGAGTAAAAACTTTTGAGCACAACTGTTTCTTATTTTGTACAAAAATACTGGGCATTAAATTATGTTTGTGTGCACTAACATTCATTTTCGTGACAGATTCTGGGTTGGATTAACTATGGCAATATACCAGTATTTGCACTTCAGCTTTATTCCTCTTTATAATTTTACTGTTTTTGGTTTGATATTTGTACAGTACTTGTTTAGGAGATATTTATTTTACCTACAGGTAAGCTTTATTATAAGCTTGCCTGTAGACAAAAAAAAAAAAAAAAATCACAAAGCAGACTTTACTACCACTCTAAGTACTTTCTAGTACATGTGCAAATAATGAAAAAACAAACTGTTTCGGTAGCATGTTCGGAGACATTTTTTTCTGCATACCTCCATACCTTTCTTAAAAACTTTGTAAAGGGTAAAGGAATAAAATATTTCTGGGAATAATTTTGTAAACAAGCTTTATATACGTACACCTGCCAGATGGATTTATACACTCAGAGGACTAAATACTTAACATTACTCATTCAAATCTGGCAGAAACACAAGAAGAATGTTGTAGTAAGTGCAAATGATTAATATTGGCTTCATTGTTGAAGGAAGCCTTCTAGAATACAAATATGGTAGGTGCCACTAATAACTTTGAAATTAAAAGTGCAAGTAATGTTTCTTTCTTCTTTGATCATGGCTTCATTCCCTAGTGAGTTACTAACCTTTTATAAGTATTGAGGATAAGAATATGAAATCTTCACACTCCATTGTTGTATACTTGTATCAAGTGAAGCCAGAATCTCATTGCCCCAGAGTATGCACCTTTGAAAATCAATGTCAGCTTCCTTAGATCTATTCTCACAAGTTTACTTTAAGGGTAAATTCCAAAATGAAAAAAAACACAAAAAGTGCAGAAATCTTTTTACATTATGTCTGTGAAAGTTCTACGTTACCCAAGTCAAAGGATATTTAGTAATAAGTTGCATTCA
This sequence comes from Staurois parvus, assembly GCF_062004578.1. Lineage (NCBI taxonomy): Eukaryota > Metazoa > Chordata > Amphibia > Anura > Ranidae > Staurois > Staurois parvus. The sequence goes on along the minus strand of NW_028318430.1, from coordinate 12,952,535 downwards.
ACTGGACTTGTTCTCAAACATTTAAGACCTTTGTTGCTCTTCCAATTTGTTTAGGAGAGCAGTAATGAGCAAAAGGCTTCAATTCCTTTCAACTGTCTAAATGTTATAAAGAAGAAATTTTCTTATTTTTAAGGAAACACTTCCCAGACTTTTTCAGGATAGAAAGTGAAAGTGATGGCAAGCCTTACAATAGATACAGACAAAAATGTCTTGAAAATCACAGAACAAGTCCAGCTGAATGTGACTAAGGCTGAACATACACTATCCACTCTGATTGTACAATCTCCTTTAAATCTATCATCTACTATGTAGTACCAGAGCCTGTCTGGATTGATACTAATTGAAAAGATTGCTAGATTTTGTCCTCATGTTACATAGTTTTGGGAACTCTAATAAAAAAAAAAAAAAAATTGTATAAAGATTGTATAATCAATTTGTAATTACTATTTGTGTGTTATGTATATAATAAAGTAAGGAGAAACAGGATACATTGTATACCAGTGCTCTACTTGTAATGTTACAAAGGCCTTGAATACAGCCAGCATGGGCATTTCTGAAGCTATAAAAGTCACACACTCACAAAAGCACCAATATTACCTTCTTGTAAGAAAAAAGAATATCACAATTTGTTATGCATTTCAGCTGCAAAACTCTTCGCAAATAATGCACAAAAGGCTCTGCTTTACCTGAATTGCCTACCTCATCATGTAGAAAATACTGGAGGAAAGCACTTACAGCGTGAAGCAATAAAAAGCTGAATTGTACAGGGTGTAAAACTTTTATATTTTTAACAATCAAGAGGTTGAAAAGTGTATTACAAAATAAATCTTTAGTTAAATGTAGATTCTTTAAAATAGAAGCAATAACATACGTCCCCCTCTCATATATTTGATTAAAGGATAAAGTTAAAACAAAAAACCTTTTTTGTGCCAGTCAAATTGAAATGCAAAATAAAGTCTACAAAAAGAATTACAAAAAATGAGGAGACACTAGATACTTGCATAAAAGTGGAACCCCACCTGTGTTTACTGGAGTGAGAGTCCAGGGCGTGACTACCACACTGGAGTGAGAGTCCAGGGTATAGTCTACAAGGCTTGTTATCACTTCGAAAGGGTAACTGTATGCATTTCAGCCCTAGAAGTGTTCACGGAAAGTGCACTATTTATTTATTTTATTTAATTATTTTGTTTTTGTTTATTTTTATTTTATTTATTTATATTTTTGAGTGTACACTGATTGTTCATGTACACCTAAATATATAAATAAACGTGGAGTGATTTCACGATTCACGTGTTGCTTACGATTTGAATCTTGTTTATTTTTGTACGCAATTGTGTTTAGTATATATTAATTGTTTGTTTAACCACTGAAAATTTAGAAAAAAAGTTTTTTCTTAGTTTTTGTTACAAAATTTTGTAAGTAAGTGATTTTTCTCCTTCACTGATGTGCGCTAATGAGGCTGTAGTGGTGGGCACCGATAGGCTGCACTGATGGACAAAGGCAGCACTCATATATGGCACTGATAGGCGGCGCTGACTGGCACTGATAGGCAGCACTGACGGGCACTGATGCACACTGATAGGTGGCACTGATGGGTGACACTGAAAGGCAGCTCAGATGGGCACTGATATGTGGCATTGAAGTGCACTGGTAGGCACTGAAATGTGGCACTGATGGGCACTGGCAGGTGGCATGGATGAGCACTGATGGACACTGACAGGTGGCGCTGCTGGGGCTACACAGATCATCAGGGCACACTGATGATCAGTGTACATGTCCCCTCTGAGAGATGCCGATTACCGGCTCTCCTCTCCTCACGAGCTGTCAGCGTGACAGCTCGTGAGGAGAAAGATGCCGATAACCTGCATTTCCCTGTTTACATGTGATCAGCTGTGATTGGACACAGCTGATCACATGGCCAAGCCGACATCTTTGGCTCTTTCCGTTGATCGGTGATTCGCTGTGTCCGAGGGACACAGCGCACCGCAGATCGCCACACTGCGCGCTCCCGGAGCCGCGCATGCGTGGTTAAAATGTCATATGACGTCCTCCCAGAACGAGAGAACCGCCTTGCGCCCGTCATTGTACTATATGGCGGGCAGGAGGCAGTTAAGGTATGTACTAGCTGTTATCAAAGGTAATGCACTATGTAGTATTTTATTTATTTTTTTGAGGTACACACTGGATTTATGTGGAGGTGCAAATTGGACACAGAAGATGATTTTTTTGTAATTATTTTTATGGACTTTATTTTGCATTTCAATTTATTGACTGGCACAAAAAAGGTTTTTTATTTTAATTTTCACTTTCAGGGGTGAAAGTGTGACTTTTTTGGACTCTCTTTTAGGTTTTGTGGGACTTTGTTTGATTTACACAGCTTTAAGGATTTTTATTATTAATCTATATAATTTTTGGGATACCAAAATTATATATTTGCAAAGGATAAAGTTAACCTTTTTGGAAAAAATACTGTATATATATGTACATATTTTTGCAGAAAAAAAAGTGCAGTTTATTTCCTGCAGGAGCCTGGAAAGCATGGAACCCACTTTCTCACAGCTCATACAGATCTACAAGCAATCTTCCGCAGTGGCTGGCTGTTTTTGTATGTCATTAATTCCCAGGAAACTGAATAAATGATATGGCCATGTAGCCGTACCAATTTTGAACTGTGACAGCGGGTGCGGGCAGAAGATCCCCATCCGCTGTCATACTGAGTGTGGGTGGAACATGTAATATGTTCCAGAAGGTGAACTTATCCTTTAATGCTGCAAAAGCCTGTATCCCGCAAAAGTGAAAGCTGCCATCGCCTTCATCATTGGGTATAGTATATGGATGTCAAAGGTCCAGTAAATCAAGAATGTGCCCTTTTTACTTAATGTGGAACTGCATCTCAGCACCATGAACCAAAAATGCTATTTAATTAATTGTTAATATTTAAAGCAAACTTTGCATCCATCTCTTCATGTTTTATTTTGACAAGAAATAATTCTGAAAAAAACTCCCTAGAATTACGTGCAGTGGCCATCTTAAATAAAGGGCAGATGATTCACTTAGCATTTACTTCCTGGAATCCATCTGCCCTCCGTTCAGGCATTGGCTGACCTGAGAACCCTCCCTCCCCTCCTGAAGACTGCTGGGATGTATGGCAAAATTTGCCTAGGCAGAAAACAGGAAGAAATGTCTAAAAAAAAAAAAAAAGTTTAAAACTAGTAAATATGATATATTTTCCTATCTATTTACTAATGCTAGCAACATAAGGATTAAAAATGGTCGATGTTGATTGAGAGAGTGAAGTTCCACTTTAATGTCCCCCAGGGGTGCAGGTTTGGTCTCCTTTTCTTCCTTGTCGATCTGCCTTTCCCTACCCTTCTCTTCCTGTCCTTATATCTTTCCCTCTTCTCTGTGCCATACACTATTTCCACCCATCCAATCCCTACCTACCCAGCATCCTATGTTTACCCCCTCTTTTCATTCTCTGTTGTCAAATCCATACAATTATGCAGAATCATGCCCTGTTCTTCTTCAAACAGGTACATGAAGAACTGGGCTTGGTTATGCATGGTGAGAAAATACAGTACATGGTTCTAGGGGTGCACCGAAATTTCGGTGGCCGAAACGTTTCGGCCGAAAAACACCCCTATAGGCTGTCGGCCGATATGAAAAAAAAGCACCGATACAGGTGCCGAAAAAAACCCCCGCCCCCTCGCTGCCGCCACTCGACAGTTCTCAGCCTTACCTGAGAAACCACCGAACCATCTCGGAGCTGGGCATAGAGATTAGTGAAGGAAAGATGACCTCCACTCATCTCTATGCCCTTGGAGGACCGCAGCGATGTCACTTCTGGTTCCGCCGCCTTGTACATAAGGCCATTTTTTTTTTAAAGCACTAGATCAATGCTTTTTTTGATCTAATGCTTTACATTGTAGAGGAGAGATGTGGGGTCTTCTTGACCCCATATCTCTCCATAAAGAGGACCTGTCACTAATTATTTCTATCACAAGGGATACATGCATTACTTGCGATAGGAATAAAAGTGATTAAATTATTTTTTAAAAGGGACAAAAAATGTGTAAAAAAATAAAAATATAAATTAATTCATAAATCAATTATTGATTTAATTAATAAAAAAAAAACGTTTAAAGTGCCCCCGTCCCCCCCATGCTCATATGTAGTGGTGAACGCAAACGTAGGCCACGCCCACATATGTAAACGGTGTTCAAACTACACATGTGAGGTATCGCCACGAACGTCAGAGCAAGAGCAATAATTCTCGCACTAGACATTCTCTGTAACTTTACACTGCTAACCTGTAGAAATTTTTAAAGCATCACTCATGGAGATTTATAAGTACCATAGTTTGACGCCATTCCATGAGCGTGCACAATTTTAAGGTGTGACATGTTGGGTATCTATTTACTCGCCGTAATATCCTCTTTCATATTTTCCAAAAAAATAGGGGTATATATTGAGGATTTTTTTGTTTCTTTAATCAAAGTGTATTTTTTTCCAAAAAATATATATTAACTTTTAAAAACTACCCATTTTGGTTTTCGGCCAAGTGCATCCTGAATTTACATTTTCCGTTTCGGTACCATAATATTAATTTCAGTGCAATACCAAGTGGTTCTGATAATTAGGTTTTTCTACAAGCCCCAAGTGACCAATTTCATGTTTTGATTCAACTTGCATTATTTGTCGACAGATTGTAAATTATTATGTTACCCTCCATTTTTTCCTCCATTCCTCCTCCCTTACCTATTATATTTGCCCGTCTCCCTGTACCCATCCCTCCCTTTGTCAATGTATGTGGGTATATAAAAGAAACACCCCCTTTAAAATAATCACATTTTGTTGCTTTGCAACCTGAAATGAAGACAGACACATTTTTTGTTTTATCCAGCTGTATTTACTCAGTGCAACTTATAACATTCAAGCAAAAGATATAACACCAACATGTCAGAAAATGTTTTTTAAAAAACAAAAACAGAATGAGTTTGAAAAAGTTTCACCCCTTCCTAAAAATGACTTGTAAACTCAAGAAGGTGTAACTAATCTACTTCTCAATGGCACGCAAAGCCATTTGACTTTCAACTGTGATCAGCTGTGGTCATTTTGATTAGCTCAGCATGAAAAGAGCTTTCCTGGAGCATTTCAGTCCCTGGTAGCTCAACTAAAGCAAACAATCACCGATGGGTGGCAAGGCACTGTAAAAAGATCTTCGGGATACAGTTGTGGACAGGCACATGTCAGGAGATGGATACAAAAAATTCAAAGGCTTTATCAATGCCTAGATGCACAGTGAAGTGGAAGATATTTGGTACAAGACAGACCATCCATGAATCAGGACGTTGCTCAAAACTGGATGAGGGAGCCAGGAGGAAACTGGTCAGAGAGGCTACAAAGACTACTTGCAACTCTGAAGTAGTTTCAGGAATTTATGACAAAGAGTGCATAGTTGCAAACAGTTACAGATTACCATTCACGGAAATCAGACAGATGTCACACTCAGAGCTTGTCCTGGGCAGAATCCCAAAAATTAGGCTCTGTCACAGACAGCGGGTGTTTGGCACTGATACAGTTAATCACAGCCAGTAGTGTCGCTATTGGGGTGTGGACCACACTCAGGTGACACCACTGGCCTAGCTACTGAGGTCCCATGCACCCCCCTGTCAAACTCACGCCCACCATATGGATTTTTCCAATCTTCAGCCCTGGTACTGGCTTAGCTGGTGATTGGTGGGATCAGCTGAGGAGGGGCTGGGTCCGTCATCTGCTGACTGTCCTGTGCCGAGCCTGACTCCTCAGTGTCACAGCACACTGCATGTACTCTGTGGGCCTGTCTCCCCACCGTCCTGTCCTAGTGTCACTCTTCCCTCCTAGCAGCCTGTGCTCTGACCCTCAATACACCTGTCTTGACTGCCTGGAACAGGCCAGCTCTGATCATAACCCCCCCTTCACCAACTCTGCTCACCACCTCCCTTTTCCATCCCCCAACTCTGCTCATCCCCTTCTTCATTCTCACCCAACTCTGCCTACAGAAAAAAACAAAGTATCCCTAACATTTGTTTGGGACTGTTGGCAACTATGAGAGTGGTAATTGTGTGCATGTGACAGCAATATCACAAATTCTCCACAAATGTGGCTTGTATGGGAGGGTTGGGAAGAAAGGCCACATGCAGTCACGACTGAGCTTTGACAAAATGCACCTTGTAGATTCTGAGGCCACATGGAAAAAGTTGTTATGGTCAGATGAGACTAAAATGGAATTATTTAGCCTCAACACTAAACGATATGTCTGGCGGAAATCCAATGCAGCTCACCATCCAAATAACAGCATTTCTGCATTAAAGCATGGAGGTGCTAATATCCTATTATGGGGGTGCTTCTCTGCAGCAGGGACTGAGCACTTGTCAGGATAGAAGGTAAAATGGATGGGGCAACATCGCATCAAATTCTTGCGTAAATTCTGCTGTCCAGAAAGTTGTCAATGGGAAAAAGACTTACCTTCCAACATGACAATGACCCAAAGTACACAGCAAAAATGACCACACAGTGGTTGAAGGAGAAAAAGCTGAATATCATTGCATGGCCAATCAGAGCTCAGACCCCCCTGAAAATCTGTGGTATGATTTGCAGTCCACACACGGTCACCATCAAATTTAACTGAAATTAAGCAGTTCTGCAAAGAAGCATGGACAAATATTACAAAGTCTAAATGAGCAAAGTTAGTAGAGACATATCCCGACAGACTAAAGGCTGCAATTAAAGCAAAAGGTGCTGACAAAAGGGAGTGATACTTTTTTCCACCTCAGTGATTTCTGTTTTTGAATTTTTTTTCTGATATGTTGGTGTTATATCTTTCAATTGGTTGTTATAAATTGCACTGAGTAAATAGAGCTAGATAAAACAAAAACTGTGTATCTTCATTGCAGGCTGCAAAGCAACAAAATGTGATTATTTAAAATTTTTGCTATAATACAATTGTTTCATCTAGCTGCTCAGTTGACAGCCTGTGTTTTTTCATCTAGCTGCTCACGTGAAAACATGTGTTGTTTCATCTAGCTGCTCAGCTGACAACCTGTGTTGTTTCATCTAGCTGCTCACGTGAAAACCTGTGTTGTTTCATCTAGCTGCTCAGCTGACAACCTGTGTTGTTTCATCTAGCTGCTCACGTGAAAACCTGTGTTGTTTCATCTAGCTGCTCAGCTGACAACCTGTGTTGTGTCATCTAGCTGCTCAGCTGACAACCTGTGTTGTTTCATCTAGCTGCTCAGCTGACAACCTGTGTTGTTTCATCTAGCTGCTCAGCTGACAACCTGTGTTGCTTAATTTTCTGCTCAGGTGACATCCTGTGTTGCATCCAAAAACGTCTGTCCGTAAGATTTCAAAGTAAATCCACACTCAATATTATTAGCTATTTGATTGGTTGATGTATAATAACAGAAAACCTAGCAATTTAAAGGTTAAAGCAGAGCTCCACCCAAAATGGGAAGTTCCTCTTTAAGCCTTTGTCCCCTGCTCCCCATTAAGGATTGGCACCTTTGCGGAGCAGGGGGGAGCGGGTACCCGAATACGACAGGAACCCGCTACCACTTCCCTGCGATTGCATAGGTGATCGGAAGCGGAAATTGTCCTCCCCCCCTCCTTCCCCGTAGTTTTCTGGGACACGCAACAGGTCCCAGAAGACTACGGGGCCATTCACAAAGCGCAGCACTTCTCGTGCATGCGCAGTGGGCACCTAGCTGTGAAATCACAAGCTGTCACAGATGGGTGCCCACACTGAAGATGCCGGCGCCAGGGAGAGAAGACGGCTGGTGAAGACACTGCTGGACCGAGGGACAGGTAAGTGGCTGTATTTTAAAAGTCAGCAGCTACAGTTTTTGTAGCTGCTGCCTTTTATTTTTATTTTAGGTAGAACTCCGCTTTAAGGATAAGGTAAAAAAAAAAAAAAAGTGCATTTATTATTTTTGTTTCTTGAGCCTCTAAAGCAGTGGTACCTTCCTAATGCCGCGACCCTTTAATACAGTTCCTCATGTTGTGGTGACCCCCAACCATAAAATTATTTATCCAGTAATTATATTTCATGAAGTGTCGTTTTACCTCCAATACTGCTGCTTTCAACACAGTAGCTGCTTTTAACAGAGTAGCTGCTTTCAACACAGCAGCTGCTTTCTACACAGTAGCTGCTCTTTACACATCGGAAATATGTGTTTTCTGATGGTCTTAGGCGACCCCTGTGAAAGGGTTGTTCGACCCCCAAAGGGGCGCGACCCACAGGTTGAGAACCACTGCTCTAAAGCATTGCATTAGCAATCAGCAGATCGCTGGTGCCATGCTGGTCTCCTGCAGACCTGTCAGTGTATCTGTGTAGCCATACACCTCATGCAAGCAAGTAGATACTTACTGACAGGAAGACTCAATGAACTACCACGGTGCTCCACAGCTGTCGGAATGAGTGGCGCAGCCGGGCGCCTTTTTTTTAAATTGTGAGAGCTAGCAGGGAGGAGAAGATCCCCCAATAGCTGTCACAACAGGGATTGGGGGAGTGTGGGGGCCAATCCATTCGTAACATGTTACATCCTGAATATGGGTGTGACATGTAACATGTTACAAAAGGTGAACTTTTCCTTTAAATTAGGCTATTTGAAAATTTAAAGAGTTTTTTTTTTACTTCCAAACAAAAGCAATTCTTGAGTCACCTATGAACTTCACAGATTAAATAAGTAGGTGTACTGCATGGATTATGCCAGGGTCTCCAAACACTTCAGTATGAGGGCCACATCATTTTACAATAATTTGCAGACTGCAAAAAAAGTAAATTGTTTTATAAATGAATATGTGTTACTTTGATTTCTTGTGTAATTTCTTATTCAGAAAAACAGAGAAGGAATTTCAGAAAAGCAAAGCAAAAAAATTCCAAATAAATTTAGGCCAATCAGTGTTCCACTTACACCAGAGTCCTCCTCAAAGTCCACCCTTATATCAGGCTCCCCATAAGTCCCCCTTTAAATGACAGTGGACAGTGCAAGGCAGGAGTGAGGTAAGACAGAAATTGAGCATGACTTTGAGCATGACCGACAGATTGATAGTCAGATGTCCAATCACACTTGGACTCTACAGATGCTACAGCACACTCAGTAAATAATCCCAAACCTCATAACAAAAGTGAGAAGGCTCCTGTGTCATAATGTAGACACCAGCTACAGAAGTGCAGTAAGGAGGATTCACAACATACATTAAAATACTTAATCCAGAAACAGACATTCTGCAAAAAGATTCCTCAGAATGCTGGTTATCATTGTGCTTAAGTGACACTAAACCATATCCTTATTTTTCAAAAATGGTCCATACACATCATCTACCTAATGGCCCTGTAGTTATTTTTTATGAAATTGTTTCTTACTGTATTCTTAATTCCTCCTTGTAATGTCCTCTGTAAGCTCCTGAACCTCTTCATTTCCTCTCATGTCCATTTGTTTGGAATGAGCAATGCATGTTAGTTGCAGTTATGTACACTGCTTTATGCACACTACAAATCCCATAATCCCTAGTCCCCAGTCCATCTTGGGAGTGAGCAAAACAAGGTGGCTACATCTCAACATTCAGTGGGACCATGGAGAACAAATGTAGCCACTCTCTAACAGGAAGTCAGGCAGTCTGCTCTCAGCAAACAAAAATGAATTTGGAAATTTGGAGGAGGCTGCCAAGCTTCTTTTGTGACCAAAAAATACATATTTGAATACAATGTTTTTTTTAAACCAGATTTTAGTATCACTTTAATGATATTTTAAACATCATAATGATCTACAGTACATGCTGAAGCAATGAAGATTACAATAAAAATAACAGTATAAACAAAAATCATATAAAACCATTCATCATTTACCTCTTTAGACCTCTTGATTATCTTATCATCAATATCTGTTATTACCATCACCATAACAATATCGATGCCAAAGAACTGGGTCATAACCCTCCGAATTATGTCAAATCGAACATAAGAGCTAAAATGAAATGAAAAAGGGTGAAAAATCTAAATCCACAGCTAGATTTAATTTGAAAAGATCAGAGTTATCAACCTCATCCAATTTTCTCAATTAATCAAATCAGATATTTAAAGGGTTTCTGAAATAAAATATTGAATATGAAATTTGTTCTATTTTTTTTTTTTTTAAAGGTATTCCAGTTTAGAACCCTTCTTGGAAACCAAAGCATGAACATCTTCAGCCCCTAATGATTACCAGCAGAGGTTTGTTTTTTTAAATAAGATCTTAAAAGAGAACTAAAAGGCACAACTTTTTCCTGATGTCAACATTGCAGCATACATATAATATAGCTCTGCCCCTATCTCCACCCACAGGACTTGTTTAAATCTATAAAAGGAAGTAAAGAGAGATCCACTCCATTCACCCTTTTATCCTTAAGATCTACACCTGTAAGACTATGATGTTAAGATAAGTGCCATTTCTGTCAAGTGAGTCAGAGTTTTCCTGGGTTCAGCGCAGTCCCACATCTTCGGTTGCTAAAGGCGCCAACAAAATAAGGAGCCCATTTGGTGGTCTTTTTGGGTTGAGAAGTTGTCTAACTAGAGAAGTCGCAACCTCATATGGTGCATCTGAGATGGTGTTTGGATGCTGTAGATCTCAGTTGGAGACTCATTGACTGCTTGCCCAAGAAGGCTCATCTCGAAGTTCAGGGCAGTGCATGCAAAATGTCTATGGACACCATCTGCAAAGCAGCAAGCTAGTTGCCGCAGTGCACCTGCCTCAGGCGCTACAGGGAAGATCCAGGGGGTTGCAAAATTAAGCTTCAGGCTTTCAGGTCCATTGTAATACAATTTGATTATACATTTTAGCTCTCCCTGTTTAACTCGTTAGGCATCATATGTATGCTGCCATGAAGGAGTTGGGAAAACTGAAAATTGTATCAAATGCTTACTGTAATTTTCCTTTCTCAACACCAATCTATGGCAGCCAATGAACCTTCTCTTTTGATCTTGTTATTTTTTTTATAGAGAATGGGACGGGCCTCTCGTTACTTCCTTGTATACATTTAAAGAGGTCGTTTGGGTGGAACTATATCATATGTATACTGCCATGGATTGAGATCAAAAAAGGAAATTTACGATAAGTATTTGACTCAATTTTCTGGAGTTTTTTTTTCCGGATAGGGTAAGGGAAAGTTATGACCACTGTAGGGATTATTTTTGCCATCTGTTTCCCTTCACTTTCTGGCCCATAACTAAAACAGGAAGTGAGAGAAAATCCCTCTAGTCCTTGACTGCCACCAGGGTTATCAGAACTAGTGTCACCATTGGAAGAATTCCCTATAGTTAGGGTTCTGGTGTCAATTGGGATTTTCTTTTACTCTCACTTTTGAAGATAATGGTTAAAGGGTCTAATAGAGAGAATTAACTTCCCTAATGGGGGTACAGACACCATTAAAAGCATGTCAGGCTTTTCTAATTCTAGGTTCTTTTCTGGGTTTTAGGCTTTTCTAGGTTCTAATTCCCCTCCACTCTTCCTAAATCCAAAAAAGTTTTGCCTTTAGTTTTACTTTAATGTCAGTGCTAAGGGCAGTGGAGTACCATGGCACCAAAGTCCCCAGGTACAAAGATGATGCTGCCACAGGCCAACACATATTGACTTGCCAGTGATGATGTCATTGTGCATGAACATCAGGAGCATATAGTCATTGCTCTTGGGCAAAGGAGGCTAGCGATCTGTCATTTCTGCACTGTCACCCAGTTTTTCCTGATGTGCACTCTCCAAAGGAATATGTTAAAAGTCCTACACCTTACCAAAGTGAAATATAATTACAAGTGGAAGTGAATTACTACATTTTATTATAACAGCAGCACAAAGGTATAAACTGTAATTTATACAGATTTTCTCAATACAAAAAACTCCAATGTTAATACTAAAAGCTATGTAGGATCCTATATATACACATTTACACCAACCTACCAATCAAATCATATACTGGAATTAAAATCCTGCTGACAGTTTAATAGGGATGTTTCTATCATTAATATGTAAAATGCCCTTGTCTGATACAAGTGTTCCTTGTATTTGATGACAAGGATGTAAAGTAATAGCTCACCATGCATGCCCGAGATGTGCATGATCATAAACTGTAGGCCCACAGCTATACCTGGAAGAAAGAATATACAGTCAAATCCTGGAATTTTATATAAAAAATAATCAACATAAAAAGAAAGCTCAGAAGGTAAAAAAGGTAGAACAGTCACTGGGAAGAGAAGCGAGCATAAGAGGAAATCACAAATCCTATTGCCTTGAGCTTAGCTTTGACTTCAAGCACAAATGTACATTGACAGTTACATTAGCCGTAGGATTTAATATATCAGAATCATATGAATGTGCCAGATCAAAGTCTAAATCTAAACGTTTTTTGTAAAGCCATACAGGCAGTTCTTATTAGAGACACTGCAATACAAAACTCATTAAAGTGGACCTGTTAGTGTATTTATTTTTTACAAATGTATTTTTTTGTTATTAAAAAACTACCTTTGCTTTTCAATCTGCAGCTCTGTATTTTTCTGTAAAATTCAATGCAAGAAGACAACCTGGAGGCGTTCTTTACACCTTTTTTACATTTCTATTTTATATACTTTTTATAGAGTTCTCCTCTAGCAGGGAGAAACAGATACTATGTGGGAAATTTACTAAGATTGGAGCAGTAGGAATCTGGAGCAGCTGTGTGCGGCAACCAATCAGCTTCTACCTTTTCTTTTCAAAGCAAAAGCTACAAGCTGATTGGTTGTCTTTCAAAGCTGCTTCAGAGTTTGTCTATGCCAGTTTCATAAAATTCCCCCTAAATGTATCTTTTTTTCCTCAAAGAAGAGAAACAGTACAGAGGCGGGTTCCAAAACTAGTAAGCACTGTGATTGGCTAACACAGTGATTACCTGATTGGTCCTCTTAGCTCCCAATCATTAGTCTGAGACCAGAAGCTGCTGGGGACAGCCCAGTCTCTGTGCTGAGAGCACATGATAGAGCATATATACATATATGTGGGACCATGAAAGAAAGACAACTTCCATGATAGCACATATGCATTCGATTGCCAAAGAAAAAAGCAGCTCATTATTTTACTTTTTTTTTTATTTACAAATAGAAGAAAAACAATAAAAATTGTACAGTGGCAATAAACAAATGAGTAAATGCACAAAAAAGGAAAAAAAAGAACACAAAGATATAAATTATGAAAAAAATCTAAACTACAATACACTCCCATTTATAAAACAGCACTGGATCCCTGGATAGGTAAGTGTCTTATCCACTTGCTGACCGTAGGCTGTCATATGACGTCCTCAGTTGCAGTGTTTATAACGGGATGATGCCTGCAGGTACAGGCATCACCCCGCTATTAAGATTTTCAGCCAGTGACTCCCATTTATGCACAAATGATTCTGTGGGTTGTGGAAGCAGGCCCCCCCCCCCCCACCCACCGGCTATCCTGTTTGGTCGCGGAGCCCAGGAGCGCTCCGACCGGCAGTGATGGGTAAACAGAATAAAGAGGGAGAGAGAGGGGAACTGATGTTGTTCCGCCCTGCCCGTGACCCCCAGGAACCAGAAGCAATGAGATTTCGTCCCTTCTGGTTCTGTCTCTCTGTTTACCTGGCTGCTAGCTGATCAGACCGATCTGTGTCTGATCAGCTGCATTGGAGGTCCTAGGAGAGACCTGAGGTCTATTAGACCCCAAATCTCTCCATAAAGAGTACCTGTCATGGCCCATGCTGTCACAAGGGATGTTATTTAAAGAAACTGCAAAAAAAAAAAAGATTTAAGATAAAATAAATAGAAATAATAAAGAAATAAATGTAAAGTGTCCATCCCCCCGTACTTACGCGCAAATGTGAAAGCATACATAAGTCCTGCGCGCATATATATATATATATATATATATATATATATATATATACGGTGATCACACCACACGTGAGGTATCGTTGCGAACGCTATAGCGGAAGTAATCATTTTAGCACCAGACATCCTCTATAACTCTAAACTGGTAACCTGCAAAAATTTTTAAAGCGTTGCCTATGGAGATTTTTTTTAAGTACTGTAGTTTGGTGCCATTCCACGGGCGTATGCAATTTTAAAGCATGACATGTTTGCTATCTATTTAATCGGTGTAACATCTTTTACCAACAAATTAGGTATTATATTGTGCTTGTGTGCAATAAAAAGTGTATTTTTTTTTTTAATTGCATTTTTTTTTTTATGTCACTGCATGACATAAAAAAAGTGCAAAACCCATAATTTTATTCTATAGGGCCTCTGCTAAAAAATATATTTAATTTTAGGGGGTTCTGAGTAATTTTCTAGCAAAAAACAAAAAAAATGTAGATGTTTACATGTAGGAGAGGAGTGTCTGAATTGGCTTAGGCAGCAAGAGGTTAATAACAAAAGCCAGCAGCTACAATATTTGTTGACTGGATGTTCAATCATTTTCTTTTACGGCTCTTAAGGCCTTAGACCATGCGTCAAACACAAGGTCTGTGGGCCTGAATCTGGCCTGAAGAGCCATCTCATGTGACCCTTACACCTCTCCCGAGGAACCCCTCGTCTCTGTAGCTACAGGCATCATCCCGGTATCTTTTTTTTTTTTTGGCCAGCAATCCTCTGTAAAGTAAAAGCAATCCTAGCGACTAATTAGCTGCCAGGTTGCTTCTACAAGCCTTTCTCTGATGCCTTCCGGGACTCTCCTGTGTGATCGGGGAGCCTGAGTCTAAATTGAGGTGCTATTGCCAGCTTACCATATAGCTGAAGGGGCCCCCAGAACATCCCTGATCATCTCTATGGTATTAGAAATCAGAAGCAACAGGTATTTTGTCACATTCAGGGTTCTCCAGAAGTCAACAAAGCCATTTTTGGCTTGGGAAAGCATCTGCTCACCCCGATCTTGGTGTGATCAGATGCTTTTAAGGGCAGAGGAGAGATCTAGATCTCTAGACCCTAGATCTCTCAGTAAAGAGTACCTGTCATTGCTTATTGTTACATGGGATGTTTACATTCCTTGTGATAATGATGCCTGTAAATGTGATACTAACATTTATTGAGACAGTGTAAAAATAAATGTAATAAAATAAATAAAAAAAATTTCAAAGCGCCACCAACCCAACCCACCAACCCGTGTTCACACTCAAAGGTGAAAGCATACATAGGTTGTGCATGCATATGTTTGCGCCACATGTGTGAGGTGTTGCCATGAACAGCAGGGCCAGAGCAATAATTTTAGCACTAGACTTCTTGTGTAATGCTAAACAGATAACCTGTTCTACGGTCGCACGCAATTCTAAAGCATGACATGTTAGGAATCTATTTACTCAGCGGAAATCATCTTTTAGTCTAGGTTCACACCTATGCGTTTTCCCCTTCTGTTTTGCAGAAACGCACAGCAGTCCATTTAACATGATGACCTATGGGACAGGTTTACATCTCAGTGTTTTTACCCAGTGCATTTTTTTTGGAAGGGTCAGGGACTTTTTTTTAAAACACAAAACCTTGCGTTTTTGGTTCTATAGACCAGTGTTTCTCAACCTTTTTTCAGTCAAGGCACCCTTTAAAATTATGGAGGACCCCATTCTAAAATGTGAAAAACTATTCGAATTGTTTTCTATAACGCAGCAACAGCCACGCATGTAGAGCACCCAACATTAGAGATGATTTATTCTTCCAAAGCAAATACACTTTTGCACACTGGTACTAAGTAGTATTCCAGTGTTTCTCTTCTCCCTCAGTTTTTCCCCATCATTGAGCTAATGTGACCCCAGCACTGATGGAGAGGGGGGGGGGGGGTCAAACTAGGATGCTGTGCAGGCAGCTGACATCCTCCTTATCAACTGATGATGTCATTGATTGTCAGGACGCTGGTGGCTAGAAGGTGCACAATAAAAACCTGTGACTGTGTAACAAGAAGGCAGGCTTATTCCACCCGCTGGCTTTTTTTATACATTTTGCCAAGGCACCCCTGAAGAAACCTCTGGTTGAGAAAGGCTGCTATAGACTATAATAGAGACGCTGCAGAAAAGCATTTGATGAGGTTTTGATGCGTTTTATTCTGCCCAGCAACAAGTTGAAAAAAAAAAGCAGCAAAAACGCAGTAACGCATGTGCAAAAACGCAAAACGCACCGCAGAAACTGATCAAACGCAAACTGCATAGGTGTGAAGCTAGCCTTATATTTTACCAATTGGGTATTATATTGTGAGGTTTTGTGCACTAAAATTCATTACATTGTATTTTTAAAAAAGACTGAATGTATTTCTATATTGAGTTCCAGATACAACCAGCTCATTGAGGGCACCGTACTGCTGACGCAGCCCACCATGAAATCGAGTCTGACCCCCGTCTTGTTGTGTTTTCATGTTCGGGAACTATGGGCACCTCCCTCCCCCATACAACAGACAGCAGACAGGTACAATATGAGCGGACATCTAACCATGTGGCTGCAGCCGCTGAGTGCACTCTGAGCTCTTCCTTCTTCCTGCTCAAACTGTTGTACACCTGTATCCCCGTATCATGTCCACTAGGGGTCGCCCCACGTCCAGCAGCGGCAGATGTACAGAGGTTTCCAGGCCGGATGTGTCCTGCTCTTCCGTGTAGCAGAGCGGAGTATAACCTCCAGCCAGCCCGGCTCAGGCACTGCATTCTCCTGCAGACGCCGGGCAAGGCGCTCCTCCTGGAGTGTTTCGAGTCCTAGAGCTACAGTAAATGACACTGGAAGTGTTGTCACACCATAGTAGGATCTTCACATGCAGAGTCAGTGTAGAAGACAACTCCTCCTCTTCCTCTGCTCCGCCCATCTTTACCCTGTCTGTGTGTGACACGACTACCCTGCTCGTTGTCTCCCATACTAACAATGACACTGCCTGCTCAGACACAGAGGAGCTCCTCCTGCCTCTCCTCACAGACAGCAATGGAGGGGGGACACAGAGCGAGCAGGCTGAAATTAGAACCACAGCTTCACATACACTGAGACATTATGGAGGACACCACTGCTGATCAGTCTCTGGAAAATTCCGTATGTGTGGATGTCATGGTACTGTATTGTCTCTCGTACCTCCAAGAGGGTCAGGACTTTTACATGGGGACAAACAAATGGCAGCTGCCCCAACCTATAACTGCCCTTTGAAGCAAGGAGCACATTGAGGGGAGACGCATATCAAACAAAATAAAAAAATCCCAGCTCAACATACCGAGCAGCCTGCAACCAACCAAATTGTCCTGTCTAACAGTTCACGTTTGCACACATTTGCAGATACATGCGTAAGCTGCAGAGCCACTTCATGGCACCCCAGTATCTACAGTGCCTGAGAGCCTTCATAGTAACAGCACGTGTAAAATAAAGGATGGACAGGGGGCAGGTAAGGCCGGGAGCCTCCACAGTAGCAGCACGTGTATAATAAAGGATGGACCGGGGGCAGGTAAGGCCAGGAGCCTCCACAGTAGCAGCACGTGTATAATAAAGGATGGACCGGGGGCAGGTAAGGCCGGGAGCCTCCACAGTAGCAGCACGTGTATAATAAAGGATGGACCGGGGACAGGTAAGGCCTGGAGCCTCCACAGTAGCAGCACGTGTATAATAAAGGATAGACCGGGGGCAGGTAAGGCCGGGAGCCTCCACAGTAGCAGCACGTGTATAATAATGGATGGACCGGGGGCAGGTAAGGCTGGGAGCCTCCACAGTAGCAGTACGTGTATAATAAAGGATGGACCGGGGGCAGGTAAGGCCGGGAGCCTCCACAGTAGCAGCACGTGTATAATAATGGATGGACCGGGGGCAGGTAAGGCCTGGAGCCTCCACAGTAGCAGTACGTGTATAATAATGGATGGACCGGGGGCAGGTAAGGCCGGGAGCCTCCACAGTAGCAGCACGTGTATAATAATGGATGGACCGGGGGCAGGTAAGGCCTGGAGCCTCTACAGTAGCAGCACGTGTATAATAATGGATGGACCGGGGGCAGGTAAGGCCTGGAGCCTCCACAGCAGCAGAACGTGTATAATAAAGGATGGACCGGGGGCAGGTAAGGCCGGGAGCCTCCACAGTAGCAGCACGTGTATAATAATGGATAGATCGAGGCAGGTAAGACCAAAAGCCTCCACAGTAGCAGCACGTGTATCATAATGGATAGACCGGGGCAGGTAAGACCGGAAGCCTCCACAGTAGCAGCACATGTATAATAATGCATAGACCGGGGCAGGTAAGACCAAAAGCCTCCACAGTAGCAGCACGTGTATAATAATGGATAGACCGGGGCAGGTAAGACCGGAAGCCTCCACAGTAGCAGCACGTGTATAATAATGGATGGACCGGGGGCAGGTAAGGCCTGGAGCCTCCACAGCAGCAGAACGTGTATAATAATGCATGGACCGGGGGCAGGTAAGGCCTGGAGCCTCCACAGTAGCAGCAAGTGTATAATAAAGGATAGACCGGGGGCAGGTAAGGCCGGGAGCCTCCACAGTAGCATAACGTGTATAATAAAGGATAGACCGGGGCAGGTAAGGCCGGGAGCCTCCACAGTAGCAGCACGTGTATAATAATGGATAGATCGGGGCAGGTAAGACCGGGAGCCTCCGCAGTAGCAGAACGTGTATAATAATGGATGGACCGGGGGCAGGTAAGGCCGGGAGCCTCCACAGTAGCAGCACATGTATAATAATGGATAGACCGGGGGCAGGTAAGGCTGGGAGCCCACCACTCCTCAAAGGCACAAGGTGCTCCGGACACCCAGTATAGAGCACAATGGCCACTTTGCAACCAACCTATAGCAGTTCTGCTACAGGGCGGCAGGGATTTGCAAAATCACGTATATATATACATGATTTGCATTTCCAGGTAGGTGACGCGCGTGCTCCCTACCCGCACCGCTATTGGCTCTTTGGCATGTCAATCACCATCTCTCAGCCAGGACTCATTTACTGTTGGTGGAGCTGACGGGAGAGGTATATGTGTAAACAACAAAGATCTCTCCCCTGTCAGCACGAACAGACTGCTTTGTATTGCTCTGCACAGCAGAGCAATACAAAGCAGCATGTTCACTTAGTAAAACACAGCACACTGTTAGGGCCGGTTCACACTATAGAAACGCAGTCCAGATGCATTCCAAATGCGTTTTTGTATGTGCGTTTTGAAGCGTTCCAGTGTTTTTTATGCATTTGAGTTCAATTTTTCATCTCTTTTCCTTCAATTTAAATAAGTACATGTGCGTTCCAGTGCGTTCTGGTATGTTCCAGTGCATTTTGAAGCGTTTTACTGCATTCCAGTACAGTTCTGTGCAGGAAAAATGCATCATGTACTTTTTTTCTGCACCTGGAATGCACTGGAACTGCAAGCACTGATGTGAATTATGACATTGACAACCACATAACCTACTTTCTATGCATTTTGGATGCAGAAAAAATGCAACTGAAACGCATTTAGTGTGAACCAGGCCTTAACCCTTTGATCGCCCCAGATGTTAACCCCTTCTTGTCCAGTGTCATTAGTACAGTGTTAGTGCTTTTTATTAGCATTGATCACTGTATTAGTGTCACTGGGGATGTCAGTGGCAGTTAGTTCCCACCAAGTGTCAGAATGCCCACCGCAGTCCCACAATAAGTCGCTGATCGCTGCCATTACTATTACAAAAAGAAATCCAGTATATATACCACCGTTTGTAGATGCTATAATTGTCATGTAAACCAATTAATTTGTTCATATTGCGATTTTTTTAAGCAAAGACATGTAGCAGAATACATTTTGGCCTAAATTTAAGAAATTAGATTTTTTATATTTTTTTACTGGATATGTTTTATAGCAAAACGTCAAAAATATTGGGGTTTTTTTTTCAAAATTGTCAGTCTTTTTTTGTTAATACCAAAAAATAAAAACGCACAGGTGATCAAATACCAACAAAAGAAAGCTCTATTCAGCGTTGCATGATCGCGCAATTGTCAGTTAAATTATCGCAGCGTCGTATTGCTAAAAATGGCCTGGTCAGGAAGGGGGGTAAATCCTCTGGAGGGCAAGTGGTTAAAGGTACAGGGGCGCACTGGACACCCAGCATAGAGCACAATGGCAGTTAAGGTGTCCAGTGCACTCCTCACCAGTATACTAACATTACAACCAAATGGCAGCTGCCCCGATCTTTAACTGGCCTTTGCAGCAAGGAGAACATTGAAGGGAAACGCATATCAAACAACAGGAAAGAAAAATTCCCAGCTCAACATACCAACCAGCCTGCAACCAACCAGATTGTCCTGTCCAGTTCACATTTGTACACATTTGCAAATACATGCGTAAGCTGCAGAGCCACTTCACGGCACCCCAGTATCTGCAGTTCCTAACTGGGAGTCTCCATAGTAGAAACATATGTATAATAATGGATAGACTGAGGGCAGGTAAGCATGGAGGGAGCCCACCCCTCTTCAAAGGCACAGGGGCACACCAGACACCCAGCATAGAGCACAATGGCAGCCAGGGTGTCTAGTGCGCCCCCCACCAACATACCAACAGTACAAACGACAACTGCTCAAATCTATAACTCCTTAGGAGCAGAGGAACATGGGCTTGGAGATGTGGCAAAATGACAAACACTACAGTGTTAACCTGTCCAAATCCACTTCTGTTTTTCATTCTCTTTTTCACAAGGAGATCTGAACACTGTAAATGCTTTAAAAACACATGCTGAGCACTTTACAAACATGACTCTAGCGTTGTTGTTTTTTTTTACTTGTTTAGCAGTCATTTATGAAGCAGTGCTAATAAATTCTATCAAGGCAGCAGGCTGCAGCAAGACCTAGAGAACATGTCCTGCCTTATATGCTCATTCACACTTGCCTCAATGTCTGAAGAGTGACCTGCATTTGGATCGCTCTTCAGAGAGGATTTGACAGGTGGTGAGGAGGCATTGTTCTTACCCACTCACCTAGTGGTGCATTTAGGTTTTGTGCTGCCCTAGGCTTTACAAAAAATCATGTGCAAACCCCCATCCCCAGCTAGCATCTCCCCTCCCACAGGCAGGGCCCCCTCTCCCATCCACAGCCAGCACCCTCTGGTCAGCTCTCCCCGGATCCCCTCACAGACAATGGGCAAAGCAGAGCTCCGGCTGCTCCCAGGCTGCACTCACCATCCAGCCGCTCGGCCCCTCCTCTTTACCAGCTTTGGCCAGTGTGTGCCCTGCAGAGCCGGCGGCTACCGCCCTCGTGGATCAGATCCCATGTAGTGGAGACTGCTGCAAGCAAGCAAGCCTGCAAATATAACGGCTCCTGTGTGCCACTGCTGGGGGGCGGCACTACCCCCCTGGAAGATGCTGCCCAAGGCAAAAGCCTTTTTTGCCTTGCGGTAAAAACACCCCTGCCCTCACCTCCTGCTTTAGCCCCTTCCAACTCCACTCTAGCATACGGTATCTGCATGCATTGTGGTAGGGGTATGTGTCCTGTCCCAGGCGCTGCCTCTTCAGCTGCAGTGGGTGGAGGGTGACAATAAAAACGTGGCCCAACTGCAGGATTTTATTGCCCCTCAATCGCTTGTGTGAATAATCCCTTCTTGATGCAAAGTGAAGCAATGTACTCTCCTACCAGACTGCCATTGTTTTCATTACTTAGTGTGTTGGCCAGCAGTATGAGAGCATTATGTTTTTGCCATACCACTTAGCCTACATGAAACAGCTCTTAGGCTTAAAGGTGTGCCTCTGGCACCTGCTTTGCAGGGAGAAGAAACAGGCAGATTTCTGTTCCCTGTAAACACAGAACTCTGTGTGTGATTGGTCACAGCCGATCAGCTGACTTCAACCAAAATCATTGGCTGAAATCAGCTGCCAAACTCATGCTGTGTCCAGTCACAATACAGGTCGGCAGGGGACATGCCCCAAACCCAGAAGAAAGGTGGTGATGTACCAGTACATCTCCCGGCCTGCAGCTGACGTCCACTCGCAGCACGACTACTCTAGTGCAGGCGGCAAGCAGGTAAAAAAAAAAGGTTGTCAGTGTAGGTGATACGAGGAAATGAACTTTAAATGTAATCTTCAGCCACAATGGAAATGTTGCAGTGCAAGCAGTAGTTGACATACCAGTACCAGCAGGAATGTGATGCTCCTGAACTCTTCTAGAAGTAGAGCAAGTCACCCGTGTAAAGGACCTGAAACAATCAGCTCAATGACTTGTTCATCTTAGCAATTGTAGTCACTTGTGGATGATGGAATCAAAGTACTGATCACTCCTCCACCACATTCCTCACTGCCTAGTACCAGTGCGCCTATTGCTGTTGTTTGTGGCACTGGTGATGTTTTGGGTCCTTCTTCTAAACCTCAGCAAGCTGTATTTGAAGACTATGAGCTGTGTGAAAGCTCTCAACATTTCCTGTGATAAGGAATTTGACTTGGATGAGGAAAGGAATAAAATTCTAACTGGTGGACCAATGGTGGTTCCAATGGTAGAGCCTAAAAACGTAAAAGTATAACTAAAGGCAAAACTTTTTTTTTTTTTTTTTTTAGTATAGGATACACTGGGGAGGGATTAGAACGCCTGTCAGGTTTTTATTGACATTTTCCCTCTTCATTTCTCTACTTTACTTCACCAAAAGTGAAATTTTGGGTTGTCATCAGAACATTATAAGAGCGGAAACCTTCCAATGGGGACAATAGCTCTGCTGACAACCATCACCATCAACCAATCACCTTGGAGGGATTTCCTTCCACTTTTTGTTTTGGCTATAGAACAGGAATTGAATGGAAGTTTCCCCAATAGGACACAAAAAAAGAATCTGAAGGCTCATGTACACTGCAGCCGATAAACTCACATTCAGGAGCTTTTCTGCATTTTTTTCAGCAGCCCCTGAACTCTCCCTAATGTTTTCCTATGTGTCCATGTACACACGGTCGTTTACAGGCAGTTGAGTTTACAGTCATTTTTTTGAACGCACCAAATTTGCATTCAGTAGTAGATTTTACCGGCATTTCAAATGCCAAACACTTGTAAACACAGTTATCCTCATTTACAAGCATTTGTGTTTAGACACGTTTTTTGACAAGTCCATATCCAGATCCTTTTTTCTTAATCAAAAATGCATGCAAAGCATTTTCCATGTATTCAAATGGACCTAGTACACCAGTGCAGTCAGTTCCAGGTTTCGCATGAAGGAAAAAATGGTAGAACGTGCTGCATTATGCTCATGATGGGATCCATAGTGAATACAACCAGAAAAGACAGGTAATCTGAACACATACTGCTCTCTCTGCTTCTGCTCTCTCTATTTCTCTCAAAATGTCTGAAATAGTTAATTTTTTACTATTTGTCAGTGCATTCTGGGCATTTGGAAAGGTCTCCTGAGGTATTCTTTTAAAAACGCTTCTAAACGCGCATAAACACGGCTAAACTGATGTTTTTTAACCTACGTTTTCCAGCAGTCAGTTTCCATCGTTTGAGTTTTCCAAATGCCCCGTGTACATGAGCCCTGACAGGGGTTATAACCCAAATGCGATATCTCCTGCGCTCCGGGACCCAGATCGGTGGTAAGTAGATGGAATCAGACTCCAAAAAAGCAAGGAGGAGACCACCGAAATAGTTAAGGTCGTGCAGCTCCACACCAAGGCTGGGGAAGCCCAAACAGAACTGTGAGGAAGAACAAAAAAGAAAAAGAAGCGCACCAACCTTGCGCATTACCTCAGTAACCAAAATTTATTAATAAAAGAATGGTACTCACAAACAGCGAATAAAAACAGGCATGTCAGTCCTCAAAGGGACTTTAAAGGCAAGATGCAAATGCGAATCCCATCATGGAGGAAGCCACTCAGTACAGCTGACGCGTTTCGAAGGACAAGCCTTCTTCCTCAGAGCTGAAGGCTTGTCCTTCGAAACGCGTTTGAAGGACTGACATGCCTGTTTTTATTCGCTGTTTGTGAGTACCATTCTTTTATTAATAAATTTTGGTTACTGAGGTAATGCGCAAGGTTGGTGCGCTTCTTTTTCTTTTTTGTTCTTCCTCACAGGGGTTATAACCCTCCCTTACTCTATTCAAAATAAATACAAATGTTTTGACTATAATTCCACTTCAAGGCTACTTTCACATTGAGGAGCTCCTGAAGTGCTTTAGTGCTAAAAAAAAAAGCACCAGAAAAGCTCAAGAAAAATGTTTCCCTATGTATGTCTGTATTTTTTCACACTGGGGCATTGCATTTCTGTTTTGGTGTAAAAACTCCTGCTTGCAGCATCTTTGTTCAGTTTAAAAAAACACTCCAAAAACGCCTCTTCCCATTGAAATCAATGGAAAACGCCACCGAGAAGCGTTTTTGGTGTAGTTTTTAAGTCACGTCCTTTAAAAAATGCTCAGAAAGCATGGCAAATGTGCGGTAAAAACGTGGCAAAAATGCATATGCATTTTTGCGGCAGATCAGTGTGAAAGTAGCCTAAAACAGACAGGATTCCACTTACACAGACTTTCAACAATGTTTCAGGCTGTACCACACCACAAAGACTATGCACACATACAGAATAGTGATACACACGGGCATTTGCAGGCATTAAATATGCCTAGAGTCAAATTCCCAGCATATTATTATTATACAGTATTTATAAAGCGCCAATAGTTCGCTCAGTGCTGTACATTACAAAGGGGACAGAACATGTGACAGAACAATACCAATACAATGTGATACACGAGGGGTTCGAGGGCCCTGCTCTTTCGAGCTTACAATCTAGGAGGGAGGGGGTGGTGGCACAGGAGGAGATAGCTGTGGGGGATGGAGTGGTAGGAAGAGTGGAGGAGGTCGGAAAGTTAGCAGGGGGTGGGGTAGGCTTCCCTGAAGAGATGGGTTTTCAGGGTGCGCCTAAAGGAGAGGAGAGTAGGTGATAATCTGATGGGTTGGGGCAGGGAGTTCCAGAGGATGGGTGACACCCTGGAGAAGTCCTGGAGGCGGGCATGGGAGGAGGAGACCAGGGAACTAGAGAGAAGGAGGTCTTGTGAGGAGCGGAGTGTACGTGTTGGGCGGTACTTGGATATTAGGTCAGTGATGTAGTTTGGAGCAGTATGGTGGACAGCTTTGTACGTCAGCGTTAGGATTTTGAATTTGATCCGTTGCGCAATCGGAAGCCAGTGGAGGGATTGGCAGAGGGGGGTGGCGGAAATGGAGCGGTTGGAAAGGTGAATGAGTCTGGCAGCCGTATTCAGGATCGACTGAAGCGGGGTTTAGCCAGCGGCGAGGTAGGCCAGTGAGGAGGGAGTTGACATCATTTGACGCCCTCCCAGAACTGGATAACCGCGCTGTAGCCATCATTTGGCTATAGCACGGTTAGCAAGTGGTTAACCTACCAGCATGTCTTTGGAGTACAGAATACAGAGGTTTTGCCTTTAGAATTACAGGGGTTAGACAAAAAAATGGAAACACTACATGATTTGCAGGTGTGAAAGTGACAATATGTTTTGTGTTGAAAGTGGAAGTGATGTATCATTCTTTTGCTTCCGCTGTGTGATGAGACACCTAGCTAACTGCTGGGAAGCCTCAATTTCGTCATTCACTGCATGCGCATCTAGTAATACAGAGTCATGTCAGAGCTTACTGAGCTTTAACTACTTGCCAACCACAGATAGCCGAATGACGGCTACACTGTGGCCGGCCTCCCAGAACGCACTCTCGGGGGCGCGCACCCGGCGATCTCCGTGATCACTGTATCCTACGGACACAGCTGATCATGTGATGTGGTAAAAGGCCAATCACAGCGGCCTTTTACCACGTGATCAGCCATGTCCAATGACACACTGATCACCGGGAAATGCAATTGCCAGTTCTTGGCAGAACTTTCCTCACGCTGTCAGATTGTGAGGAAAGTACTACCGAGAACCAGCAGTTGTCAGAGCAGGGATCGGCACCGATCATCAGGGCACTGATGATTGGTGCCTAGCAGTGCCACCCACCAGTTCCGCCCACCTGTTCCCAGAAGTGCCACCCACCTGTGCCCAGCAGTGCACCCACCTGTGCCACCCAGCAGTGCCACCCACCTGTGCCCACCAGTGCCACCCCACTTGTGCCCACCAGTGCCACCCACCTGTGTCCACCAGTGCCACCCACCAGTGCCCATCAGTGCAGCCCAGCAGTGCCACCAGTCAGTCCCCAGCGGTTGTGCCAGTCAGTGCCCAGCAGTTGCGCCAGTCAATGCCTGTCAGTGCCCAGCAGTGATGCCAGTCAGTGCCACCTATCAGTGCCGCCTATCCGTGACACCTCATTAGTGCTGCCTATCAGTGCCACATATCCATGCCACCTCATTAGTGCCGCCTATCAGTGCTGCCTATCAGTGCCGCCTATTAGTGCCCATCAGTGCTGCCTCATCAACGCACATCAGTGAAGGAGAAAAATTACCTGTTTGAAAAACTTTATAATAGAAACAAAGAAACTTTTTTTTTCTAATTTTTTTCAATTTTTTTGTTTATAGCGCAAAAAGTAAAGCACCCAGCAGCAATTAAATGCCACCAAAAGAAAGCTCTATTTGTGAGAAAAAAATGATAAAAATTTCATATGGGTGCAATCTTGCATGACCGCACAATTGTCAATCAAAGTGCGACAGTGCTAAAAATTGGCCCGGTAAAGAAGGGGTATAAGTATCCGGTAGGCAAGTGGTTAATGAGGGCAAATTGCTAATGCCCACTTAGCTGGAGTCTCTGTGACTGAAGGTACAGTATCAAAGGTTATGACGGCATATACAGTTTTTGGGAAAACATCGTCTGATGAGCATAAGCGACATGGTCAACTGACCAAAAGAGACAAAAGGACATTGGACAGGATTGTGAGCTGGAAAACAACTGCTGCCAAAGTGACTGCAGAGCTCAATCTCAGTCCTGTGAAGACTTCTTGTTTTTTATCAATTTTTACACTGTGGTTTCCACAATACAAAAAGATTTTAAAGAGCAGCAATGGTTGTGCAGATCACTTCTATGGAAAAGTATCACTATGGTGTCTTTGCTCTGGTGACATTATGTAAAAAAAACATTGTAACAATTATAACTTTCATCAAAACAAGTGCAGTGTAATTTTGATGACATTGTACTGCTTTGCCAGTGATCATGTACAATGGCTGATTGCTTTGACTTTACTTTATTACAGTGCCACCCACATTGCCTCTGATCACCCCCACAGCAGTACAATGTCACCAGACCAGTTCTGCCAGTCAATACCCCTAATCATCATCACAATAGTCACAATGTTCCTGATCACTGCCACACCAGTCACAGTGTTTCTGATCATCGCCACACCAGTCATGTTGTCCCTGGTCAACACCACATCAGTCATAGTGTCCATAATCATTGCCACACCGGTTACAGTGTACCTGATCACTGCCACAATGGTTACAGTATCCCTTATCACCGCCACACCAGTCCCAGTGTCCCTGATCATTGCCACACCAGTCATAATGTCACCATAAGGACTTGTTCACATGTGTGATGCTCTCTGATGAGCCATTTGTGTTTGGATCACTCTGCAGAGAGCATTTGACAGGCAGTGAGAAGTAAATATCTTATTAAAATGACCTCTTTTTTTCATTTTCATTCTGCATTTTCCAAAAACTGCTGCCAAAAATGAAGTTTTCAAAAGACTCACAATGCCTCTGAAAAATACCTAGATTGTTTCCTCTCCAAAATGTGCTTATTTTGTGAGTGTTTCTACTGTCCTGGTGCTCCAGGGCCTCTAAAAATGTGATAGGTGGTCAGGAAATTAAATGAATGTCTAATTTATGCCTGAACGTGCTCCTGTGATTTTGGGCCTCCTTATACGGTTAGGCTGTGGAAAATTCTCACGCATGCGGTATCGCCATACTTGAGAGGATAAATAGAATGTGCTTTGGGGTGTAATTCTACGTATGCCTACAATATGTTTTAGAAGACAACTTTGTGAACAGAAAAAAAACTTTTCATTTTCTTACCTGCCCTTTTTCAAAAACTTGTGGCAAAAAAAAAACATTTTCAAAAGACTCACTATGCCTTTCCGAAAACACCTTAGAGTATTTGCTTCCAAAATTGGGAACATTTTGTGAGTGTTTCTTCTGTCCTGGCACTTCAGGGACTCAAGAAATATGATAGGTAGTCAGGAAATTAGATGTGTAAATTATGCGTAATTTATGCTCCTTGAAAGCACAATGGTGCACCTTGGATTGTTGGCCAGTCTATGTGGCTAGGCTCAATGAAATGGGGAGTGCAGCGCTACAAAAAGTAATGAACAGGCTGAATCTATCTTCAGCAGATAAATATATAACAATATATATATATAACGACAAATGTCCAGTACAGCAATAACAGGTGAGGTGAATAGTCCAAAAAATTAAAGGTGACTTCAATCAATGCGAATGTGATCCAGTATCCTGATGTGAAGATATAGATAGATTGCCTACTCACCAGAAGCGCAATCTTAGTGCGCATATCAAGATCTCATGTAGCCGGGGGTCCTAGGTAGGTACTGCCTGGTAATGCGATCCTCTGGTGGTCACTCAGCTCAGTGGCGTGTGATAAGGATACCGGTCTGGTCATACGCACTTACTCCTCAAGTCTGCACAGATACCTGGAATACTGGGGCTGAGGTGTGGAAACTCTGTTGATACTGAGCTGTCAGTGCCCACACACCCGTTGTAGCGGGCTGGGGCTCCAGAATCCTTTCTCTCTGCAGCACTTTCAGGATGGATCAGAACAGTTCTGATTGGCAAAGAGCATCACTTTGTTCAGTCTCAGAGGCTCTCCTTGCTGCTGTGCTGTTCCTGATCCCTTTCGCATGTGTGTTTGCTCACCTAAAGTAATGTGTAGGGCAGGGCTGATGAAGTCAAGCAGCACACCTGGAGGTTTGGGAGCCGTGATCTTGTGGAGTTGTATTCTTATGTGAAAAGGAGCCTTTTTACTGTGGTGCACCAGATGGGCACATTTTAATGTAAGAGCAATACTTAATTTTTTTTAAATATTGGTGGGAAATGTTATTACACTATGATGGCCTATTCTTTCTGAACTTTGGAGGAAAATATTCTGCACGCCTCGGGAGGATGATGATGGATTGAGTTCCACTGGGAATCCTGTGCTGGAGAGTGCTTGTAGCTAAAGCTACCCTGTTTAAAGGGGAAAAGCACAATCTGACCTAAAATAATTATGATCAAATACTGGAGGTAAGAGTATATTTGTATGTCGGTGAAGGGATATACACTGTGCTGGTGAAATAAGCACTGGTTGAATTTGAGAATTGCACAACAAATCGATTGATCGATTGAAGGGCAATCGTTAAAAAAAATAAATAAATAAAAAACACTTTACACAGCTATTTAAATATATTCTATTTCTTTTAAAGGATTCACTATATTGAATGTTAGCATTTGATTTATTCAATTTTTAGCACAAGCACACATATATTTATTAGCAGGTATGTACAATCATGGGTCTCTTTATAAGATATACCTGGTTCAATTGCTTGGTAACACTAATTGCTAATCAGCCAATCACATGGCAGCAACTCAATGCATTCAGGCAAGTAGATGTGGTGAAGACAACTTGCTGAAGTTCAAACCGAGCATCAGAATGGGGAAGAAAGGGGATTTAGGTGACTTTGAACGTGGCATGGTTGTTGGTGCCAGACGGGCTGGTGCTGATCCACTGGGATTTTCATGCACAACCATCTCTAGGGTTTACAGAGAATGGTCCGAAAAAGAGAAAATATCCAGTGAGCGGCAGTTGTGTGGACGAAAATGTCTTGCTGATGTCAGAGATCAGAGAATGGGCAGACTGGTTGGAGATGATAGAAAGGCAACAGTAACTCAAATAACCACTCATTACAATCAAGGTATGCGGAATACAATCTCTGAACACACAACACGTCGAACCTTGAAGCAGATGGGCTACAGTAGCAGAAGACCACACCAGGTTCCACTTCTGTCAGCTAAGAACAGGAAATGGAGGCTACAATTCACACAGGCTCACCAAAATTGGACAATAGAAGATTGGAATCATTTGTATCCAGATCAACATATATGCCTTATAACCTAGGACCCTTCAATTTATTTTGTTACTTTCAATCCTTTTATTAAAGGTTTAAGCTGGCCATATATGGTGTGATTTTCTTTTCTCCACCCATGGGTTGCAAGAAAGAAAATCATCTGAATTTTTTTGGAGAACACCCAGTGATTATTGCCACTGGCAATAATCAAATTAAAAATCTGACATGCTGGTTGTACCCAAGTCTATCAATCCTCCCCACCCCTATTCTGGAGGCAGTGGATGGTTTGCAAAAGTGAAGGCATAACATGCTTTTAATGACTATACTCAACATAATTGTTATGCATGTGTGTCTTAATTTACACAAAAAGTCAGTATTTTCAATCATGTGAGTTTCATGTTCATGTTCATGTTCATGTTAGTAATGGACTAGTAACTTATACATCGCATAAAGTTGCCACCTACATTTCCTATAGAAGAATTTAGTGGTATTTCATGCATAGCATCAAGGTGTTTGGGGTCCAGCACATATTGATACTCCTGTAGTCCCACAATTTGTATATGTGATAATGATGATAACTTACCTATAATTTCATGTAACATATTCTGTTGGGCCCATAATGGGGGCTTTTATGTTGTGAAAACATCTATTTATCTGATAAAATCACAAATATGTAAACAGCACATGAACAAGTAGTACATAACTAAATTTCAGATATTCGATTTGAATTGATTCGATAGTTTTGATTTGATTACTTCCAAAACTTCAAATTAATTTGAAAACAAATAAATGAAATGAATTCTGAAAAAGAATCATCCGAATTTAAAGCAGTAGTAAACTCATTTTTTTTACTTTTACCTACAGGTAAGCTTATAATAAAGCTTAATAGAAAATATGGGAGTGTGACAAGGGCAACACCACCCAGAAAAAAAGTGGTTACTTAAAGATCCACGCGTAGTAATATATATTCAGTAGTTACAAACAGTACTTTATTTGATCACTTAGATCATAGGGAGGTTAAACAGAAACACGGTGAACATATCAGACAAATAAAATCATTTAAAAGCACTTGGCATCCTCATTTCTGGGTGATATTTGGCACATAGGGAACCATGTAAGGCAATGGGGTTTTATCCAGCTATATGATCCTAGATTTCCATATGATTCAATCTTGTATTTAGATTAGGCATACATTCTTCAGACGTATTCTTGGTATATACCAGGATATGTAGAGTAACTTCCTAGGAATGGAAACTAGAACTAGAGATATATATAAAGATATAGATCATGAATATCAAGCAGAATCCCTGAATAATCAAAAACAAGATAAAGGTATATATTACCATCAATGAAGATCAAGAAGATAAGTAGCCTTATGGTAGTCTTTTCAAAGCCCCGTGCCTTCCTAGCATGGAGCTGGAGCAACGTATACAATACTCTTTTTTGGAATTTATATATTGAGACTACCTGGTTTCCCACTCATATATTCACTATTGCTAAGCAGAAAGGACCTGATCTTATTTCAAGTCAACGTGAAGTCTTCTTGATCTTCATTGATGGTAATATATACCTTTATATCTTTATATATATCTCTAGAATCACTTGTTACTGTGGACTTTGTTTCACTTGGGGTGGTTACCCAGGAAGTCTCTACATTCATCATGTTGGTATGACAGCCTAGCTATTGAGAAGGTAATGGAACTATTAGTTTACTATAGCATGGGGCAGCTTTGGTGCGATTTATGTGAAATTTAAGTTTTTCATTACTATATCTTTTTGTTCTAGTTTCCATTCCTAGGAAGTTACTCTACATATCCTGGTATATACCGAGAATATGTCTGAAGAATGTATGCCTAATCTAAATACAAGATTGAATCATATGGAAATCTAGGATCATATAGCTGGATAAAACCCCATTGCCTTACATGGTTCCTATGTGCCAAATATCACCCAGAAATGAGGACGCCAAGTGCTTTTAAATGATTTTATTTGTCTGATATGTTCACCGTGTTTCTGTTTAACCTCCCTATGATCTAAGTGATCAAACAAAGTACTGTTTGTAACTACTGAATATATATTACTCCGCATGGATCTTTAAGTAACCACTTTTTTTCTGGGTGGTGTTGCCCTTGTCACACTCCCATATTTTCTATTATGCATTCCCGGTTTATAAATCCACACTTCTATGATAAGTGAGTCGGAGATAGTATTAGGACACAAATTATCTGTGTTATTACAGGTGGCTTTTCTTTCTTATTTTCTTTATAATAAAGCTTACCTGTAGGTAGAACAAAATCTCCTAGGAGTGCACCATTTAGGAGATATTCTCTCCTTTTTTTAAAGCCGGCGCATGTGCTCTGAGGGAACGGCAAACCCGTGCCTTTTCTTCAGAGTACTATGCAGTGGCGCAGTAGCGTGGGAGTGACATCATCATGGCCCAGCCTGTCAGACAGCTGAAGCTCGCCAAACTGTAAGGAAGACCAGGTTAAAATGGAAGCCTCTGCCGCGGTGACAGCAAGCCGCTGGAGGGCTTCGTTTTAAGGCAAGTTTTACATAACGTGCTAGTATGCAATGCATACTGGCACATAATGACAGTTCTCTCCCCTGTCAGCTCCTGCACACTGCTTTGTATGACTCTGCATAGCAGAACCATACCAAGCAGTGTGCTTACAGTTGAAAGCACTCACAGCACACAATAAAACACACACAGCACACAGTTAACCCTTTGATCACCCCAGATGTTAACCTCTTCCTGCCCAGTGCCATTAGTAAAGTGTTAGTGCTTTTTATTAGCACTGATCACTGTATTGGTGTCACTGGGGATGTCAGTGATACCAAGTCAGTTCCCCCAGTGTCAGAATGCCCACCGCAGTCCCGCAGTCTGGCTATAAGTTGCTGATTGCCGCCATTATTAGTAAAAAAAAAAAAATCCCAGTATATATACCGCCATTTGTAAACGCTATAACTTTCACGTAAACCAATTAACTTACATGTGTGGAGATTTTTTTTTTAGCAAAGACATGTAGCAGAATATATTTTGGCCTAAATTTATAACGAAATTTGATTTTTTAAGTTTTTTTACTGGACATGTTAATAGCAGTCAAAATATTGTTTTCTCAAAATTGTCGGGGTTTTTTTCTTCATAGTGCAAAAACTAAAAAACGCAAAGGCGATCAAATACCACCAAAAGAAAGTTCTATTCATGGGGAAAAAAGGACATAAATTTAATTTAGGTGCAGAGTTGCATGACCATGCATTTGTCAGTTAAAATAACACAGCACCGTAATGCAAAAAATGTCCTGGTCAGGAAGGGGGGTAAATCCTCTGGAGGGAAAATGGTTAAGGCTCCATGTTGTAATTTAGGCTCTGCATACAGCCCTGTGCTTGGGTTTATGAGCCTCCAAAAATATGAGCTTGAAGATGACATCAGTTTGGGAAACTTCGGAAATAATTCGGAATTCATTGACAGTTGCATTTGACCTGCAGTTGACCTTCTTTTGAACCGCATTTGACTTGCTTCAAACAGGTTTACATTCCTATAGACTTTATGAAACTGAAACAAACAGGAGCTTGCCTGGCCTTACTGTTATCAAGGCTACTGTTTTTAATATAATTGTAAGTGAAATACTTGATTTTTTTTTACAAATAAAGACAGTATTACACTATGAGGGCATCCTCTCTCCTCTTGGTTCCCATGAGTGTATAGGATATCCAACGTTAAGGATATGGCTGGGAGGAAGAACTGTTAAGCAGCAGAAAGGCAAAAGGAAAGAAATATCCACCACCAGATAAAGCGCAGTTTGATTCTATTGTGAAAGCAAGAGGTCCATCAAATCTGGTGAGTGTGGTCACTGAGGGGGTCACTAAAAGGAAAAGCACCTCTCAAGAGCACTTTTTTAAGAGCACGTGTCACTTTATTAATCCTTTTGAGCACGGAGCACTTCGAGAAGATTTTGCAGATATATTATGAAATGAAAGTCCTTGAATGTTCATTGGACACTATATTTTTGTTTAACCACTTGCCCTCTAGAGGATTTATCCCCCTTCCTAACCAGGCCATTTTTTGTGATACGGCACTGCGTTACTTTAACTGACAATTGTGCGGTCATGCAGCACTGCACCCAAATGAAATTGATGTCCTTTTTTCCCCACAAATAGAGCTTTATTTCTGTGGTATTTGATTGCCTGTGTGTTTTTTATTTTTTGCACTATAAAAAATTTTGAGAAAAAAAACAATATTTTTGACTTTTTGCTATTAAACATATCTAGTAAAAAAATAAAAAAAATCAAATTTCCTTATAAATGTACGCCAAAATGTATTCTGCTACATGTTGTTTAAATACATGTAAATTAATTGCTTTAAGTTATAGCGTCTACAAATGGCGGTATAGATACTGGAATTTTTTTTTCTATACTAGTAATGATGGCGATCAGCAACTTATACTGGGACCAGTGGTGTATTTAGGTTTTGTGCTGCCCTAGGCAACACAAAAATCGCATGCCCCTACGGACACCTACCCACCCCTTCCCCCTCTGGCGGAGAGAGCCTGACATTGGCCAACAACACTCCTGCCCCCCACCTGGAAGAGCCTTCCACTACCCCCCCCCCCCGGCGATAGAGAGGAAGACACTCATCTTCACAGCTCCGGACATCCCCAGGAATGAGAGTCAGGCTCTACATACACCATCAAGCAGCCCTCAGCCTCTCTCAGATTCCACCTGTTTCTCATGGTGTGTGTATTCCTTCTTTCATCCCTTCTTCTGGGGGAGGTGCTGCCTCCCTGAAAAATGCCACCCTAGGCAAGTGCCTTGTTTGCCTTATGGTAAATACCCCCCTGAATGGGACTGCGGCAGGCATTCTGACACTGGGGGAACTGACTGTCAGACATCCCCCCAGTGACACCAATACAGTGATTAGTGCAAATAAAAAGCACTGACACTGTACTAATGACACTGGACAGGAAGGGGTTAACATCTGGGACGATCAAAGGGTTAACTGTGTGCTGTTTTACTATGGGACTGTGTGTGTGTGCTTTACACTGTAAGCACACTGCTTTGTATGGCTCTGCTATGCAGAGCCATACAAAGCAGTGTGCAGGAGCTGACAGGGGAGAGATCTGTGTTGTTTACATGCAGGTCTCTTTCCCTGTTGGTGATAACACAGCAATCGCCAGGTGACGGCGATGAATCACCTTCCGGGACCCCAAGATTGCCAGGTGAGTCCGCCAATGGTGGTGTGAGTAGGATTCGTGCGCGCCCCCTACCCGGAAATTCTAAATCACGTATATATATGTGATTTTGCACACCCCTGCCACCCTGCAGCAATATTTCTCCTATCGAGCAGTGGGAAAGCGGTTAATACCAAGAACAAGTCTGGTCCCTGGTTTACACTTGCAAAGTCAACACTGCATGACAAATTATCAGCCACTGATATTAAGGGATTGTTCGCACCAGTGTGCAGAAACATCAGTTTTTAGCACGCGTTCTGCAAGAATACAAATCAATTGTTCTCTATGTGCCCTGTTCACACCACAACACTAGAGTCACGTGCAGATTTTTTCTGCACAGGAATCTGCAATGTGTATAACCCCCCCTCCCCCCCCGGTTACACCAATCTGACTTGAGGTGCGATTTGCAAGACATCTGCCTAGATGTATATGCAATTTGCACCTGAGGTGTTGCATGCACTACTTTAGAAATCGGTGCGGCTCCAAGCAAATCGGAATCGCACCGATATGACCACTTTAACTGCGGACAATAGGGTGAGACATGCCATGTGATTTGCAAATCGCAAGGCATATTACATGGCAAGTCACACCCGGAGTGACTGGGGTGTAAAACTCATTGAAGCGTGCATAAAAACTGATATAATCTGATGTCTCTGCAAGTGAAATCTGCACATCAGTTTCCATCATTTTTTTTGCACGTATGGTATGAACAAGACCTTACAGTTGTAATGCTCCATGCACACTGGACGTTTTGATAATGCTGGTAATGTTAGCTGTGTTAAGTCACGTTAAAACTGGAGTTTTTCAGCTTTTTTTTAGCGTTTTTGTATTAGCGTTTAGCCGCATTTGTTTTTTAGCATTTTTTTTTTTCATCAAATAAAAAAAATATTTTTTGGTCAAAAAAAATTCAAAAACGCCGGTTTGCAGTGCTTTTCAGCGTTAGAGCGTTTTTACAGCTAAGAAACTACTCTAGAAACCCACTTGTCCTGGGTTTTATTTACAGCCAAAAACATTGATTTCAGTCTAATGCAGGCCATAGATGGGTCAAAAACTGGCTGTTTTTTTATAAAAAAAAAAAAAGAAAAATCGGTCGTTCAATCAGCCGACGTTACCACCAACGGTAAAAAAAAAAAAAAAAAAATCGGCCGATTTTCGTCCCGTCTACGGCCGGCATTTAATTACTTCTGTCCCTTGCAGAGAGCTCCGCTATTATAGTTGACATTAAAAAGTATTGCAGTTGCAACAAAGTATCCATTCCGTATACAGATGTGTTTATTCGGATACAAATAGATACATTGTTGCAACCACAAGACTTTTCATATAAAATATAATAGCGGACTGGAATTCTTTTTCTTCTTCCCTTTTCTTCTTCTTGCAGGTCACGGCTCATGCGCAGATTTTTTGATCGGTAAAACGATCGGCCGATTTGCCCATCATTGCCGGGAAAATCGTCCGATCGGCAGATTTTTTTTTCTAACTTTACCGATAAAAAAAAATGTGCCAAAACCCCGAAAAACGGCCAACCACTTAACGGTGCAAAAATCGGCCAATTTTTTTTCGCCCGATTTTCGACCCGTCAATGGCCTGCATTAATGTGCATGGACACATAGGATAACATGCCGGGGGATTTACTAGCTGAAGCCAAAAACGTCCATGAGGACTAAAATCACCGATTTTTACACAGTCCAAAAATGTACTGACAGCAACCCTGCTTACTAGCCAGATCTCCAGATAAAAACAGAAATCTTTAAGGCAAGGTTCACACCTATGTAGGTTGCATTATAGGCTGTTTCTGCATTGTATTTTGCGTTTTTGCACTTGTGTTTTTGATGCTTTTTTTTTCTTGTTGCTAGGCAAATTTAAAATGCAAAATGCATAAAATACGCAGCAAAAACGCAAGACATGCTACTCTGCATCGTTTCCATTGAAGTCTATAGAACCAAAAACGCAACTTTTTTGCGTTCAAAGAAGTCCCTGACCCTTTTCAAAAAACGCACCAGGTGAGAACGTGTCCCATCTGAAATGATGTTAAATGAACTGTTCTGCGTTTCTGGAAAACGCTTAGGTATGAACCCAGGGTAAAGAGGAGAACTGATGCAGCCATCACATCCAAGGACTGGTTAGCTGCAATGTAATGTCTTCTCCTGGGTGTAATACTTCTTTGAGACGCCCCACTCGCTGGTCCTCACACTACACAACCATCTCACAGCCCTCTTCCGTCTCAGCAGGTCCGCCTCTCCTCCTTTCAGAAACTCCGCCCACTCAGCATAATTAACCCCTCCTTCCCGCTTCCTCCCAACCCGCCACTGAAGCATCCAGGCTGGGCTGTTGGCGTTGTTGTCATGGTTACTAAGGTTGGCGAATGACCGCCCACTCTCCACAAGCACACGCCCCGCTTTACTATAGCAACTTCCGTCCTTCTGGATTTCGTCCCGCCCACTGCAGGAACGCGCCGCGCGCCACCCGACCGCTCTGTGGCATTGGGGATTTGCGGGTGTGCGCGCCGCATGACCCCGCCTTCGAACGGCAAAGCGTTCCAGCGATTGGTTAGTGGTGCGAGACTGGTGGCTGCTGGGATTAGTAGTCTTCCAGTGACAAGAAGCTGCGCTGTCATAATGTCATGCTCGTTCCCTGTTCAGGAACAGTGCACGAGTACCATTGACTCCAGTGTAACTTTGTGTGTGTTAGCTGCCTATAGCACAGCTGACTGGGGCCCTGTGCGGGGTCGGCAGGAGCGGCCTTGCGCCGAATATAAACTAAACGAGCCGCTTGAATGGTGAAGGGAACTAGCTGAGGGCACACTGCGCATGCTCGCCATTTTCAGGAGGAAGAGTGGGGGAGCTGAATGTTTCCCAAGTGTGTAAAACTGGCGCTACCTGTGTGCTGTGTGGTGGAGTCAGTGTGCAGGGAAGGTGAGCCGCAGTCCTAGCCGGAGGACCCCCTCCTCCTCCCCAGACACAATCACCTTGTACAACCCCGGGCAGCGAGCGGGCGGGCACACCTCCACACACACTTTTCTTCTTCTTCATTGCCACCATCGGGCTGCCAGGCTTCATCTTCCTGCCTGCTAGATTCTGTCCTCCAGCCCCCACCTCTTTCCCCACCCCCTCTACACACACACACACACCCCACAACCTCCTTCCACTGTCTTCTTCCCTGAGTTGTCCAGAAAGACAGCCGTTCAATCAGCTGCGACCACTGCACTGCACTTTCCCTCTCTGTTATCCCTCATCGCCGAGTCTCCCTGCATGCCAGGCTCAGGTTGATGCCCAGGCACAGGTCTCCTTTGTGTGTCTGGGGCTGGCACGGATTTCTTCTTCTCCCGGTACCGGGGACGAAGGCTGGATCCTGGAGCTGGCAGGAGGCTGCTGGCTGGGGGCTGGACGCTGGATCGGTACAGGATGTTGAACCCTACCAACGGTGATCAGAGCCACATGGTGAACTATGTAGAGGATTACCTGGATTCCATCGAGTCCCTGCCCTTCGATCTACAAAGAAATGTCTCTCTGATGAGGGAGATCGATGCCAAATACCAAGGTAGGTGCTTCAACTTTTATCATCCCCCCCTTCCATTCCCAGATCTGTCCATGCTGCATTGTGTGTGCTCAGCCTGCATTCGTCCATGTACAGGGGACTTTACACACACTTGTGTCATAGGGCGGAACAAAAGGTCCCCTGTTATGGGGGGATCATCCATGGGGAAAGTCACCTGGACACAAGAGGAGAGATGGAGGGGCGATGATGGGGCTGGATTACAGCACACAACACTGGGATCTCTGATGGCTGGAGTAGTAAGTGGTGCTAGTAAAAGCTGAGGCTGTGCAGTAGTGGTGGGCAGGGTTTCCTCTGCTTCATTTTGTTCATTGTGTTCTTTGCGATCCAGCCTTGTTTATCGCCCCCCCATCACTTGTTTTCTGGAGACGCAGCCCCCCGTTGGCCGCAGTGCTGTGTACACGGACAGCCGGCTTACCCCCCGCATTGTCCTCGGTGGGAAGTTGGGGTCGGACACGTCGGGACTTTACAGGGATGACATTGATGCGGGCTGACTGACACTTTAGGAAATCTATGACTGTGCCGGGGCCGCACTGCGCCGATCGCTAACTAGCCCCCCCTTCCTTCTTCCTCCCCACACCCGGAGCGGGTCACCCTACCGCCCCACCACCTTCCTTCATCCTAACGCCATATGTGGCCAGATTACCGTAGACCTGCCATTGCAGGAAAGTGCGGACAATCAGCCGGTACAGCCGTGCTAACCCGTGCAAGGTGACGGTACACAGAGTCGGGGAGAGAAGCAGTGATTTGTACGTGTCTTGGGAACTGATAAGAGGAAAAATACACGAAGAAGGCTCATTCCCGGCAAGTGCATCCCTGCCTTCTTTCACAGCGCCAGCCGCGCTTTAACCTGGCTAGCTTGCACACTAGCTTTTTATAATGGGGGCCTCGTAAACGTCGTTCTGTATCTCCCGCCCCCCGTTCCTGATTGGTTTGCGCTTTGTAGTTTAGACCATCCCGGGGACTGCCTATCTTGTTATTTGCTGCTTCCTTCGTCCCGCCCTGTCGCCATTTAGCTTCGACACCTCTATGTTCATTTAAATCTTTGTGCCCGGCCCCCGTGACCGTATTGGCTGTCAGACGACCGATGGGCGTTTTTAGTCTTTCTGCTTTCCTAAAAGACAATCTGATCTATTCTAGACACAAATAGAACGAACGTAGGCAAGTGTTGGGCGGCCATCTTTGATGCGGGCAAGTGATGAAGTGCCATTGACGGTGAATATTATTTTGCAGCCAGCTGTGTGTGTAGATGTGGAGGAGGCTTTGTGGCGTTCTCCCTGCTGTAGATCTCTTCTTTCCACGATGTGTGTGTTCACCATGTCTACGAGGATGGGGGTAGGAGGCAGGGGCTTCCTAGGAGCAGCTTGGACGAAGTAGATGGTGTTCTCTGGTCTGGGGATTGAGTGCTGAGCGATGACATCTTTGTGGTCATTGTTCCCTATGTGCAGACACACGGGGGATCCCAGACAGAGCCGGCTCCTAGGGATGTCCTGATAGTGTGTAGAAGATCCACATTGCATCATCTGTCTGGGGAAGTTCTTAAAGTCCTGGGATCGTACATCCTCATGTCATAGCTCTCTACATGGCCTTTGTTTACCTTCCTCTATAGGAGGAACACTCACTTTGGTACAGTCTGTGTCCATGCCACTGTATACTACTGTTCTAGCCCTATTCTACTCATAAAGAGGGCCTGTCCCCCTAATGTGTGGACATTAAAGACGACCTGTCCCCCCAATGTGTGTACAATGATCAGGACCTGTCCCCCCAATGTGTGTACAATGATCAGGACCTGTCCCCCCAATGTGTGTACAATGATCAGGACCTGTCCCCCCAATGTGTGTACAATGATCAGGACCTGTCCCCCCAATGTGTGTACAATGATCA
Source organism: Staurois parvus (assembly GCF_062004578.1). Classification (NCBI taxonomy): domain Eukaryota; kingdom Metazoa; phylum Chordata; class Amphibia; order Anura; family Ranidae; genus Staurois; species Staurois parvus. Next base: position 12,911,911 of record NW_028318430.1, on the reverse strand, counting down.
GGACCTGTCCCCCCAATGTGTGTACATTAAAGAGGACCTGTCCCCCCAATGTGTGTACATTAAAGAGGACCTGTCCCCCCAATGTGTGTACATTAAAGAGGACCTGTCCCCCCAATGTGTGTACATTAAAGAGGACCTGTCCCCCCAATGTGTGTACATTAAAGAGGACCTGTCCCCCCAATGTGTGTACATTAAAGAGGACCTGTCCCCCCAATGTGTGTACATTAAAGAGGACCTGTCCCCCCAATGTGTGTACATTAAAGAGGACCTGTCCCCCCAATGTGTGTACATTAAAGAGGACCTGTCCCCCCAATGTGTGTACATTAAAGAGGACCTGTCCCCCCAATGTGTGTACATTAAAGAGGACCTGTCCCCCCAATGTGTGTATAATAAACAGGACCTGTCCCTCCAATGTGTGTACATTAAAGAGGACCTGTCCCCGATTGTGTATATAATAGAGGACCTGTCCCCCAATGTCTGTGCTCACATACCATTTTAATAAGGAGGACTTGTCCCCCAGTGTGCATATCCACAGACTGATAAAGAGGACCTGTCCCCTCAATGTGTGTATTCATATACTACTCTAATAAAGAGGACCTGTTCCCGAATGTCTGTGCCCTTCACACTACTCTAATAAAGAAATCCATCCCCCATTGTGCATAAAATAGAGGACCTGTCCCCCAATGTCTGTGCCCACATGCCATTCTAATAAAGAGGATCTGTCCCCCAGTGTATGGGCCCATATACTACTCTAATAAAGAGGACTTGTCCCCCAGTGTGCATATCCACAGATTAATAAAGAGGACCTATCCCCCCAATGTGTGTATTCACATACTACTCTCATAAAAAGGAACTGTCCCCCAATGTCTGTGCTCACATACTTCTATAAAGAGGATCTGTCCTCCATTGTGCATATAATAGAGGACCTGTGCCCCAATGTCTGTGCCCACATACTACTCTAATAAAGAGGATCTATCCCCCAATGTGAATATAATAAAGAGGATCTGTCCCCCATTGTGCATTAAATAGAGGACCTGTCTCCAAATGTTTGTGCCCACATGCTACTCTAACGAAGAGGACTTGTCCCCCAGTGTGTGTATTCACATACTACTCTCATAAAGAGGAACTGTCCTTCAATGTCTGTCCCCACATTCCCACATACTACTCTAATAAAGAGGGCCTGTCCTCGCATACTACTCTAATAAAGAGGACCTGTCCCCCCAATGTGTGTATTCACCTACTATCATAAAGAGGACGTGCCCCTCAATGTGTGTATAGTAATGTACAGCGCTGAGCGAACTATTGGCGCTTTATAAATACTGTATAATAATAACAATAATAATACAGAGGACCTGGCCCCCAATGTGTGTATCATAAAGAGGATCTGTCCCCCATTGTGCATTTAATAAAGAGGACCTGTCCCCCAATGTCTGTGCCCACATACTACTCTAATAAAGAAAATTTGTTCTCCAGTGTGCGTATCCACAGACTAATAAAGAGGACCTGTCCCCCCAATGTGTGTATTCACATACTACTCTCATAAAGAGGAACTGTCCTTCAATGTCTGTGCCCACATACTACTCTAATAAAGAGGACCTGTCCCCCAATGTTTGGGCCCACCTACTATCATAAAGAGGAAGTGCCCCCTAAATGTGTGTATAATAAAGAGGATCTGTCTACCATTGTGCATTTAATAAAGAGGACCTGTCCCCCAATGTCTGGGCCCACCTACTACCATAAAGAGGACGTGCCCCTTCAATGTGTGTATAATAAGGAGGATCTGTACCCAATTGCGCATTTAATAGAGAGGATCTGTCCCCCAATGTCTGTGCCCACATACTACTCTAATAAAGAGGACTAGTCCTGCAGTGTGCATATCCACAGACTAATAAAGAGGACCTGTCCCACAATGTGTGTATAATAAAGAGGATCTGTCCCACATTATGTGTATAATTTGTTAGTGTATCCAGATCTGCTAATCCATCCTCCTCCCAGACTGACTTCGCTGCTGTCCAAATGTGCCTCCTGTGCTCCTTCATCCAGAGTGGAGGTACTCTAATGCAGGAGGTGTGTTACTGGACAGATCACCAGGTAAAAACAGATGGAAAAAAAGCCTAAAAAACTGATGCAGCCACCACATCCAATGACTGGTATATTACCCTTTTAATTTCACCCATTTGTTTGTATGGTCAATCAAGTGTAGAGAAAATCAGCAGCAACTAATCTGAGGACTGTCCAGCAAGTCATATTATGCTGAGCAGGAAAGAATAATGCAAACAGTGTAACAATGCAGCTCTTGCTTCATTATGTATTCCTTTAGAAGTTATAGATTGATCAGAAGATATATATTTTTTGTTATAGATTTCTTTTTTGCCACTCCACACTTTCATAATTTTTCACATGCAGACAGTACACTCTCCTTTTAGTACTTCTCATGTGTCAGGGTGATATGCATCCTTAATGAATGACCGCTGCAGGAGTACTCAGTAATGCAGATTTTATCCAAGAAACTTGGCCTTGTTTTCTGTACTTCACTCTTAATCTTTCATCATGATGGGCTACCTCACAAACCAAAGAGGAGGTTTTAAAGGCAGAAGGGAGAAACACAAAACATCAGCTTGATGTTTTCATAATTAAGCCCCCTGGGTTTGAGGCTCGTAGGGCAATGTAGAAAGGACGGCAGCCATGCTGGCATTGGGAGGTACCAGCTCTTGCAAGAAAGCTGTAGTTTGTTAAATTAATTTGGCTACAGGTACAGACTAAGCACTAGAAATACTCAGTAGATTAGAGTTGATATCCAGGCAGGCAACCCCCCCAAACAAAGCTAAATGCAACAAGTGCTTCCATACATTTAAAGTCACATCATCTGCTGTGTTCCAAGTCTTAATGCTTCTTCACTGCAGAGTGGGTAAGTCCTTCTTTGGGTGCCCATGATACTGCTCAGTGTTTTGGACACTTCTTACTGGGTCCTGAGTCTTCTTTCTTCTTCACTGTAGAGTGGGTAAGTCTTTTCTTTGGGTGCCCGTGCTACTGCTTGGTGTTTTGGACACGTCCCACTGGGTCCAGAGACTTCTTGCATCTTCACTGTAGAGTGGGTAGATCGTTCTTTGGCTGCCTATGACACTGCCTGGTGTTTTGGACACTTCCCACTAAGTCCTGACTCTTCTTGCTTCTTCACTGTAGAGTGGGAAGGTATTTCTGTGGCTGCCCATGTCACTTCCCACTGAACTGATCAGTGGTGTTCTGAAGACTCCAGAGGTGGCATGGTGATGTCAAGGTAAGGGGTGGCAACAAGTGTGGTTGGTGGCAGACCCAGACTACAGCGGAGAATCACTTGTCTTTGCGCCCATATTTACCTGTTTTGGCTGAAGTTCACCTTTAATTTGCAGAGATGAGTTCATAGTATGCATACTTTTTCATTTTACTTGTTAATATCTTTAATATGCAATCTTAATGTTTGAATGCGTTAGGCATTTTTTCTCACACAGATTAGGCATTCTTCTGTAATATAACTGAATATACATAAGCTGAAAATTGAAAGGAAGGAAAAGTAAAACCAAACTTTTATTGTACAAACAAAATGTACAGTATTGGTAGCAAATTCAAAATGTACAGGCAGTGTAGTGAAATCATAGCCATTGTTCTAAAAATCCTCATTGCTATTGTATACAGGAACTTGTACTACAACTCTGATTCACAGTTGGATTATTAAAAGGCTGATGCTCTACACATTAGCTGAAAGAGCAGAATTTATGCTGTGGTTTATGATGCCTTCTGCATTTTGCTCACCTCTAGAGTGGCACAAAAAATAAAGTGCTGAGAAAAGTTTATTTATTGCTGCTTTATTTATTTTTTGTTTGAACAAATAAGGTTTTTACTTCTCACCATTGGCCTGATCAAGTATCTGGAGCAACCATTCTCAACAAGAGTTTTTTCAGAGTTTACTAGGGGTTCCTTGATGATTGGACTCTGATTTGATTGTGCTTGCATAGTTCCAGGACCAGTGCTACCTAGCTGTCTTTAAGGATGGCATTCTGATGACCACTGTAAGGCAGCCCATTCATTCATCATTTATTTATTTTTGTTCCACAGGCGAGTTGAACGAAAATAAATGATCCGCTTCCCCTGTCCACACATTTGAGGTGGATGAAGGAATCCTTATTGCTGTGCTATTTTGTGTTGTGATGGCAAGGAGCCTTCCCTGCTGTCAGAATACAATGATCAGTTGAGCAGGATAAAGCCAACAGGCTGGTTGCACAATATGGTAGATCAACTTCTGTACAACCTGGGTGACCATACATGGATCAAAATTCCACTGGTCCCTGCTGAACCAGTCAAATTTCAATCCATGTATGGCTAGTTTAAGGGTTGTATTCTTTCTATTGACCCCCCGTGTAGACCATTTTTGCCATTGACATCCAATGAACTGGTTTTAGTAAGTTTTCCAGGAGACTTAACAAATAATTTAGGGGTTCCTCTGGGGTAAAAAGGTTAAGAAAGGCTCATCTGGAAGAAGATTTTGCATTGCCCATAATAGCTAATCTGATTCAAATATTTTCATCCCCACAATACTGCACTAAGACTGGTTCTTTAGAAAGTTTATACCAGAATTCACGTTGTCTCTATTATGGTTTAATAAAATTACTTTTCTGGTTAGCTAGTTCTAGCATTTTAACAGAAAAGTCAAATCTAATATGAATTGTGGATCACTAAACCTGCATAAAATATAAGCAATTACAGTATTCTGTATCTGAACTCCAGAGATGTTGACAGTGCGAGCTAGTATTCTGTTACATTCGCATTTTGTGGCCTGATCAGTGGTAAAAGCAGTGTCCTATCCTTCTCTACCAAGAGGCACTTGGCATCCACTGAATGAAAATACTTTTCTGTAGTAAGGAGTTCAAATCCCTGCTCTGTGCATCCTCTGTAAATCAAAGAGCTTGCTTGGTGTAAATTAACATGCAGAAATGTTGTTACTTTTTATGTGTTTGCAGCTATTTGCCTACTCTCTATACCCTCTTGAACTACAATAGGGCCACTTTTCCCCCTCAGAGATAAAGTTCTACTGCAGTGAAATAGCAAACAGAAGCAGCACTATGTTGGCATAAAAGGGTTGTTCTACTGATTTTTTTTTTTTTTTCAATTTGCTCTCACAGCACATGAAATATCAACATAGGGGCCTAATAGTTCCATGTTTTTCTTTTCTACAGTTTAAAAAGTTTATTTGACCACTGGTCAATTACTTTTTTTTTCAATTTTATTTTTCACATATTCTTGAGACTTTGGCTCATTTATAAAGTATTTTACCAGTAATCTTTGCCAGAATGCAACAGACATGTTCAACTTTCTTCTATAACAGGGGTCCTCTAACTTCGGCCTGTGGGCCAGATGCGGCCTGCCAAAGTAATTTACCCACCTGGGTAGAAAAAAAAAAAAAACCTCACCAGCAAATAGGTAGGCAGCTATGGGTCTTCGGCCGTGAGGACCCAGCGAGCGGCAGACTGGTGAAGAATCACCCCTTGACTTCAGGCTGATTTCTCTGCAGCCAGAGGAGCAACAGGAGAGGAGGAGGAGAGCACACCATGCACAGTACAGTGCTTTACAGTGTAAAGTGCATTGCGGTGTCCAGTGTGTTACAGTATACAGTGCATTTTAAATATTGTATTGTTTTTGCCTGTTTTTTTTTTTTTTTTTTGCACTACAAATAAGGTGTGCATAGGAATTTGTTCTTTTTTTTTTTTTTTTATTATAGTCCAGCCCCCCAATAGTGTGAAGATCAGTGAACTGGCCCCCTGTTTAAAAAGTTGAGGACCCCTGTTCTATAACTTTCTCTATTTCTATAAGAGAATATAGCTTCTTTAAAATTACACTAATTCCATTCCATTCCAGTCACGTTTAATTCTTATTGCAACATTTGAAATTATTACATACTTTTAAAGCAAAGTCTTATTTATAATCTTTCTCTTGTCATGTCAACACTTCTGCTGTAAAGCTAATTTTTTTTTGAAGCTAGAGTTAATTTTTTTGGCTAGTAATGAAGATACTTTTTTTTTTTTTTTCCCTTTGTCTCATTCTTTTGCTATTATTGCAGAGATCCTGAAGGAACTGGATGACTATTATGAAAAGTTCAGACGTGAATCCGATGCAATACAAAAGAGACGCCTTTTGCAGTTCATCCAGAGAGCTCTTATTCGGAGTCAAGAGCTGGGTGATGACAAGATCCAAATAGTAAGCCAGATGGTGGAGTTGGTTGAAAACAGAACAAAGCAAGTAGACAGTCATGTAGAACTGTTTGAAACATGCCAAGATTTAAACGACAGTACAAGTAATAGCAGCAAAAACAACCAGGATAAGACTAAAACTGAAGCAATCTCGCAGACTGAAAAATCCAGCAATAAGAGATCGAGAAGGCAGAGGAACAATGAGAATCGAGAAAATTCAACTATTAATCATGACCATGATGACCTTACTACAGGAACCCCCAAAGAGAAGAAGCCAAAAACATCAAAGAAGAAAAAGCGATCCAAAGCTAAGGCTGAGAGAGAAGCCTCTCCCGCAGATCTTCCTATAGACCCCAATGAGCCCACCTATTGCCTATGTAATCAAGTGTCCTATGGGGAAATGATTGGATGTGATAACGAGGAATGCCCAATAGAGTGGTTTCACTTTTCTTGTGTGGGACTCAATCATAAACCAAAAGGTAAATGGTACTGTCCCGAATGCAGAGGTGAAAATGAGAAAACCATGGGTAAAGCACTTGAGAAATCTAAAAAAGAGAGAGCATACAATAGGTAGTTTACAGAAGCTTACCTTGGGTGGGGGTGGGTGGCTAATATGTTGTATTTATTGTCCCAGCACACTTAATGAAGGTAATCTGGATTGCAATTTGTATATTTTTCAGTAAGTTTAGGAATGTATCTATTTACTTTATAGAGACAGCAATAACATCACTTTTTATATAGCGTTGATTCTCCATAAACCTACCTAGTGAGCTGGTTAAACATCCATGCCATGTATGTCTTCTATAAAGCTCAGTGTTCCAGACCCCACCAATAGCATAAAAGGACTGAAAACTTAGTACTTGTGGTGGATATTTAACGCACTTCTAATTTTCTTAAAGCACTGTGTCCATTCACTAGTTTTCATACAGTTTGTCACTTTGAACCCATCATTATTTTTCACTCTCCGTGGCATATTGTTGTATCCTATTTTTTTTTAAATTGTGTATTTGACTTAGTAACCACTGCTATGTCTTTCAGTTCAAACATATTGACCCTGGATAAAGAAGAATCCCACTTTTGCCCATAACATTATTATTCCAGCAGTTTAAATTTTGTAGCTTATTTTATAGCAATGCAAATGATTGCATTTTACATGGCAGATGTTTTATACGGTTTCTTGGTCCATATTGAGGGGACCATTTTAAAACATTTTTTTTTAATTTATCTGGACAGTGGTTTAGTAATTTCAACACACAAGCTTTATAAAGTCACAGATAATAGTGAAGCAATCCGAATTTGTATAAATGTACATTTCATAAGTGGATTTGCACTTGATGTAATATAATTGGAAATGCTGACAAATGCCACTGTGTAAGCAGTGTGCATTTCCCTCTGTATGTATGAAGATTGTACAGCTGTGATACGTAAAATAAAAGAAAACTCTATAGAACATTCTGTGTGTTAGCCTGTCTGTTTCATTGTAGTCCAAACTCAGATCTCATGGATATAATTTCTAAATCCTTTCCTTATATTTGCAGGGTAGTGAAATAACTTTATATTGGTATTTGGTGGGTCATATATGGCCAGCTATATTGCTTTCCACTGAGGGCAGAGATTTTCAGATCAGGAGAAATGAGCATAAAGAGACCCTGTCACCAGGCCATTCATTTAAAAAAATCTTCCTGTAAAATAATGAAATGTGTGTATTTAAAGTATTTTCTGCATTTTTACCTGCAAAAGACTCCCTTGTGTAGATATCCAGAATCCCTGAGGTTACTGCTGGAACTACCATCTTGGATGTGATGTCAACAGTCCTGGCAGACTCAGAAAAGGCACTCAAGCAACACCCTATAGCCGTGGTATTGAATTCAAGGAGGTCCGGTCACTAAAATTGTCTTCTGGCCGAGGTCCGAATCTCATGTTTGTGCTATGACTCAAAGTGTAGTCATTATAGGTCTATAAAAATATGAGAAATGTACAATTTCCATAGCATTTCAACAATATTTATTGTCTAGACTCAGTTATGACATTAAACATGTGTGCAGTTGGAACTAGAATGGCTTTACATTTGCTCATGTCTTTGTATGGAATACAATAAACTATCTTTATCAGAAACAACATGGAAACAAGTAAGTAACCCTTTAATAAAACATAAAAAGCACATGCATATTTCATGTAAAAGAAAATAGCACCTTCTGACTTAAATAACAGGTGTCTATCTGAACTTGCACACATCCGCTGTTTTCTTTAAAATTTTTCCTTTCTAAACACCTCTACCTTCCCTGTCTAGTGAGAGAAATAGGCTTTTGATTGTCTTGCCAGTAGTTTGAATTTTGGCTTAAATGGAATTACTGCCATTCTCATGCACATTTGTAGATACTCATTGGTGAGCCTGGAACGATACTTAGTTTCAATAATGTTCATAGTGGAGAAAGCCAACTCACAGCTGTACGTAGATCTAAACATTAGTCAAGATGTGTAGTGCTACCTTGGTTAGACAAGGGAATTCAGTTTCAGACAGTCTGTAGCCAGAAGTTAGGATCAGTTCCTCCAAAGTGCTCTCTTAGTGCAACATTTGTTTGCATATCAATCATTTCTGTCTGTAGAGATTCCTCATGTGCCCAAGTGAAGGTCTGCATCACCTCCTTTGAAAACATTCTGATATCTTTAATGAGGAATGGATTGTGGATGAGCAGTAGAAGCTGCTGTCCAAAACTGAAGCTGTCAAACTGTTTATGGAAGTTTCCAAGCAGTTTATGAAGTCAACAAAAGGAGAAACATATTTCCTTGAATCTGTTCTTTCACCTTTGTAAAATGTAAGTACTCTCCTTGAAGATCTTCCTTGAACAAATCCAATTTTCTCTGGCAGGAGCGGACAGTTGTCATCAAATCACACATTGAACTGTTCTTGCCCTGCAGCTTTAAATTAAGTTCATTAACTACTGCCAGATGGCGGCTGGGCGAACAGCTCGTCCCTCCGGGTGGACGCCATATGGCGTCCTTCCAGGCATGCGCATTGCGCCTGCCCACAGGGCCGCGCTGTGGCGAGATCTGTCACTGGCTGTGTACCTCGGACATGGCCGATGACAGATCTGTGTACCGGCCCCGTTGCCAGTACCACGTGACCTGCTGTGACCAATCTCAGAAGGTCACATGACAGTTGTATACAATGGATGGCTTCATTTCATGCCATCCATTGTATACAAGTGTGTCTAGCTGTGAATAGTCAGTGATCACTTGCACAGGCTGGGCCAATCACAGCCCATCTGTGTCATGTGATTAGCCATTGCCAATCACGGCTAATCACAACAAAAAAAACCTGAATTAATCGATTTAATTCAGTTAAATGCCTATAGCAAATACATTTTTTGCTATAAGTAATCAAATTGTGTAAAAAAAAAAAAAAAATATAGACCACTTCCCCAAAGTAGTACAATGTTACTATGGTCATAGTGTAATATGTAAAAAAAATCTTAAAAAGAGAAACAAATTTAATAAAAAAAAAAAATTATCAATTTTTTTTTTCACACTGTCACCAGTCAGTGTCCCTGATCACCGCCACACCAGTTATATGATGAGTCTGTACTGCACTGGTGACAGTATGTAAAATAAAATTGTGAAATTTTTTTTTTTTTAATTTCTTCATTTTCCAAAAAATTATGACAAAAAAATTTCAAAAAACTCACTATACCTCTTATGAAATACGTTAGACTGTCTACTTTGCAAAAAGGGGTCATTTGGGGGATTTCTGTACTGTTCTGACATTTTTGGGACTCCAAAATTAGATTGGCTATCAAAACTTCAGGATTGATCAATTTTCAGATATATTCCATAGTTTGTGAACTCTATAACTTTCCTACAGACTAAATAATAAATACTGATTTGCATGATTTTCACCAAAGAAATGTAGTAGCATACATCTTGGCCTAAATTTATGAACAATTATTTATTTGCAAACTTTTATAACAGAAACAAAGAAGCATGTTTTTGTGTTTTTTTTTCAAAATTTTCTGTCTTTTTTTGTTAATTTAGCAAAAAAATAAAAAACCCAGCGGTGATTTAATACCACCAAAGGAAAGCTCTAGTTGTGTGAACAAAATTATAACATTTTAGTTTGGGTACAGTGTTGAATGACTGCGCAATTGTCATTCAATGTGCGACAGTGCTGAAACCTGAAAATTGACCTGGGCAGAAAGGTGGTAAAGGTGCCCGGTATTGAAGTGGTTAAGGTGTGATGCTATGTCTACTGGGAAAGCAATACTATCCATTGTGCCCTCATCTTGTAAAAACAGTGAAAACACATTCCAATACACTGCCTTTACTCAGCCATCTAACGTTGCAGTAAAAGGTCATTTGCATTTCTCTTAGTAAATGATGTTGATGGGATGAGGATACCCTGAGGAAGTTGATAAGTTTCATTACTGTGTCCATTATTTCTGCAAATGTTTCTGATAGAATGGCACAGGACAATCTGGTGAATGATGCAGTGATATGCAGTAAGGTCAGGGTTGTCCTCTTTCAGCTGTGCCACAGCTCCTCTCTCCTTTTCTACCATGGCAGGGGCACCATCTGTGGTGACTTAGACCACCTTTTTCAGATCTATCCTCCTATTTCCTTTTTGGCCTCATAGATGTCTTGTCCTCCTTATATGTCTCTCAAGTGGTGTTACATCTAACAGGTCCTTACAAAGTTCTTTTGTTTCTTTGTGAAACAATTTGACATACACCAAAAGCTGGACATTATCTGTTATATCTGTTGATTCATCAATGGCTAAAGAGACTCTGAATAGTTGCAACAAGCTGTGGCGATACATCCTCTGTTAATATTTCAGTCTTTTTTGTTGCCGTTAAAGCTGACAGTGGGATTTGGTTCATTTTTATCACACAGCTCATCTTTTTGTTTACCCTCAAGTAAAGGTTCAGCAACAGCATTCAAGCACTCCTTTACAAACGTACCATCGGTAAATGGTCTTTTTGTGTTGCCCCAAAATCCATGCTATTTTAAGTGAACATTCATTTGCACACTGCTGGGCTGTAAATGAATGTGAGAGGACTTTGGTGGATCTGTCATACTGGGCTCTTAGTTCAGTTATTTTACATGCCCTCACCTGGGACTGCTGTGGACATGTTTGCTCAAATGAACCGTGTTTTGTTTTGTAGTGCTTCTTCACATTGCTACTTTTTATTATTGGTTTCACAACAAATGAGACTAACTGGTTTTAAACTTCCCATAGGAAGAATAAACATATATTGGTCTGTCAATTTATCTTTCAGCATCTACTTTCCTTTTTTTGGTGCAAGCCATGCTTTCTGGTGCTTTTGCTACTGTTTCCTCCACACACTCTGGTAATACTCTGTAAATGTAAATGTCCCCATTATGTTCCCCCTTACATCAGGTTCCCTCTCCAGAGTAATTTTATTACATTGGGTGCCACCATCAGACTTCCCCCATAAATCAGTTTCCACCATAAGAGTACCTCCTTATATCAGGCGTCCCCATCAGATTGCCCCCTTAAGTAATGTGTTCTCATCAGAGTGCCCCCTTACATCAGGCATTCCCATCAGAGTGCCCCCTTACATCAAGCATTCCCATCAGAGTGCACCCTTACATCAGTTTTTTGCATCAGAAGGCCCCCTTACATTTGGTGTCTCCCATCAGTGTGCCCCCTTACATCAGTTGTCCCCATTAGAGTGCTCCATTATATATGGTTCCCCCATCACATTAGGTGTCGCCATCAGAGTGCAACATTACATCATGTATTCCCATCACATCAGGTATTCCCATCAGAGTGCCCCCTTGCACTCAAAGTACCCCTTTACATCATATTCCCCATTAGAGTGCCCCTTTCCACAGTATAAGGCCATTTTTGCCCCCTTACCATAAAATGTGTCCATCTGAGTGACCCTTAACCGTAATATGACGGACGCAAGGTGGTTCTCTCGTTCTGGGAGGACGTCATATGATGTCCTCCCATTCTCACCGCGCATGCGTGGCTCTGGGAGTGCGCAGTGATTGGCGGTGTGCTGTGTCCCTCAGACACAGTGGATCACTGTTATCGGCATTTCTCTCTTCACGAGCTGTCACGCTGACAGCTCGAGAGGAGAGCCGATAATCGGCATTCCTCGGAGGGGACATCTACACAGATCATCAGAGCACTGATGATCAGTGTGCCCTGATGATCTGTGTAGCCCCAGCAGCGCCACCTGTCAGTGACCATCAGTGCCAGCTCTGTGCTCATCCATGCCACCTGCCCGTGCCCATCAGTGCCACATCAATGCCACATATCAGTGCCCAACTGAGCTGCCTTTCAGTGCCACCTATCAGTGTCGCCTATCAGTGCCCGTCAGTGCTGCCTATCTTTGCCAGTCAGTGCCACCTATCAGTGCCATATATGAGTGCTGCCTTTCAGTGCCCATCAGTGATGCCTGTCAATGCCCATCAGTGCCACCTACCAGTGCCTCCTCATCAGTGCCCATTACTGCAGCCTCATTAGCACACATCAGTGAAGGAGAAAAATCACTTATTTACAACATTTTATAACAAAAACTAAGAAAAATTTTTTTTTTTTTCAAAATTTTTTATGGTTTTTGGTTTGTTTAAGAAAAAATAAAAAACCCAGAGGTGATTAAATACCACCAAAATAAAGCTCTCACAAAAAAATGATAAAAATTTCATTTGGGTACAGTGTTGGATGACTGCGCTATTGTCATTCAAAGTGCAACAGCACTGAAAGCTGGAAATTGGCCTGGGCAGGAAGGGGGTATAAGTGCCCTGTAGGCTAGTGGTTAGTATAAAATGTGCCCATCTGAGTGATCCTTAACCCCTTTACGTCGGCGCCTCTTGGCCCTTTAAGAGTTTTAATAAGCTAAGAGGCGGGGTTTAGGATCATGTGACCGCCATGACACGCCGTCACGGAGGTCACATGATCGGGAAAGGTCCTGATCGAAAGAGGAGATCGGGACCTTTCCGTGAGTACCGGACATGTGTGCTGGGAGCGCGCAGGGCGTGCGCTCTCAGCACATATGTTCTTTTTTAATAGAACGCAAATGTGCGGCCGCTTGGAGTCTAGGCCCAGACGCTGCGAGGCCACACATTTGCGTTCGGCTGGCGTGAAGAGGTTAACATAAAAATGTGCCCATCAGAGTTCCCCTTACCATAAAATGTGCCCATCAGAGTGCCCCTTACCATAAAATGAGCCCATCAGAGTGCCTTTTAAGATAAAATAAAGGGCACTCTGATGGATACATTTTATGCTAAGGGACACTATGATGGGCACATTCTATGTTAACATTAAATGTGCCCATCAGCATGAGCCTTAAAACATCAGAGTGCCCCTGTAAGACCACACCCTACCTTGAGGGCAGACAGGAGCTGTGCCGGGATCCTTGCTGAAGGATGCTGGTATACAGGCATTGAGAGACAGTGAGCTGCAAGAGGTGGGGTGCACATGCGATGTCATCGGTTGCTGTGACGACTGCCCAGAGTGGCAGATCTGTCATTGCGGGCTGGCGGTCCAGAAGGGAGCACTGCTGATGCCGTTCTCGGACCACGGTCCACCATTCAGTGACCGCTGCCCTATAGTATTCCCCTTCTTTCCTACCCTGGCTACTACATCAATGGGGGAGGTGAGAGGAGGGGTGGAGGTGATGGTGGGTCATCAGAGAGTAAATACACTGACAGAAAAAGAGAGGGCCATGACGAGCAGGAGGGAAGGGGCTGTGCAACGCAATTGACCCTCATGGAGTAGTAAAACTTTCTACCACGGGAATTTTTCTTGCATGGGAGTCAAAACCAAATTATGAAAAGGAAAACACTGCAGGTAAGAATTGAAAATATTAAAATTTTCTGTGCTTTTATTTGCATTTTTCAAGTCGGTGACAGGGTCTCTAAACTCCTTACAAAGCTAAGCAGAATTTTGCTATATGTCAAGCTGCTGCCATTGACTGAAAATATTTTCCCTGTTCAGTGGCATTAAAATGTTACTAAACCCAGGACCCTGCATTCACTATATCTGGTCTCCTACAGTACACAGAACATGGAAGTGCAATTATTTTAGTAAATATAAACTACTAAATACCTTTTCTCATCAGCAGTTAGAGCAGTCTTGTGACTTCTGTCAGTGTTCAGCAGAACACTGATTGAAGCTTGTAGGAGGAGTTTTCATTCTGCTGTAGGAGGATGCAGGATCCCTGACCTCTGTCTGCACAGTGGTGATTGGCCCTGTGCTGATCATATGCACTCTCCCAAGAAAAAAAACTTCTCTAGCAATACACACCAAGCATGTGCAGAGTGTCTCCACACCATTTGTCTTATCAGGAGGTAAGAGGGGAACACTGGAAGAAAGGGAGGATCAGAGAAGTCAGGATCAAACATCCTTTTTACACAATGCAGAGGATTAACCCCTTGGGTTACACAGTGAGCATAACAAGTATGCTTTAATGCATATACAGACTGATTTTACTGTTGTGGGTTTAGTAGCACTTTAATGCAAAAAGCATTTTAAGGTAATCACAGATTATTTATGATGAGGTGATGTTTATCTCATTGTATAAACTTGCCACAATGACCAGGGCACTAGGTGAAATTGTTGTTTCCAAAAGAAGTTACCCCAGTGTTCCATTTGATAAAGAATGCTGTTTTGTCCATAATTTCTATATTATATAGTACGAATTGAAATATACATTGAAAAATATTCACATTTTCAGAATCTGATCCAAAGCTTGCTGTTTACAGAACTCAATAGCTCAAAAATGTTTTACAAACATCAGTTAGAGCAGTTAATCATCACATTTACCTATTCCATATCAGTTGGTCAGTCCAGAATTTTAGCCAAACAAATCACAGCTTCAAAGTGGGCCCCATCTGCTGTGCTGTCTCTTTAAGTATCCTGTATTGATCTGAAAATTCATAGTCCTGTATTAAATGTTTTTAAAAAAATTACATGGTTAAAAAAGTTTTAAAACAGTTTAAAAATGACAAAATTAAAAAAAAAAATCAACACAAAAGCATTCTAATTTCCTTTCAACTGATCTCGACAAATGGGGACTTTACTATAGCCCTTGGAAATCTTGCTAGTCAATCTACACAATTACCCTCACTTACCCCATTCTCATAGCTGTAAATCCTTTTAATTCATCTTCTTACTATAGTAAGCAGCTGATTTTGAATTTTTTAACCAATATTAACAATTTTAAACATAAGAAATACCCCATAAAAACCTTCAACAAAGTTGCTATGGTATATCTCCTATGTTTAGCCCCTCCCCCTTCCCATTATGGCTCCCTTGCCACTATTACTGGCAATTACCAGCTGTCAAGATGTATTACAAGCAGGAACAGTTATCAAATGCAACAGCTTCCGTGTAAAATGACACAGGTACCCTGAACAATGTAGTGTTTTAAAATGGTCCCCTTATTTGATATATACCTTTACTCTGCACAACTTAATGAAACCTTACAAGTAAAATGCTTATTTTTTTAATAAAATTTAAAAGAGAATTATGGCCAAAGCTTTTTTTAACCATATTTCTCTTCTGGGTCACAGGAATGCACTTGTGCTCTCCTGTGACCCAGAATCAGCTGACGGCGGGCTAAAAGCTGATATCAGCTAACTTCACAGATCTGCTCCAGGGTGTGCAAGGATCCTGACAATAATGTCGGGATCTACCCATATGTCTAAACGGAAGCCTCTTAATGCAACCCCTCCCCAGCCCAGCGCTCCAGTGAGAACTGGAGAGGCAGAGCAGAGAGTTGTGACTGACAGTTTCATTCATAGCATCTATAAATGAAAAACGATCTATGAATGGAAGAAGCAGACTTTTCGTTTCCTCCAGTCATCCTCCATTCAAAGGTCATTTTTCATATATGGAGGAGGTGGGTGGAAAGGAAGTGCACAGTCGGCACTTTTGATGAATGCACATGGCAGGTTCCTCGGTTCTATTGACCCCTCCCCACCTGCAGCACAAGAAGATTACAGCAGCTGGGGTGGGGGGGATCAGAGGATGGAGGATTTCAACTCAATCTGCAGCCAGCAGCACAAGGCACAGACTGCTTTGACTGTAAGTAATTGCCCCTAGTGCTGATTCTTTTAAAACCCTTTTCGACTAAATGTAGTCTGTAACATGTTTTCATAAATGGCATATTTTATGGAATCTTTTTTGTTGTTTTCGAAGCAGCATCATCACAACTTGGGCAATCTATTCAAACAACCATCATATAGGGGCTCGAGATGACTTCTCACTGTAAGGCCCCTTTTACATGGGGTGAACTCTGCCTGCGATTCGCTTGTTCAACAGGGTGTCTGTCCGCTGATATCCCGCTGAGCATAGTGGAACGGGCGGATGACAGGTCCATGTCCGCTTATACAGAGCGGACACGGGCACAGGCTGCTCTGCTCTATAGGCAGTCAGATGTAAATTGACCAGCTGTCTGTTTATACCCAGGGGCAGACTGACCACTCATGGGGCCCCCGGGCAATAGGGGATCATGGGGCCCCTGTGTCCTTGGCCAAACTCAAAAAAGCCTATGAAAAAGGTACCAGGGGCATCTCATGGGGCCCCCTATTGACCCTGGGCCCTTGGGCAGTGCCCGAGTTTCCAAATGGTCAGTCCGCCCCTATTTATACCCGACTGCCCTATAATCCAATCCGCCTAGACAGATCCCCTTTAGTTTTTGGCAGATCGGATTGGGGTAGGCAGGTGTAAACGAATCCAAGTTTGTTTACACCCACCATTCCATACAGCAGAAAGGAGGGTCTGATCAGGTCCAGCTAAAAAACAGACAGGCGGACCTAATTGGAACGCTTCTGTGAAAGGGGCCTGAAGAAAACAAATATTTCTTAGCTGTCCTACCAACAATGCCACCAATTTTTGACTTTAAGTTTACTC
The DNA here is from genome assembly GCF_062004578.1 of Staurois parvus. Classification (NCBI taxonomy): domain Eukaryota; kingdom Metazoa; phylum Chordata; class Amphibia; order Anura; family Ranidae; genus Staurois; species Staurois parvus. The sequence goes on along the minus strand of NW_028318430.1, from coordinate 12,894,805 downwards.
AAGAATCTTCAGCATCTGATGCTTCTTAATGTCACTCTGTGTGCTTTGGTTCAATCTGCTGTTTTCCATGCATGGAGGAATACTGGGGGTCTACAGCTAATGTAGCATCCTGGCCACCTGAGAAGTTTGTAGAAATTACCCATTACGCTACCCAGGAACAAAAATGTAAGATACAACAGATTAGCAATTCTTAGAGGTGGTGGCTGCGCTAGTTTTCGAGCTAAGAACATTTTCGGCAAGTATAAATATGCCTGTTGATCTTCCCAGAAGTACTGGGACAGATTACTAAACCTGGGGCACACAGAATCTGGTGCAGCTGTGCATAACCAATCAGCTTCTAACTCTAGCTTGTTCAGTTACCCACTTCCCTACAGGGTACTTTTACCCCGTACCTGCCCAGACCAATTTTCAGCTTCCAGCGCTCTCATACTTTGAATGACAATTGCGCGGTCATACAACACGGTACCCAAACTACATTTTTATAATTTTTTTGAACACATAGAGCTTTCTTTTGGGGTATTTGATCACCACTGGGCTTTTTTTTTTGCTAAACAAACTAAAAAAGACCAAACATTTTGAAATTTTTCTTAGTCTCTGTTATAAAGTTTTGTAAATAAGTAATTTTTCTCCTTCTCTGATGGGCACTGATAGGCTTCACTGATGGGCACTGATAGGCTGCAGTGATGGGCACTGATGAGGCTGCACTGATGGGGGCACTGTTAGACAGCACTGATAGGTAGCACTGATTCAACTGATGTCACTGATTCAACTGTTGGGCACTGATTGCCAGCACAGATGGGCACTATTGGCCGCACTGATGGGGCTACACTGATCACCAGCGTACTGAAGATCAGTGCCCTGATGATCAGTGTAGATGTCCCCATGCCAAATGCCGCTTATCAGCTCACCTCTCCTCACGGGCTGTCAGTCTGAGGAGAGGACTGCCGATAATCAGCATTTCCTATTTGCCCGGTGATCAGCTGTGATTGGACACAGCTGGTCACATGGTAAAAGCGGCTGTGATTGGCCCCTTCCTTAGTCATGTGATCAGCTGTGAACAAGGGAAGGTGGTTCTGGGAGGACGTCCATGGACGCCCTCCCAGAACTAGCCGACCACGCTGTAGCCATCTTTTGGCTATAGTATGGTCCGGAACAAGTTAAGCTTTGACAATAAAGCCTAGAAGCTGATCGGTTACTATTAACAGGTACACTACATTCTGTGTGTTTAGGTTTTAGTAAATCTCCCCCACAGTGTCCTTGTCGCTTATCTCGAGCATAAACTACTAATCTCCACTGCTCCCCATGTAATGGAGATCAAAAAGGAACACCTGTTTGTAGTCCATGTTTTACAGGCAGGGTAATGGAAACATATCAAAATATCATATTATTAAACCTAGGACCCTGCATTCACTATATCTGGTCTCATACAGTATACAAAACATGGAAATGCAATTATTTTAGTAAATATAAACTGCTAAATACCTTTTCAGCAGTTTATATATCTATAGTCTATATACCGCATCAGCAGTATATAGCAGTCTTGTGACTTCTATCAGTGTCCAGCAAAGCACTGGTTTAAGCTTATAGGAGGAGATCTCATTTCCTCCTGATTGTCCTATGAGGCTGCATGACCCCTGACCCTCTGTCCAGACAGTGTTGATTGGCCCTGTGCACATGCACCATCCCAAAGAAAAAATAAAACTCTCTAACACTACACACCAAATTGTGTATGCGCAGCTTGCCAAGGCTCTGTTCTATCAGCAGATGGGTTGGGGACTGTGGAAGAAGGGGAGGATCAGAGAAGACAGGATCAAACAGCGTTTTTGCACAATGCAGAAGATTAACCCCTTAGGTTTCACAGTGAGTATAACAAGCATGCTTTACTACATATACAGACTGATTTTACTGTTGTGGATTTAGTAACACTTTAAAGTGCAACTTCACTACATTCAAACATTAATAGTTTTTAATCCTTATTCTGCTAGCATTAGTAAATAGATTGGAAGGTATATTATATTGACTTGTTTTAAACCTTTTTATTTATTTTTTATTTGTTCCTGGTTTCCATGCCGAGGCAAATGACGCCATACATCCCAGGAGTCTTCAGGAGGGGAGGAGGGTTTTTCTCAGTTAAGCACACCCTTCTGCCTGCTTCTTTGAGCTAAGGGCAGATGGATTCCAGGAAGTAAATGCTAAATTAATCATTTGCCCTCACTCAAGATGGCCATGGTCAGAAATGATAGGGCTCAGCAAAAAAAAAAAGCATGGAGATATGGGGGTTGATTTACAAAAGGCAACTATGCTGTGCACTGCAAGCACAGTTGTTCAAGAGCTTAGTAAATGAGGTAAAACTTCACTTTGCAAGGAATATCCAATTACATGCAAAGGAAATAAAAAAACAGCATTTTTGCTTGTACATGATTGGATTTTAGAAGTCAGCAGACCTTTCCCTCATTTCAGAGCTTCCCCTGCAGTTCACAGTATATTTGCCTTTAGTAAATCAACCCCACTGATGAATGGGTGCCTTTGCTTTGAAAATTAAAAATGAAGTAAATAGTATTTTTGGTTTGTGGTGCTCAAAGGAAGTGGAGTTTTGCTTTAAACACAAATTTTATTGCAGAATTGTCTAAAAGATGCAACACAGCAACACACTTGTAACACAATCAACAATTTACTCCAACATGCAAAATTTATTTATTACGGGTACTTATATCACACCATCAATTTACACAGCGCTTTACATATATATTGTACGTTCATATCAGTCCCTAACCCTCAAGGGGCATACAATCTAAAGTCCCTAACTTACATTCATACATACACATACTAGGACTGATTTAGACAGGATCCAATTAAACCTACCAGCATGTCTTTGGAGTGTGGGAGGAAACCGGAGTACCCGGAGGAAACCCACACAGGCACAGGGAGAACATGCAAACTCCAAGCAGGTGGTGCCGTGTTTGGGATTCAAACCAACAACCCTAATACTGCCAGGTGGAAGTGCTAACCATTTAGCCACTTTTCTGCCTGAGCTCTTATTTGCATCCACTTCACCCAATATAGCTATATCTTTATGAATTTGTTGACACAAGAGTGCAATATAGTAAAAGTGTTGCAAAAAAGAACTATTTGAATTTGTTGCATGTGCTAGTACTAATAATGAAAATGTTGCCAGGGTTTTCATGTATTTGGCAAAAGGCTTCCAACTACATGGACACCACCATTTCCGATGCGAATACCTTACTGAGTGGTCCCCATGGTTGTGCAGGTGTGCGTGCGTGCGTGCGTGTGTGCGTGTGTGCGTGCGTGTGTGCGTGCATGCATGCACTATTTTTAACTTGCAATTTCATAGTGTTTGCTTTAAAAAAAAAAAAAAAACACTTTATTTCTGATTTAATGCAAGTAGCATTTCTAAATTCCCTCTTTATGTATCAGATTCTAAATATATGTTGCAGTAATACAAAAATAGATCGTGATCAGTAAAATCAAAGATTACTATGTATCTACAATATATTTATTTTGTACTAGCTTCATAAAGTTAGCCAGGGCTGATCCAAGATTTTTACAGGATACACATTAATGAACCCATTAATATTCCACGAGAAGGGTCCTTCGTCTTCAAAGAAAGTCTTTGCAGATCTGTACTCTGATAATATATTCAAAATTCTGAAATGGCTAAGCCGCCCCCTCTCCTTTAGTCTGCATAAATATTGTTTTTTTTTTATTCCTGGTGGTTTCCCCACTCATATGAATCCTTTTGTGATATTTAGTTTGTCAAAAACTGTTCAAGGATTTGTACCAGAAATATTTATCTAGATAGAGCTAACATTTTAATTCTTCTGATCCTATTAAGTAGATTCAGTTAATGTTGGTCCCATGTCCAGTCTCCTTGACCTCCGGAAGATTTACCCCCGCCCCCCTTCATGACCTGGCCATTTTTTTCGATATGGTGCTGCGTTACTTTAACTGACAATTGCACGGTCATGTAACGCTATACATAAATAAATTTGTGTCATTTTATTCCCACAAATAGAGCTTTCTTTTAGTGGTGTTTGATCACCTCTGAGTTTTTTATTTTTTGCGCTATAAATGAAGAAAACAATATTTTTTACTTTCTGCTATGAAACATATCCAATAAAATAAAAAAAAAATAAAATTTTTGTATTGATTGGTTTGCACAAAAGTTATAGCATCTACAAATGGCGGCATACATACTGGAATTTTTTTTTTATATTAGTCTGAAGCTAACAGACACTTTGTGGGAATCAGTGACACTAATACAGTGATCAGTGCTAAAAAATATACACAGTTAATAATGACACTGGCTGGGAAGGCGTTAAACATTTAGGGCAATCAAAGGGTTAATTGTGTACCTAGCCAGTGTTTTTGTGTGTACTGTGTGATGTTTTTACTAGACAATCTGCAAGATTTTATTCCCTGAATAAAATCTCGCAGATTGCCATTGACATAACACAGCTCTGCGTTGTTTACATAGGCAGAGCTGTGTTCTGTCAGTCTCCTTGGCGTTCAAAAGGTGGCGGTGCTCATCCATTGGCTGACTCCTGTTGTTTGGCTTCTGCTGTGTCCAATCACAGCAAAAGCGACGCTCCAGTGAAAGGCATGCCCCCCAGTGGCGTGATATATACTGTACGTGATTTTGCACAGAACGTCCGCCCTGTAGCAGTAAATCTGCTATAGGACGGACAGAAAGTGGTTCCAGAAATTATCATATACATTAACTCTAGGAGATTTTACTCGTTGATGTTCAGTAAAGTTTTTTTGGCTAATTTGAAGTGAACCTCTGCTTATCCCTTGCAAGGTAAAGCAACAGGTCTACTTAAATACTGATTGTCCATATCTACAAACATATTCTCACCTTCCCTTCTCTTCATCATTCTGCTAAGTGACCTAGCTAAGAAATCCCTTGTGCTTTCAGACATGGGAAGCCTGTGCCATTCTCTATTTCACCTTTGGTACATTGCTGGGCAGCTGAATATCTAATAGCCAGGCCCTTACACTGTCATATCGGGCCACGGAGTCCTTGCCCTATGTAAGCTCAAACCAAAGCCACATGGAAATAACACAAGGCTTCGTGTCATTCCTCTCACAGGTGAATGCAGTGTGAGGAAAGCAAAAGGAAGGTAAATTCAAGCAGCATGTGGGACCAGCGTTTGAGTGAACCTTGATGGGCAAAGCACAGGTTCACTAAAAAAAAAAAAAAAAAACTTATGTCAAATTTGCTTTTATTAGGCTGCTTTTACACAGGGTAGATAATGTTTTTGATCAGTAGAAGATCTGTCCATTGATTCCCTGCTGATTAGAGCGGGCGGGTGAAAGGTCCACGTCTGCTCAGTTTCTGAACGAAATCACCAGTCACACCACTGCAATTTAAAGTCACGTGATTTGTGTGCAATTTCAGCGCGATTTCAGGTGCAATTTGCAATGATTTCTTGCAATTAGCAGTGCGATTTCCATTATATTCTATGTATGTGAAATCGCAACAAAACTGCAGAAAAAGAAATGCAAGAACTACTTTAGAAATCGCACTGCAGCAAATAGCACATGTTAAAGTACTGACATTCACTAGATGCCATTTCAGGTGCGATTTGAATTCCCAAATTGCACCGGTATGACTGGGCACTAAGACCCCGGTCACACTGGGTGTGACTTGCCATGCAATTTGCCATGCCATGTGGGTTGCAATTCACATAGCAAGTCACACGCACTATTGTCCGCAATTACAGCGGTCATATCTGTGCGACTGCGACTTGGTCAGAGCCGCACCGATTTCTAAAGTAGTGCATGTGCTACTTTAGGTGCGACTCGCATAGACATCTGTGTCTTGCAAGTCGCAGATGTATTGCAAGTCGCAGATGTATTGCAAGTCACATCCCAAGTCGGAATACCATCCGACTTTGAAATTTAATTTCAAAAGTTGGATCAGTGTGAATGAAGTGTAAACCCATCAACTGAACAGTTTTAAAAAAAACTTCTCTCAACCAAACTGTCAAACCATCAAATGTCTGCTGTCATAACTGATCACATATGCAGCACCATGGCAGTTGCAGATCAAGAAGTAGCTTCCTTAGCTGCAAAGGATAGCAGGGTTTAGTTCCACTTTAAAAGAAGCCTACATTGAGGGATTGTGAAGCCTGCCATAGAATGTCTGAATCTGCTTGCTGCATTCTTTTACTGAGACAGATGTATTGACCACTCAGGGACCGCCCACAATAGATTTACTGCTGCAGGGTGGCCCCTGTGCGCAGGATCACGTATATATACACGTGATTCTGCATTTCTGGGTAGAGGGCGCACACAACCATTCTATCCGCACTGCCAATCACGGCCCCGGGTGTCAATCACTGGGTCCCGACCGGTGATTACCTGCCGGCGCCCGGTGATTACCAGAGATCACCGACGGGTAGTCAGTTTGGGCCAGGGGCGGACTGACAACTCATACCCCCGGGCAATAGGGGATCATGGGGCCCCTGTGTCCTTGCCCAAACTCAAAAAAGCCTATGAAAAAGGTACCAGGGGCATCTCATGGGGTCCCCTAATGACCCCAGGCCCTCGGGCAGTGCCGAGTTTCCAAATGGTCAGTCCGCCCCTGGTTTGGGCACACTGTTCGGGATGGCTGAGCACAGCCATCCTGATCAGTGTGTTTTACAGTGATGCACACACCCCCCCGCCCCCTAGTAACACACTCCCATCACACAGTTAACCCTTTGATCGCCCCCCAAATGTTAACCCCTTCCTGCCCAGTGCCATTAGTACAGGGTCAGTACTTTTTTTTTAGCATTGATCACTGTATTGGTGTCACTAAGGATGTAAGTTCCCCCCCAGTGTCAGAATGTCCGCCGCAATCCCACTATAAGTCGCTGATCGCTGCCATAAGTCGCTGATCGCTGTCATTATTAGTATAAAAAAAACAAATTCCAGTATCTATACCGCCATTTGTAGATGCTATAACTTTCACGTAAACTAATTAATTTACATGTATTGGGATTTTTTTTTTTAGCAAAGACATCGCAGAATTCATTTTGGTCTAAATTTATGACGAAATTTGAGTTTTACATTTTTTACTGGATATGTCCTATTGCAAAAAGTCCAAAATATTGATTTTTTTCTCAAAATTGTCGGTCTTTTTTTTATAGCGCAAAAAATAAGAAACGTACAGGCAATCAACTAACACGGAAAGAAAGCTCTCTTCGTGGGAAAAAAAGGATGTAAATTTAATTTGGGTGCAGCACTGCATGACCGCGCAATTGTCAGTTAAAGTAACGCAGCGTCGTAAAGCAAACCGTTTCTTTAAAGGCGGAGGTAGACAACCAGCTGACGCATCAATTTGCAACATGGGAAAATGCAGTAAAGCACAAATGTTTAGCACTGCAAAGTACGAATCTGAACCTTCATATGTAAGGACAAAACGTGACATGTACATACTATGCAAATTAGAATGACTTTTAAAACATTCACTAGGACTGTCAAACATAAGGACTAGAAATCTGGAAGCAGCTTGTTGATATCTTGTCACAGTTGCTACTCCTGACAGCCACTAGAGGGAGCTGAAGGGAAGACAAAAGACAAAATGAGCTGTCCATCTCTTCTTTTATTTTCGGCTCCCTCTAGTGGTGGACCTGAGCAAGCTACAGAAAGCTTTCATGCAGGAGGTCTCAGTGTCTGGTGAAAACTCTTGTTTTTCCACAAAACGTGCAAATGACTTTATGTTGATCAAGATACAGGGACAAGTAAGAATAAAAATATCCTAAGAGTGCATTTATTTCACAGTTCTTTTAGGCTAGGTTAACATTTGTACTTTGTGCTCGTTTCCTCAGTGCACAACAAAACACGCATCCCTTTTGCGGGCGCAAGGTGACTCCAATAATACTTAAAGACACCCCAGCAAACTTTGCTAATGTGTGCAACAAACTTGTAATAATTTGAATTGCATTTTTGTTGTGTTTGCAGTGTGTTTACAGAGCGTTTTTAAGGCATTATTTATTTATTTAATTTATTCAAAGAGGTTTTATTGAGAGAATAAGTAGAACAGAGAACCAGCAGTTTCAGAACAAATAAGTGATTCAGTAAAGCATGGACTGAGCTGACACAAACCCATCAGCTCAGGCCTGGACTGGCCATAGGGTACCCTGGGCACTTGCCTGGTGGGCCCCGGGGCCGCCTGGGTAGGAGGGGCGGGGCCGCCTGGGTAGGAGGGGTGGCAGGGCAGGACATAGAGGAACCAATCCCTCCATTTCTCTCCTGCTGCAGCTGAATGCCTGCTTCTCCTCCTCTCCCTCCTGCAGGCATTCAACAGCAGCAGGAGAGAAATGGAGGGATTGGTTCCTCTATGTCCTGCCCTGCCACCCCTCCTACCCAGGCGGCCCCGACCATGCTTCAGAGGGCCCATGCGGGCACCTCTATCAATGCAAACAGGGAGTGGAGTGCAGTGCAGTTTTTTTTCTTGACATAAAGCCTCCTGTGGCTGGCAGACCCAATAGTCTCTTCTCTATGGGCTGACCAAGCTGGTGGGTGGGGTGGGGGTGTGGCCATCTTCACTTACATGCACAGCTCTTGCTGAAAATGATAGAGAACTGGGAGGAGGAGCATAGATGGTGATCCTGGGAGTCTTCACCTCCATCTATATGGTGAATGACTCCTGCAGCAATTCCCTCCATCTACAATGCTTCACCTTCCTATTGTGGTTAGCACACTTTATGCTGCTCACTGCTTTCCCTCACTGGATACTGTCCACTGCCCCCCCTCCCCCATATACTGCTCACTGCCCCCCCCCACTGTATATATATTGCCCCCTCCCCCATATACTTCTCTCTTCCTCTGTATACTGCTCACTGCCCTCTATATACTGCTCCCCCCACTGTATATTGCCCACTGCCCCCCATATACTCTTCCCCCCTGTATACTGCTCACTGCTCCCTCCCAACTGTGTACTGCTTAGTGACCCTTCCTCCCCCGTATACTACTCCCCCTGTATACTGCTCCTCCCATATACTGGTCGTTGCTCCCCCCTGCATATACTAATAATTGCTCCCTCCCCCTATATACTGCTCACTGCTCCCCCCATATACTACTCACTGCCCCCCCTACTTTATATTGCCCCCTCCCCCATATACTGCTCCCTCCCTCTGTATACTGCTCACTGTCATCCATATACTGCTCCCCCCACTGTATACTGCTCACTGTTTCCCCCCCAATGTATATTGCCCACTGCCCCCCCATATACTGCTCACTGCTCCCTCCCAACTCTGTACTGCTTAGTGACCCCTCCTCTCCCATATACTGCTCCCCTGTATACTGCTCACTGCTCCTTCCATATACTGGTCACTGCTCCCCCCCTGCATACTAATCACTGCTCCCTCCCCCATTGTATACAGCTGCTCCTCTCTGTATACTGCTCACTGCTCCCCCCCCCCCGTAAACTGCTCCTCCTCACACTTTACTGCTCACTGCTCCCCCCCACTGTATACTGCTCACTGCCCCCCCCCCGTAGACTGCTCTCCCCCCACACTATATACTGCCCACTGCTCCCTCTCCCACTCTGTATTATGCCCACTTCTGCCCCCCCTCCTATATACTGCTTACTGCTCCCCCCCACTGTATACTTCCCACTGCTCCCTCCTGTATACTGCTCACTGCTCCCTCCTGTATACTGCTCACTGCTCCCCCCACACTGTAAACTGTTAACTGCTCCCCTCCTCTGTCCCCCCCCCACTGTATACTGATCACTTCTCCTCCCCCACTGTATATTGCTCCCCCCCACACTGGATACTGCTCACTGCTCCCCCCCCACACACTGTATAATGGTGGAGCTTCAGGGGTCTCAAATGCAGCCTCCCTGTCAGTAGGGCGGGGTACCAGGGGGGTGCTACAGAACCCCCAAAATATCACTAGCACCCATTGGCTGAACTATCAGGGTCTCAAAGGTCACACTTGGAACTGGGCTCCAGCATTCCACCACTGCAAGGGGCCCCACTGCAGAATGTGTAAATGGCTCCTGCATTAGGACCTTAATAAAGAGCCCTGCAATGGAAGAAAAGGGTCCCCGGATCAGTGGGAAGAACCCCAGAGGGAAGGCCCCGAGACCAAAGGTCAGGGGAGACTTTCATGGTTTCTAGCACCGTGGCCCTGAAGGTTCTAGTTACGCCTCTTCTCCTATCCATCTTCTTCCTGCTGCCCTGGTCCCCTGTCCTCTCTCCTGGTTCCCCTGTGCTCTCTCCAGACCGCTGTGTGTTCTCTCCTGGACCCCATCTTCACACACAGCCATGTTCCCCCTTCCCCTCTCTTGTCAGCTGCTGCAGGGGATCTGGGCTGCTCAGTCGAAAATGCCCGGGCCTATTTTTTTCCCAGTCCAAGAAGGAACTGTCCCTCAAAAGTGTCAGGCATCTGAGGGTCCTCTTGAGCTTTTGGAGTTGACCTGGTAACCTGGTCACTTTGCAATTATGATGATTTTGAGTATAATGGTTTATGAGTATATTTTGGTGTTTCTATTAAAGTTTTATACTCCGGTAATGTACTAGGCTGGTGCACCCTTTCTTCCATTGTTTTTGTAGTCTACATTTGGGTTCCCCCCTGACCCTTAGAGGGCAGCAAGGCCTGTGTGGGAGATGGATGCCTAAAGACCTGTACTGTTCACATCATCACACAATTCTTGAGCACAGGGGACTTTCTCTGTTTTTCCTTTGGTTTTATTTCCTGGCTCTAAACACTGCTAAAAGTGTATGTGTGCCTTGACACAAAGGCTCTTATGGAGGGATGTTTGGAATCAGGAAAAAAAATGCCTGATGCCCCTAAAAGCATCAGCCAAAATATTCTGTGTGCATGAGGACTAGTGCGGTGGCTGCAGCAAAAAGGTGAAGTTACCCTTCCACTACAGGATCAAAAGTGAACTCAGGACAACCTGTAAAAGAAGAGGCAATATACCAGTACTTATCTTTTGGGCAACCCATGTGTTTAAATGCTGTTGTTTTGCTGCTCTTTGACAGCTACAGTTGTTCAATAGATGTTGTGACACACGAGCCAGTGAGAGCCCCATAGCGTGTGATGGAAGGAGTCGGTATACACATCAGGAGTATGGAAATACTTCGGCAGTCAGGGAGCATCAACACATGGCTTTCGGAAAAGTAAGTGTAGTACCTCTCCTTGTACAGGGTGTGCTGATTTCACTTTTAAATACGTAAATTAAGTGCAATAGAATTCTTGTGTCAGAAGGCAATCATTCATTCTAACTCGAATTACAGCTATATCATTATTGTGGTACACTGACAGATTACAAAGATGGGGGAAATTAAACAATTGCGTCTTGTGCCATTAAAGCGGTTCTTCGCTCATACAGGCGTACCTCGGTTTACGAACGCCACGGTTAATGTAATTTTCGGTTTACGAATAAAAATCCATTGAAAATAATGCCTCGGTTTATGAATTTTTTTCGCAATGAGAACGGATTAATTTGTTTTCAATGCATTTATGAATTTTTTTAATCATGTCCCTGTACAGTACTGTGCCTTTAAAGTGCACTTTATAAAGAGTTTTGAACAGATAAGACTTTTTTTTTTACTTTTTTCTGACCTCCGGAACGGATTAATTGGTTTTCAATGCATTTACACCTTTCTTTTTAATCATTTCCCTTTATGCCTTTAAAGTGCACTCTATAAAGAGTTCTGAACAGATAAAACTTTCTTTGGCTTTTTTTCTGACCTCCGGAATGGATTAATTGGTTTTCAATGCATTTACAAATTAATTTTTAATCATGTCCCTGTACACTGTAACAATGGGTATAAGTGAGCGCTAAAAAACAAAGCCGCTGAACACAAAAGGCACCAAAAAAACCTCCAAAGATTCACATATAAAGAAAGTGCAGCGCTTGTACATTAAAACATGCAAAAATATCAAAGTGCAAGAATATGTCACTGCAAAATGCAGGTCGGGTATAGTTATACTGCCCCTTATGAGTCTCAATATGTCACACAAATATAGTTCACAATCTCCCAGTGAGTTAGGTGAGGTGAAGGATCAGATGGATCCCTGTTGACACGTAGTGAAAATCAAAAGGTGATATGTGGTGATATCCAAAACTGATAAAAGATTGTGCACTCACCAGATGCACAACCAATATGCGCATGTAAGAGATAACCCCTCTTAAGGTATGGTTCCAGGATTCATCAAGGACAAGATCTGGTCAAACTCTGCGTAGTAGACCCTCCGCTGTCATGCATGGCTCTGTCCCCTATTCCACTTTATTCTGCCGGTAATTGGAAGCTCACCAGAGAGCCCCAAAAAGAAACAAGGAGGCCAGAATAGCGTGATACCGCTTAAACATGCGTGCGTTTATTTCAGCAAAAAAGGGTATGGTAAAAACAATACTGACCAGACAAGAAAGTTGACCGCCGGGACCCCAGTGGTGCCGGCGGTGGTAAATGTCACTGTGCCGCAGTTCCTCCCTTAGGGGCATCTGGTGAGTGCACAATCTTTTATCAGTTTTGGATATCACCACATATCACCTTTTGATTTTCACTACGTGTCAACAGGGATCCATCTGATCCTTCACCTCACCTAACTCACTGGGAGATTGTGAACTATATTTGTGTGACATATTGAGACTCATAAGGGGCAGTATAACTATACCCGACCTGCGTTTTGCAGTGACATATTCTTGCACTTTGATATTTTTGCATGTTTTAATGTACAAGCGCTGCACTTTCTTTATATATGTCCCTGTACAGTATTTATGCCTTTAAAGTGCACTTTATAAAGAGTTTTTAACATATAAAATACTTTTTTTTTTACTTTTTTCTGACCTCCGGAATGGATTAATTGGTTTTCAATGCATTCCTATGGGAAACCGCGTTTCCTTTTACTAATTTTTCGCAATAAGAAAAGTCCAGCAGAAAACATTAAATTCGTAAACCGTGGTATGCCTGTATTTTAAACTTAGGCTCATCCTAATGTTCACCCTTAGTGTTGTAATAATTGGGTATTAAAACTTTTTTATTTTGTCTTGATGTACCTCTTTTTGTTTGTTTCCCTATTCTATTATTTTCAATTCTACGCTATTCTTTTCTATTCTATTCTAATCTGTTCTATTCAAATTCATTCTAGTCGAATTTCGGAAGACAGTTATATTTTATTCTATTCTATCATTTTTTTCTATTCTTTTCTATTTTCTATTCTATTCTTTATTATTGTTTTCTATTCTATTATGTTCTATTCTAATCTATTCAATTCAAATTCAAATTTATTCTTTTCAATATTCTTTCTATTTTATTCTATTCTATTGTTGATTCTATTCTTTTCTAATCTATTTAAATTGAAATTTATTCTACTGGAAATTCTAATTTCAGAAGATGGTTATATTCTATTGTTTTTTAAAATTCTATTCTATTCAAATTTATTCTATTGGAAATTCTAATTCCGGAAGACAGTTATATTCTTTCTATTTTATTCTATTTTGTTGTGTTTTCTAGTCTATTATATTTGATTCTTTTATATTCTATTCCATTCTGTTTATATTCTATTCTATTATTTTAGTGTATATTCTATTCTAATCTATTATTTTCTGTTCTATTCTTTTCTATTGTATTCAAATTTGAGTTTGCTCTCTTTGAAATTAAGAAGACAGTTGTATTCTATTTGATTCTATTCTAATCTATTCTATTATTTCTATTTTCTATTTCATTCTTTTCTAGTCTATTCTATTCGAATTTCAGGGGACAGTTATATTCTATTCTATTGTTTTTTATATTCAATTCTATTTTTTTATTCTATTATTTTATATTCTATTCTAATCTACTTGAATTTCGGAAAACAGTTATACTCTTTCTATTTTATTTTATTCTTTTGTTTTTTCAATTTGATTCTGTTCTTTTCTATTATATTCTATTGTTTTTCTATTCTATTGTTTTTAATTCTATACTATTCTTTTATTGTCTAGTCAATTATTTTCTATTCTAATCTATTCTATTCTTTTATGTTCTATTATATTCTTTTCTAATCTATTCTGTTTGAATTCGAATTTACTTTAGTCAAAATTCGAATTTTGGAAGACAGTTATATTCTTTCTATTTGATTCTATTCTATTTTTTTTTCTGTTCTATTCTATTATATTGTATTCTATTTTCAATTCTATTCTTTTATTTTCTATTCTGTTCTTTTATTGTCTATTCTGTTCTTTTATTGTCTATTCTTTTATTGTCTATTCTTTTCTATTTGAATCTATTCTACTCTATACTTTTATGTTCTATTCTATTCTTTTCATACTCACATATGATTCAAATTCAATTTAAATTTGATTTGAATTTGATTCAAATTTGAATTTCGTTTCATTTTTTCAGATTTGTTACTAATGTAATTCGGAAATTTGGAGACATCCAAAAAAGAAAAATTTGTGCGAATTTGAATTCGGAATTAAACAAAACGTACAAGTCTAGATGGTTTTAACTCTTTCATTGGCTTTGCTGAATGGCTACAATAAAGTCTGTTGGTATTTTATTTTTAAAAGTATCCCATAACCAAAATTAAGACAGCCAATTAAAAACAACTACGTTGCCCTTTCATACGTTTTTTTTCTTTCTTTTGCAATCTTTTGTAATCATTTTTAATAAATAAATAATTTTCAAAAACATCATAAACAAATGAGTATCTTAACAAGCCAAGAAGTTGGGTTGTTCAGACAATACAGATACATGAGTAATAATACAGCCATTTTTTTTATTTTTATTTTATGTAAATTAAATTAAATTCAGACCCAGCACAGTGTATGCTAAAACTGAAAGAGGCATGGAATGAGCCAATTTTACAGGAGGTATTCCATATGGTAATTATTTTGAAAAGCATAGCACAGCTGCGGATGTTGGTTGCTGGCAAGAGCCTCAATGATGCTCCCACATTCTGGCCCTTTATTACAAAAGATAATTATGAAAAATACTTACATTTTAAAATTGTGAGACTGGATGTGCGTCAGAACAAAAGAAAAAAAGAAAAACTGCCAGAAAACCAGTCTATAATTTTCTGCACTGAAGTCTTACCAACATTGTTAGCCTGGCCTGCTGGACTATAGAACTCTGTCCTAGTCCAAATGCATACTCTGATTTCTTTACCAGCAAAATAGGGCTACTGCCTTGACTCCCAAGAGCCTGCCCAGGTCTGTGCTTAGGGAAAGGGCCCTTTGGTTAGTTCTGGGGGAGGGGGGCATTGCCTATGTCAATAGGAACCCTGCTCCCAACAGCTGCCTCTGCAAGAATTTTTCAAGCTTGGTTATAATGCCAGAGGGAGTAATACAAACATTTTCTCACTACTGGAACAAAGTAAAATAAAAATAATAATCCCAGAACCTGCTCTAGAGTGGTACAGGAAGGCTGGGGGCAAATTAGGCACATGGATATACACTTTAAGATGACCCCTTCAGGATGGTGTAGAGGTATATTCACATACTCCATAGCTATTGCTTTGCTTGTGAGGGCTAAAGGTATCTAAAAACTTTTTGGGTATTTTCAAACTTTTGACTTACCATTATTATTATTTATTATACAGGATTTATTTAGCAGATTGCGCAGTGCTTTACAAAATGAAGGTAGACATTACAGTTACAATACAATTTGGTACAAGAGGAAACGGAGGGCCCTGCTCATTAGAGCTTACAATCTAATTATTATACAGGATTTATATAGCGCCAACAATTTGTGCAAAGGGGGACAGTACAATACAGTTCAGTATACAAGTTATAGGAGGGAGCTTACAATCTAAAGGAAGGGGAGGTGGTAAAAAAGGTGATAGCTGCAGGGGATGATCTCATGGATGTGACTCAAGTACAGTTCTTAGGTGGAGGTGGGGTAGGCTTCCCTGAATTTTCAAAGATCTCCTAAAGACAGAGTGGGGGCTGACTGGAAATACTGGGATAGGGAGTGCCAGAGGATGGGAGAGGTTCTGGAGAAGTCCTGGAGGCGAGCATGAGAGAAGGTGACAAGGTAGCTAGAGAGCAAGATGTCTTGGGAGGAACGGAGCTGGCGATTTGGAAGATATCTGCTGATGAGGTTGGTGATGTAGCTAGGGGCAGTTTTGTGGATGGTTTTGTATGTTGTGGTTAGTATTTTGAATTTTATACATTGTATTTAAAGCTGTAATTGCTTTGCCTCCTGTGCCTCAATCAGTTCTAAACTATGTTTTTAGTTCACTGTTTTATTCTTTTCCAGTCTAAGTGCCAGGATTTTAGAGTAAATATTTAAATCCAAGTTTATCAAGGCTATATTGCAGTATCTCTCACATTGGCAGCAATATGATGTTTGCCACAGTCATTTTATCCATGGAAAGAAAATGCAAATTAATTTTATCAACAATCTGTAAAAAAAATATTGAGTTAGCTCTTCAAATAAAGTCAAATAAAAAGAAACTGCATGGCCACGTGGACCTGGACATTTTCCTTTTTTCATAAAATGAAGTAAAATTCTACACAAAACTAAAAAAAACCTTGGAAAGTTAAAAAGATAAAAAAGACTAGACAGGTTCTAAATGTAGGTGTTATTTTTCTATTCTAACTTTAAAATAGCTTTATTATTAATTAATTAAACTAACTATTACTAACCACTTGCCTACCAGGCACTTATACCCCCTTATTTACGAGGCCAATTTTCAGCTTTCAGCACTGCCGCACTTTGATTGACAATTGCGCGGTCATGCAACATTGTACCCATATGAAATTTTGATCATTTTTTTCTCACAAATAGAGCTTTCTTTTGGTGGTATTTAATCGCCACTGGGCGCTTTACTTTTTGCGCTATAAATAAAAAAAGTGCAAAAAATTTGAAAAAAAAAAAAAGTTTCTTTGTTTCTATTATACAATTTTTCAAACAGGTAATTTTTCTCCTTCACTGATGTGTGTTGATGAGGCAGCACTGATGGGCACTGATAGGCGGCACTGATGGGCACTGATAGGCAGCACTAAAGGGCACTGATAGGCAGTACTAATGAGGTGGTACAGATAGGCGGCACTGATAGACAGCACTAATGAGGTGTCACGGATAGGCGGCACTAATATGCAGCACTGATAGGCGGCACTGATAGGTGACACTGATGATGGGTACTGATAGATGGCACTGACTGGCATCACTGCTGGGCACTGACTGGCGGCACTGACTGGCACAACCCATGGGCACTGACTGGTGGCACTGCTGGGCTGCACTGGTGGTTGGCACTGGTGGGCAGCACTGGTGGGTGGGCACAGGTGGGTGGCACTGGTGGGCACAGGTGGGTGGGCACAGGTGGGTGGCACTGCTGGGCACAGGTAGGTGGCACTTCTGGGCACAGGTGTGTGACACTGCAGAGTGGCACAGGTGGGTGCACTGCTGGGCACAGGTGGGTGATCTGCTGGGCACAGGTGGGCGGAGCTAGTGGGCGCACTGCTGGGCACAGGTGGGCGGAACTTGCGGGTGGCACTGCTGGGCACCGATCATCAGGGCACTGATCATCAGTGCCCTGATGATCGGTGCCGATCCCCGCTGTGACAACTGCAGGTTCTCGGCAGTAGTTTCCTCACGATCTGACAGCGTGAGGAAAGTGCAGCCGAGAACCGGCACTTGCATTTCCCTCTGATCAGCGTGTCATTGGACACCGCTGATCACGTGGTAAAAGGCTGCTGTGATTGGCCTTTTACCACATCACGTGATTAGCTGTGTCCGTAGGACACAGCGATCATGGAGATCGCCGGGTGCGCGCCCCCTGGGGCGCACAGGAGAGCGCGTTCTGGGAGGACGTCATATGACATCCACTCAGAACTGGCCGGCCGCAGTGTAGCCGTCCTTCGGCTATCTGCGGTCGGCAGCTAGCTAATGCACCACATTAACTAATCCAACAAATATAGTATATAACTATGTTTTTGCTAGTTGGCGAAACTATCCAGTTAACATTATTATTGTATAATATTAATCGCATATGTAAAATGTATGTAAAAGCCAAATATTTTTTTTTCCCATTCTGGATAGAATGTGGAAGGGTTAGGTTCCATGTACACGGGACATTTGGAAAACACTTCTGAACAATGGAAACTGATTGCTGGAAAGCGTAGGTTAAAAAACATCTGTTTAGCCGAGCTTGCATACCGCATTTATGCGCGTTAAGAGCATTTGCGTTTAGAAGTGTTTTTTAAAGATAACCTCAGAAGACCTTCCAAAATGCCCAGAATGCACTGAAAGACAGTAAAAAATAACTATTTCAGATATTTTGAGAGAAATAGAGAGAGCAGAAGCAGAGAGAGAGCAGTATGTGTTGAGATTACCTGTCTTTTCTGGTTGTATTCATTATGGATCCCATCATGAGCATTATGCGGCACGTTCTACCAATTTTTCCTTCACACAAAACCTGGAACTGACTGCGTTGGTCCATTTGAATACATGGAAAATGCTTTGCATGCATTTCTGATGATGAAAAAAGGCTCTGGACAGCATCTGGATATGGAACAGTTAAAAAATGCTTCTAAACACAAATGGTTATAAACGCGGTAACAAGCGTTTGGCATTTGAAATGCTGATAAAATCTACTTCTGAACGCAAGTTTGGTGCGTTAAAAAAAACGACTGTAAACTCAACTGCCTGTAAACAACATAGTGTACGTGGGCACAGGAAAACATTAGGGAGCGTTCAGGGGCTGCTGAAAAAAACGCTGAACAGCTCCTAAATGTGAGTTTATCAGCTGCAGTGTACATGAGCCCTTAGAAACCCTGCTGGGTTTTTATTGCTGTCTGTGTCCCTGCTATGGAGATTCAGCCTCACTATTAGTCCTAGTGACTACTGTCCTGGTACAGAAACTGATAGGAAATTCAAAATGTTGGAGTTGTCATAGAAACAGGAGGAAATCTACTAGGTAAACCTGTAAACACACCTGAACCTTGCACTCTGTATGTACCACATTCCTGAATCCTGCACTCTTTATATACACACCTGAATCCTGCACTCTGTACGTAACGCACTCCTGAATCCTGCACTCTGTATGTACACATCTGAACTTTGCACTCTGTACATAATGCACTCCTGAATAATGCACTCTGTATGTACACATCTGAACCTTGCACTCTGTACGTAACGCACTCCTGAATCCTGCACTCTATATGTACACACCTGAATCCTGCACTCTGTATGTACACACCTGAATCCTGCACTCTGTATGTACACACCTGAACCTTGCACTCTGTACGTAATGCACTCCTGAATCCTGCACTCTGTATGTACACACCTGAACCTTGCACTCTGTGCGTAATGCACTCCTGAATCCTGCACTCTGTATGTACCTACCTGAACCTTGCACTCTGTACATAATGCATCCCTGAATAATGCACTCTGTATATACACACCTGAACCTTGCACTCTGTATGTACCACATTGATGAATCCTGCACTCTTTATATACACACCTGAACCTTGAACTCTGTACGTACCGCACTCCTGAATCCTGCACTTTGTATGTACACACCTGAATCCTGCATTCTGTATGTACATACCTGAACCTTGCACTCTGTATGTACCGCATTCCTGAATCCTGCACTCTGTATATACACACCTGAACCTTGCACTCTGTACATAACGCACTCCTGAATCCTGCACTCTGTATGTACATACCTGAACCTTGCACTCTGTACGTACTGCATTCCTGAATCCTGCACTCTGTATGTACAAACCTGAACCTTGTACTCTGTACATAATGCACTCCTAAATCCTGTACTTTGTATGTACACACCTGAACCTTGCACTCTGTGCATACCGCATTCCTGAATCCTGCACTCTGTATGTACATACCCGAACCTTGCACTCTGTGTGTACCACATTCCTGAATCCTGCACTCTGTATGTACTGTACATACCTGAACCTTGTACTCTGTACATAACTCATTCCTGAATCCTGCACTCTGTATGTACACATTTGAACCTTGCACTCTGTACATAACTCATTCCTGAATTCTGCACTCTGTATGTACATACCTGAACTTTGCACTCTGTACGTACTGCATTCCTGAATCCTGCACTTTGTATGTACACACCTGAACCTTGCACTCTGTATGTACCGCATCCCTGAATCCTGCACTCTGTATGTACACACCTGAACCTTGCACACTGTACGTAATGCACTCCTGAATCCTGCACTTTGTATGTACACACCTGAACTTTGCACTCTGTACATAATGCACTCCTGAATCCTATACTTTGTATGTACACTCCTGAACCTTGCGCTCTGTGCGTACCGCATTCCTGAATCCTGCACTCTTTATGTACACACCTGAACCTTGTACTCTGTATGTAATGCACTCCTGAATCCTGCACTTTGTATGTACACTCCTGAACCTTGCACTCTGTGCATACCGCATTCCTGAATCCTGCACTCTGTATGTACACACCTGAACCTTGCACTCTGTACATAATGCACTCCTGAATCCTGCACTTTGTATGTACACTCCTGAACCTTGCGCTCTGTGCATACCGCATTCCTGAATCCTGCACTCTTTATGTACACACCTGAACCTTGCACTCTGTACATAATGCACTCCTGAATCCTGCACTTTGTATGTACACACCTGAACTTTGCACTCTGTGTGTACCGCATCCCTGAATCCTGCACTTTGTATGTACACACCTGAACCTTGCACTCTGTGTGTACCGCATTCCTGAATCCTGCACTCTGTATGTACATACCTGAACCTTGTACTCTGTACGAAATGCACTTCTGAATCCTGCACTCTGTATGTAGATACCTGAACCTTGCTGTCACGTACCTGATAGGAGACTGAATTGACAAGGTCGGCCTCACTTGTGTCACTAGCCCTGACCCCGCTGAGGTTGGAACAGAGGGAATCTAGGGACCAGGGGGACAAGAGCGCCAGTGTTGTTGCTTGCGGCTCTTGCAGATGATTGCCTGGAAAGGCAGTGTATCCTCTGATTAGAATACTGTAGTAGCAGACAGAGCAGGTTCTGGGTAATGCCTGATGTGCAGCAGAGCAAGTAGGTAGCCAGGACACAGAACAGGAGCAGAATCAAAGGAAGCCAAAGTCATCAACAGTAGGGCAGCGAGGTACAAAATCAGTAGGAGAAGCCAAGGTCAGGAGCAGAGCCAAAGTCAGGAACCAGGAGCAGGAGAGTAATCAGAGTTGGGTCAGGAACAAGTCGGGTCAGCACCAAAGGAATCGCACAGGAAACAAGCAGGACACTGGGGGAAGCTGAAGACCAGTCAGCACTGAATGATCTTCTTGTTCCCTGACATTGCACCCCCATGGGCAGCCTCCGGATGCCCATTATGGCTCGTTTCTCAGGATGACGACGGTAGGCTCGAACTATCCGTGGGGCATGGACATTAGTGGATAGTTCCCAGGAGTTATCCTCTGGTCCGTAACCCTTCCATTTGATGAGGAACTGGGTCTGTCCGCCCCTTTTCCTACAGTTCAGAATAGCCTCAACCTCATACACTTTGTTCCCTTTGACCAGCAATGGCATAGGCTCTTCCGGATTCCGATGGGGAAACCCACTTGGAATGTGTGGCTTCAACAAGGAGCAATGGAATACTGGGTGAATCATCAAGTTTTTAGGTAATTCTAGTTCAAGTGCTACAGGGTTCATCTTTCTCTTGATAGAAAATGGTCTCAGAAAACTTGGATTAAGCTTCCTTGATGGACAACTTAGTTTCAGGTTGGCCGTGGATAGCCAGACTTTGTCCCCTTGTTTCAGTTCCAGGTTACCCCTTCTTTTCCTATCAAAAAATTTCTTGTTGCTCGCCTGAGCTTCAGAAATTGTCTTTTGTAGGATTTTGCCGTTCCTCCTGAGGAATGCCATCCTTTCTTGTACTGCCGGCACAGTGGCCTCTACTGGTATTTCTGGAAGAAAGGTGGGGTGGTATCCGTAGTTAGAGAAACATGGAGATTGCTTGGTAGCGGAATTGATGGAATTGTTATAGATGAATTCTGCTAAGGGAAGGAGCGAAGCCCAGTCGTCTTGTGAATACGAGGAGAAGCATCAGAGGTAATGCTCCAGAGTTTGGTTTGTCCTCTCCGTCTGTCCATTTTTTTGAGGATGGTAAGCAGATGAGAAGCGTAACCTGATCTCTAATGCCTCACACAGAGCTTTCCAGAATTTAAATGTAAACTGCACTCCCCGGTCAGATACAATATTCAGGGAAACGCCATGTAATCTTACGATTTCCTTGATGAAAATGGAGGCAGTTTCTGTGGACGATGGAGTCCCTTTCAAGGGGATAAAATGAGCCATCTTAGACAGGCAATCAATCACTACGAAGATAGTGGTAAATCCTTCCGATGGTGGCAGTTCGACGATAAAATCCATTGAGATCATGCTCCAGGGTTTTTCCGGTACGGGCAAGGATTCCAACAGGCCCGAAGTCTTGGCTTTATCAGATTTATTTCTCAGGCAGACTGTGCAAGATCTTACATAGTCCTGGCAATCCTTCACTGTGTTTGGCCACCAGAAAGAACGGGAAACCAACTCAGAAGTTTTGTGAATCCCGAATATGACCTGCTAGTGGATGGTCATGACATCGCTAGAGAACAAGAGTCCGGAGTTCTTTGGACACAAAGATCTGCTCCTTGTGGAAGTACAGACCATCCTTTAATTGCAAATGCATATTTATGGGAGGTGGATGACTATTCATGGCTTCCTTAATCTGCATGACAAGGTCCGTCTGAAGGAGTAAGATGTTTTTGGCAGGCAGGATTGTGTCGGGTTCAGGCTGCACAATTGGGTCGGGGAACATACGGGAGAGTGCATCAAGCTTGCCATTCTTAGATCCAGGATGGTATGTCAGATGGAAGGTGAAACGAGAGAAAAATAGTGCCCATCTAGCTTGTCGTGGCCTCAGGCGTTTTGTCGTTTTCAGGTATTCGAGATTTTTATGGTCTGTGAAGATGAGAATGGGATGAGATGCACCTTCCAGTAAATAGCGCCATTCTTCCAATGCTGCCTTAATGGCGAGTAATTCTCTGTCTCCCACGTCATAGTTCCTTTCAGAAACACTCAATTTCCGGGAGAAAAATGCAACAGGGTGCAGAAGGGATTTGAGTCCCTGTCTTTGGGATAATATGGCTCCAACTGCGTTTTCCGAAACATCAACTTCGAGGACAATAGCGAGAGCAGGGTCCGGATGCTTCAGAATGGGTGTGGATGTGAACATAGCCTTTAATTGCTCGAAGGTTGTTTGAGCTTCAGGAGTTCATTTAAAGGGGGTATGCTGTCTGGTAAGCTGCGTTACTGGTGCGATAATTCCAGAGAAATTCTTGATACATTTTTTATAAAAGTTAGCAAATCCTATAAAGTGCTGCACTGCTTTCCTGTCTCCTGGGATGGGCCATTCTAAGACGGCGGACACCTTTGGGGGGTCCATAGAGATGCCCTCAGAAGTGATCACTAGCCCAAGGAACTGGATGGATTGCCTCTCAAAATCACATTTCTCGGCCTTTGCGTATAATCTGGTTTTGTGTAGCGAATTGTGCATCCATAAAGCAGCTACAGGCACCTGAGTCTATAATGGCCGGGACCCTGATTGTCCTTTCGGCCAGTTGTAGCTGCAGATGAAAGGAGAGATGTGCTCGATTTGCCTCTTGAGGGTGCATCATGTGAAAACAAGATGGTTACTGCTTGGCGAATGTCCCCCAGTTGTGAGGCCTCCCTTTCAGACTCCATCATGGCTGACTGGTACTGTCACGTACCTGATAGGAGACTGAATTGATGAGGTCAGCCTCACTTGTGTCACTAGCCCTGACCCCGCTGAGGTTGGAACAGAGGGAGTCTAGGGACCAGGGGGACAAGAGCGCCAGTGTTGTTGCTTGCGGCTCTTGCAGATGATGGCCTGGAAAGGCAGTGTATCCTCTGATTAGAATACTGTAGTAGCAGACAGAGCAGGTTCTGGGTAATGCCTGATGTACAGCAGAGCAAGTAGGTAGCCAGGACACAAGGTCAGGAGCAGAGCCAAAGTCAGGAACCAGGAGCAGGAGAGTAATCAGAGTCGGGTCAGGAACAAGCCGGGTCAGCACCAAAGGAATCGCATAGGAAACAAGCAGGACACTGGGGGAAGCTGAAGACCAGTCAGCACTGAATAAATAGCCCACCCAGCGCCGACAGGCATGCCTGGGTCCTAGTGCCTGCCCGTTCCATCATTGGCGACAGGTGCACCTGGGTCCTAGTGCCTGCCCATTCCGTCATTGGTGACAGGCACTCCTGGGTCCTAGTGCCCACCTTCCTGTATACCTTGTCGGGATCAAATCTGGTGAATGTGGATTGTACTGGAAGGTGATCACGGAGTATGATGTGGTGATATAATTTAAAGAGCACATTTCGTTTTGACACCGTTTTCTATTGGAGCACTTAATCACCATTTATTTGGGACAGTGGACTTTTTATTACTTTATTATTAATCGTTTGATTTTTGACCTGTATTATTTATTATACTTAAGTGTGATGGGTCTTTTACCTTGTGAGCAGCAGCATTGATTATTTGAGTATATTTGTCACATGAGCAAGGGTTATTTATTGTTTTTTTAGGTATCTAGAAAGTCCAATTATGAGTGGGTAGAGGAAATCTATTTCCTTGCACTAAAAATCTCTTGCAGTAAGAGTCAGCAAGGTATGTATGCCTTACATTATGGGGGGGTGGTATATAAAGCAGAACAAGGCAAGAAGTCAAACCTCGAACCCTACAGAGGGATAGCTATTGTTGACATACAGCGAACAGCCACCAGATGGAAACCTGTTGGCAATAAAGCCTTGGAGGTGGAAGACTGGATCCAAGAAGGGGAGTAAACAATCCATACATCCAAGCTACAATAAATGAAATGGATAACAGGGAGAAAAAACAAAAACAGGATTATATTGACCCACATTACCTGCTTAGGTAAAAAGTTCCCATAAGGATTACTTTTTTTTTAAACTAAATATATTGCCATATCTGAAAAAATCGGGCAACACATAAGCAGGTGGATTTAGGAGTAGCCCCCACTGAGGAAGCCAAGGTCCATTGCAGGGGATGCGGGTTCCTTCTTTGTTCCCCTCTTGGGTTGGTTAAATTAAAGATAAATCAAGGGATATCCTTTGTCCAAAGTCATAGTGTGCCCCTGGTCATCCTCAAGTTCACCCTGTCCAAAACCCTGTGCACACCAATTTCAGGAGTAGGGTGCTACCCTTGTAATGGATCCCAGATGGCCTCCACCTATTTGCAAACAAGTCAATGACAGTATTCAAACTCATTCAAGTATAATACAGCTTTATTGATGGAAGTGGTAAGGTCAATAGGGTCTTATATATTTCTGATCCCCTAATTAAAGTTACCTCTGTCAAAACCGCAAGACTGCAGGATCGAGAACACAGATGTCACAAAAAAAGTCTTAGCTGGGGCAGAAGTGGAGAGTCCAGCGCAAAGGCCCAGGTGGGATGGGTATATGACTGGAAAGAGGTCTGAAGCAAAATGAGTGGTGCAGCTAAACAGTGGCCACCAGAGGCCCCAGATTTAATGGTCAAAGGATGCACTGGTATCGTTCAGATACAAGAAACTGTTAAAGTGGATCTAAAGTCTAAACATTTTTACTTTAAAGCAGGACTTTACCCATAACTAATGAACAAATAATGTTCTTCAGCAAGAAACATACTGTACATTCCATATTAATAATTATGCTACCAAAATAAGTCTATGCTGTAAAGTGCCTACAGCATCATGCCTGTTTCTTCTTGCTGGAGGCTGCCATTTTGTTGAAGCCCAGAGCCCCTGAGCAGCAGTAAATCTTAAGGCTGTCTGCAGATTGGCTGATTCTACATTTTAGGAATATTGCTGAAAAATAGAGAGTGACTCAGCATGTGCAAACCAGGGTGAGACATCATATTACTGGATTTTAAACAGTATAGACAATTCTTTTTAAAGTTTTCGTTTTATACCTGCAGAAGGGGCTAGCATGAAGTGATGAAGGGACCAATCAGGACTTAATTGTCTGACTAAAGTTATATTTAATGCATTCCCTGCAAAGCGAAAACATTTCCACTACTTGATTCTTCCCCCCACCAAACACTTATCTAACTCCTCTCTCGATCCAGCACTGTGTCCTTCTGCACTGCTCTCTTCCTCTTCTCACAGGACACACTGAGAGCAGAGGGAGCCATTGGCTTCTGCTGCTGTAAGTCAAATCTTGTGAGGAGGGAGCGGGGAGCATGGTCAAGCTGTGCTGTGTGTGTCTCTATGAAAGCACATAGTCAGGCTCAGGAGTGTGCCTGCACTGGTGCCCCCTCAGTGCACGGCTTGCTGAGGTAACACTTGGAGAAGAGGAGGCCAGATGGGCCAACGCAGCAATATACAGTGTAATGGAGGTAGGCCCACAGTCTCTGCTTGAGTATTTATGCCAAGTCCACATCTCAGTAAAGTCTCAATGAAATTGTAGGGCTTTGGTTGAATGGAAGCATATATTAAAAAGTGAAAAATTACATATCTGAGTCGCAGATGCTGGTTACTATAATTTATGTGGAATATTGCATCCGTCAACCAGGCAAGCTCAGATTTCAAAGAGAATTCCTTTACTGGGTACCCACCAGTTTTGCAGTGAACAGGTCTGCAATGGTGATAGTGATGATAGGCAGCTAAAATTCCTAGTACCGTTCCAGTACCAAGATGAACAGGATCTTGAGTAGTTCATAGAAATTGTGTGAGGGGAGATTTAGAGGTGCTGATCTACGTTATCTCGACCTGCAGAGGATACGGACATGCAGTGAGAAAGCGATGTGATGCCTCCTCACTGTCTGCTTTAATCCCATTTTTTCTGATATTAGTGGGGAGTTTGCAGCACTTCCCCATTGACTTGCATGTGTAGCATTTGGCAGGCTTGGCACCCACTGAGTGGTTTATGTCAGGTCAACTTTGCCTAGGCATGAAGCATCGTGAGCACTGCATGTAAACATCCCTGTCCACTGCCTATTGCAGCCTAAGGCCTAAGTCTTCCTGCATCCGGACAATGCTTGTGTGGCCTTCATAGGTGGCAGAAAGGCAAAACAAGAACCACTCCATGGAAGCAATGTGTTGTACAGACAACCTCCAGGAGAGGATACAGGGTCTTTTTTTTGCTTATGGTTATGCTGTACAGTTCCTGAAATATCTTGACTTCTAACCCATTGAAGGTGAGTGTTTCCTTCTCTCTAGCTTTCTGAATCATCGTCTCCTTCACTTAAAGCCAACAAAACAGCAGAAGATATCAAATGGAGGATCTGTTCTCTTTATGCGTAATCAAAAGGCCCGGTGACTGGAGCACCTGAAAAATCTGATGAGGTTTAAATGACTCCAGAAGGCCTCGGATTTGGGAGTGTCACGTAACTTGGTTGGAGGCTGAGTTGATGAGAGGGTTTCCCCTGCGGCTCTCGTCCGAGCACCCCTGAATGTGGTGACAGAGGTACAGGGTTCAAAGAGGCTCAAAGAGGCTTGGGTGCTGGTAGCTTGGTAGCAGGTGAATGCCAGAGTCAAAGACGTAGTCAAGGTGAGCCAGGGTCATATACGGTGAGACAGCAGTGTAGTCAAGAAGCACATTTAGGTCAGTACCAGGAAGGCTCATGTACACGGAAGCTGATAAACTCACTTTTAGCAGCTTTTCTGCATTTTTTTTCAGCAGCCCGTGAACTCTCTCTAATGTTTTCCTATGTGTCCATGTAGACATAGTCATTTACGGGCAGTTGAGTTTACAGTTGCTTTTTTGAATGCACCAAACTTGCGTTCCAGAGTAGATTTTATCAGCGTTTCAAACGCCAAATGCTTGTAAATGCTAACCGCATTTATAAGCGTTTGGAAACTTTTTTTAACTCTTCGATTTCCAGATGCCATCCAGAGCCTTTTTTCATCATGAAAAATGCATGCAAAGTGTTTTCCCGGTACTCAAATGGACCTGATACACCATAATTTGAGGTTTCGCATGAAAGAAAATATGTTAATCACTGCTGCAATAATTTCTGCACAGAAATGACCTGGAACACATCCAAACACCACAAAAAAAAGACAGCTAATCTCAACACATACTGCTCTCTCTGCTTCTACTCTATTTCTCTCAAAATGTCTGAAATACTTAATTTGTTACTGTTTTTCAGTGCATTTTTGGCATTTTGGAAAGTTTCCTGATGTTATCTTTAAAAACCGCTTCTAAACGCAAACGCTCATAAACACACATAAACGCGGTATGCAAACGCAGCTAAACAGACGTTTTTTAACCTATGTTTTCCAGCAGTCAGTTTCCATCGTTCAGAAGTGTCCTTTGTACATGGAGCCGAAAGCAGGCAGAGCAAGGTCCAGTAGAAGGCCGAGGTCAGTGCCGGGGAAGCAGGCAAGGAATAGTCAGAGGCAAGCCAAGGTTAGTATCCAGAATCCACAGAGCAAGGTCAGGAACAAGCCGGATCAGCAACAGAAGATCAGTCAGCAAAGTAGGATCACAGGAACAAAGATCATAGGAATGCTGAAGAACATCCATCGATCAGCAAACAGCAGGATTTCCTTTAAATAGACAGCTTGGCGCCAATGTGTGTGGACGTGTGCACCAATGCACGCTGGCACACACAAATGCGCCTATGTGTCAGTGCATGCTGGATACTATCCTGAGCTTATAGCTGCAGGGGAATGAGCATTAGCTGTATTTGTTTCCTGACAATGAGTTTCTGTGGTTGTTTCAGTTGTCCAGGCCCTTGATCTTCCTCTGCATGTTGAATGGGTGAGAATTGTGCTGGTTTGCAACCCATTACAGGTCCCACATGACAAATTCAAGGTGATCTTCCATCTTTTCCACCGCTAACGTTTCTCATGTTATATTCTGTTAACAGTCAGAAACATAAGTATTGCATGTTAACCCAGTCTGAATAGGCCCCAAAGCCAGACAAGCAATTAACAAGAATTTTAAAAGGCAGTCCAAGTATTTTTCTTAGGTCCATAAATACCTACATTTTGATTTCCACATAGTGAAAAAGCTTTGTGAATCGGGTATTAATATTGCAAGGGAAGATTCCAGTGTTAATCAGACACATTTGATAACACTTGATTATACACTTTCTGCTTGAAGTATGCGTTAATGCAGTTTAATGCATCAAGGCCTGAATGTTGTTTCATTGCAGGAAAACAGCTTACTGAGCTTAATACACAGATGAATTACATATGTTTATATGTTTGTGGTTTTAACTTTGAAATTATTTTTGATTCTGAAGAACAAATCTTGTGATTTGTACAAATATGTCCCCATGCGCAGCCAGTAAGATGACACTTCTCTTGTGTTCGAATTTAGGGATTTCTGGATAGTTACATAGTTACGTATTTAGTCTGGTTGAAAAAAAGACACATGTCCATCTAAAAAAAATACAATCCTATATACTGTACATATTCCTATACCCACAGTTGATCCAGAGGAAGGCAAAGATTATCGGAGAACTGAGAAGGGAAACTTTGTCATTTGGTAGGTGAAAACGTAAATATATATTAATTTGAACTGTGTATGTATTTCATAAATGAATAAAAAATGCAGCGCAGCAATATGAACACAAATATAGTGCTAATAATACAAACCGTGCATATATAAATAGTGAAAACAAAAATTGTGTTTGTGACAATAAATATGTGCTACACCAAATGTCTTACCAACCCATACACATAGATACCCATAGAACTGCACATACCAGTGCTGAAATGAATGGCGCATACAAACACCCAACGAAATGTTCATAATAGTGGACTGTCCCTTTAACCACTTCCAGTCTGGACACTTTTACCCCCTTCCTGACCAGGACAATTTTCAGCTTTCAGCGCTATCACATTTTAATGACAATTGCGCGGTCATGCAACACTGTACCCATATTAATTTTTTACCATTTTTTTGAGACAGATTAAACTTTATTTTGGTGGTATTTATTCTCCGCTGGGATTTTTATTTTTTTGCTATGTAAATGAAAATGTCCAAAAATTTTGAAATAAGTGTTTTTCTTATAAAATTTTGCAAATAAATAATATTTCATCATAAATCTTGGCCAAAATTTATTCCATTATCTTTTTAGTAAAAAAATAAATGAGCCAAATTAGTTTGTAACCAAAAATTATAGTTTTTAAACATTTTTTTTTACATTTTTATTTTTTTGATATTATTTTTTATTTTATTTTTTTTACATACTGTCACCCTAGCAGTACAGTGTCACCATGGTGACACCATGGTGACACTGTACTACTTTTGGGTTGGTGATGAAGATTTCTTTTTTTTTTTTTACACTGATTGCTTTTACACCCATATAGAATGTAAAAGCAATCATTTCTCTTTCTCTCTGTCTGCATTCTTGCAGCTATTGAGAAATACTGAGTGAGCTATGATTGGTCACAGCTTGTCACATGGTACAAGGCTGTTGTGAATAGCCTTGTACCATGTGACCTCTGTGATCATTCACAGATTTCACACTTAGTTAGCAATGATGTCAGAAGTGACATCTTGCTTACTACTTTGCATGTGATCACTGATTGGCCAATCAGTGATCACATGATCGTGACTTCATACAGAGGTCCCGTCTGACGATCGTTGTTTCACTGTGACCGGAGGACACAGCGGGCACCGGATCGCAGTGCTGCGCGCTCCCGGGGTGTGCGCACAAGCAGGGTGCGGGGAGGACATTTATAAACAACCACCCGACCCTGCAGTGCCACCGCCCGGCCGTTTATATACAACGGCCAGTCGGGAAGTGGTTAAATCTCAGATATCTTCACGTGTGCTTGTGCGGTTTATCTCTTACCTATCGTGATCCAAATACACCAGCAACAAGTGTCTCATAAATATAGTCTCAAAACAATGGTGAACCGTCCCTTTAAATCCGCTGTACTCCAAGTGGGTCAGTGTGATATAAGGGGTGACACAGGAGCACCATATACATGTATGCAGTAGTGTGATCACACTGACCCACTTGGAGTACAACGGATTTAAAGGGACGGTTCACCATCGTTTTGAGACTATATTTATGAGACACTTGTTGCTGGTGTATTTGGATCACGATAGATAGGAGATATACCGCACAAGCACATGTGAAGATATCTGAGATTTAAAGGGACAGTCCACTATTAAGAACATTTCGTTGGGTGTTTGTATGCGCCATTCATTTCAGCACTGGTATGTGCAGTTCTATGGGTATCTATGTGTATGGGTTGGTAAGACATTTGGTGTAGCACATATTTATTGTCACAAACACAATTTTTATTTTCACTATTCATATACACACGTTTTATATTATTAGCACTATATTTGTGTTCATTTTGCTGCGCTGCATTTTGTATTGATTTCTGGTTTACATGTGGGAACACATTATATGCTAGCCACACTATCTGTTTTGTAGGTCTATTGCGCTGAGAGTTCTCTATACACATTGTGTATGTATTTATTTGCTACACGTCCACAGTAAATGAGTTCTAAGCCAAATCAATATATCTTGTATAAGATTTAACAGGTTAGAGTGTTTTTTTTTTTTTTTTTTTTTGTTTTTTAGTTTGATAGATTAGGGAAGGGTTAGAGTCATTGTAAATTAACATACACTAACGGAACTATTGATAAAAAATATGCTGTGCTAAAGTCTCAAGCATTTGCACAACTAGATGAATAATCCCTGTAATTTGCCTAAAACATTTATTTCCTATTATCATCAGCACCATCTAGTGGCCATAATGCAGCATTTTCCTGAAATGCCTCAATCTGCAAAACATCTCATTACGGCTACTAGATGGAGCTGATGATCATAAAAAATAAATGTATTAGGTAAATTACGGGGATTACTCAGGACAGCTGTGTGAATGCTGGAGATATCTGCACAGTGATTTTTGTTTTTATAAGTAGACCCCTAAGTTTCACCAGATGTTGCCAGAAGAGGTACTTAGTCTGCAATAAATATTGTTTACCATGTTTGAATGTTAGCTTTACATAGCAAATCTGAACTGCTGACCCAAGTTTATAGGTGTGGCAGGAAGCCACATGGTGAATGTATTACTAGATGTTCTGTTTCTGAGGCCCTGTTTGACTGGCCATACACTATACAATTTTCTGCTCAATTTCTGCCCAATTTCCTTAAGATTTACCTTCAACTATGTAGTGCAAGGGCCTGCTTAATTGGATACAACTGAAAGTGTTGTTTAGGTCTGACCTCTTATTATATGGTTTTTGGTAAATCTATAGCAATTTTCTAAAGAAAATTGTATAATGTATGGCCAGTCTTCATATCTGGGCATTTTGCATCACGGGCAGAATTGCCGCAATTCTGCCTGCAATTCCAAAAAGCTCTGCTAAAATGCTAAAAAGAACATTTTGCCCGCAATGAAAAATTGCTGCACAAGTTACTTTCACACTGTACATTAGAACAGCGATTTGCAAATCTTTATTAGAACCCTGTCATGATTTTCCTTCTGTGTCTCATTGGAGAAATTTTCTTTTACTGCCTTTCCTGTAAACATAAAAGGAAATTGAAGGAAATCTGTCCAACATGAGGGAAATGCCCTTTTAGGGCCAGTTTACACTACATGCGTTGCAGTGTTTTTTTTTTCTGCATCCAAAACGCACAGAAAGTAGGTTATATGGTTGTCAATGTCATAGTTCACATCAGGGCTTGCAGATTCAGTGCGTTCTGGTTACAGAAAAAAAAGTAGAACAGGCTGCAATTTTCCTGCACAGAACTGTACTGGAACGCGGTAAAAGCATCAAAAATGCACCGGAACGCACTGCAATGCACCAAAATGCACATGTCCCTATTTACATTGAAGAAAAAGAGAGGTGAAAAAATGCACCGGAACACGTCAAAAACACGCATGCAGAAACGGATCTGGAACGCATCTGGACTGCGTGAACCGGCCATGAAAAAGTTATCACTAGAACAAGTGTCCCCATTGGAGTGACTTCCCTTTATTCCTGTTTTGGTGGCAATGCAACATTTGGGATTTTCACTCACTTTCAGTCCTGATGACAGTGCTAACCAGGGCAAACGAGAATAGAGGCACAGCACAATGGAGACACAGCAATAAAAAATACTGACAAGGTCTCTAAGCATTCTATTCAAAATAATACTCCTCAGCACCCAACATCAAGTGCACGTGCATTATGCTGCCAAAAATTATGTTCTAAAAAAAAAAAACAGATAACCAAGCTGCAGTTTTACCACCCCCCAGCTGCCCACCCAAACAAATATTTTTATAAACTAATGACACTTGCACACTGAACTTCCATGGAAGTTACTGAAACATTTTTTTTTATTAAACTAATAATGAAACTAATAAATATCTACTTATTTGAAGTAAAAGCTGAATTACACGTATGTCAATTTTTACAGTGGTCCATCTTGGAGTATTCTAATAGACCAAATATAACCCTACCAAGGGATGTACTAGGATAGCAAACAATACCCTGGACTAGTAGGTCAAGAGCGGGGCTCACAATAAAAGCTCAAACCCCCCTCCCCCCACAAAAAACCCTCATCCAATGTCCAAGTGGAGTATTTAAAGTGGAGCTCCAGTCTCCCATGTAAAAAATAAAAGTCAGCAGCTACATAAACTGTAGGTGCTGACTTTTAATAAACAGCCACTCACCTATCCTGTACTGTACTTGGCCCAGCAGTTTTCAATCTCTGTTTCTTTCTTCCCGGTGCCAGCATCTTTACTATGGGCACCCTGTCTGCTTCTTCACAGCTTGGTGCCCACTGCGCATGCATGAGCGGCGCTGCGTAATCTGAGTGGTCCAGTAGCCCTCTCAAACCTGTCACAGGTCCAAAAAGACTGCAGGAGGGGGAAGGAGAACTTACGTTCCCAATTGTCTAGGAGGTTGGAGCGGAAGTGGGAGTGGGTACCTGTCAAAATCAGGTACCTGCTCCCCCCTTCTCCCCAAAAGCTCTATTTCACAAACAGGAGCTAGGGAGGAGGCTTTAGAGTGGAAATTCTCCTTTTGTGTGGAGCTCCGCTTTAAAGTCCATATGAGTTTATGGACGTTCATATACAAATTCATACTTTTTTCAGGGTCAGCAATCTCTCTTCCAAATGGTATCTGATCACTTTCCCACCAATACCCTGTAAATAAAAAAGAATAAACACGGGAGAGAAAGTGCCACTGTCTAAGTGTAATATGAGTGGAATATCGTGAAAAGATGAAAGTACTTGGATACTGCATTTCGGTAAGTACTCTCCTATTCCTTCTGTACTGAAATGTATTGTAATTGTATTGTCTCCCTTATATTGTAAAGCGCTGCGCAAACTGTCGGCGCTATATAAATCCTGTATAATAATAATACTCTACAGAATGACCAGCAAAGGGGAATCTATGCAGTTAGTAAATTTAAGAAAATATTCAGCGGGGGAGGGGGAGCTCTCCTGGGTTTACAAATGAGCAAGTATGGAGAATAATAAAAGAGAGTGTAGCATTCACAGTGTATCATTTAGTAAATCACCATGTATAAAAAGGAGACAGTAATGCACTCACATAAAATCAAATAGAAGGCTGCAGTAATAAAATTGTACCAGCAGGTGGCGAGGTCTTACACCCCAGTCACATCAGGAGCGACTTGGCATGCAATTTGCCTGCCAGGCGACTTGCAAATCGTATACCAAGTCGCAACCTATTGTCCGCTACTAGAGCGGTCAAATATCCGTGCGGTTCCGACTTGGTCGGAGCCGCACCGATTTCTAAAGTAGTGCATGTACTACTTTTGTTGCGATTTGCATAGACATCTGTGTCAGATGTTTTGCAAATCACAACTGAAGTCGGCAGGTCACCTGATTTTGAAATCGCGCAACTTCACTGTAAGTCACATGATTTCAAAATCGGCTTTGATGTGACCGGGGGCTTACGTCCCAACATACAAACAGCACTAGTCCTAGTGCGAGCTCTTCTAGTGGCTAGATGACATAGGAAGCCATACAGGGAGACAGGAACCAGAAAGAGCCAGCTGGGATAGAGTGTATAGCCACAAAAGGCAGTAATGCACTCACATATAACCAAATAGAAGGCTGACAGTGGCTTGAGAAAGGGGACTCCACCCCAAAACATGCAGCCACACCTTAATGTATGACATCATCATGGCCCCTGGTCGCTTCACTCTGGTCTTTTTTGGCTGCCTTTTGTGGACATTGCTTGGTCTTGGAAGGTAAATATTAATTAAATTATTGGCACTGAAGTTCCTTCTCTTTCTGGCACCCTCACCTGAACACTGGTTGTATTGAAGACCCTTGGCCCACCTGCATTGGGCCTGGTTCATTGAGAGAGAAAAATAAAAAAAATAAAACTAAGACCTAAGATCAACCCTCAAAGTGTTGAGTAAGATTGTAAGCTCCCAGGAACAGGACCCACCTATCCCTCTTGTATTGAACTGTATTGTTGCTGTATTGTCTCCCTTTATATTGTAAAGCGCTGAGCAAACTGTTGGCGCTATATAAATCCTGTATAATAATACGTTTACAAAGTGCAGTTGAGTAAGTTTTGGAAAGTGCAATGATTTGCCATTTCAACCTAGCTAGGATAAAAAAAATAATGGATTGTATTCTCCCTGTTCAAAAATAAAGAAAATGTAACAATAAGCACCTTTTCTCATTGAAGAACAGGTGTTGGTGAATAACACTGGATGATTGTGTCAGAATATCAATGTTACTCATTAAGGCTGCATTCACACCTGCGCGTTTCCTAAACCCAAACCAAAAATTGTGCATTTTGCCACGTGTTTTGGAAACATGCTGCAATCCTGGGTCATGCTTGTGGTGCCATTAACTGTTAATGGCACCCCAAGCGCAGGTAGCAGATCCATGTTTTGCAGCGCAACAAAACACACTACAAACGTGCAAAAACATCCATAGCCAAAAAAGTTTTGGAGCTACTTTGGGGTGTTTTTCATGTATAGGGAAGCCCATTTAAGCAAATGGGCTGCCCTAGGCACGATACGCATTATCGCGTGAAAAAGAACATGAGCAGCATTGTGTGTTCCAGATAGCTGCAGTGTGAATAGGGCCTGAATGTGATTGTGTTAATGAATCTATTGTCAAAGAAAATAACCAAAAAAAAGATGATGGTGTTTTTGCAGCTTGAATATTATTTTTTTTAGCATTTACATGAAATCTGTTAGATAAATGAGAAAAAACAAGTTATATTTTTTTGTTTTCTAAGCCATCTATACATTGCAAAAGAGTTGCAAAACTAAAGAAAAATGTGGCTGATCAATAACATTGACTGATAACTTGCAAAGTTTTAAATTGAATCAGTGAATTAAAAAAATGTATGCTCAAATTTTTTTTATATCAGGTCGGAGGCAGAGGCAGATGCAGATACAGTACAAATTATTTTCTAAACGGGTGCCATTTTATGTTTGGCCAGCAAGTGGCAGCATTGTACAATTTAGAATTTAGCTCACTTTCCCTACCGTGTAAGCACATGGAACATCATAAAACAATCCTTTTTAGATGGAGGTCAGCCATGGCAGTGTCTTTGCTTTCTTTTTTTTGCAGTGAACACTAAAATGGCACAGGTTATACACTTAAAGAGGAATTTCACTTTTTTAAAAAATTAAAAATCAGGTATTTACCAGTTCACTGATTCCAGCATTGTCTTTCTGCAGCCGAATCTTACTACAATGGGTCCACTGTTTTGGATTTGGAAGTTGGCTGTGATGACCTGATGAACCACAGCTCCACACTGCATGCATGAGATCGTGTGGTGTTATTGTGAGCTGTTCTCTGCTCTGCTATGACTCTTTAACCTGCTTGGTCCCAACTGACACCCTTGGTTATAAGTTGTAGGCTGCTCCCACCTGTGTAACTACCACTTTATATTAGTACAGTAAGCATGGTAACCACAATGCATGAACCAGTAAATAAGCAATTGAACATTAAAGACGCCATACTAGGTAAGATAAACACTGACCGATTATATGGCAGTCAACTGAATTGCAGCAATGCTAAACCAAATGTTAGATGAAATAAATGGAGGGAAATATATCAACATTAACTAACCCAAAGAAATGTTCTTAAGTGCACTCTGCACATACAGTGCTTTAGTGGGTGAATGTACGCATTCCTTAAAAGGGGTACCTTTGTAGGTGGCTACAAAGTACCTGGTGCCTAACTATTAGTATTAGCTGGTTATCACTGGGGCCCATCTGTAGGGTGGTGCACATAAATCTGTCCCTTTGGGACTTTACAGTGGTTGGCTGATGGGCTGCTAAGTAGGGAGCAGTATCTATTGGCATTTACTGCTGTCAGTGTTGATATAAGCACCATCAATTTTGCTCACAATCCTGGAACTCAGTACATTTTGTCCAGTGCGTTTGGCGGTCTGCTGTCCTCAAGATTCTGATTCCCAGCAGCTCAGTCCGCACAAGGCTCAGTCTTTGCATTCAGACCCCCACTGGCTCTCCCTTGTAGCAGACACACACGCCAACAGGTCCCTCCAGATGCAGTCCCAGGATGGCAGAAGAGCTTTCAGGGGTTCGGCCTTCAGTTCCAACCCTCAGAGACTCTGTCTCTGGTCACCAGTGTGGGCACAGTGAAAGGTCTGCACTCCCTGGTCCCTGCACTGCAAAAAGCTCTGGCACCTGTCTGTACAGCTTGATTTCTCCCACAAGAGACCCAGTTTCCTCTCCCAAAGCACAGAAAAGTCACTCTTATCCTCCTTGTGGCGGAAAATTGAGGGCCTTGTAGTTCTGCATCCCAAATAATGAAGTGAGGGGAGGGAGGAACACAGCCTCCTTTTCCAGGCGCTCTGTAGCTGCTCATAGTGGTGATGGGGAGGGCAAGCAGGGAATTCACACAGCTGGCAGGCACCCAGATACACAAATAAATCCTTAAACACTCCATTTTCTTTGAGTATTTTATTCTTATTTACAAAGATGTTCCTTGTCATTTACACTGTGGCAATATAGCAAACATATAGCAACTTAGATCCACATATCAAATAATTTGAAGTCAGTGTTTTACATGGAGACCAGCATAACTAAATCTACCGGTTTAACTTTGAGACATACTACAAAAGGAATAGAGAAATGCCTGAAAGTTACTTTACTGATCTTATTCACATTTTAGTGTCATTTTAGTGTCACATCACAGCGAATGCTCAACTGCCCAATTATATGGAATTCCAAAGATTTTCAGAGTTTCAGTGCCATTTAAAATAACAAGTCTGTAGCAGCACATAAATGAATGTCTGTAAAGGCAACAGATGAACCAAGCAATGAATAGAGGTATATAATTCTGTATAATTCTGTAGAATTGGAATTTAGAGAAGAGTAAGTATTTCATTGTATTTGAGCTAAAATCTTTTTGAGAGAGCTTTTATCAAGCACTGTGAGTCCAATGAGCTTCCAAACCTAATGGTGAAATTCACCTTTTACATAAACTGGCCCATGCAGACAAGGGGGACCAGTAGTTTGAAATACACTGTGCTTTATGGAAGCAGAAATCACTACACTGTAAGTCCTCAAGGCAAACATAAAATGCAGAAAACTCCAGGTCCTGATGGCTTTTTGGCTCTCTACTATAAAAGGTTTTCAGATCTTCTTGCTCCCCATCTCACAAACCTGTTTAATCACTTAGGCACACACTTGGTACTACACTCTTCTAAAACATAAGCCCATACAGTCATGCTTCCAAAACCAGGTGAAGACCCTCGAGACCCACACAACTTCCAACTGATTTCACTACTGAATGTAGACATCAAAATTCCTATCTAAAATTCTCGTGACCAGAATTACCAAGTTTCTACACACCCAAATTCAAAAAGAGCAGGAGGGCTTTGTCCCATATAGACAATCATCCGATATTACCCATAAAGTCATTCACCTAATTCACTTTATGCATCAGAGACAAATTCCTAGCATGGTACTTGGGTTAGACATGCACAAGGTGTTTGATTCTCTCTCCTGGGAATACATGCATTATGCCTTCAGCAAATGGGCTTTGAAACCCACCTCCTCTCTTGGCTAAATGCACTGTACCACTGTCCCTCACTCACAGTACTATATCTCTCTAGTCAATCTGTTTCATTCCAAATCCACAGAGGTTTCCACCAAGGAGGCTTGATGTGCCTCATTAGATCCAACCCCGACATTCAAGGAATTGACAAGGGTTCCAAATCATTTTATGCAAGCTTGTTCACTGATGATTTACTCTTAACCTTAACTCCACCATATACAACTTTAGCTGTTCTGTTTCTACACTCATAAAATCTCCGGCCTTGCTATCAATAAAGATAAATCTTCAGCACTTAGTGTTTCTCTCCCAGACGCTACCATGGTCTCTTTGAAGCAAAACTTCCCAACTTAATTATTTGGGAATCCACCTTACCAGCTCATACCATACGCTTTTCAATAGCTAAAAACTTTGATTTCTTCCTGGTTCCTGCTCCACTTTTTGTGAATAGGCAAACTCAATCCCATCAAAATGACAATCTTACTGAAGTTCCTTTACCAGTTTTATACCCTCCCATCTCATCCTATGATTTAAAATCTTTTCAAAATCATGCCCTGTGATTCATCTGGTCTAATAAAGTAAGACGTATCTCAAAATACGCAATGTTTACAGGGCAGATTGGGAGACCCTAATTTCATGAAATACTTCACAGCCACACAAATTGCTCAACTGATTTCCCTATATGCCTCAAAACAAGCCTCTTTGTGGGTTAACATGGAAATGCTCCCCTGTTTACTTCCACTCACTCCCTTAGCTCCCACTAAAATCCAGACCAGTGTCCCTGAGCCCTCTAATGTGACAGACACTTAATATTTGGGACACTGGCAAATACTTCAGTAAACTAATTTCTCCACATTTACCTCTCCTACCCCTTCTAGGTAATCCATTGTTTCCCTCAGAACTTGAAACTCTTAGTGCCTAGTTCCACTGGTGGCCTTTTCACAAATTTTGTTATGTCCACTCTTTTATTAAAGGAGAAGTGTGGCCAAAACGTTTTTGGCTATACTTCTCTTATGGATCACAGGAGCGCAGTTAGTTCTGTACTCCTGTGACATCGCTAAGCCGATCCAGGTTCTAAAAGGATCTGAACCATATGGTCGGGATATACCAAGAAGCCTGGACTGGTACATGGCTCAGCCTCTCAGTGATCCGCCGAAAGTCTGAGCCAGCCCCTCCCACCCCCTCCAAAGGCCAGCGCTCCAGTGAGTGCTGGAGGGCAGAGCACAGAGCTGGAGACTGACAGTTCTGACTCTGTGCTCAAACGGAGAACTGAGTAATTGCAGTGTTTGATCACTCAGTTCTCTTTGTAGAGCCAGCAGGGACAGATGCAGCAGCGATCCAACCCACCTAGGTGAATATAAGAGTTTTTTTTCCCTAAAGCCCATACTTTAGGATGGTTGCTCCATTTACACTTGGATAGAAATCAGAAAAAAATACCATGCCCCATCTTCTGTACTCCTTTGTTTAATGCACATAAAATATTAACTAACCGCTATATTCACTAACAAAGAACTCACAAGCCAGCTCTCACTTTTTGAACATATCTGCTATCATACACCTCTTTTCCCCAGAATCATAGCTATTTACTCATAGCTAAATAACTCCAGTAATCATATCAGTCGCACTTACATTTCCAAATACGAAAAAGACCTCTGGTGCACTATACACAGGGAAGACTGGCTACAAATTTGGTCTGCAGTGGGCTCCAATAATATAACTACAAGTGAATCTGCAATGAAGACTGTTGTCTTGAGATATGGCTCCATCCTGATTAGAGCATTTTCACCTATCTCTACCTGACACATGCTTTCATGGCTGCTTTTAATTGGGGGATGTTTCACACATATGGTGGGCATGTCCCATACTTGCAAGCTTCTTGTCTAAAGTTCTAAAGCTCTTACATTCCTAGTTCAATTGACCTTTTTCTAGAGACCCATGGTATGTTTTGCTGCATTTAAAATCTCACAAAGTCCCAATTCAAACTAGCGACCTGTGTTCTGTTGGCAGAAAACAGACCACAGCAAAAGTTTGAAGGCAGCAGTCTGCTTATTTTTCAGAAGTTCACTGCCATGTTGATGCTCTTAACTGTGTTCATCTAAACACACACATTAAATTTCTTGCAACATGGATCCATGAATAAAATATACCTACCCTTCAATGTCCATAGCAAGCTATTTATCTAAATAGGCACTGGATCCTTATGGTCCTGACTTGAGTGTCTTCGATGTCTCCCCTCTATTTCTTTTTCTTTTTCAATCCTTCTCTGCTAAATATCCCCAATATGAAGGCCATTTTACATTTCTCCTTGTTTTTATTATATAGCAGACTTAACCTCTCAATTGAATTCAGCAGTATATTTTGGTCAGTGTTTTGTGGGCTGTCTGAATCCTTGCAAGACAACTGCAGATCATCCTCGCAATATTGGCTTAAAGCCCAGATTATCTACAGACTTTTGTTATAATCAAACATAGACTCCTGCTATTGATGTCTACAGTTCTCGAAATTAGTAGTACATTGCTTAAATCCAAAAGCTCTTTTGTGTCACAACCTGTATTTGTAAAAAGTTTTAATAAAAATGTAATGAAATTGAAATACACTGTGCCATTTGTAAAAAATACTGTTTAATGCAAATGCAAATCATGTAGGCCTATTCTGTCACCCATGAAGCCTGGTTAAATTCTTCTAAGGTTTACAATACTACTTCCTGGCTCACCACCAGCATTGCAGGAGTGCGCTAGCTCATTCAAAAGTTATACATGCGCTGTGCTCTTTCTCCTGTCGCAGCATTCTCTCCATTCTTATATCTCACCATGATTGTCACACTGTTGTAGCCCCTTTCCATCTCATGCTGTGGGCTACAACAAAAGGGTCACCAAGCTGCCTTCTTTGAGGGTAACTAAAGAGATTATCATGTTAGTTGTCCTCAAAGAAGGCTCAGCAGCCATTTTGTTGTAGCCCATTGTCTAAAAACAAGCCAGGGCATAGGAATGTATACATTAGGAGGCTTAATGAGTGACAGATTAGGCCCACATGTATAGCATTTGCATTAAACAATAGTCTTACAAATGGTACAGTGTATTTTAAACTACTTAGGACTCTTGTTTGTGTGGACCAGTTTATGTAAAAGGTAAACTTAGCATCTAAGGCCAAGAAGAAGTTAAAGAACTTCACAAGTTTTTTTTTAATCACATAATTACTGATTTATCCACTTGCCGCGTGCCCAAAGTACTTTTACTGCAAGCGGATAGCGCAGCCAGACTCAGCATCGTACTGATACATCGCTGATCGCATGCGCACTGGCGCTCTCCCTGGGCACAGCTTTGCGATCCCATGACCGTGACAAATCATAGTATGATTACAATGTAAAAGAAACAGTCATGAATGGGTTCCATTCATGACAGCTTGCATGATCATCATTGTTATAAGCAATAACAGTGTAAAACAAAATCCCTGATCACCCCCCAGAGTAGTACAGTGTCACTCTGATGAGTGTATGTTAAAAAGGCAGTTGGTACAACAGGACTAATAAATATATATATATATATATATATATATATATATATATATTAGAGTTTGTAGACTCTATAACTTTCACACAGACTAAATAACATACACTGATTTTTTTACCAAAGAAATTTTGTAAAATACATTTTGGCCTAAATGTGTGAAGATTATTTATTTGCAAAATTCAAAAACTGAAACTAAGAAAAATGTGTTTTTTTTTCATATTTTCTGTATTTTTTTCATTTATGTAGCAAACAATAAAATCCCAGTGGTGAACAAATACCACCAAACGAAAGCTGTATTTGTGTGAAAAAAAATAAAAATTTCATATAGGTACAGTGTTGCATGACCGAGCAATTGCCAGGTAAAATAGCACAGTACTGAATAGCAAAAATGCCCTGATCATGAAGCAAGTCAAGCACTTAAAATCTATGTAAAAGGCACATTACAAAAAAAAATACATTACATTCGATCTGGTCAAGGCCAAAACTTTCTGCTTTACTGAATGGTAGTTAAGTTGCTTGAGAAAACTTGGAATCAAAAACTTGGTATAAATCAAATGAAAGTGCAGTGCCAGTGTATACAGTATATACATGTATAAAAATTAAAACAAAAACAAAATAAAATTCAGATAATAAATTCTTCTTCACTCACATTATTTTAGTGCTAAGTCACCACATTTCGTGTTTAAGTATGGCAATCCTGTGCCATACTGCCTGTGTTCTAAGAATGAATGCACTTCAGCATTACAATTGAATGTCGTACATCATCCAAG
Source organism: Staurois parvus (assembly GCF_062004578.1). Classification (NCBI taxonomy): domain Eukaryota; kingdom Metazoa; phylum Chordata; class Amphibia; order Anura; family Ranidae; genus Staurois; species Staurois parvus. Next base: position 12,851,594 of record NW_028318430.1, on the reverse strand, counting down.
TCCCACCTCTACGCATTTCGTCACAGGCCACGTGATTTCTCCCTGAGGAATCTTTGGAGGACTTTTATATGTTTATTATCTGAATTAGAGTTTTTGGTTTTATTTTCATTTTTATCTGTATATACTGTATTCACTAATGCTGCAATTTCATTTGATTTATGTTTATGCTGTTTGGTATGGGAGTCATATTTGGAGCATAGCAGCTGGAACATGGATATGGATCTATTATAGGTTTTCACACGTTTGCCAACTTTTTACATTATTTATGTAGAAAAAACACCATAGCAGCTCACAAGGCATGTATATATAGATATATATATATAAATATATAGATATGGAACCATTGTATACCTTACAGTACATATCTGGAGTAAAATGAAAAATCTTCTGCTCTGAACTCATGGGGCGGACAGGCCAAAATGCCAATTCAGATGCACTTTTTTCAACATTCTTCTTTATTTATCTTTCTCTTTATTTGTATCCTTGTTATATCCGAAGTTGTGATGTATGCTGGTTTATTGCTCTGGAAAGAGTGTTTATAACAGCTCAATGCTGAATGTGGGGAACATCCTCAGGGTAATTGATATGCTTACTAGCACACCCCATGTAAGCAGTTTAGGCGCTAAATGTGCACAAAAGTTTATAATATTGTTTGTACCACTTTGTATCCTTTTATCATATAAAAAAACAATAAAACAAATTGAAAAAAAATATAGCTTGGTTTTCCATTTATAATTATACAGTGGTGTGCTTTTTTCCTGTTTTTTTATTCCTTTATTTTCACCTTATCTTGTGGGTATGCTACCAAAGGTCATAGCGTGACATATGCATGCTTACAAACATATCCACCCTTTCCAAAATGTTTTCTGGGCAGTTGACACCCGCCTGGACTGCTGATATATCTTCCATATTTTTCCATCACCAGATGGACATACAGTGACAGAGATCACCACATGATGTAAATGGTTTTGGCATAAATAAGATAATCACACATTGTGACCAATTATTTAAAAAAAGAGGACATCTGCAGACCAAAATTGCATGTGTAGAACATGCAAAGAAACAAGTAAACTGAACATGGCAACAAGGATGTTTAAATTATGTGAAATGGTGAATTCAGGTCTGGGTTTCATAAGCTAGCATCGACATGCTCCTTTGCTTGGCTAGCTTGGGAAATATATTTCTTTTTACAAATTCTATTTTTATTGAAAACAACAGAACAGCAGAAGACAAATGTCATGTATCCACATAAGCATATGTATATAAAATACAGAGGTAGGCAAACAAAAGCGATACAAACATGTTGGGATTTGAGGATACGACTGGGAAGGATACCATCTCAAGACAAAATACAAAACAACTCAGTGTACATACAAATGGCTAAAACCTGCTGTCCGCTGCAGTTTTTAATCAAAAGAAAAAGGTGGGGAAAAGGAAAGAGATAAGATGGAGCAGCAAGTCAGATAGCACCATAGAGTAAGAAGAGGAGAGAGAGCAGAGAAAGAAAAAAAAAAAAGAAAAAGGGGGGGGGGGGGAGGGAGGGGAGGGCGGCGCACAGGAACCATGGAAAAGCCAGGAAGGAACAAATCAGTCCTACCCTGTCTCAAGGAGCGATTTCCCCTCATCCAAGTAAACAAACAAGTTCCATAAGGTCCACATTTTAGAGTAAATTTCCCTCTTATGCTGACGTGTAAGCATCATATCCTCCATATGGTTCATTTTCAATACCACCGGAGTTCTGTACCATTGGGATAAAATCTTAAAAATACTCTCCTGTTCTCTTGTGCACGAAGAAGATTTCAATGAGAGCAGAAGAAGAGAAGACCTTTGCTTCTCTGAAAAAGTCCTCCCAAGGTCTGATTCCAACTTCAGAAGATAAGAAGGGGTATAGTCCGGGGGTGGCCCCAAGAGTAGGCTGTAAACTTTGGATAAAGCATGGGGTAAGGCACCCTCTTCTGAACAGAAGCCCTCCAGTACAGTAAGCAGGGCGGCATGTGGAGGAAGCAAACCCCAAAAATGTTGCAGTTGGCAGGCCTTCCAGTAATGTAAGTTAAAGGGACCTGCTGGATCACAGAGCAATTGCAAGGAGGGCCAAGATCCATTAACTAAGAAGTGAGAGGCTTGAAACCTCCCCAACCGGAACAAGAACATAAAGGGGCCATGAAGAAGGCCCGCTGTAAAATGAGGGTTCCCCAAAATGGGATAAAGGGGGGAGCAATCTGACGTCAGAAAAGATGAGACAAAAAGAGAGGAACAGATATGCAACGTTGGGGGAAATATATTTCTTTTACGATTCTTAAAAAAAAGTTTAATTATGCTGTAAATGAATTCACTTTTTTGTGATTTTAGTGTGGCTGCAACCATTTTTATAGATAAAATCCACAAACACTGCTATACAATCTTTATTAGAACATGTTTCTGAAAAGTCATGTTCAACTGTTGTCATCATATATCACCAGCAAGGCCAGGAGGTCTATAAAAAGCAGAGAAACAGATCTGGAGCATGACTTTGGAAAAAGGCCACTGTGAGGGCTGGATGCCGAGAAGAGATGTTATTTGTCAAGAAGTATATAAACATGGATCAAAAAAGTAGATGACAAATTGCTGACATAGAGTATAAAGTATATAAACAAAAAGACAGAGCTCATATTTGGCTGTGTTGATGTACACATTACTTCTCCATAGTGTCATCCTAGCTCACGACAGAGCAAAAAATCTAATTTCCAAGACATATTTACAATCCAGCTGGGGTAGCTGGGTGGAAATTACAAAGTGTTTTTGATTTTTCTTTATTTGTTCTGTGATTTGTGTGTATACATTATGAATGCAATATCCAATTAGAACAAAAAACTGCTTACTTAGAGTACATACCGTACCTTTTTTCATCATTGTGCTCTAACTATAGTTTTCTGTGTTATTATGATTTTTTATTTAAAGAACTTCATTCCCTTTAATGCTGACCCCCATCACCACCACTACCACCACCACCACCACCACCACCACCACCACCACCACCATTGGTGCCATATTTGAAAGTTTGTGTATGCAGATGCATGCTCTCATTAATTAACAAATGGGTGAGACAAAGAGAAGGCAAATGTATTAACCACTTGCTGTCCTGAGGATTTACCCCTTTTCCTGTCCAGGCCATTTTTTCATTATGGCGCTGCGTTACCTTAACTGACTATTGCGCGGTCATGCACTGCTGCACCCAATTTACATTTATGTCCTTTTTTCCCATGAATTGGGCCTTCTTTGGGTGGTATTTGATTGCCTGTGCGGTTTTTATGTTTTGCACTATAAAACAAAAACCTGTAAATTTTGAGAAAAAAAACGATATTTTTGACTTTTTGCTATTAATCATATCCAGTAAAACATCAAAAAATCAAATTTCATCATAAATTTAGGACAAAATATATTCTGCTACATGTCTTCGCTAAAAACAAATCCCAATACGTGTAAATTAATTGGTTTATGTGAAAGTTATAGTGTTTACAAATGGCAGTATATATACTGGGATTTTTAATTTTTAAACATTTTGTACTAGTAATGGCGGTGATCAGCGACTTATATCGGGACTGCGGTGGACATTCTTACACTGGGAGGAACTGACTTGGTGTCACTGACATCCCCAGTGACACCAATACAGTGATCAATGCTAAAAAAAAGCACTGACAATGTACTAATGGCACTGGGCAGGAAGTGGTTAACATGAGGGGCGATCAAAGGGTTAACGGTATGCAAGGAGTGTTTTACTAGGGGGCAGTGTCTGTGTGCTTCGCTGTAAGCACACTGCTCTGGATGGCTGGCTTTGCCCAGCCATCCAAAGCAGTGTGCCGGAGCTGACAGGGAGGAGAAAAAACAGTTCTCCTCCCCGTTAGAGATCCTTGGTAATCACCGGGCGCCGGTGAGTAATCACCGGCTGGGACAGCCATGGTCGTAACCGGTGGCATGGGTAGGGCGCGAGCGTGGGCCACGCGCACCCCCTACCCAGAAATGCAGAATCACATACTGTATATATATGTGATTTTGCGCACTCGTGCCACCCTGTAGCAGTATTTCTGCTACAGGGTGGTTGGGAATCGGTTCAATACTTTCTTTAGCTCTGTGTATACAAATGGCAAAGGAAAAATGGGAGCTGAAGTACATAATAGGGAAAGGATTTACAAAGCCCCAAAATGGCTCAAAATTGATATGACTCTCCACAGGTGCAGAGTTAACATTATAATTATTCTTCACGTTTGATATTGTCCAGAAACATTTAGATAAAATAAAGGCAAATAAAATACCTAGACAAGATGAAGGTCACCTACATGTACTCAAAGAGTTGTGCTCTGTTATTTCAAAGCCATTGTTTCTAATTTTTAGAGACTCTTTATTGCTGCTGCCTATGAGGAATTCAATTTGAAGACGAAGCATGTCAGACGGAAGGATGTCAGATGCAACCGGAAGTGTCACAGCGGCCATTTTTGAACAGGATGTTTGCATTCTTCATCCATGTAAGCGCAATTTTAATAATAAATATACTGCAGTATGGGCTTGCATGATTGATTTATAATGATGCTTGAAAGTATACTGTTTGAAGAATCATTAAGGAGAAAAGTAGAGTGAAGATTGTATTAAGTATTGAGGGCACATATTGCTATATGCAGGATTGGGAGCAGTGAAGTAGATGATAAAGAAGAGGAAATAGAGCAGATTGCATGATATATAACGTATGCTTAATGGGAAGAATCTGGTGAGAATATATGAAGATCTTTGGTCTTATTGAAGAATAGTTGTACGCTGATCTGTGTATGTAAGCCTGTTTTTGCCCAGGAAGGTGTTCTCGTTCTCAGCTGCACTCTATTGTGACTTTGGGGGCTTGTGGCAATTAAAAGACTCTTTATTGACTGGCTTGGTGCCACGAGATTGGTTCAAGGCTGATGTGGTGCCTATATTTAAAAAAGGATCAAAGTCTTTATCTAGTAACTGAAGGCTTGTTAGTTTAACTTCTCTAATCAAGAAAATATTTGAGAGGACCACACAAAAGAGTTTTTGCTAGAAAACAATATTTTAAGCAATAGTCATCATGAATTCAGGAAAGACTGACGTTGTCAAACAATTCTGCTTTCTTTTTTATGAGGAAGTAAGCAAAATCTTAGACAAAGGGTTGTGTCAGGGACCCTGTCGCCGTGATCACTTCGGGTCGCGGCGGTGCGAGTGCGCATGCGCGGGAGTGTGCGGGCGTGCATGCGCAGAAGTGCGGAAGTGCGCGCATGCGCGGTAGAGTCACCACCAGGCAGGCTATTTAAACCTGCAATACTGTACAATCAATGCCTTCTGCTCTACAACGTCCCTGCACTATTACCTGATCCTGTTGCTTGTATTCTGATCTGACCCTGACTAAGAAAGAACTCCGCCTGCACCAACCTCGGCTATCCCTGACCATTGCCTGCTCCCTTGTACTTGATCTGCCCGCTTAATACTGACCCGGCTTGTCTGACTCTGCTGCATCTACTTACCTGCACCTGGCTTGCATCCTGACAGCTGCCATACTTACAGTACCTGCCGCTGCACCCACGGTCCTGCATCTGGCTTGCATCCTGACTTGTGCCATACTTACCTGCTGCTGCACCCACGGTCCTGCATCTGGCTTGCATCATGATGTGTGCCATACTTGCCTGCCGCTGCACCCACGGTCCTGCACATGGTCTACATCCTGGTCACTGCCATACCTGCATCCACGCTTCGGTGTCCAGTCCCAGTCTGCATCCTGATTACCAGCATACCTGTCTGCTGCTGCACCTACGTTCCTGCACCGGATCATCTAAGTCTTCAGCTACCTGCCGCCAGTTCCAGATCCACCCGGCACTCGTGCCACTCCTGGCTCTGCGCTCTCTGTTCCCACTATCAGGGGCTCCGAGCAGAAGTCGTAAGAGGACTCCTTCTCTCCAACCAGGTACATGACAGGTTGACCATAAATATAGTACACTTGGACTTTGAAAAAGCATTTGACACTGCTCCCCACAAACAATGTGTAAGGTAAAGTCTAAAGGATTAGAATATTTAGTTTGTAAATGGATAGAAAACTGTCTAAAAGACCGTATTCAGAGAGTAGTGGTTAATGATTCATAGTCTGATTGGTCTAGGGTGTTAGTGTTGGGACCCTTACCGAACACAGTTCAGTGTTTTCATCCTTACTTTTAAATCCACTTATATAGAGTTTGGGACTAAAAGTACCATTTCTATGTATGCAGATTACATCAAACTACAGTGGAATAATGTCCTTACAGGATGTCTCCAATGTACAAGCACTGTTTGATTGGGCACAAATGTGGCAAATGAGGTTTATTATTGATATTTGTAAAGTTATGCACTTGGGGGATAAAAACATGCATGCATGATACATTCTAAGAGGAGTACAACTGAGAGAGTCAATGGTCAAGAAGATCTGGGTGTTCTGGTAGATCATAGACTTAATAATAGCATGCAGTGCTTGTTCTGCATTGACATACCCCCTTTAGACCTCATCCCATCTAGCCAGTATGGTCACCCACTGATTAATCACCTTTGACAGAAAGATCAACTCTTCATTAAAACACAACAGTGTACTTCAACATTTCAAATGTTTACCAATCATTTGAGGTATAAAGAGACAATCATTTTCTCAGCCTTATTCCTGCTATGAAGGCTGGTAGCTTGCTAAGGGAACATGAAGAAGAAGGAAAGATTCTGTCAAAGGACTAAACTAACTAGCCCCAACATACAAGAAAGCTGGATTATACAATTAACAGACATAAAAATAACAAGTTGCGATTACACTGAATTGATGCTAGATGTCAGCATCATGACATACATACTATGCAATCCTATGCCACAGCAATAGATACTTGATAAGTGTTAACCTGGCCATACATTATACAATTTTCTTTAGAAATTTGCTTTAGATTTACCAAAAACCATATAATATGAGGTCAGACCTAAACAACACTTTCAATTGTATCCAATTAGGCAGGCCCTTGCACTATATAGTTGAAGGCAAAACTAAAGGAAATTGTGCAGAAAAGTGCAGAAAAGTGGAAGAAAATTGTATAGTGTATGGCCAGCCTTACAGAACAATGCCAAACTGCAGTTTCTAAAAAAAATAATTTCTTGTAATACCAGAGAGATAGACTACATAGACAGTCTGTACAAAGCATTAACAAGACCTCATCTGGAATATGCAGTTCAGTTGTGGGCACCAGTTCATAAAAAGGATATTGTGGAACTGAAGAAAGTACAGAGAATGGCAACCAAATTCATAAGAGGTATGGAGGAGCTCAGCTATGAGGAAAAATTCATTGAACTGAATTTATTCTCTCTTGCAAAGCAGCAATTAAGGGGGATATGATCACCAGGTATACATACATAAGTGGCCCATATAGTGAACTTGGTGTAGAGGTATTCGCTTTAAGGTCATCACAAATGGCAAGAGGGCACTCTTTACATCTGGAGGAAAAGAGATTTAACCTCCACATGTAGAAAGGCTTCTTCACAGTAACAGCTGTGAAAATAAGGAATAGGCTCTCTCAAGAACTAGTTGGTCATCTCAGTAGATTGTCTAAAAAAAACTAGATGCATGTCTAAATACACAAAACATAACTAGATATTTACATTTGTGTGAGAAAAAGGTGAGGAGAAGTGGCTTTGTGGGGGGAAGGGAGGAGGGCTGGGGTCACCTGTAGGAAGGGGACATGGGCTGCGACCTAGCTGGGGTTAACCCTTTTCCACTATGAAGTCCTGGCTTCTGTCTTCCAGCGCTAACTTCCTTATATAATGGAATATATTCACCTCTCATCATCATCATCTGATTTTATAATTCTTCAGGCATGAAAGAGTTACTTAACCCCTTTGTGACCAGTCATTTACACCAGATGCAGATGTATTTTTAAACGCAGCATAAATGCAATGTGAATGCATATGTAAGAAAAACGTATTCCACTGTGGCATGCAAATGCGCATGAACATGTGGAAGCCTGCATTATTGACATTTTATGTTTTTTAGGGGGGCCGTGCATGTAGCTGTATTGCCTAGGGCACAAAATAGTCTAGCACTGGCCCTGTCTGCAACTCGGACATGCCATCCACATGTAACATAAGACTTACCTCAATTTTCACAGAGTTGAACTTTTGACCAGATTAAGTTTCACAAGCAAAATAGGTCATATCCTATATGTACAGTATACCATTGGAGAAGTGTATAAAGTGGTTCTAAAGGTAAAAAGTTTTACCTTAATTCACTATGCCTTGTTGTGGGGCTGCACATGTATTGCAAGGCTTAACTGGAGAAGTGCTTTTATTTACCTGATCCTCCACTTGCCATGGCAGATGGCAGGTAATTATATCTTCTGTTCTGTGTCCCCTAGACCTAAACAGTCAGTAAGTCCTTTCAGTGTGGGTGCATGCCCACTGCAAGGGATAACTTAAAAGTTTCCCTGAGCTGGGCTTTAAAGGATAAGTTCACCTTTCGTAACATGTTATATGTTACACCCATATTCAGGGTGTAACATGTTATGATCAGACTGGCCCCTGCTTCCCACTTTGACAGCTAGCGGGGGATCTTCTCCCCCCTCTCTAGCTGTCACATTTTTTAAAAGTGGCTATGCAGGGCTCCGCCTACACAGCTATATAACTCATTCACAGTCATCTGTGAATGAGAGACTACAAGTCCTGGAAGCCTTAGCGGCTGTCAGCTTGTAGTCCTCAATGAATTACCATGACCAGGGGCAGACTGACAATCTGGAAACTCGGGCACTGCCCGAGGGCCCGGGGTCAGTAGGGGGCCCCATGAGATGCCCCTGGTACCTTTTTTATAGGCTTTTTTGAGTTTGGGCAAGGACACAGGGACCCATGATCCCCTATTGCCCGGGGACCCCATGAGTTGTCAGTCTGCCCCTGACCGTGGCGCTGTGCATATCTTATAGTCCCGTTATCGGATTTTGAAAAAGAAACCTTGAATCACCAACTATTCAGAACTGACCAACAAAGCAGAATGCTGATAAAAGGTTTGCCCATCATGTTTTAAGTTTGATTAGTAATGTTGGGCATAGTTTAGGTATCATACTGCAATAGATGTTTAGATTACTAGCACTGTACTGCACATATATCTGCACGTAATTTTGTAACTCTCATTCACTTATCCACTTTTAGAACTTTTATAACAAAATTTTGTGTGTAGCTTACCTTACATAGTTAGTCTAGTTGAAAAAAGACACATGTCCATCTAGTTCAACCATTAAAATGGAAAAACTTTTTTTTTTATTGTTTGGTTAACTGTTTGCCTTTTTCATATCCTTTATACAATAAGTAATCTATTATTTTCATAGAATATGTGCGCTGCAAACTTCAAAAGTGTCTGTGTTTTCTAAAAATGAAAAAGCCTTCCAATAAAAACCTATCTTATTAAAAAAAAAGACACCAATAGATTCACTTTAATGCATGAACATCAATATGCACCATTTGCAATACAAGTTAGTATACTTGACCTTTTATCTCTATATTTGATCATATACAGTTAGACACTATGAGGGATTATTTATTAAATCTGGAGAGTACAAAATCTGGTGCAGCTCTGCATAGAAACCAATCAGCTTTCAGGTTTTATTGCCAAAGCCTAATTGAACAAACTGAAGTTAGAAGCTGATTGGCTACCATGGACAGCTGTACCAGATTCTGAGTGCTCCTGTTTCAGTAATTTTACAGCTAAAGCTTGCATGATTACATAAAGCATATATACACCATGCAGCCTATACAGCAATAATTGTGATATTACCCCATATAGCTAAAGGCTATTCCTTATAAGTGACAAGTGCACAAGATAAAATATATACTGACAATAGTCTTGTGCTCTACTGTGTAATACACCTTATCTATTAGAGTGCTCTTAGTGCCTATTATAACATTTTATAATCATATGATGTCAAGAGAACCAGAGAGCACACAGAGACAGATTGCACGGAACCCAACGTGCTTTTATTGGGGAGGTTTTTGGGGGACAGACAACAGTTCCTTTAGTCCACACATTCACACCAGACACAGCAACACAGTACAGTTCTCTGGAAGGCAATATGGAACAACAGGGGTATGGTAATCCACAGGGTTAGTCCACACAGGAGGCTCCAGGCAGGGATGGGTTAAGTCCAGGCAGGATCACGGAGAACAAAGGGTTAAGTCCAGGTAGGTTCACGGAGAATGAGGGGTTAAGTCTAGGCAGGGGATAGATCCAGGCAGGTTCACGGGGACAGCAGAAGATTCCTCCACAGGGCAGGGATTCCAGGCAGCACAGACAGTCCAGGAGAGGAGGAGGAGGACGGGGGATGAGAGGAGCTGGCCCTCAGCACAGCGTTCCCTCACACACGCAGCCAGAAGAACACAATGAGGTTTTCCTGCTCACCCTTAAGAATAGAGCTGGTAACCGGATACTTCCTATCGGGTTACCATGGCAACGGGCCCTGTCTCTCAGGTCTCCTGACCTGCCTAGGAATTCATGCATGAGGGGGAAGGGAGGAGATGGCCTGTTTGTGTATTCCTTCAGCAGGAGGCCAAGCTGCAAGCCAGGGGGGTGAGGGGCTGCTGAGGTCTGCCTGTGTCAGGGACAAAGAGGACTAGAAGTTTCAGCATGGATGGGACAGAAGGGTGTCAGCCGGCAAACCTGGGGCATGGGGAAGGAAGGACCAGCTCCGTGACATATGATATCTTAGATTGTAAGCTCGAAAGAGCAGGGCCCTTGAATCCCTCGTGTTTTGTTTTGTTACTGTATTGTCTCATGTTCTGTCCCCCACTATAATGTACAGCGCTGAGAAAACCTTTTAGCGCTATATAAATTCTGTATAATAATGATAATAATATGACAACACCATAATGCAATACATTTTTTCATGTGCTCTATCAGTGATACCTCAGCTGTGAATCAAATCAGTAAGTACTGTGTAAAACTACCTAAAAACGTGCAATCAATGCAGCCTGTTAAAAATTAATTCTGCAATAAAAACAAAATTAATAAGTAATTTAAAAAATAAAGCAATACAAAGATTCATGTGCAAATTCATGTATGTAAAAACAATCTAGAATGTGTGACCGTTATATAATAAATAAATCAATAATTGAATAAATAACCAATCTGCAGTTCATAACTATAAGAAAAGTCCCACTGTGGAGACTTAATTCCAAAATTCTATTTTCTTTAATGCTTCTTTCATCCACCAAAAACATCAAACTGTGCAATCCACCACCAGAGGTTAATAGATGGACTCACCAGAGATAGATGCTGGTAATGTTATAAACCAGCTTATATCATGTTCTCCCTCTGGAAGTAATCTCCTACCAACCCAGCAATTTTCTCAAATACTGTCTTAATCACAAAAGAGTTTTTTATCCTGAAAAGATGAGAGAAAAGCTTACATAGCATAAAATCTTTTAAAACATGCTTCCTTTATTCATAAAACCAATACACTCACACAGGGGCAGACTGACCATTTGGGAACTCGGGCACTGCCCGAGGGCCCGGGGTCAGTAGTGGGCCCCATAAGATGCCCCTGGTACCTTTTTCATAGGCTTTTTTGAGTTTTGGCAAGGACACAGGGGCCCCACGATCCCCTATTGCCCGGGGGCTCCATGAGTTGTCAGTCCGCCCCTGCACTCACATGATAGTGTGTCTCCACTGACACAAGCACAAACAGTATATTCTTATAAAACCGTCTCCCTCCAACCAAAGCTAGTGGCCGCGGTGCTATCTGCGATATATATTTTAGCTGGCTACTTCCAGCTTGAAAGTGGCAGCGCGGCCATTGGTTGATGAGACAAATAGATTCATTTGAAAAATAGATTGATATATATTTTTTGATATAGCATTGCGATTCAAATATTTAATTGGGTGTATTCATTAGTTAAATACTGTGGTGCAGTCAATCAGTATGTTGGTTATAAGTGCACAAGAGCCATAGTGAAACAATGAATAGTAATCCTTTCCATATTAGGGTAGTTGCTTTGTTTTTCTAGTATAAATTCTTGTAATAGGATTGCTAATTTAAATTAACTTAATACTCTTAGATTGTAAACTCCAAGGAGCAGGGCCCTCTTATCCCTCTTATATTGAACTGTATGGTTGCTGTATTGTCTCCCGTTATATTGTAAAGCGCTGAGCAAACTGTTAGCGCTATATTAATCCTGTATAATAATAATAATATTGATTTAAATTATTTATGCCCTGCTTAATTAAAGTGATACTAAAGCTCCAGTGTTTTTTTTTCTTCATTAAAATAAGAAACATGGTATACTTATTTGCTCTATGCAATGGTTTTGCACAGAGCAGCCCTAATCCTCCCCTTCTCAGGTCCCCTGCTGGCCCTCCTGGCTTCTTCCCCTACCATAGGAAGTCGCCTGCTGGTGGGTCCCCTGCTAGTGCTCCTGGCTCCTTCTCCCACCATAGGAACTCGCTTTCTGTGGTGGTCACTCATGTGGGCTCGCTCCTGAGCCAAGCTGCTTGCGTCTATTCAGTCTATTCAGACACACAGCCAGGCTTAGCCCTGCCCCCTGCTCTCAGCCAAGCCTGTGAAAACAGGCAGAGACAGCATTGGACTGAGTTCAGGCTCAGGTGAGTATTTACAGGGGCTTTGGAGAGAGTTTCATGTAAAAGTTTTTTTACCCTAACACAGAGAATGCGTTAAGGTAAAACAACCTTTTAACTTTACAACCACTTTAATCCTTATATTAACCACTTCCCATCCGGCACATGTATATATACAGCCTCCTCGCTTCCCTGCTGGGTCAGGTGGTTGTCTATAAACGGTCTCCCCACACCCTGCTTGTGCGCGCTCCCCGGGAGCACGCAGCACCGCGATCCGGTGCCCGCCGTGTCCTCCGGACACAGTGAAACACCGATCGTCGGACAGGACCTCTGTACGAGGTCCCGATCATGTGATCACTGATTGGCCAATCAGTGATCACATGAATAGTAGTAAGCAAGTTGTCTCTTCTGACATCAGTGCTTACTACGTGTGAAATCTGTGAATGATCACAGAGATCACATAGTACAAGGCTATTCACAACAGTCTTGTACCTTGTGACAAGCTGTGATCAATCACAGCTCACACAGTATTTCTCAATGGCTGAAATAATGCAGCCAGAGAGAAGGAGAAATGATTGCTTTTACAGCCTTTATGGGTGTAAAAGCAATCAGTGAAAACAAAAAAAAAAAAAACCTTCATCACCCCCCACAAGTTGTACAGTGTCACTAATATTTCTTCATAAATCTTAGCCAAAGTTTATTCAGTTATCATCAGTGTCACTATGGTGACACTGTACTGCTAGGGTGACAGTATGTTAAAAAAAAAAACAACTAATAATATAAAAAAATAAAATAAAAATGTAAAAACAAATTTTGAAAATTACAATTTTTGGTTATAAACTAATTTGGGTTTTTTCTTTTTTTTTTACGAAAATGATAACTGAATAAACTTTGGCTAAGATTTATGAAGAAATATTATTTGTTTGCAAAATTTTATAAGAAAAGCACTTTTTGCTAAATTTTTGGACTTTTTCATTTATATAGCAAAAAAAATTAAAATCCCAATGGTGAATAAATACCACCAATATAAAGTTTTATCTGTCTCAAAAAAATGCTAAAAATTCATATGGGTACAATGTTACATGACCACGCAATTGTCATCAAAGTGTGGTAGCACTGAAAGCTGAAAATTGGCCTGGACAGGAAGGGGGTAAAAGTGTTTGGACGTGAAGTGGTTAATATGGTACTCAATGTCCATAGATGCAAATGTGAGTTGTTAAAGTTTTATATATCATGGGGCAGAAACAATTGAGTACTGTCCATGATTATGACAAATCACAGCTTGAACTATCTTGCTTTGCATGTAATGAGTCTATCTCATATATTAGTTTCACCTTTTAAGTTGCATTACTGAAATAAATGAACTTTTGCACAATATTCTAATTTTTCGAGTTTCACCTGTACAACCTTGCAAACAGACAAAACAAGAAGTCTCAAAAACGCAGCCACACTCTTGAGCATCTGTGGCGTAAGACTAAGTCTCACAAAGCTTCAACCAATAAAAAACTGTCCTCCAAAAATACAATTCTTGACTCCACACTGCCAAGCTGACCTAACCTAACCAACCAAATTGCTCTCTTCATTCCTCCCAAGATCTCCTGCTCTCTAGTTCCCTTGTCACCTCCTCCTATGCTTTCCTTCAGGACTTCTCTAAAGCCTCTCCCATCCTGTGGAATTCTCTACCTCAATCTTTCAAACTCTCTTCTACTCTGTCCACTTTTAGGCGATCTTTGGAAACTTTTCTCTTCAGAGAAGCCTATCCTGCCTCAACCTAACAAATGTACTTTTATTTTCTCCATCAGCTCATCTCCCACAGTTATTACGTTTTGTATCACTTGGCCCTCCCCTTTAAGAATATAAGCTCTAACGAGCAAGGCCCTTTGAATCCTCCTATATTAAATTGTATTGTATAATTGGGTGCCAACTTTTCTGCCCCAATGTTTTTGGAAACTACCTCCTGGTATGATCTGTTCGCAAGGTACGGCTGCCCAGGGGCCTGGGATGGGTGTCCTTAAATTTGTGGGATCAAGACTTATCTCCTACCCTCTGTCGGTAACACGCCTATAGGTTGTACTATTATCCTGGTATGTACGTGTTCGTCATATTCCCCTACATGTGTACCACCACAATCTAGCATATTTCTATAGAGGTGTTTCTACCTTAAGATTTTGGTTATCACAATTGACGTGGTGGAAATAGGTGTATCAAGCAGTTTTAGGGTGATAACTTTTCCATTGTATACATACAGCTTGTTATCACTGTTGCCTGTCACTAAGACTGTGATGTCACATCATACTTTTCTGTTCTGCTGCATACCCTTAAATAAAGAATTAAAAAAAATCCCAAAATGAAATATTTAAAGGGGGAAAAATAAAAAGCTTACAATAATATGGTTGCACAAATATGCACACCCTTAAACTAATACTTGTTGAACTAATATTTTGTTTTTGAAAGAAAAGGGTGAGGGATGCCTATTTACACTTAGGAAAAGGGTTTAAGGTGATGTACTGGCTTATTGTGGGAAAATGTATCAGAATTGAAAACATATTGACTGAACAATCTAGAGAATGTACATAAAAGGTCTGCGGGATGAAGCACGCTCAATCTGTCCCTGAAGACGCTGGAAGAGCGAAACATGTAGGGCAGGATTGGTTTTGGAGTGGAGTCATCCCACATGGAGAGCATGTCCTGCTTGCAGCTTGCTGTTGTGTGTTGCTGGAGTTAGCAGTGCTACTGAATACATGTGATATAAAGCTTAGTATTGGGGCAAGACACATCTAAATGTAGGTGCATTTTGTTTTGAATGGTTTTATTTGAATAAAAGGATTTTACACTTTGCAGCACCTGTTTGCTCTCTGTGCATGGTCCCGAGGAAAGAGAAGGTGGATTTGAAGAGGAGAATGGCCTGAGTGAACCCATTATTGAATGGATTAAACAGATTGTAATACATGACACAAAACTAAAGTTTGCTGCTAACGTTTGATAAGTAGCTATTGCTTGTGGTGGAGGAGATCACAAAGTGGACACAGATTGGAGGAAAGATTTTTGGAATACAAACATTTTCTCCTGGATGAACTTTGTGTGCACATGGATTTTGTTGCTCCTGAGCTTGTTAATTTACTGTATATGGGACACTTTACACATTGGAATGCACTGGACGTTGAATATGTGAATAATTGAATACATGAATGTGATTGCACAGGGCACTTTAATATAGGTAATTATAGCACTGGATACTTTATACATTTTTTTCATGCAATGTTTTTATTTTTGCATGTTATTTGTAATATTTGCACATTGTTTTTCATTTTTTTGGGGACACTTTGGGCTATTTATGTTTTTTTTTTATTTTGCACAAATTTCATGGAATTTCACTGTGTATTATATAGTTGTGTGGCAGCACCCAAATATTGCAGAGTTCCCCTTTAAGCTTTAAGGTTTCTAAAGCTTCTGTTTGCAGAAGTAAGCTATCAGTTCGCTTTCTCCCCCTCATTTCCTGTGAAACAGTCTGTTCTAGTTTAGCAGCTGACACCCTGAACTTTCAGTTGGTGATAGTTCAGCAAAATGTGAAACAGCAAAAGGCTATATCCTGTATACTGCTTAAAATGTATTTCAAAGGTACAAGAAAAGTTAAGAGGAAATACATGCATTGTGCCGTAATCATTGGTATATACATATGTAAGATTCTGTTACAACTTACTTAGCTTGCTGGTATGAGCTGCTTGCTAGGTCACTTAGTGCTGATTAATAAACAACTTGTTTTAGGGTCCTGTCCAAGGCAGAAGTTCTAGAAGATCTGGCATTTCTGCCAGTACTCTGCATGGCCGCAGAAGCACACATCAGCCTCAGTTTGGTGCCAGATGGCCTTTATAAGGAGGCTCATCACTTCCTCAAGTTGCTGGATGATCTCTAGCTCTCCGTGCCCTGTTTCCTGTGATTTTCTGTTACCGACTCAGCTTGCTCCTGGACCTGTCTACTCTGCTTTACCCTTGATCTGACCTCGGCTTGGCTTACGGATACTCTCTCTTGCTCCTCTGTGTATGACCTTGGCTATCCCAGCTGACTACGTCTGCTCTGATTCCCACCTGGTACCTGACCATGGCTTGAACCGACTACCCAGTAAACATCTAAATCTTGGAAGGGCTTACATACCATGCACAGGCGCCTCCTGTCTGCAGACCTATCTCCGTGCACCAGCTGTGCTTCAAAGTGGACCACCAACCAGCAATTCTACAGGTGACCTGTGCAACTTTGGGCCTGACTCCCGCTGTCCTACTCTCAGGGGAGTCCGGAACTTAGCCGCAAGGGAAGCCCTCTCTCCATTGGCCTCTATCACCAGGTACGTGATAACTTGTTTTCCTCAAGTTCGTGTCCGGAGTTTTCCTGGTATTCCTAAAATTGCTACTACAGTTGGGTATTGCTAAAAGGGGATAGCATATTTACCATTTAAAGGTTCCATTTTGAGAGCTTTTTAGTGGCAGCAGCTTTCCCTTTTTCAAATATTTGTTTATATATAATTTAGATTTTATTGTGGCACAGGCTTTTGGTAAGCAGGTAATTTTTATGTTGTTCTTGAAGATAGATTTTACCCTATATGGCTGTAATGTGAATGTCTGCACCTCTATAGGGTTTCATCTCTGAAGTTTCAATCATCAAAACAGGCAAAAATGTTTTAGGGTATCAGGGTTTAAAGTGTCCCTAATCTGTGGAGTACTAGTTTTAAAATATGTAATTATTTGAATTCCCTTGCACAGTATGGGTATTATTGCTCTCAAGATGGCATGTAATGCACTGTTTGTATTTACACTTGAACTCTTTAACCACTTGCCCTCCAGAGGATTTAGACATAGACACACAGCGCAGCTTGGTCCTGCCCCTCTCTCGCTCCTCACAGGATTTAAGTCTCCTGTAAGACTAGAAAGAGGGGAGAGAAGCTAGTTTGAGAGAGGACTCCAATAAATGTTTGGGGGGAGGGGGTTCACAACAAGTGGTGAAATATTTTTAACCCTGATGCAGGGAATGAATTACATTTAAATTGTTGACTTTAGAACCACTTTAACCCCTTGTCCTCCTGAGGATTTACCCCCCTTCCTGACCAGGCCATTTTTTGCGATAAGGCGCTGCGTTACTTTTACTGACAATTTGCGGTCATGCAATGCTGCACCCAAATGAAATCTATGTCCTTTATTCCCCACAAATAGAGCTTTCTTTTGGTGGTATTTGATCGCCTGTGCATTTTTTATTTTTTGTGCTATAAACAAAAAAAATACCAACAATTTTGAGAAAAAAACAATATTTTTGACTTTTTGCTATTAAACATGTCCAGTAAAAAAAATAAAAAAAATCCAATTTCGTCATAAATTTAGGCCAAAATGTATTCTGCGACATGTCTTTGCTAAAAAAAAATCCCAATACATGTAAATTAATTGGTTTATGTGAAAGTTATAGCGTTTACAAATGGCGGTATATATACTTTAATTTTTACTGGTAATGGCAGCTATCAGTGCCTTATAGCGGGACTACGGGGGGCATTCTGACACTGGGGGAAACTGACTTGGTTTCACTGATATCCCCAGTGACACCAATACAGTGATCAGTGCTAATAAAAAGCACTGACACTGTACTAATAGCACTGGGCAGGAAGGGATTAACATCTGGGGCAATCAAAGGGTTAACTGTGTGCAGTTTCACTACTTGGGCTGTGTATTTGCTTCACTGTAAGCACACTGCTTTGTACACTGCTTTATACACAGGTGTCCCCCCTGTCGGGGATACTCAGCAATCACCGGGTGCCAGTGAGTAATCACCTGCTGGGACCCAGTGATTGAGGCCGCAAATGGCAGTGTGGGTAGGGCGCACGTGTAGCTCGCTCACGCCCCCTACCCAGAAATGCAAAATCACACATCCCTGCCGCCCTGTAGCAGTATTTCTGCTATAGGGAGGAGGGTTAATACCCCTCTGCAGTTCTTTTTGAGCCTTCCTGTAGGCCAACAAGTCATCTGGTCTAACCGCTTACTAACGGTGTGTCACGGCTGGGCTGGATCACGTACATGTACGTGATCCAGTTCCTCTAAGTATAGGGCTCCCCCACCCCATCTGTGCTGTGATTCGCTACAGCACAAGTTTTGCAGCAGGTCCATAATTTATGGCCAGGACTTGCTGATCGACTATGCCCAATCACAGCACAGGTTCCACTGATTACAAACAACACAGGGTTCTGTACACAGAGCAGCGATGTGGCTGTCGTCTTCCTGAAAAACAGCCACGTCTAACCATCACATATTACACACATTGTTAGGCACACAGTTAACACTTTTATTGCCCCTAGATGTTAACCGCTTCCCGCTCAGTGTCATTATTACAGTGACAGTGTACAGTATAACCACTGATCACTGTATTAGTGTCACTATTGATGTCAGTTAGTGTACCTCCCAGCCAGTACCAGCTAGTGCACGATTGCCTACCTTTTCCATGCAGCCATAGCTTTTGATTTGGAAATATGGTTTAGGTTGGTTAGTAAATCTCAGTACAGAAATGTACAGTGCCTTGAAAAAGTATTCATACCCCTTGACATTTTCCACATTTTGAAACGTTACAACCAAAAACGTAAATGTGTTTTATTGGGATTTTATGTGATAGACCAACACAAAGTGGCACATAATTGTGAAGTGGAAGGAAAATGATAAATGGTAGGAAGAAAAATGATAACTTTTTTTGCAAATAAACATGTAAAAAGTGTGGTGTCCATTTGTATTCAGCCCCCCCGAGTCAATACTTTGTAGAACCACCTTTCACTGCAATTACAGCTGCAATCATTTGGGGATGTCTCTACCAGCTTTGCACATCTAGAGAGGGACATTTTTGCCCATTCTTTTTTGTAAAATAGCTCAAGCTCTCTCAGATTGGATGGAGAGCATCTGTGAACAGCAATTTTCAAGTCTTGCCACAGATTCTCAGTTGGATTTAGGTCTGTACTTTGACTGGGCGATTCTAACACAAGAATATGCTTTGATCTAAACCATCCCATTGTAGCTCTGGCTGTATTTTTAGGGTCGTTGTCCTGCTGAAAGGTGAACCTCCGCCCCAGTCTCAAGTCTTTTGCAGACTCTTTTTTTTCTTCCAAGATTGCCCTGTATTTGGCTGCATCCATCTGCCGTCAACTCTGACCAGCTTCCCTGTCTCTGCTAAAGAAAAGCATCCCCACAACGATGCTGCCGCCACCATGTTTCACGGTGTGGATATTGTGTTCAGGGTGATGTGCGGTGTTAGCTTTCCTCTACAGTGTTTTGCTTTTAGGCCAAAAAGTTCAATTTTGGTCTCATCTGACCAGACCACCTTCTTCCACATGTTTGCTGTGTCCCCCACATAGCTTCTCACAAACTGCAAATGGGACTTCTTATGGCTTTCTTTCAATAATGGCTTTCTTCTTGCCACTCTTCCTTAAAGGCCAGATTTGTGGAGTGCACAACTAAGAGATGTCCTGTGGAAAGATTCTCCCACCTGAGCTGCGGATCTCTGCAGCTCCTTTAGAGTTACCATGGGCCTCTTGGCTGCTTCTCTGATTAATGGTCTCCTTGCCCAGCCTATCAGTCTATGTGGACAGCAATGTCTTGGTAGGTTTGCAGTTGTGCCATACTCTTTCCATTTTCGGATGATGCATTGAACAGTGCTCTGTGAGATGTTCAAAGCTTGGGATATTTCTTTATAACCTAACCCTGCTTTAAACTTCTCCACAACTTTATCCCTTACCTGTCTGGTGTGTTCCTTGGCCTTCATGATGCTGTTTGTTTACTAATGTTCTTTAACAAACCTCTGAGGGCTTTACAGAACAGTTGTATTTATACTCAGATTAAATTACACAGAGGTGGACTCTATTCACTAATTAGGTGACTTCTGAAGGCAATTGGTTCCACTAGATTTTAGTTAGGGGTGTCAGAAGAAAAGGGGGTAAATACAAATGCACGCCACACTTTTCAGATATTTGTAAAAAAAGTTTGAAAACCATTTTCATTCCACTTCACAATTATGTGCCACTTTGTGTTGATCTATCACATAAAATCCCAATAAAACACATTTACGTTTTTGGTTGTAACATGACAAAATGTGTAAACTTTCAAGGGGTATGAATGCTTTTTCAAGGCACTGTACATAGCCAAAACACATTAGTTATATTAACAAAACATGCAGCGCTACAATTGGTTAATATAAAGTAACATATAAGGTGATCCGTGATGAACTACTAGTGCTTAGTAGTGATTTAAGTGTCCTCATAACATAATGCAATAGTCCCAATAAACCGTGCAAACCGTGGTTGACTCCGTGCTGAAAGGTGTCTAATATTATGCACTCACCAGAAAGCGCATAATATGCGCATTTGAGTTGTCAGACCACTCCTGGTCCTAGAAAGTTGAACCTATGTGGATCATCTGGCAAGCTGTCACTCTGATGAGAATAAACTTTTCCTTGGCCAGCAGGGGGATTCCCGACATCCAGAGACCTTTAATAGCATTGATCCAGGTTCCTCACCCAGGGCACTCATATGAAGTATCCACCTTAAGAGAGGGGGGGGCTTGACCAAAAAGCCCACCCCAAAAAACACCGATAGTGTAGTACGTTTCAAAAAAAAATCCTTTATTGCAGAGTAAAAAGACAGGTCACTCACAGGGTTTCCCAGAGTCAAAGATGGCCGCCGGCCTCCATGAGGTACGGAACGGCGTGACGTCACCGGCTAGGCTCCACCCTGACGCGTTTCGTGCGGACGAGCACGTTATCAAAGGGAGCGAGCACTAGCCGGACAAACTTATATATACTGTTTCCCGCGCATGCGCGGTGAAACGAAAAAGCCGGTGACGCCATTTTGGCCCGCTCGCGCATGCGCGAAGCATACGATAGCGGCCATTTTCTTGGTTATCGCGGCTCAGGGTTGGCGATCATTATGCATTTATGTGAATCCATCTCACCTGCACTCCTATATCAAAGACAAGTATACAGGAGACGGAAAACCATCCAAATTACAATGTATACTGGCCATAAGGAGTGTTATATATATTATTAAACTGTCCCTGACTCCCTTGTAATGGAGTTTAGTACAGGTGCAGTCAAATTTGCTGAATAAAGGCTAATTACATAGCACTTATTGCACTTCCCTATAGATATATTTAAATATAGCCAGACATCAATGAAATTAAGAAAAATAATTCATAAATACTAGAAACCATGCCTAAAAACAACCCCCTGAGCCAGGATAATTCACACTTCACATAATATAAAAACCTTATATAAGCCATATGTGTAAAATATATAAACATATAAGTATATGCATTTAGGTAAATAAAAATTAAAACGTAATTAAAAACTTATCAACTTGTATCAATAAAACAATTAATGTCAAGGTCTACATTCAAGCCTTGCGGGAAAAAGGACTGTAACTCATAAATCCACTTTGTTTCCAGTTTGGAAACCGATCTCTTTTTGTAAGTGCCCCTCCAGTGTGGTTTCACAATGTCTATCGCAACAAATTTCAAGCATTTAGGATTATTATCGTGGCACAACCGATAATGTAAAGATAATGAATGGTCCTTAAAACCTTTTTTAATATTTTTTAGGTGCTCACGCAGTCTATCCCGTAACCTTCTTGTAGTCCTCCCAACATATTGTTTCCCACAGCCGCACTCTAATAGGTAAACAACGTATGTACTATTACAGGTGATGGTATTTTTAATTTCATAGGTTCTGTTGGTGATATTGGAGGCAAAGGTTTTCACCGGTCTCTTGTGTGTGCCATTATCAACACAGATCATGCACCTATTACAAGGATAAAAACCTTTATGCCCAAAATTAAATGTTACAGTTTTTGGGGGGTTCACAATGTTGGGGGCTAAAGACAACCTAAGGGGTGGTGCTCTCCGGAAGATAATCTCCGGGCGGTCAGGTAGTTCTTTTCCCAATATTGGGTCATTCAAAAGGATGGACCAGTTTTTCTTAATTATTTTGAAAACGTCTTTATATTGGGTATTAAAATTTGTAATAAAGGGACAGACAATGTTATTATTGGCAGCTATAGTGGGCTTGAGTAATTCATTCCTATCTTTATTTTGTACTTCCTTTATTGCTTTGGTCAAGAAAGGTTCATCATACCCTTTTTCCAAGAACCTTTCTTTTAAAATTATAGACTGTGAAAATCCTCAATATTGTCACAATTTCTTTTTATCCGAAGAAATTGGCCTTTCGGAATATTCATCAACCATTTTGGGTGATGGCAACTATCAAGTGGAATAAAACTATTCCGGTCCGTTTCTTTAAAGAATGTTTTAGTTAGAATATCCATATCTGATACAAAAAGAGTAAGATCTAAAAAATCGATTTGTTTAAGATCATACTGATAAGAAAGTTTAATATTTAATTCATTAAAATTTAATGTAATAAAAAAATTCTTAAGAGTGAATTCATCCCCCTGCCACAATAAGAACACATCATCAATGTACCTCCGATAAAACAAAAGGTTAGGCCATTCCCTAGAGTAGATGAGATCTTCCTCCCATCTGGCCATAAATAAATTTGCCAGACTTGGGGCAAACTTGGCGCCCATAGCGACACCAGTAGTTTGTAAATAAAATTCATTCCCAAACCAAAAATAATTGTGTGTCATGGCAAATTCAAGAAGGTCCAAAATAAATGTTCTTTGTATTATAGGGATGTCTGTGGCCATATTAAGATAAAAATCTGCTGCCGCCATTCCATCATCATGTTTGATATTACTATAAAGTGCTGACACATCTGCTGTGACCAAATAAGTAGGGGAATTCAATTTAATAGTTTTAATGTCTACAAGCATTTGTTTTGTGTCTCTTAGAAATGCTGGTGTCTTGGCCACCAGGGGCTGCAAAAAATGATCGATGTATTCACCAATCCTTGAGCTTAGAGAGCCAATGCCACTCACTATAGGTCTCCCCGGGGGGTTAGTCAGATCTTTATGTATCTTAGGCAAGCAATATAGGACTGGTAATTTGGGTGAGATAGGGCACAAATAATCTTTTTCTTTTTTGGTTAAAATGCCCATATCATAACCTTTGTTAATGATACTCCTCAATGATCTTTTATAGGGGACCAGAGGGTTTCGATCAAGAGTTTGATAAGTATTCTTATCATTTAAGATAAGATATACCTGCTTAACATAGTCAGTCTTGTCCATAATAACTATCCCCCCCCCTTTATCGGCTGGGCGCACTACCAGATCTTTTTCTTCAAGTAATGATTTTACCAGGGAATCTCTGTGTTTATAGTTGTCTCTATTTCTGACCTTAATTTTTTCTAGGTCTTTTAAAACTAAACTTTTAAAAACATTAACATACGAATGAGCTGGGGGGTTGAACAGAGAGGCATTCTTAAGGCCTGAATGTTTAAAAGTACTAGTGGCAGAGTTAGAGGAAATACTTGTGGGAGGGGCATTCAGAAAATATCTTTTCATAGCTAGTTTCCTTGTAAATTTATGAATGTCAATATATGTGTCAAATTTGTTAAGTTTAGCTCTTGGGGCAAATTTCAGCCCTTTATTCAGGAGGTCTACTTCATTCTCAGTTAATTCTTGTTTACTTAAATTAAAGATACCTTTAGAGTTTAAGTCTTTCTTTTTTTGTTGTTGTTTTTTGTTTTTAGTTATATTCATCTAAATCTACACCTTGTGCAAACACATCTCACATGATTTTAAACAGTTCGTCAAGAATGAGGCGGCATCCAACTCAAAGATTTGGACAATTTTATTAGCTGGTCTTGTTCTGCAGATCAGAGATTTGTAGAATGGAATCATCATTATCAGTGAGACGTGATTTGATCGAGATATGGTAAGTTAGTATGCTCTGGGGACACTTGTATATACACTTGTGTTCAAATAATAACAGTGTGTTGAAAAAAGTGAATAAAGCTCAAAAACCTTCTAATAGCTTTTATTTCCATACACACAAATGCATTGGGAACACTACACATTCTATTCCAAATCAAAACAAGAAGAAAAATATATCAAATTTGTGTTGTTCCTCTAAAAAAATTAAAGAAAAGTGAATATTAGACTGTTCAAAAAAATAGCAGCGTTTGTATTCTTCTTTACAAACTCAAACATTCACTATATAAACTGAAAAATGTTTGAAGATTTTGCTTTGTGTTGCATGGAGTCAACCAACTTCTGGCACCTGTGAACAGGTATTCCAGCCCAGGATGATTGGACTACATTCCACAGTTCTTCTCTATTTCTTAGTTTTGCCTCAGAAACTGCATTTTTGATGTCACCCCACAAGTTTTCTATTGTATTAAGATCCGGGGATTGGGCTGGCCACTCCATAACGTCAATCTTGTTGGTCTGGAACCAAGATGTTGCACGTCTACTGGTGTGTTTGGGGTCGTTGTCTTGTTGGAACACCCATATCAAGGGCATTTCCTCTTCAGCATAAGGCAGCATGACCTCTTCAAGTATTCTGATGTATTCAAACTGATCCATGATCCCTGGTATGCGATAAATAGGCCCAACACCGTAGTATGAGAAACATCCCCATATCATGATGCTTGTGCAACCATGCTTCACTGTCTTCACAGTGTACTGTGGCTTGAATTCAGTGTTTGGGGGTTGTCTGACAAACTGTCTCCGGCCACTAGACCCAAAAAGAACAATCTTTCTTTCGTCAGCCCACAAAATGTTGCTCCATTTCTCTTTCGGCCAGTCAATGTGCTCTTTGGCAAATTGTAACCTCTTCAACATGTCTTTTTTTCAACAGTGGGACTTTGCAGGGGCTTCTTGCAGATAGCTTGGCTTCACATAGGCGTCTTCTAATTGTAACAGTACTCACAGGTAACTTTAGACCTTCTTTGATCTTCCTGGAGCTAATTGTTGGCTGAGTCCTTGCCATTTGGGCTATTCTTCTATCCATTCGAATGGTAGTTTTTCGCTTTCTTCCACGTCTTTCAGGTTTTGATTGCCATTTTAAAGCATTTGCCATCATTTTAGCTGAGCAGCCTATCATTTTCTGCACTTCTTTATATGTTTTCCCCTCTCCAATCAACTTTTTAATCAAGGTACGCTGTTCTTCTGAACAATGTCTGGAACGACCCATTTTCCTCAGAATTTCAGAGAGAAATGAACTGTAACCAGCATGGACAACATTTTCTGCCTTCCTTCCTTAAATAAGGGTAATAATTGCCACCTGTTTTTCAAAGAATGAATGACCTCACTAATAGAACTCTACACTGCTATTAGTTTTAACATGCCCCTTTCAATTAGTGATTTAATTACACAGAATCAGCAGCCTGCATGTCATGACTGTTGGGTCTGTTGGATTTCTATTACTCTATTTGCCATGTAGAAATATCATTTCTACCAAAAACAGTAATTGATCAGGTTAGTGATGTCTGACTGCTATTATTTTGAACACAACTGTACTTGGTCAACAAAGTTATTTGCTCTTGTATGGAAGTTCACATTTTTATAGAAAGGAAATACCGACTCCAGCCACAACCACCTTGCCCTCTGGAAGGGTATTCAGCTGTATTTTTTTTTTTATAATTCCTTTATTTTAATAGAGGTTTAACAGTTTACAGATATGGGTTCAAAAGATACAGAACACAGTGTGGTGCATTAGGAAAATGCCATGTCTTGAAAATGTCATCAATTGTCTGAAAACTGATTCCAAAGAACAATAGGATACTGGAGTGTAATCTGGAGACATAAAATAAAAGATATTACACTGATCTTTGTTCACAGTAATGGGATCTAGGAAAAACATGGACACTTACAGTAGTCTAATCCCACATATGGTATTGAATAAATATCAAATTTTAAGCATGAAAACAGCGTGCTGGGGAGAAAAGTGAATGAGAGGAAAACAGGCAGGAGCTCCCAGATAAGGGAGAAAAAGAAGATAGGGGGGCATCCCTCTCTTGGGTAAGATGCTGGGAGACATGGGAGTGGAGTCACTGGGTTGTGGTTATCTCAATGACGTAGGCATCTGTGTACATGAAATAGCCAGGGTCTCCAAGTTTCAGTAAACACTTTCTCCGTATTGTGCAGTGTGGCCATAAAGTCTTCCATGTCCCTGAGTTCATTGGCCTTAGTAAACCATAGAGCTTTCGTTCACGGGTTGACATCTCTCCAGCAGAGGAATGCATGCTTTAACAGCATTCAAGAGTTGTATGGTGAGGTATTGCTTGTATTTTTTAGGTCTCCCTGCCAGGTGCAGCTGGCAGGCGCAGGGTCATCGCTTAGGACAACTGCAGTGAGTTGCTTAATGATGCAGAGCACTACCTACCAGAAGGGCTGAATTAGTGGGCACTGCCAGAAGATGTGGACCATGGATCCATCACCCACCACACAGCAACAGAAGGAGCCAGATATCTGAGGGGAAATGCAGTGTAGTGGGGAAATTATATCACCTGGTGAGCATTTTGTAGCTGGTTTCCTGGAAACTCGAGGCAATAGAGGATTTGCGGGAGAAATAATTTTCTCCCTTTGCTGCGTCATGAGTTGTAGGTCCAGGACTACCTCTCATTTGGCCAGAAAAAGTGGGACATAGTCTGCTCCCAGGTGGATTGGGAATGCATATATCTTGGAGAGGGAATGGCATACCAGTTCCCCCCTATGACATATGGACTCAAAACCTGTTAGAGGTCTGGAGGTGCCTCGAGTGAGAGAGCATCGGCAGAGAAAGAAACGCAGCTGAAGTCCTCCCCAAAAGTCCAAGGGAGGGTCAGCGAGTCAAGAAAAAAAAATGAGCACCCCCCCCAAAGTCAGAAAATCAGTCAGGTGAATGTGGTTGGAAGCCTTAAGGCAGAGAAACTGAGGCTGGCAAAGACTAGGGCCAAATTCTTGGTTACCGAAGATGGGAATCATAAGGGAAGGCTGTGGAGACTGGAAAGGTACGTTGCCCTTGAAACCTGTAACGTGCTGCCTAAGGTAGAATGTGCACAGAGTTCCTTGGGTAATGGAGAGGAAATCCAGGGTCAACTCATGGCAGTGCCCCCAGAGTCCTTCATTTCCATGTCAACCCAGTATTTGCCCCCCCATGACAGTGTCAGTCCACCAATCTGGTAAGATGAGTTTTCCTGTAGTGGGCCCGAATATCCAGAAGGCCAACGCCCCAGACATCTTAGGCAGGGTCAAGCTAGACAGGGCTTCCCATGCAACTAAAGTTCTGAAAGATGGAACGGAGTCTGTGGAAAAACATTGAGGGGAGGCATATTGGAAGGGCTTTTAGTAGGTAGAAAACTCTGGGGAGTAACGTCATCTTGACAGCAGTGCATCATCCAAACCACGTCAATGTTAACGAATGCCAATATAAGAGAAAATTTTAAGAAGTGGTTCATAGTTAGCCCCACGTAATTTAGAGGGATCAGGGGTGATGTTCGTGCCCACATACCTAATGGTTTCTGAAGCCCATCTGAAGGGAAAGGATGGTTTAAAGCCACGGATGGTGATCACGTCTGCAGAGATGTTAAGAGTGGAAGAATTTGACAAGTTGACCTTGAAGTTGGATAAAAAGCTGTACGTCTGCAGCGCCTGTAAAATATTGGGCAATGATGTACGAGGCTTTGTGACAAAAAAATATCAGGTCATCAATGAAAGCTGCGACTTCCCGAAGGTTTACAAAAACTCGTCATATTGGGATCTGTGCAAAATGTACACAGGAAAAGTTCCAGCGTTAAGATAAAGATGAGAGGAGAAAGGGGGCACCCCTGATGCATCCCATTAGAAATGGGGAAGAAGTCAGATCTGGTCTCGTTAACTTCCACTGCTGCTGAAGGGGATGAATAGAGAGCAGAAATCTAAGGAAGCATGGGGGTCCCAAGGCCAATATATTCTAGAATCACTTGCATAAACCGCCACCGGCCCCTAGTAAATGCTTTTTCTACATCCGTGGAGAGCAGAATAAGCAGGCACTTACTGATTTTGGCAGCATGGATTAGATTGAGTACTCGTATAGTATTATCGCATGGCTCTCCAAGAGTGAATATGTGGAAGTAACCGATTGGCTATATTCAGCTGGATGTTAACAGCATCATGTCATTTTCCCAGAGCTAACTTACTTTTGGGTGTGGGGGTATATACACAGTAGTGATTATTACTGTAGAGAATTCCCTAAGTATTTAAAAAAAAAAAGTCTACCTTTCATTATTTGGTATTCCAAGTCTAGTGTGTCCCAGTGTATACATGGGCTCTCCCACCTTTGAACTTACCAGAGTCTGCAGTACTGTCTGCCCTATAGATAGAGTAGTATGATACCTTGATAGCCACATCAGGAATTGAGCCCTCTGGCCAAGTCTCTGTAATAACTATCACGCAGCTGTTCATTTTGTGAAAGGTAATCTTCATCCTGAGTTCATTTATCTTGTTGGTAAGTGGAAGTTGCTAAGAAAAAAAAAAATGCAAAGCTGGTCTGTACAGATAAGCTTTTAGCCTAGCTCGTAGATCAGGTCTACAGTAATAATAATTCCAGTGGCCTCCACTGAGTGTAGGATCCCTGATGGAACAAAGTTCTGGCTTTTTGGAGTGTGATTCTGATAGTCAGCAATTCCTTATGTCCATACCATATATGTTTTGGATGCTTGTTTTCAAAAGCACCAAGCCCCTGTGCTGCTCAAAAGTGGAAGCTCCACTTCTTTACCATATGTGGCACTTTTTTGGGGGGGGGGTGGATACCTATTTATTACAGCTACCTGCTCCCACTTCCAGCTCAGATCACCTCAGCAAAGTGAGAAGGAAGTTCTCCCCCCTTCATTCCTCCAGCAGTCTCCTGGGAATCTCCACAGGTCCTAGAAGACTGCCGGACCAATCAGAATGCACAGCACAATTCACGCAAGTGCAGTGGACACCCGGCTGTGAAGCCACAGGCAGTCACAGCCTGGTGCCTACAGTTATGATTCCAGTACCAGGGAGAGAAGAGAATGCAGATGAGCACATCACTTGACCCTGAGACAGGGGTATTTATTAAAAGTCAACAGCTACAATTTTTTTTGTAGCTACTGCCTTTTAATAAACACAAAACTGACAAACTCCACTTTAGAGCGAAGCTCCACCCAAAAGGGGAAGTTCCGCTTTAAGTCTTTGTCCCCCGCTCCCCATTAAGGATTGGCACCTTTGGGGAGCGGGTACCCAAATTTGACAGGTACCTGCTCCCACTTCCGCTGCAATCGCCTAAGGTGATCGGAAGCAGAAGTTGTCCTCCCTCCCCGTAGTCTTCTGGGACACGTGACAGGTCCCAGAAGACTACGGGGCCATTCACAAAGCACAGTGCTTCTCATGCAGTGGGCACCTGGATGTCCTTTTCCATCTTTATAAAGTTCAATTACCTTGTTACGCAGGACTTTTGACAGTTCTATTCGGATCCCCATGGCTCAGTATCTAGCCTAGTCAGTGCTTCCATGTAACAGCTAATAAACTCATTGACTATTTATACACTGACACTAATTGCAATTTAAAAAGCCACAGATATGGGAAATTAGCCTCTAATTGGCATTGTAAGCAATGTGTGTCACCTTGTGTGTCTGTACCAAGGCCAAACATTCCAGGGTACGTAAACTTTTGATAATGGCCACTTGGGTGATTTCTGTTATGATTTAAAAAGGCTCTCTCCCTCCACCCCCAAAGCATGTTGTCCCCATGTTGATGGGGACAAGGGTCTCTTTCCCACAACCCTGGCCAGTGGTTGTGGGGGGTCTGCAAGCAGCGGGCTTAATTGGAATCTAGAAGCCCCCGTTAGCAAGGGGGCCCCCAGACCCAACATTTCCCCATGTGAACGACTATGGGGTACATGCACCAAAGCACCCCCACGTTGAGGGTATGTGGCCCGCTATGGTTCTTGGGTTCTCACTCGTCCCTCCCTTTCCTGACCTGCATGCTGGGATAAGGGTCCGGTATAGATTTTGGGGGGGCCCCCAAGCCATTTTTTTAAAGCTATTTTGGCATGGGGGTTCCGCTCAAAACCCATACCAGACCCAAATGGGAACCCCACTGACAGTTGAAGACTCATGGGTTAAGGACTCTGTGGCCACCAATTCCTTAACCCATGACAGCACTGATAGATACCAGTACATACCACATGCCTGAACCACTACTTAATTACCGCATGTATTTATTTCCTTTTGTGAATTGAATCCTCAAGAGGGCAAGTGCTTAAGTAACATAACTGCTTCCACAGACACCTCAGGATTAAAAGTCAAAACAAAAGCCACATTTGTTTTAGAGCAACCTTGCCTTTGCATAATTGTAAAAAGTGCTAGCAGACTCAAGTACTGAAATGCTTTAAGACCTTCTGACCAAAGACACAAGTTAAACATCACTTATGAGAAATAGGTTTTCTGCCTTGGATAGGAAAGAACACACTGCTCCAGTACACAGCAGACCAAAAAGCCACCATAAGAGCATGCCCATTTAAGCTATGGTCTCAGCATAATGAATGAAAAAAAAAAAAAAAAAAAAAAAAAAGGTAAGCAGTGTCATCTTTGTAGGTTTAGAAACAAGATGGGAAATCTTACATTTCTGGATAAATGGAACACTGAAAACATGCAAAGCAAACATCAGTAATGCATGGACAACATTGATTTTTTTTTTTTTATTTAAAAACAAAAAAGCTGTTAGGGCACATGCATTCCCTTTGCAATGCTGAACTGTAAAACCAATGAAAAAAAAAAAACAAAAAAAAAAAAACAGATAAACATAGGTCAGTTTCAAAGCAAAATTGCTTATGCCACTGTCTCAGTAAGGATTTCAAGTTACAAAATGTATACAATTCATGATTCTTATAGAGCCATCAGAGATTCAAATACTGGAATGTGTTAAGATTTTCAGGCCATGACTATGCATTTTTGATTATACAAATTCATCTTTATTTTTGAAAAATACTTTCCCTGCTACAAGGAAAAAATATAAAATATGCAGTATATATAAATAAAATAAAAGTAATTTAACAAACTGGCATCTGCCTATCCAGTTACTGAGAAAGTGGCAAAATCAGCTTAACATAGTAATGCTGCAATGCTGATAATCTGTGCATACATATTATACAAAAGGCAAGTGGTTTCAAGCTTAACAAAAATACATAAAATCTGTAACAATACATATGAGGACAACATCCCTGTTTTGCCCTTAATAATGCAAACTACATATAGTAATGGAATATGGAAATCATAATTCCAAGCTGCCAAACCTTGCCTGTTCTTGGTGTATAGTATGGCAATTAAGCTCTTATGATATTTTAACTTGTAGACTGTAAAACAGATATACTTCAAGTCATTACAGCATTGCAGGGGCAATAACAAACCTCCTCAGCACAAAGGTATTCTTGTAAAATACATGTTATCTATACTGAAATAAAGGAGGACCCTAAAATCTGAACGGTAAGTGACAAATTCACCTGGTCAAAAAAACATCCAAAACAACAAACAAGCGCATCATTTCTGGTTTTGAAAACCTAGTGTTTTAAATTTCAGAAGTGTTGAGTTATTTGTAACCTATTTCACTTCCTTCCTCAAAAACTTTATATTTGGTTAACATTTTCCGCACAATGAAAACATACAAAAGGTGTAGACCATGGATTTAGCAGTGTTGCAGTATGCATCAAAGAGACACACATTTGCTGAAAAAAACCCCAAAAACCTCTCTCTCTTTCTTAAAGTGCATCTGTGCTCAGACTATGAAAATAAAAGTATTTACACATTCCTAACATACAGTAATAACGTTATTAAAAGCCCTCACAGAATTTGGTAGCTGTAGGCTATATAGAGTAAAATCATCCTCAAAGATCACAACAGGGAAAAGGAAGCTGCAATTTTAGTGCCTGTCAAAGTTTGATTTCTCCACAGTACCTGCAGCTACAGAAGGTCAGTGAGGTCTCCCCCCCCAAATTCTTTATTTTTTATATTATATTTATTTTATCAAGCATACAGTCGAAAACAAGATGCATTACATTTCAATGTAATTACAATATATCTTTGGGGAACAGACTTTAAAACAATATTTAATATCATCTGCAAATTGTGAGATGAAGACCATGGTCTTACATACCAGAACAATTACCTGAGATATAGGCGGATCAATAGATAGTTTTACAGATGCCAGTCTCCTTGACTGTATGAATTTAGGTATAATTAAGGAGGAGGTAAAGAGAATTGGGAATAGGATAAGAGGGTACAGCACATACAAGGTAATACCAAGACAGTCCTATAACCTAAAGGCAGGTGCTGGAACATTTACGTAGCTAAAAAAGGAAAAATGAAGAAGGCTGGGAAGGGGGAGGAACCACTTCAGGGAAGCCCACTCAGCTCCACAGGTGACATAAAAAGAAGCTCCATAAATGCTTTGACCAAATTAGAGGGAGTCTGGGGGTTGAGCTTGGCCTGCTAGAAAGCCAAGCACATAGCTTTGTCGTTGTAGATGAACTAATGCCAACAAAACCAAGTCATATTGAAAACAGACTTTTTTTTTTTATCCTCGCAGGTGTGTGGTCCTCCATTCTCAATCTCCTCTACCTTGTTCACCCAAATTGGATTGAGGGTGGAGTATATGATCCCTGTGAGGGCTTGTTTTAAACCGTTTTCACTGCCTAAAATGTAAATGCTCTAATGTCCATAGTATAGGCACAGGTGCACATTAAGCCAACATAAAAAAGGATGATATCAACATCACACATTCATTAGAAAAATATACTTAATACACAAAACACATCAACTTTAATTTGCAAGTTGGATAGCTAGGATACGTTTGAAAAAAAATGTCCAAAAGATAAAGGTCAATTTTGTAACTCATCCTTGTAAAACATGGTTACACTTCAAAACTCAGCAAAAACGTTTAAATAGGTCTCTGCATTTCCCAATATGCTCTGTTCTCTATTAATTAAACCTAATCTCCGTATTTTAGTGAAGTTCAAAAATCAACTTTTAATATTCAAAAAACATTTTTTTTTTATTTTAACCCTAATCCAATGCTGCCTCTGGAGCACTGCATAGAACCACAACACTACCTTAAAGATTTGTCTGTTTGGGTCATCCTTAAACTTGCAGATGCCAACTTCTTGATGGCTAAATTATAAAGAAAACAATTTTGGGTGATAGGATTTCCCTTTAAACAACCACCCTGCATAACAGTCAGTCAATCTAAATGTATTGAGTAAAAACTGAAATGCAAGTATAGTATTAAATAAAATTATAAAAAGGATATCATCTCAGAATCCTTGATATTGATGAAGTGTGCTTATGAATGTATGTTTATACTTGTGTTCATCACGGACTGAATCAGAATGCTCTACAAGGCTACTGTGTTCAGGTAAACCTTCTGCAGAGTCTCCATACCCATGGTAATAGCTATACTGCAAGATATCGGCCATACCCTCACCCCAGGGAGGCCTAGAAGCCACACAATTACTTGGACTTCCATTAATATGCAAAGAGCCACAAGAAGATGAATTTACAGTGTCAATCTTATTTTCAATGTATGTTCCATTCCCATCATGTTCTTCGTTTCCATTTGTGACAGTGTTGTATCCGTTGATCGACTGAAGGCACTTGGCAGGGCTGGTTTCCATTTCACTGAGTGGTGCAAAATGTCCATTACTTGCTGGTCCATTTGTTAAGGAACTGAAGTGCATGCTACCATTCATATCTGCATTAAGAAACAAACCTGTCAAAAATGTTTTGTAAGCCGATTGAAAACCATTGGATCTCAACTTCATAATTTTCCAATTCTTTACTTTGGGAACATGCTAGGAGACTGCACAGCCGTTCAACATTACTTCATGTGCACTTGTTATCCCCATTTACACTTGAACATATCTTTACTACAGTGTAAAGCGCAGTTATAGAATGTCAGTAAAGCAGTAGTAAACACCTCTTGGTCAGTTGGACCTACAGGTAAGCTTACCTGTAGGTCCAACTGACCATCTCCTAAAGCGTGCACCGGCGCACAGCGAGAAAGCCCTGACAACAATTGCAGCTCGGCCATTCAAAACAGCCAGACCCGGCAAACCTGGAAGGAAGACTGGGTGAAGAGGGAATCTCTGGCAGCGGAGAGATCAGTTATGTAGGAAAGTCTCAATGTGCTAGTATACGGTGCATACTAGAACATTATGTCATCTTGCAGGGAGAACCTTTTTTGTTTTTTTAGGCTTAACTACCACTTTAAGTATTGCTCCACTTCCAATTAGCTACAGTCAAACTACAGCTCCATACTGTGCCAGGGGAAGGGGGAAGTCCAAAAATGCAGGAGCCCTCAATGAAAAGCCTTACAGCTCAAAATCTAAATGCATGTGGTTTCTTCAGTCATTAGTGCAAGTTTTCCTTTTAAGATTATGTTCCCTCTGTGGATGAAAATCCAAATTTTCTTTACTGGTCAAACCAGAATTCTAGTGGGTCAGATTTTAACAAGACCTGATTTAACCACTTTTGCGCTGAGAGGCCACATATATATATGTGGCCTCCTGGCAGGTGGGCCTTGATGTAGAGGCCGCATATACAGTATCTCACAGAAGTGAGTACACCCCTCACATTTTTGTAAATATATATCTTTTCATGTGACAACACTGAAGAAATGACACTATTACAATGTAAAGTAGAGAGCGTACAGCTTGTAGAAGTGTAAATTTGCTGTCCCCTCAAAATAACTCAACACAGCCATTAATGTCTAAACCGCTGGCAACAAAAGTTAGTACACCCCTAAGTGAAAGTGTCCAAACTGGGCCCAATGAGCCATTTTCCCCTCGCCGGTGTCATGCGACTCGTGTTACAGGTGTGAATAGGGAGCAGGTGTGTTAAATTTGGTATTATCGCTCTCACTCTCTGATACTGGTCACTGGAAGTTCAACAAGGCAAAGAACTCTGAGGATCTGAAAAAAAGAATTGTTGCTCTACATAAAGATGGCCTAGGCTATAAGAAGATTGCCAAGACCCTGAAACTGAGCTGCAGCACGGTGGCCAAGACCATACAGTAGTTTAACAGGTCAGGTTCCACTCAGAACAGGCCTCGCCATGGTTGACCAAAGAAGTTGAGTGCACGTGTTCAGCGTCATATCCAGAAGTTGTCTTTGGGAAATAAGACGTATGAGTGCTGCCAGCATTGCTGCAGAGGTTGAAGGGGTGGGGGCTCAGCCTGTCAGTGCTCAGACCGTACGCTGCACATTGCATCAAATTGATCTGCATGGCTGTCATCCCAGAAGGAAGCCTCTTCTAAACATGATGCACAAGAAAGCCCGCAGTTTGCTGAAGACAAGCAGACCAAGGACATGGATTACTGGAACCATGTCCTGTGGTCTGATGAGACCAAGATAAACTTAATTGGTTCAGATGGTGTCAAGTGTGTGTGTGGCGGCAACCAGGTGAGGAGTACAAAGATGAAAATGTGTCTTGCCTACAGTCAAGCATGGTGGTGGGAGTGTCATGGTCTGGGGCTGCATGAGTGCTGCTGGCACTGGGGAGCTACAGTTTATTGAGGGAACCATGAATGCCAACATGTACTGTGACATACTGAAGCAGAGCATGATCTCCTCCCTTCAGAGACTGGGCCGCAGGGCAGTATTCCAACATGATAACGACCCCAAACACAACTTCAAGATGACCACTGTCTTGCTAAAGAAGCTGAGGGTAAAGGTGATGGACTGGCCAAGCATGTCTCCAGACCTAAACCCTATTGAGCATCCGTGGGGCATGCTCAAATGGAAGGTGGAGGAGTGCGAGGTCTCTAACATCCACCAGCTCCATGATGTCATCATGGAGTGGAAGAGGACTCCAGTGGCAACCTGTGAAGCTCTGGTGAGCTCTATGCCCAAGAGGGTTAAGGCAGTGCTGGAAAATAATGGTAAGCACACAAAATATTGACACTTTGGGCCCAATTTGGACATTTTCACTTAGGAGTGTACTCTCTTTTGTTGCCAGCAGTTTAGACATTAATGGCTGTGTGTGGAGTTATTTTGAGGGGACAGCAAATTTACACTGTTATACAAGCTGTACACTCACTACTTTACATTGTAGCAAAGTGTCATTTCTTCAGTGTGGTCACATGAAAAGATATAAAAATTTACAAAAATGTGAGGGGTAGACTCACTTCTGTGAGATACTGTATGTGTACCTAAAAGTAAACAAAACGTGTGCCGAGAGCGTGCACCCTGCACAGTCACCTGCGCATAAACAAAAACCTCCCGATCATGTGACAGCCAATCACAGCAGTCACATGATCATAAGTCCTGCCCCCCCCAAACCAGAAACCCCTTAAAAAGGGCTGGGAGGTGCCAGCGCTAAGGGGCTATAATTGACCGA
Source organism: Staurois parvus (assembly GCF_062004578.1). Taxonomy (NCBI): domain Eukaryota; kingdom Metazoa; phylum Chordata; class Amphibia; order Anura; family Ranidae; genus Staurois; species Staurois parvus. Next base: position 12,814,729 of record NW_028318430.1, on the reverse strand, counting down.
TCATATACAAATACAATTGTGTTCCGATATCTGTCTATACTATACTCAGCTGGATAGCTCAGTAGATATTCTATTCAAAGAAACACCCACTGAAAAACTTGCAGTATATTCAGTGACAGAGTGGTAGCAGTGTCTTGTCATTGAACGGATACAAAACAACCCATTTACTATGATTCAGATCACTGACACTACACTTCCTTTTACAAATGCAATTCAGAGTAATGCATGCATTCTTCTAGAATCGCACAATACCACTGCCCCGATCACCATGTAGCTGAACTCAAGCACAATGTCTATAGCAGCACCACTGATGCAGTTATCTTACAGCTTTGGACAAAACTGACTGGGCACTATGCACAATGCCTTCCATTTTTCCAGCATTATAAATCAAAATGGTCAGCTTTCTTCTGTCTCTTTAAGAAGATATATAATATTCCCCTTTATGCCATGTTTGTTAGGTATCATACAGAAGAAAAAATAAAGGCAAGAATGTTTTAAGAGAAACTTATTTTGTATATATTTATTACACAAGTTATTTTGAAATAAATGTGGAAAGCATAATTTAGCAACTGGAGTGCAGGTAGACTTACAGAACAGCAGGCATGGCATTTTTTACATTGGTCTAGCTTGAACCATAACTATGCATATACCATACCAGAGATATCATTCAAGTAAGCTGTAATTCACTGTAGCAGGTGCCACTACTCCAATGAACTCCACTAGCTTCTGGCTCCCTTGGGTGAGGTAGAGTGTGACATCACTACAGCGCCTCAACTCATCCTTTCAGAGAATGATTTCCATTCAGTAAATAAAATGCAACGCATTCTCTTAATGGTGCCAGTGTCAAGCAACTGACCACCTTTGCGCACAATGCAGAAGGGCAGCCTCTTGGCACAGGACCTGGAAGTTCGTGGAGATCACTGGGATAGCAGTGCCTACTACAGTGATTTCCAAGTACTAAGGACATCCCATAGGTATGGTATTTACTCAGTTACATTGGGCAAAATTATTCCCTATTTTGTGGTACTTTAATTGGAAAAAAAGACAATTTTAGAATTATGAATGCTTTCTTAGGATCACATACAAAGTCATATCCAAAAAATATTCCTCAATAAAATAACATAGTTGGACCATATCGGATTACAGTGACATTTTAAATTGCATATGCAGAGATCATATAAGATACCCAACATGCTTCAAAGTCAAGAAGCTTATTCTTTAGGGATAACTCTGCATTCAATGTAGTATATAATAAAAACAAAAATCATCAGACGTTAGAAAGAGTATTTATCATAAAAACAACAGCAATTCACCAATCACACCTCCTTCCTAACAGACACGTCATGCAAATCTGTTTAGTATTGTGGTCAATACAGAACTAGATCTCTATATATAGTTGGAGATACAACATTCTAATTGGAGGTTTTGAATCTATTGGTGTTAGAGGTCACCCAAAGAGTAAAATGATGAACCTGTCAGTCTGATCTGGTCCACAGGATTTGAGAACTTCCTCCTTTCCCCCTTTTTTCATCTCGGGGGTAGGAGAGATCATAGGATTGGTGGTGAATTTCTCTTGTATTTATGATAAATACACTCCTCCTAGCATCTGATGTTTGCATTCAATGAAGTATAATAAAAACAGTTACCCCTGAAGCAGCTACTTGTCTTAAAATCTTAGGTATCTTATATGATCTCTGCATATGCAATTTGAAATGCATCATTGTAACCAGATATGGTCCAACTACATGTAATTTTGAGGAATATTTTTGATCTGACTGTTTTTGGTCCTAATAAAGCATGAATAATTTTAAAATTGTCTTTTTGCCATTAAAGTCCCACAAAATGGGGGAATAATTTTGCACTATGTTCAATATAGAGATGTTGGCAAGCATCACAGAAAATGTAAAATTTTACAGTTACATTATTCCAATCTGGACAAACCTGGAATTTTTCTACAGGTACCCCTAACCTGCACATGCCAACTAGCATGAGTGACTCTAGAAAACAGCTGTCATTGCAGGAACAGACGCTCTGCAAAAAAGACGTCAGCGTCACAAAAGAAGAAGAAAAAAAGAAAAAAAAAAAATCATAAAATTTTTACATAGACAGGAGTCTACCTGGTGGCTTGTGTCACCTGAAATTATTAAGTGGTTGCCTAGCCATATTGTAAATAGCTAGGGAGATTGATACCCATTTCGAGAAACCGCCAATCCTGAAACAGTTCAAGGGCAGCCATTGTACCTGTTCATGGCTGTAAATGAGCCATCAGATGACCAAAAACAGCAATCATGAATGTGAGAGTCTGCCCATTGCTCTCAACAGAAGATGGCAGAACCAATGAAGAAATCATCATTCATTAGTTCCAGGGCACAAGCAACAGCAGATTAATGCTGCCCATACACAGATTTTTGGGCTAGAACATTTGTACAAACGTTCATACGAAAATTATTTCCACATTTGTTGAATGGGCGAATGTCGTTTGACAACTTTCTTTTGCTTTTAACATTCAAATTTTAAAATGAATGTGATTTTTGAATGAAAACCACGTACATGTCCGAAAATGTATTTTATCAAGAAAAAAAGGTTTTCCTTTCAGACCCATCACTACGGTCAAAAACATCGATTTGACCCCACTAACAATTAGAAAATCAAACAAAGGTTTTAAAAAGGGGTAATTGTGTGTTTAACCCTTTCATTTTCTGCACATCTGAAAACCTTAACCTTTTCATCCTCCCACTGCACGTGTACATCAACCACTTCACTTCCTCCTAAATAACCAATGCTGCTTTGACTTGTGCAGTATTACCAAGCTCCACGTTTAACCACCTCAATACTACTGTTTATTTTCAAAATATTGGGGCTAAAAATAGATCATTTTGGAGTGTCTACTTTCCAAAAAAGGGTCATTTTAGCAGTGTTTGTACTATTTGTTTTGTTTAATAGCAAACAAGGGAACCTTTTTTTCTAAATGTGTTTTTTTCCTTTAAAAAAAAAAAAATAAAAAAATTAAAAAAGGATATAAAATGTATTTGGGTAAATTATTGCATGACTGAGTAATTGTCAAACTACTGCAACAATACAAAATGGCCTGGTAATGAAGGGCTATATACAGCTTGATGATGAAATGGTTAAAAGGATACCGGTTATGTGAGAAACATTGGCGCTGCCAATCCTAACCACTTGTCTGGTAATCACTAATAACTTCTCCAAGTAAAATTACAATGACATCACAAGTCCAATTTGCACAGGTCCTGTGTAGTTTTCTGAAGTTTAGGCCATGGCAATTTTTTGTTTATTTTTTACATTAATTGTTTTTTTTTAGCCAAAGGCGCCACTTCCATTTGAGCTATACTGTTATTTTAGAAACACTTTGGGGCTACTGTTCCTTTTACGGTGTTAATTTTAAGGGAAAAAGATTACAAATTGTTGCCTACAATAATCAGATTTTATGACATTTTTGTGGCATAAAAATATAAACTGCTGTCACTGGCAAACCACCAGTCTACTTTGATGAAATTCACATAACAATGGCATAGCCAGAGGTACATACATTTAGTGGGCCCCAATGCTATCCTTCAGCAACACTGAGAACTTTACTGTGCAGCCTGCTTGGAAATGCACGGCCCCTTCTTGAAAAGCCTCATTGTGGGGTCTAGCTCCCCCTCTCCTTATGTGTCACAATCTTCAATAATAATTTCAATTGAACATTTGCTGTGGTACAGTATGACCTTTTCATTGGGACATAAGCTGTAGAGCACATGTGCAGGAGAAGCTGGATCAAAACTGAAGGTATTCCAAGTGGACACTGTTCAGTGATTACTAGGCCACACTGACGTTGACATAACAATGGGGGTACACAAAGGGTAAGATCACTAAAATTGCATTTCTCCTAAATCCTAAGAAAGTAGGATGGACTATTTTTTTTCGATACATAGTATATAGAGGTTTGTGCTTGGCAACGTCAACTGAACACAACTTAGCTTATTTAAAAGCACAACTAAAGGCTCTTTTATGACAGTCTAAATTCCAAAAACCAATTATTATATGATGAAAAATCCTCAAAGTAAACAAACTTCCTTTACCTTCCTAGATTGTGCCAAATCCTCCTCCTGTCTCACACACTGCTTCAAAAAAAAAAAAAAAAAACTACTTCAAAAGCGAGAAGGTTTCAGCAACAGAGGTGGTGCTGTCAATTCAGAAATCACTGGGCAGAACCTGGTGCCGATTGACAAGCTACAGCAAATCGGCGACAAGGCCGACAGCCACACCAGCTTGCAACATCTTTGCATCTCACTGTCGTGCAAGCAGGCACAATCTACGAGAGGGTGTCAATGCTGCTCTGAATTCTAGAGTAGTGAAACATCACTGTCACTCCATCACAGGGAGATTAAGTGGACTTTATTAGCAGGATTAACATACATGTGTGGGTCCTTAAAGGGGGAGTAAGAGAAAACTAAGTGCAGATGCGCTTAAGTGCTGTAGCACTTTATTTTTTTAACTGAATGCCATAGCTTTGCAAAATGCAGGGACCCTCTATTTAAAAAAAATAAATAAATCTGACAAAATATATTTAAAATTCCTTATAATCTGCATAATAAAGTGTGCAATAGCATTAGCATTCAGAATCCGGTAGCAATGGAAGCAAACACTTACTAAACAATATGTATGCATTATACCACAGGTTATCTAATTTTCTGCCAGTTCATTAAGAAATATACAACCGCTGGCTTTGTTGTGGAGAAATACATCCAGGCTTTCACTACACAGTATATAGTTTAATGGTTCTTAAAGTCAAAACAAGCTCAGACTTTAATGCCAGAAATAGCAAGTTTTCATTTTAGAGAAATGAAAGTTACTGGTCAGTTAAAAAGCGGTTCTTGGGAAAAAAATGTAAAAATAAATAAGCTAAAAGTTAAGACCCATTAAACAAAAACGAACAATGCAGATTAGACTGTCACACTTCAGAAAACAGATTGTGCTTGATGAAAATACTGTTCTCATCCCATGACATATATTCCTCCCCAGTCTTTTATTAGGTATGACAAGATACTACGGTACCAATGGTTTTTCCACCATATCTAGATATTGGAAATCACTTTAAAAGTAAGCATACTGACTGATACAACGAAAGGGGGTTTGTGTTGCAGATACTGTAAAATTATTAGTATCTGTTTGTCTATTAGATGTGCTCTCCTGAGGTTTCAGATCTTCAATCATCTGAGTGCTGCAGCATCTGTCAGAAAACTGCCCAATCCCACCTGATATATCTGAGTGATTTTCTACATGCATGCTCTCATCATCCTCCATTCTTCCAGTCATGTGATCTGTGCCAAAGCTGTTCGCTGAAATAAAAAACAAAAAAACACAACACCTTACATAAATATTTGCATTTAAAGAGAACACAACCTTAAATTTTCAGCAACCAACAGTAACCCCAGCCAAAACTTTGTTGGGCAGGGGCAACTTGAAACCCCTATCAAGTTTTAATTGATGTCTATGCTCAAAGATTTCCTGACACTTCATACTGGCGAGAGGAGTGATGAGAAATATCTTCTATGGGGGACTTTTAGTAAAGTCTGTGATAGAACCTGTGAGGTTTATATTGCTGTCTGTGTTTTCTTGTCTAGAAGACTCTTATTAAGTGTTCTTGCATGGCAAGACCACTTACTGTTATCTCACATATATATTTTTATTATTATAGCCAAATGTACCACCCTAACTCCTCCCACAGTTTTTACACTACATAGACAGTAATATACGGAAACGTGTGGATTGTTCCCGATTGGTGTGCCATTACTTTGTGGAACGTTTCGCCGAATGGTTCACGAAATATCGGCGTTTTTGTGGTGAAATTGGTCCCATAGGAATGAATGGCGGAATGTTCAAAACTAGAGTGGGAGCTGACAAAAGCTAAAGTGTGAGCTGAAAAATCAGGACATGATTTCTAAACTGCCATCACTCCCTCATTTTCAAGCCCACCTACACAAATCTTATATCAAAACGTTCAGCTAACCCTGCTGTCACTAAAAATGTCCACGGCTAAGCCATAGTCCTGATAGTTTTCACAATATGACCATTTGTTTGCAACTCACCCCCCCATTGACATTCATTGAAACTCCACTCTAGCCACCTCAAATTTGAAGGGCAATTTCTAAACTGCGACTGTGCCTTCATTTTTAATATTTCAGAGACATACTATGCACCAAAAATGTAGGTCTGGGTCTTGTGATTCTCACAATAGAAAAAGCTCTTCAGACGGTTGTAGTTTAAAAATTATAAATCCTACACTGAAGATGGCAACCGCCAGTGAAGTGAGCAAGTTGGAGCAGTTTATTTTTAACCACTCTTCTCTGCCCTTGCTGTAGAGTGAGTAGCCATAGGAACCCAGGTGTGCGAGCAGGCAAGAACACTTCACACAATTTCCCCAGAAATTGTAGCTTTTCTAGTTCCAGTTTGTTCTTGTCCAAGTGTAACAGGATAACGTGGAGGGGGAATTTCACTAATGCAGAAAACAAACTGACCAAAGTTCTAAACCTTCCATGCTGAAGGAGAAAAAAAAAAAAAAAAAAAAGGTTTAAAGCTTGAGTTGGGAATGTGATAACCTGAAAGCACACTTATACCTTCTGGCCAAGAAATACTTAGAATTATTCATGAAAATTGTGATTCAAGCTTTTTTTTTCCCTACAGCTGTACAAGCAAATACTCATGATAAAGTCTATTCCCATTGCTATGCTTTTCAGGGTATTTAGATCTGTACAGGGTAGTATTCATACATATTCCCATCTCTCCCTCCACATTTTGTGACATTACAGCCTAGGCGCAAGATAGATTTAACCCTCTGACATGCAAGTCAGTGGGTTAAATCTATTTTAACCCTGACATACACGTAATGGAATGCAAGTAGTTAAAACAAGCGAATGGCTGTAATAGCAGCTGGCGGTTTGCTTTAAAATCCAACAATGCTGTATATCTAAGAGATCTGGGCAGTGTTTAAGCTACCCTATCATCCCTAAGCCCCTCATGGCTCCCCCAAAGCTCACCCTGTGCCTCCAGGAAGCCTAGGACAGTGACATCAAGCAGAGAAGCAGAATAGGATCAGGGAACACACTGCTTTCCCAACTAGCTATGGCAGTAAAAGGAGTGAAAGCCAGGTCTGCACATGATTAAGAGGGAATAGGGCAGTTCTCCATATATAAAATGGCCACAGATTTCCAACAGATATGACCTTGTCATAGGGGAAGTGAGCCATCAGCAGACAGACAGCTCACGTCCTCTTTGCTTGTGCAGAGATTACACTACACAAGCAGAGCCTGCAGGGTTGACAAACCTTCTCCTTCCTGCTCTGAGCTCACAGCAGAGAGATTGAAGCATTCTTTTACGTTCTTTGGCTCATGCCCCTTTTGTTAGGAGCAGTCTGTTCCATTTTGCTAGGTTTAGAGGATTCAAGCATGGTGCTTGCATTGTTCTGAATTCCTCCCAAACAGTACCCACAAGTACAGTATGCCAATGTGCTCTGAACTGTCCTGTCAGTACACCTTATTTCTCTGATGACTGGAAGCTACTGCAGAAAACATGGCATGCTAGCTGAAAAGTGAAACATCATTCTAAAAAAAAAAAAAATATATAAAAATATTACCATAAAGACATGAGGGTTACAATCATTCAGGAGATGAATGAATGTACGCCCAGAGAAACCAAATGACATCTACACTCACCGGCCACTTTATTATGTATACCTTGCTAGTACCGGGGTGGACCCCCTTTTGCCTTCAGAACTGCCTTAATTCTTTGTGGCATAGATTCAACAAGGTGTTGGAAACATTCCTCAGATTTTGGTCCATACTGACATGATAGCATCACGCAGTTCCTGCAGATTTGTCGGCTACACATCCATAAACAGTTAACGCAAGGCAGGATGGATCCATGCTGTCATGTTTATGCCAAATTCTGACCCTACCTCCTGAATGTTGCAGCTGAAATCGACTCATCAGGCCAGGCAACGTTTTTCCAATTTCGGCGAGCCTTTGCGAATTGACGCTTCCCGTTCTTAGCTGACAGGAGTGGCACCCAGTGTGGTCTTCTACTGCTGTAGCCCATCTGCTTTAAGGTTCGACGTGTTGTGCATTCAGAGATTGTATTCTGCATACCTTGCTTATAACGAGTGGTTATTTGAGTTACTGTTGTCTATCTATCATCTTCAACTAGTCTGCCCATTCTCTTTTGACCTCAACAAGGCATTTTTGTCCACACAACTGCTGCTCACTGGATCAGGGGTGTAGAATTTTTTTTAAAAAACTACTTGACCAAGGACTAAATCTGGCTCCCAGTCTACTTATCCCGCATGACAATCTACTTGACAAGATGAAAAACAGTATTTAAATCTGAGGTGCTGTTAGGAATGTCTGGGACTTTTAAAATAAAATAAAAAAAAAAAAAAAAGCTCTACGGCAACTTAAATGTTTAATTTTTTTTTTTTAACATTGCGCTGTATATCTCCTCCTCCCCTCCCTGCCTCTCTCTAGCACATCTCCCGGGGACTAGCACAGAGGAGAGAGACCTTGCAGTGTAAGGAGCATTGATTGGGTGGTGGTCAGGAAAGGGGAGTGTCAAGCTTATCCTTTATCCCTTTTGCTGCCAGAGCCGTTTTTTGCACACGTTTAAAAAATTATTTTAGGCTTGAAGATTACACAAAACCCCCAAACATTATATATTTTCTGAAGGCAAAGACTCTAGAGAATAAAATAGGGGTAGTTCCAATTCTTTGTCACACGATATTACCGCAAAGGTCTAGGAAACGCAAAATTTCAGTAAAAAATAAACTTAAAAGTAATTTTAGGGCACAAAAAGCAATAGAAATTATCCTATGTTTTGGTAAAATATAAAAAGATGAGGTTCCACCGAGTAAATAGATATCCAACATGTCAAACCTTAAAATTTGCATGCGCTCGTGAAATGGCGACAAACTTTAGTACCCTATATTTTTTATAGACTTACAGAAGAGGTGTTAGTAGGTGCTAGTTATTGCTTCCATTCTGGCGTGTGCGGCGATATGCAACATGTGTATTGCAATGAACATTTTGGTGGGTGTGCGTGTCTCAAATTAATTCAAATCACCACCATGGTGGACTGTGTGAAAGTAAATTGGGCGGCAACTTTCACCTGACAGGTGAGCCCTGCTGCTTGCCCACAGCAGGGCTAAAGGTTGAAAAAAAAGCTACCTGCTCGACACCCAGAACTACATGCAAATTCAACATCCCTGTGGATAGAATTTCTTTTTTGGACTGTTCTCTGTAAACCCTAGAGAAATATCAGTAAATCATCAGTTTCTGAAATAGTCAGACCAGCCCGTCTGGCACCGACAACCATTCCATGTTCAAAGTCACTTAAATCCCCTTTCTTTCCCATTTTGATGCTCTGTTTAAACTTCAGCAAGTCAACTTCACCACGTCTAGATGCTTAAATGCACGGAGTTGCTGCCATGTGATTAGCATATTGGGTTAACAAGCAATTGAACAGGTGTACCTAATAGTGGCTGGTGAGTGTAAGTCAGTACAGCTCAGCGAGCATGAAGATCATAGCCTTTAAACCTAATAAAGGCTACCCTTAGGGAAAAATATAAGTAATTAAAACTGCTCACAATGACTTTAGCATTTAGATATGGAATAGTTTTCTCCATGGTACAGTGTACAAACATATCACTCACCTTCAGTTCTCAGCTTCTTAACAACAGATACCTCCAAATCATGAAATGACCTCTTACGATTGTTTATTCCTCCATTAAGGTGATTTGATGCATTCTGTGGAACTCCATTTAAGGAGTTTGTGCAATAGAAACCGTTGAGCTGACTGTTCTGGAGGTTAAGAAGGAATTGAGCACACTCTGTAAAGCCCTGGGAGTGTGCAAGGTCAGCCGCTGTCAAGCCACTGGCATTCTTAAAGCTGTGTAACAAAGAACTGAATTAGATACACCATATTGTAAAGAGAAAGCCCTCAGTTCTCTAACTATCTGAAGGCTAAGCATTCAAACAAACTCGCTACAAAGTCCTGCAAATTTCTTTGCTTCAAGAGAGGTCTTTTACGGTATGTATGAAGGCCTTCCCAGCAGTAAAGAAGGGCGTTGTTTTAAAATACAAATTTCTACTGTCATTAACAATCCTAACTTTTACAGAAAACTTACACATTGTACTTGATTAAAAATATCTAAGTTTCTAATCACCTATTAATTTTACAGAAAAATACAGTCAGGTCCATAAATATTGGGACATCGACACAATTCTAACATTTTTGGCTCTATACACCACCACAATGGATTTGAAATGAAACGAACAAGATGTGCTTTAACTGCAGACTGTCAGCTTTAATTTGAGGGTATTTACATCCAAATCAGGTGAACGGTGTAGGCATTACAACAAGTTGCATATGCACCTCCCACTTGTTAAGGGACCAAAAGTAATGGGACAGAATAATAATCATAAATCAAACTTTCACTTTTTAATACTTGGTTGCAAATCCTTTGCAATCAATTACAGCCTGAAGTCTGGAACGCATAGACATCACCAGACGCTGGGTTTCATCCCTGGTGATGCTCTGCCAGACCTCTACTGCAACTGTCTTCAGTTCCTGCTTGTTCTTGGGGCATTTGCCTTCAGCAAGTGAAATGCATGCTCAATCGGATTCAGGTCAGGTGATTGACTTAGCCATTGCATAACATTCCACTTCTTTCTCTTAAACTCTTTGGTTGCTTTTGCAGTATGCTTTGGGTCATTGTCCATCTGCACTGTGAAGTGGCGTCCAATGAGTTCTGAAGCAGTTGGCTGAATATGAGCAGATAATATTGCCCGAAACACTTCAGAATTCATCCTGCTGCTTTTGTCAGCAGTCACATCATCAATAAATACAAGGGAACCAGTTCCATTGGCAGCCATACATGCCCACGCCATGACACTACCACCACCATGCTTCACTGATGAGGTGGTATGCTTAGGATCATGAGCAGTTCCTTTCCTTCTCCATACTCTTCTCTTCCCATCACTCTGGTACAAGTTGATCTTGGTCTCATCTGTCCATAGGATGTTGTTCCAGAACTGTGAAGGCTTTTTTAGATGTCGTTTGGCAAACTCTGATCTGGCCTTCCTGGTTTTGAGGCTCACCAATGGTTTACATCTTGTCGTGAACCCTCTGTATTCACTCTGGTGAAGTCTTCTCTTGATTGTTGACTTTGACACACATACACCTACCTCCTGGAGAGTGTTCTTGATCTGGCCAACTGTTGTGAAGGGTGTTTTCTTCACCAGGAAAAGAATTCTTCGGTCATCCACCACAGTTGTTTTCTGTGGTCTTCCGGGTCTTTTGGTGTTGCTGAGCTCACCGATGCGTTCCTTCTTTTTAAGAATGTTCCAAACAGTTGTTTTGGCCACGCCCAATGTTTTTGCTATCTCTGATGGGTTTGTTTTGTTTTTTCATCCGAATGATGGCTTGAGTCACTGATAGTGACAGCTCTTTGGATCTCATCTTGAGAGTTGACAGCAACAGATTCCAAATGCAAATAGCACACTTGAAATGAACTCTGGACCTTTATCTGCTCATTGTAATTGGGATAATGAGGAAATAACACACACCTGGCCATGGAACAGCTGAGAAGCCAATTGTCCCATTACTTTTGGGCCCTTAACAAGTGGGAGGCACATATGCAAACGGTTGTAATTCCTACACTGTTCACCTGAATTAGATGTAAATACCCTCAAATTAAAGCTGACAGGCTGCAGTTAAAGCACATCTTGTTAGTTTAATTTCAAATCCATTGTGATTGTGTATAGACCCAAAAAGGTTAGAATTGTGTCGATGCCCCAATATTTATGGACCTGACTGTATCTAAGATTGCTTGAAGTTCCTAATTTTACATTGAACTCCAGAGCTGCAATTCAAGTGCTACAATACTCTGGCTACAACTTAAAATAAATGATACAAGAAAAAAAAAAAATAAAAAAAATCGAAAAAACTTTATGCATATTTATAGATTGTCTGTGGCATTTTCATGTATCAACTTAGGTACTCTAAAAACATTCTATAGAAGTAGATAAAAAGGGAATTTGTCCTAGTTAGTTCCACAAAGTGCAAATCCCACTGGCTGAAAACTCCCAATTGTGAAATGGCATCAAGAGGATGGAGATCAGGATATTGTGGGTATTTAGTGATCAGACTGCAAGAATAGCAGTTTAGAGAATATATATAAAAAAAATACAAAAAAGGTATAAATAAAATACAGCAAAAGCTGGCAAAGATTAAGCCAAACGAGAAGAGCAAGAGTGTGTGTTGGTATAGGCTCTCCTTTTTCTAGGGATTAAAAGAAAAAAAAGTGAATGTGCGACTTCACTAATCTGACAACACAAAACAGTGATCTAAAGCACCAAATGTACGCAATACATTCAAAACAGAATAAGTGCTAGTTGAGTCTCTCGTAACCATTGATGATAGCGGTTACAAATTAAGTTGTGTAGGCCCTGGCTATTTTTTAAGCCTCCTTTTACAGATTGGCAAAAACTAAGAGCTTTACTACTGCTGATTGAATTCTATTGATTGTAAATTTCAGTGGAGAATCAAGCAATAAATGGAGTTTGCAGCACAAAAAAAGGCAAAGACATCTCATGTAGCAATTTACGTGGCTTTCAGAAATGTGTGCAACAACTCCATTAATCATCTTCCATGTCCATTTTCCATGAAAAGGTTTCCAAACATTTAGCAACTTTGGTCTTTTTCAGCCTTACTTGCAATACAAGTAACATAAGGAAAAAAGAATCAGCAGATAGCTCAGAGTGTACTGAATACTTCCAGTGCATTTATACTATGAAGTAGTAAGGAATCTTCCTTGAAATGAACAAAAGCAGCCTACAATCCAAAATCTCAAAAGAAATGGATACATCTTCTACTGGTCTGGGAGACAAGTTGGAGGAAAGCTGCTGATGATACACAGCAATTCTGATGTAGATATTTCTCAACTTCGTGAAAGTGTATAAGCATTAGGTCTCCATTTAAAAAATTAGTTGTATGCAAAGCCAGAGCTGTGAAATAGCCAAAGAAACAAGGAAACAGAGAATCCAGCTGTGTTTACCTCAGTTCACATCTAGGTCTTGTCACAAAAGGGAAGCTACTGAACTGGTTATCAATTGCTTATAGATTAAAAACAAAACACTTGCAGGGTTTTTCGGGACTGGAAGCCATAAGCAATATGATTTCACTGCTTAAAGTGGAACTAAAAAATACCTCAAATCAGCATTAACAATTTTTATTCTCATGTTGCAAGCATTTATAAATTTAAAAGAAAAAGGAAGGTGTATATACAGATAGGTCCATATATATTTGGACACAGGTACAATTTTAGATTTTTTTCAGGTATTTACCAAAACATATCAAGCTATAGTTATATAATGGAAATGGGCTGAAAGTGCACACTCTCAGGTTTAATTTTAGGGTATGTACATCAAAATTAGAGGAAATGTTTAGGAATTACAGCTCTTAAAGGAGTAGCTATTCCCCCTTTTTCAAGGGACGAAAAATAATTGGACAAATGATTATAATCATAAATATTTTGTTGAGAATCCTTTACTGGCAATGACTGCCTGAAGTCTGGAACCCAAGGACATTACCACAGTTTGGGTTTCCTCCCTTCTGATGCTTTGCCATGCTCTAACTGCAGTTGTCTTCAGTTCTTTGTTTGTGGGTCTTTCTACCTTTAGTTTTGCCTTCAGCAAGTGAAATGCATGCTCAATTGGGTTGAGATCAAGTGATTGACTTGGCCATTGAAGAATATGCCACTTTTCCTTCAAAAGCTCCTGGGTTGTTTTTGCAGTGTATTTTGGATCGTTGTCCATCTGTACTGTGATGCGCCATCCAATCAACTTTCCTGCATTTGGCTGAATCTGGGCTGACAGTATCTCTCTAAACACTACAAAATTGATCCAGCTGCTTCTGTCGCATCATCAATAAACACCAATGACACAGTGCCACTGGAAGCCATGCATGCCCATGCCATCAAACTGCCTCCATCATGTTTTACAGAAGATGTTGTGTTTTCTCTATTATGAGCTGTTCCAAGTCTTCTCCACACTTTTTTCTTCCCGTCATTCTGGTACAGATTAATCTTAGTTTCATCCGTCCAGAGAATGCTTTTCCAGAACTGGTCTGGCTTTTTTTTTTTTTTTAGATTTTTTTGGCAAAGTCTAATCTGGCTTTTCTATTCTTCAGGCTTATGAATGGTTTGCACCTTGTATTTGCACTCATGAAGTCTTCTCTTGATTGTAGACTTTGACAATGATAAGCCAAGCTCCTGGAGAGTGTCCTTTACTTGTCTGGATGTTGTGAATGGGTTTTTATTTACCATAAGAGGATCCTGCGATCATCCACCACTGTTTTTCTGAGCTCACCAGTGCGTTCTTTCCTCAGAATGTACCAAACTGTTGATTTGGCCACTCCTAATGTTGCTGCTATCTCTCTGATGGATTTGTTTCGTTTTTGAAGCCTTACAAATGGCCTGTTTCACTTGCATAGGCAGCTCCTTTGAACACATGATGTAGGTTCACAGCAATAGATTCCAAATGCAAATACCCCACTTAGAAGCAACTCCAGACCTTTTACTTGCTTAATTGATGAAGAAATAACGAAGGAGTAGCCCACACCTGGCCATGAAACAGCTTTTGATTCAATTGTCCAATTACTTTTGGTCCCTTGAAAAAGGGGGGATGGCTACTCTTAAGAACAGTAATTCCTAAACCCTTCCTCCAATTTGGATGTACATACCCTCAAATTAAATCTGAGTGCGTGCACTTTCAGCCCATATCCAATATATATATAACTATAGCTTGAATGTTTTCTTCAAAGAAATTTCTCAAGCATGGAGACATGAATGGATGGGGGATTTGCACTGAATATTAAAAATAAATGAAAGTGTTTTGTTTGTGGTGCTCAGATACAGTTTAAGAAGAAATTCAATAAATAACATATGCTACTTTAGCAAGGGGAGTGTTAAAATAAGACTGCTGTAAAATTTACTTGAAATTATTTTAGATTCAATTTCAAAAAGGTAAAGACAATGGAAAATCTCTATAGCCACCAAACGCATTCAGTGCATTGCCAATGCCAAAAGGTTAACTTCAATTTCTGTTTTACGTACTTATTCCATTGTAACCCGATTGTACAAGGCCTGGCTTTCAGAGAGACTTCGACTGCAGCCTCTCTGTACTCATTCTGTGCAACCTCTCTCTTCAAGCAGTGAAGTAATACTTACAGAAACATACAAAGCGCAGTTTAATAAATCACGCCTTGATAATTCCAAATTCTTAAAATTTGGTCAGTTCTGGGTTGAGTGCAATATCAATATAGGTCATCTGTACACTTTTTAATGACTGATGTTTTCTGACATTCTTGGGAATTGAAACAGGTTGCAGACCATTACAAAAATTCTGGCATGTTTGGTGGTGTTCACAGTACAATGCCAGAAAGAACAGGAGGAGGTAATGAGCAGGCAAATCAAAAAAACTATGTGGTTAAATCCCAAAATCCTTATACCATACTTTACTAGATGCACAAAATTTAATGTATGTGCTGCTATACAAGAAGCTTAAAGTAATGGTAAGATTCAAAAATAAAATATATCCAAAAAGGTGCTTGAACTTTATGTTTGCCATAGTTTTGGACAATAAAAAAAAATTATATATATATATATTTATTTATTTCCCCCCCCCCCAGAATCAAAAACAAATATAATTTGGGAATCTGAACTACTGATAGGCAAGCAATTTTCTGTCCAGAATTAAAAAAAGAGAAAAAAAAATATTAACAACATGTATAGAGATGAAATAGATGTCTAAAGTTTTACTGCATTCTTAAGCTGCATCTGAAAATGCAAAAATAAAAGGAAATGTGAGCTTTCAGCACAACTAGTTGAGAATAAGACCAAAGTGCCAAAAACTGTACAGAAAGGGGTTGGAATTCACCAAGGAATGACACAATGACTTGCATGGATGGACATGTTAAAGGAATGAAGCCAGTAGGATTTCAGAATAAGGGGAACTAACTGCTCTCTCATAAAACACCCCTTAGAATGTGTTCTTAATGCAAAATTATACATGTCATTTCAAACAAAATATCAATATTAAAATTACAAAGCAAAATCTAAATCCTGTAAATTTGGTTTTGGGACACTGCTTTATTAAATAATTAAACCATTGCAAATGTGTACAATGCCACCAGACAACTTAAGAGTTAAATTCTACTCTCAAAATTAACAGTAACTAGCTTCCTCTTAACTATTGTTAGTTAAAAATATGGCAGAGTCTTTATATTAGGGTAACATGCATGCAAAGCTAAAAATTCTATAACTGAATTCCTAAATTAGCATTAAAACCAATCACCGCAACAAATACCTCAACAGTATGCCTTGTGTGCAGAAAGGAAGCGATACTGAACACTCATTGCCACAACTGTAAGGTTTTCGGAGAAGCACCTGTGGCAGTTTCAGCAGTTTCTATTTGGGATGCTCCCCTTTCTAGGATTACTTGAAAAAATCAAGTCAATTCGAATTACGTAGCTGTAAAACATTGACATGTGTAGTTTTTACAGTTTTAAAAATACGTCTAATTAATTTAAAGAGGGACATGGCAAATTACAGAAAAATAAACAGGTAACTGATCATGTAAGGGATCACATATCTGCAGCCAACATTTAAATTTCAGTTACATCTACATATACCCAAAAAAGTGTGCTGGAGCCCATGTCACATATATATTTAAAGTCAACTGATCAGTGTAAAAGCCGTTTTTAAAAACCCATTTATTATAGGGCTGTTAGCTCCAGAAGAAGTGTCTATCGGCTATGTTTACATGATCTGTAAAAGGGAATGGGTAGAGTATGGCAACAAAAACAAGAAGTAACTGTACTAAGACACCTCACATTATCAGAGTAAAATACGAGAACGGTTTGTGCAGTTTGACAGTCAAATTTACAAAGCATGTTTTAATTCCATACAAATGCTGCAAAACACACAATTCCTGTCATTACATTCCTAATCAAATGACTGAACTGTAGGAGAAAACATCAATTTGCAAAACATAGTAATAAAAAGAAAAAAAAAAAAAGGGGACATTTTCAAATCAAAGAAAAATAAATAGAAAGCTTTTATGGACTATAGCACAGGGAACATGAAGTGACAAAGCGATGCCACCGTACAGGATGGAAACAGTAGAATTATATTACAATAAGGACAAGTGCTTGTGAATTACAGTATAAGCTCATATTTCATAGATTCTAGGTTTATTAAAATGGGGTTACAAAAAAGCAAAGATGGACCAAAGTTGGCATGTTAAAGAAGTTAGACTGATAACCAACATCAGTTTAGAACAGATTGGCTCTATTAAACAAAAACATTAGCATGGATGATTACTAGTGACTGCAAGTTTATTAACCTTTATTTTACCGAAAAGAAAGCATCTGAAAACAAAACAAAAAAAACTTTAACAAGTCTTAGGCCTCATTCACATGGCGTTTAACTCACAGTTGCGGCAAGAATCCAGCATATTTCTGCAGCTGGATTCCCTGATGGCTGCAGATAATTCTGACTACAAAGCAATAATGGGCTAACAGTGGCCACAGCTGTCTAGATATAAAACCCCACATAGACCGATCACCTGCAGCTAGGGACAGATTATCGTCCCTGAATGAAAGCCTTCTTGCTATACTTGTGACATAAATCCCATGTGAAATAAGCCTTAGCCTAGCTGCCTGAATGAAAAGAACTATACTTAAACATTCATCAGGTGTAATTAGAGAGAACATTTCCGGAAATTTTGCAGCCACAGAAAGAAAAACGTTTACCCTGTCTTTTTTCCGGAAAAGGAACATTAAAACAAACTTTCAGCGTGGAAAAGTTTTACAAACTAAAAGTAAATTTTGTTACACTGGGCATTTGAAATGCAGTGTACATAAAAGTATCATGCTTGAAATAAAAGTGCAGTTTATTTAGTAAATAAACTAAACTTGCTTTATTACAAATGGAATAACAAGGACTGTATGGATTAAGATTTCACTTAAAACACAAGGACAGGTAACCACCCCCTTCCCCTCATAATAATGTAAAAGCTTCCTGCCAATATGCATTTTTAGTTATTGACAATGCTGATCCAGAAGCATATATTGCTCTATGAAGAGCTTGATCAATGCTCCCCTGATTATCAGGTGTCATTTACTCTACAAATGAAGGGATTGTGTATACTTGTGAGGCAGTGGTTTGGCACTTTCATTATGGTTCTCAGCTTTTCATTCCATAAAGTACTGTATATGTCAACATCTTTAGGGCACCTCTGGCATGCCGGGATGTGTTTTGTCATCCTTGTAGCATTTGGAAAACAATATATTCACAATATTTGCAAATTGTGGCTTTGCACTCAGCAGAAAGTGCATTGTGGAATTGTATCTAAGCTCTAGATGTTGGTTTACCATTTGGCAGGACTTGCATCAGCACTTGGCAGGAAGGCCTTGCAGGCAGTGGTCCCACCCTAAGGGTCCAGTAGGACAACAAGGAAATAAAGGAGAGCTTGGATTCCCAGGAAGACCTTGGTTCCTGGTGTATTTCCCAATACCTGGAAGAGGTTGAATCATTTTCGTATGGGCTTGTCCTGATACCCTGTCATCTAAGGAAGGTCACCCACTCCCAGGCTGTTTTTTGGATCGCCCATGTGAAGGGACCCATGATTGATTTACCACATTATACACAACGCGCTTTTCTATAGCGCATCTGGTGAGTGCGTATTTTTTACACAATATTGGCATATGCACCCATGAACTGTCTGCACACTGGGATCCTATTACTCTATGATTTCTAGCTCATGTCATCTCACAACTCGGATGCATTCCAGGCTCATGCGTTTTGCATCATTTTCATACAGAGTTGGACTATTTTCACTTTATATGTGACTACTGTGTATCTAGGAATATAGCGTGCTGTTCATGATATTAACGATTCATTTGATACGCAATTATCTTATACCTTGATGGGGTGCGTTTTGTTTGGTCATATATTTGTTATCAACATCCCAGTTGGTTTCAATAGGTTTATATGGGTATCTTTGTAGTTTTATCCTTTCAGGTACAACGCACCTATCAAGTGTGTGCGTTTTTCATGTTATTAGCTTTTCATCCCTCATTTTAGCGCTGCACTACCTTTTTTATATTGGTTTTCCATTTTACTGAGCAGATTATAGGTAAACATTATGCTGTGATGGTGAAGAATATTAATAGTACTCATTTAAAGGTTATAAAGAAACTAATTTGTCAGACAAATGTACCCTCTTGCCTGTCATTTAAGGCCTGTGGAGGACAGAAACCATAGTCTACTGTATCTCAACAATAACCCAACTGTAGGAGGTACAAGATGGAGCCCACAACCAAGCTAAACAAACTTTTCCCCTGTAGTGCCCCTACTGGCAGATATGCATATTTCTTATTTGAGAACTGCATTAAGCAGTACAGTGGTAAAGTGTGTGCCAGGATTTGCATGTCGTCAGCTAAGAGAACTTGCAATAATTTAGGACTTAACATAAAGTCTAAGAAATCTTTCATTAAAGGTCTTTATGTTATATAGTTTGAATACCAATGTCATAGATATAATATTTAGCATTGTAAAAACATATTTCACCCTCATCTCCCCCCAATTGTTTTTTGCCCCAAACCTTCTCTTTTTTCAGGCCTTCCCCATCTCTAGGTGTAATAAATATGCAGTACACTATGCTTGCATGATCTACAAAAGATCAGCAACTATTAAAAAGGGGTGTGAATAAAAATATCCATGAAGAAAATGGATTCAAGTTGGGAAGCAACAATATGGAATTTAGGAGAGATGGCTGCTGAACAATGTAAATATAACAAATGCAATCTGAGAAAAGCAACCCTTATTTATGAGGGCCACATGGCTCTTACGTTCAGTCAAGTGGAAGGATTTCAGAAGTAGGTTTGTATTCCTTTCATAGCATGCCATAGCTGAAAAGGACCACAAAAAAACAAAAACCCACACTGTTAGAATTATGCAACTGGTCAGCAGAGGTTACATTAACACCATGGTCTTCCTAGGCTCTTGAATCACTAGAGGAACAGATAAAACGTATTTTATGTGTCTCGCTAATTATCAGAAAATGAGTCAATAGTTATAAAGTTATTTAAAGAGCTTAATAATTTAGGTCATTTAAATCTTCAGCATATAAGATACACCTATGAAAAAAAAGAACTAGGATAAATGGGACATCCAAAAACCAACCATCATAAAAAAACCTATGGCATCCAGGGCTTAATGCACCAGTGTAAACAGTACATAAAGAAAAAGGGGATAACGTACATTATGAGCAAGAGGGGAATAAGAAAAAAAAAAGTGCTATAACCAATATGAGTGTATCTCACATATTACCTAAATCATTATAGGAAACTCAGGGCCTTTCCTCTGAAAAAAACAGAGTACTACAAGGTGAGGTAAGAAGAATCATCAGGTGTCAATGTAAACCGAGGTCTAATGAGACATTAGCGGATGTGCTAGAATTCATTTTCATATATTTTACTAGTAGAGCTCTTTCAAAAGCGAGTGGAAAGGTACAAAAAGGTAAGTAGGCAGCAATGAGATATGAATAGCACTTAAAATTCAGTTGTCAATTAATGGGCAATGCCAAGTTAGTAAAAACTGCTAACACTATATAGGGAACACTGCAATTGTGCCTGCAATTTATAACATTTGCTCACTTTATCTTAATGCAAGTTCTACAATATTTAGTGCAGCCAGATCAATTGGGCTTTTGGTTAGGGCTGTAGCTTTAAAAACACACATAGAATGAAGCACTTTTACTGTGCATCGTCCGTATGTGGGTTCAGTGAAAAAGATTGGTGCAAGATTTATTAATGTGCCATTGTGGTTTTCAAACCCTAAAAATTCTAAGTCATTCATGAGATGGGCGTTTGTTTTAGACTATGGGGCAAACACATAAGCAAGGCAAACCTCTGACAGGTAGGCCCTGTCACTTTCAATAAATTTCATTTTATTCCGCTTTTACATTTACGTGCCAAGATATACTGAAGTACAGAATATATATATAGACATGCAGCAAAATGTACAGCACTGCAAAAATAACAGAAGGGGGGAAAATGTTATATAAATAATATGCTGCTTTTGTGGATATGTTCAACAGGTTAAAAGGAACTACAAAATAAAGGTCAGCTGTAAAATATCTATATCTTAAATTATGGCTGAACTACTAATTTCATACAACAAAGCTGGGTCTTTCCATTACAAATTATTTTACATTTCTTTTAAAAACGTTAAAAAGAAAAAAAAAGGGGGAATATTCGTGCCTTTATAAAATATGCCAAAAACAACAAATGTAAAATTGTTACTATTTAGGCACACTAAATCAACTACTTACATATTAGGATGTATTTTATTTGCAGGGGACATATGCACTAATACAATCAGTACTTTAAAAAGGAATATGCTTCTTTCAGTTGGAAAAAAAAGCAAAAATATTGTTACAAATGCCATGTTGCATTTTCATTAATTTGTTTCAGTATTAATCGGCAGCGAGCCATGAAGAAATATTGAAAAAATTATGAATAAGAGCCATGTTGCTTGGAAGGGATATCTTGTTTAAACAAATCAGTGCAGTACTTAAACAGTATTTAGTAGCATATATAAAAAGAACCTGCCCCAACTGGTGGATGGATGGAGCTGCAGGATTAAATCCGGAGCTGTCATTGTACCACTACACCCCCAGATGTGAGATATAAACAGATGCGCTGATTTGTTTGCGGTCTGGTGAGTGTACATCCATCCGAGGCGGTGGATTCCCTTCATGAATAACTGCACGTTTGCACTTGCACACTTGGAATAATTAAAATATTATAAAGGACATTAGCAGTTTTTACTGCCTGCTTTGCGATATTGATGGTCGTCACGGACTTTCATTGATTAGTTCAGTTGCACTATTCACGCACTTTATGTATTTGAGTATAAGATATTTATGTTTCATGCGTTTACAGCGCTGCACTTTTATTATATAATTATTTAGTGGCAGGATCTTTATTTTTGTCCTTACCATAACGTGACCTTACTCCACAAAGCCATGGTGCTCATTTTTTTGCACTGACAAGAGCTAACAAACCTTTCAAGTTGAATAAAAATGGCTCTACATTTTAGGTAATTTCTGAGCTAGGCAAGGGGGAACAGCTGCATGTGCAATGTACATCTGACTCTGTGCCTTTGGCCATTTGTATAGTGCCATTGCGTCAGGAATGACTCATGGTGTCTTTTTGGAGTTCTATAAACCAGTGCCTCTAAATTCAGATGACCACTGTCACAAAAGCATGCTTTCCATGGTACCAGCCACTAACCATAAGAGAGCACTAAGCACTGTGTATTTTATGACATATAAATACTTTATTTAATGCCATACTTGCGTCTACTTTAATATGTAAAACTTGGTTATATGGAGCACTTGAGTAAAACTATGGCCACCTATTAAAATTTGAACTGAAGCACTTAAGTGAATCAGCACTTGCAGGTCTCTCTTCATCCTTCAGTTCCAAATACCTGTGGATCCTTCAGTCCATCCAATGCAGCTTCCTGTGATGGGGTAGGAACAATGCTGCATTGCTTCTGAATCAGAGCAGAGTTGTAATTCTCATGTTGGCTGTGTCTCCTCACACTACATTGGCATGACAATATGTTGTAGGGGCTGTGATGATGAGCACTGCCATGCAACACCTAGTCCTGCCCCACTTATTTCTGGATTGACAGCACTACCTTTGTTTCTGAAACCTTCCCACTCTGAATTGAAGTTTTCCTAATTTGAAAAGACAAATGAAGGAGGATTTGTCCTAGTAAGGTGACGGTAAGGACGTTTTTGTTCACATTAAGAAATTTGCACATCAGTGACTAGATTTGGTACTTGTTTATACTATCATACAGGTGCATTTATTTTTTATCTTAAAAAGGAAACCCATTTACAAAACTTAAAAAAAAAAAATTAGCCTTATTTCCTTTTCATTTGTATGTTTTGCAGCATTGCAAAAGAAAGAAAACATTTTAACTGGAACCAAATTCCACTCCATGGTTTACAAGTTGTGTGAAAAGAGAATATTTCTGAACCTTCGAGACAAAATGGTTAAACAAAATTTAAACCGAGCATACAGAAAACAAATATTATAATACAGCAATATGTTATTGATAACTGCTTGGCATATGAGACTATGTGTGCCTGTTATAGTTCCTGTTAGAAGCATCATGCATTATATAACTACAGGTGTGCGTTTATAGGTTTAGACTACAGAAATCCCAACATGAGTCCACTCACTTGTACGTGTTACAAAAATGTGTGTGTGTGTACTGTAACTATTTTATGCAATGTAGAATAGAGAAAAAACAAAAAAAAAACAAAACAAAAAAAGGCACATACTCTATCTGCCCTCCACTGGACACAAGGGCCTTAAGGCAGTCCATACTACCAGCCCTTGCTGCTTTGTGCACAGGGGTCTCCCCTACGTAGTCCTAGAAAACAGAAATCAAAGAAGTCTGTATTTAGTGGCAATTTAAATATAAACATGGCAAAATCATTAGGTACACAAATAAACAGAAATAAAAAATAAATCAATCTCAACTATTACTTTAGATTATGTTTGAGGGTGTTGCAGGTAGGATGTGTGCAAATTTATACTTGCTACCACTTACCACCATATTTAAAATGGTAAACGTTGCTCTTTAGCAGTCAGCCATTCTCAACCCTAGGGTTCCTTGAGATGTGACTTGCCATTTGACAGTGCCTGCAAAAATTCCGTTAACAATGCCACTTGGCATAACACCGATGATCTTTTCTGCTATCTGTAAAGGTGGCATTCTGACCACCGCTATAAGGGAATTTCTTACATAGTTAGTCTGGCTGAAAAAAAGGACACAAGTCCATCTGGTTCAACCATAAAAAAAAAAAAAAAAAAAAAAAGGGGAAGGGGGGGGGAGTTTGGTTGTTGTAATCCTATATACACACAATCCTATACCCACAGTTGATACCCAGAGAAAGGCAAAAAAAAAAAAAAAAACCCTCAAAGCTTCTGCAGGGGAAAATCCTTCCTGATCCTCCAAGAGGCAATTGGATATTCCCTGGATCACCTTTACCTATAATTGTTAGTATCCAGTTATATTATGTGTGTATGTATATATATAAAGAATCCAGGCTTTTTTTTTTTTTTTTTTTTAAAGCAATCTACTGAGCTGGCCAGAACCAACTCTTGAGGGAGACTACGACACATTTCACAGCTCTTACTGTGAAGAAACCTTTCCATATTTGGAGATTAAATCTCTTTTCCTCCAGACGTATAGTTACATGACTTACCACAGATTACCTACAGTGTATAAAGGGGCATTTTTCTCCACTGACCCTCTATGAATTGGTTTTAACAGGGGTTCCCTATAACCTGAAAATTTCAAGGGTTCATATAGAGCAGGGTTTCATGGAACCCTAGGATCTCTCCAGGAGGTTGCTAGGGGTTCCGTGAGCAACAAGCAATTTCGGCCTCTCAGATTAGTTCCTGCTGAAACCACTGATCTTTTTAGCCATCTGTAAGGGGGTTATTTATCCCAATGTCCAGAAGTGTAAGAAGCATTTTTCCCACTGACCATCACACTAATGTATTGTGAGTTATCAATATAGTAATTTTCAGCACTTAGAGGATCAGTTTCAGTATTCTGCATTGCAGTGTTACACAATGGCACAATGAAATCTATGAGGCAAAGTCAAATAAAAAGCTCCTACTAGTTCATTTACAAATCTCTAGATTAAATAGAGCAAAAAATAGTCAGCATTTAAAAATGACTACAATAGCTCAAAATCAGTACTTAACCCACTTGCCTACTGGGCATTTATACCCCCTTTGTGCCCAGGCCAATTTTCAGCCTTCAGCGCTGTCGCACTTTGAATGACAATTGCGCGGTCATGCAACATTGTACCGATATTAAATTTTTAGCATTTTTTTTCCCACACACAGCTTTTTTTTGGTGGAATTTAATCACCAGTGGGTTTTTTTTATTTTTTACACTCAAACAAAAAAAAAAGCAAAAAAATTTGAAACAAAAAAAAAAAAAAGTTTTTCTTTGTTTCTATTATAAAGTTTCGCAAACAGGTAATTTTTCTCCTTCACTGATGTGCATTGATGAAGCAGCACGGATAGGAAGCACTGATGGGCATTGATGATGCTGCATTGACTGGTGACAACTGCTGGGCGGTACTGCAGGGCACTGATGATCACAGCCGATCTGCTCTGTGACAGCTGCCGGTTATAGGCAGTACTTTCCTCATGCTGTGACAGCGTGAGGAAAGTTCTGCCGATAACCAGCAACTGTATTTACTCCATTATCTGCTGTGTCATTGGACACAGCGAACACAGATTGCCGGGCGCGTTCTGGGAGGATGTCTTATGACTCCCACCCAGAACTGGGTAACCGCACTATAGCTGTCATAAAGCTATAGCTCGGTTACCAAGTGGTTAATAAAAACATAGTAAACTTTCATTTAATGTTGTTGTCTAGGCCATCATCTTTGTTATTTGTGGACCAAATAGTGAGCAATTGTAGGGAGCACATGCTAGTACTGAGAGACAGAAAATCTGATGTTGTAGCTTTGTGTGCTCTCTTCCAGCCTGCCTGTCCTCATCTCCTATCAGAGTGGAAGGACTGTAGGGAGAAAGGAGGTGGTAGGCTGGAGCACACAGCCTAAACTGACAGTGCTAGATTATTTCCATCTCTCAGTATGGACAACCAGTCACTACACTTGCTGGTTATATAGGGCATGAATAACCAGCAATATTGGGATCTATGCCCATCATGATGTCACTACTATGAAGGCAGCCTTGTTTGCCAAAGCACACCAGAAGAGATAGTATAAAATGAATGCATGTAATTCTGTACAGAAAGGCCATCAGTACATGAGCATGTAGTGTTACAGAAGCAGGAAACGGAGAAGCCCAGAGAAAAAGCTGTAGATGAGAGCCACTCAAGCTTTAAAATATCAGGGACAACAGAGTTTTATATATTTGGGTAGACTGGGGAAATGGAAGTACCCCAGTCAGATGGCTTTTTTCCCTGCTGCCTCTCCCAGCTTACAAATCATGGTTAGTCCAATGAAGAGAAATCTTCAAAAAGGGAAACACTTTTCAATTTAAAAAAAAATAGACTGCCTTTTCAAAGTTTACCATAAATAAAATTTATGATCTTTTTAGACATATTATATTGCCAAAAGTATTAGGACACTCTTCCAAATCATTGGATCCAGGCATTCCAATCAACTCCATGGCCACAGGTGTTTAAAATCAAGCACCTAGGCATGCAGACTGCTTCTACAAACATTTGTAAAAGAATGGGTCGCTCTCAGCTCTGAACTTTAGGGGTGGTACCGTGATAGGCAGCCACCTGTGCAATAAGTCCATTTGTGACATTTCCTTGCTAATAAATATTCCACGGACAACTGTTAGCGGTATGATAAAGTGGAAGAAACTGGGAACAGCAAATCAGCCACCAAGTGGTAGGCCACGTAAAGCGACAGAGTGGGGTCAGCGCATGCTGAAGCGCACAGAAGTCGCCAACTGTTTGCAGAGTCAATAGCTAAAGCCCTCCAAACTTCATGTGCTCTTCAGATCAGCACAACAACAGTGCATAGAGAGCTTCATGGAATGGGTTTCCATGGCCGAGTAGCTGCATCCAAGCCTTGCATCACCAAGTGCAAAATGTAGGATGCAGTGGTGTGAAGCAACTGCCACCGGACTCTAGAGCAGTGGAGACATGTTCTCTGTTGTGATGAATCACGCTTCTCTGTTTGGCAATCTGATCACCGTGTCTGGGTTTGGCGGTTGCCAGGAGACCGGTACTTTCTTGACTGCACTGTACCAAGTGTAAAGTTTCGTGGAGGGGGGATTATGGTGTGGGGTTGTTTTTCAGGGGTCTGGCTTGGCCCCTTAGTTACAGTGAAAGAAATGGCCCCTTCTTGTTCCAACATGACTGCGCATCAGTGCACAAAGCAAGGTCCATAAAGACATGGATGAACAAGCTTGGGGTGGAGTAACTGGACTGGTCTGCACAGAGCCCTGACCTCAACCAGATAGATCACCTTTGGGATGAATTAGAGCAGAGACTGCAAGTCAGGCCTTCCCGTCTGACATCAGTGCCTGACCTCACAAATGCGCCTCTGGAAGAATGGTCAAACACTCCCATAGACACTCCTAATCCTTGCAGACAGCCTTCCCAGAAGAGTTGAAGTTATATAGCTGCAAAGGGTGGGCCAACTCAATGTTGAACCTTACGGTCTAAGACTGGGATGCCATTAAAGTTCATGTGTGTGTAAAGGCAGGCATCCCAATACTTTGGCAATATAGTGTATTTGTGGAGTTGGTCCAAGTGAAAACTGGCCTTGTATTAATGTTTATACATCAGGAGAAAATTACATTGTTAAATGGGTATGGGCTGTGGTGGTTGGGCAAAACTGGGAACAACTTTTAGCAGACATTAGGAAACGTGCTTGTGAATCCACCTTTAAACAACTACACAATATCAAATGAACAGTTTAAGGTGGGACTAGCCTGTAAAAAGTACCAAGTATTGGGTTTATTCATATTCAAGAGACCTTACATGCAAGGAGCAGTAATATCACAGTTTTAAGTGTTGCAGATCTCTCAACATGGATTATTTTAACAAACATTTTGCATGCAGTTTCCATATGAACTTCCTGTAATGAGGGTTTCTACTCATTTTGGGAATGCTGAGCTTCACAACTGTCAGTTAATTTCAAGAGAACCACAGTGATTAAGCAAAGCTGAAAATGTCCCATAGATCCCCTAATTATATGTTTAGGCAAAATTTTAAAACTCGGGTTTACACAGTTGTAGCTTGATATCACTACACAGGTGATTCGTCTGCAGTTTTTAAAAGCAGAACTTTACCCATAATAGTTTGATAATTAATGTTCTTTTACAAAAGAACATACATGCTACATTAATAAATATGCTATGAAAAAGTGTGCTGTAAATTGCCCCCAGCATTGCTTCGGTTTCCTCTTGCTGTAGGCTGCCATTCTGCTGAAGCCCAGAGCGGTAAGTTAATTAATGGAAACTCTCCCCTCTCCTTGGTTATGTGAGCATAAAATAGTTGGAAGGGACAAGGGAATGCCAAAAATCATATTACACTAAGGACAGTTGCCAGCCATACAAACTTTCATATTTGGGGTGGATCTCCAATATACAGTCAGGTCCATAAATATTGGGACATCGACACAATTCTAACATTTTTGGCTCTATACACCACCACAATGGATTTGAAATGAAACAAACAAGATGTGCTTTAACTGCAGACTGTCAGCTTTAATTTGAGGGTATTTACATCCAAATCAGGTGAACGGTGTAGGAATTACAACAGTTTGCATATGTGCCTCCCACTTGTTAAGGGACCAAAAGTAATGGGACAATTGGCTTCTCAGCCGTTCCATGGCCAGGTGTGTGTTATTTCCTCATTATCCCAATTACAATGAGCAGATACAAGGTCCAGAGTTCATTTCAAGTGTGCTATTTGCATTTGGAATCTGTTGCTGTCAACTCTCAAGATGAGATCCAAAGAGCTGTCACTATCAGTGAAGCAAGCCATCATTAGGCTGAAAAAACAAAACAAACCCATCAGAGAGATAGCAAAAACATTAGGCGTGGCCAAAACAACTGTTTGGAACATCCTTAAAAAGAAGGAACGCATCGGTGAGCTCAGCAACACCAAAAGACCCGGAAGACCACGGAAAACAACTGTGGTGGATGACCGAAGAATTCTTTCCCTGGTGAAGAAAACACCCTTCACAACAGTTGGCCAGATCAAGAACACTCTCCAGGAGGTAGGTGTATGTGTGTCAAAGTCAATAATCAAGAGAAGACTTCACCAGAGTGAATACAGAAGGTTCACCACAAGATGTAAACCATTGGTGAGCCTCAAAAACAGGAAGGCCAGATTAGAGTTTGCCAAACGACATCTAAAAAAGCCTTCAAAGTTCTGGAACAACATCCTATGGACAGATGAGACCAAGATCAACTTGTACCAGAGTGATGGGAAGAGAAGAGTATGGAGAAGGAAAGGAACTGCTCATGATCCTAAGCATACCACCTCATCAGTGAAGCATGGTGGTGGTAGTGTCATGGCGTGGGCATGTATGGCTGCCAATGGAACTGGTTCTCTTGTATTTATTGATGATGTGACTGCTGAGAAAAGCAGCAGGATGAATTCTGAAGTGTTTCGGGCAATATTATCTGCTCATATTCAGCCAAATGCTTCAGAACTCATTGGACGCCGCTTCACAGTGCAGATGGACAATGACCCAAAGCATACTGCAAAAGCAACCAAAGAGTTTTTTAAGGGAAAGAAGTGGAATATTATGCAATGGCCAAGTCAATCACCTGACCTGAATCTGATTGAGCATGCATTTCACTTGCTGAAGACAAAACTGAAGGGAAAATGCCCCAAGAACAAGCAGGAACTGAAGACAGTTGCAGTAGAGGCCTGGCAGAGCATCCCCAGGGATGAAACCCAGCGTCTGGTGACGTCTATGCGTTCCAGACTTCAGGCTGTAATTGACTGCAAAGGATTTGCAACCAAGTATTAAAAAGTGAAAGTTTGATTTATGATTATTATTCTGTCCCATTACTTTTGGTTCCTTAATAAGTGGGAGGCACATATGCAAACTGTTGTACTTCCTACACCGTTCACCTGATTTGGATGTAAATACCCTCAAATTAAAGCTGACAGTCTGCAGTTAAAGCACATCTTGTTCGTTTCATTTCAAATCCATTGTGGTGGTGCATAGAGCCAAAAATGTTAGAATTGTGTTGATGTCCCAATATTTATGGACCTGACTGTATGTGCAATAAATTAGTAAACGCTCAAATTCTACATACCTCACATCGTCTTACCTGTTTATTTACATTAGCACCTGCCTGAATAAGCCACATAAGGCAGTGAGGATGCCCTCCAAAAGCAGCAATGTGCGCTGGTGTTTGAGCAAACCGAGTTGTGCTGGCATTAACAGAGCAACCTGCTCCAACCAACTGGACCAGACACTCCAACTGTGAAAATGAGGAACAACATTAATTCAGATAGAAAGATCAGAAAGTCTGTGCCATCATAAATTAATCCATACTCAACTGATTGTTCATTAAAGCAGCGTTCCACCCAAAAGGGGAAGTTCCGCTTTAAAGATTGGTCCCCCGCTCCTCATTAAGAACTGGCATCTTTGGGGAGCAGGGGTGGAATTGTGGGGAAATGGGTACCCGAATTTGACAGATACTCGCTCCCACTTCCGCTGCGATCGCCTTGGCGATCGGAAATGGAAGTTGTCCTCCTACCCCGAAGTCTTGTGGGACACGTGATAGGTCCCAGAAGACGACGGGGCCATTCAGGAAGCGCAGCGCTATCACAGACGAGTGGCCACACTAAAGATGCCAGCACCTGAAATACAGGACAGCCGGTGAAATGGGCTGCGGTGGAGGCAACGCGGGATTGTGGGACAGGTGAGTGGAACTCTGCTTTTGTACAGCAACAAGTGTAGTATTTTGTTTTTTGTTTCTTCATGATTAAAGGATAAGTTCACCTTTCATAAAAGGTTACAACCTGAATATGGGTGTAACATGTAAAGAATGGACCGGCCTCCGCTCCCCCACTTTGACAGCTAGCAGGGGATCTTCTCCCACTAGCTGCCAAAATTCCTTGCATCACTCAATCACAGTCCTGTGTGAATGAGAAAACCTGAAATCCTGATAGCCTTAGCGGCTGTTGGCTTGTAGTTCTCAATGAATTACCACAGCACTGTTGAGCGCTGTGGCAATTTGATTCTTCCTGTCAGTATATCTGCTTACCTGTATGGGCAAGCAGACATACTGACAGGTCTGCAGGAGACCTGCATGGCACCAGTAATCTGCTGATCACTGGTGCAATGCTTTCCAGGTCCATGCAACAAAAAAATAATAAATTCACATTTTTTTACTTGCAAAAAAATTGCATATATTATTTTTTGTTAAAAGGCAAAAACTTACCCTTTGAATAAGAATAGGAAAACTTGTTTGATAGAGTAAAGGAGGGTTATAACCCATGACAGTTTATTTTGTCATCCATGTCCCATTGGGGAGATTTCCCTTCACTTCCTGTCCCATAGCCAAAGCAGGAAGGGAGAAAAAAATCCCTGCAAATTAGGGGAATCTCTTGGGGACCCCCAGCTCACCAGAACTAGTGCCCCCATTGGAAGATTTCCCCTTGATTACTTTTATGGGGACAACCCAAAATTTGTGATTTTCTTTTACTTTCAACCTTGACAGGAAACAGGACAAAACTAGAGGGCGAATCTCCCCAACAAGGGCACAGACAGCAAAACCTTGCAGTGTTCTAATCCCTCTCCACTCTTATCCAAAACTAAAGTAAAAAAAAAAAGTTTTACCTTTAGTAATACTTTACCATTATCAAAGTCTTGTATCTATGAACAATTCTATACATTATTTCCTGACACTAAAGGATGGTACACACAGATCGAAATTCAGCTGGTTCAGCAGGGACTTACGTCTGTGTTTGGCACTCCCTGTTCAACAGAAGTCTATTGGTAGATCGACTTCTGTCAAATGGCCACCCATCGATAAGTACCTGCAGCCCCCACTGTCAGAATACAATGTTGCAGCGAGGAGGATTCCTGCATCCACCTCACTTGTGTTGGTAGTGGTTTTTTTTTTGGGGTTTTTTTTCAGCTCATAAAAAAGAAAAACAAATAACCCCTAAGCATGCTCATTAATAAGCTCCCAGCTTTCAAACGGACAGCCCATATGGAGGTACAGGCTGAAAGCTGTAGGACTTGTCTGCAGAAGCCTGATCACTGCTCTCCTGATCCACTGATCATGGGTGCAATGCTTTCCACGACCCTACAGCAAAAAAATCATAAGTCCACATTTCTTTCCTGTAAAAATATGTGCCTGTATTATTTTTTCCCAAAAGGTGAACTTACTCTTTAATTAAAAGCTTATAAGAACATGGATTACATTTTACAACATTTGTAGGCAGCACAAAACCAGGTACTGGAAAGACACAAGGTTATTACATAGATGGCATTGTTTTACCTGTCAAACAATGTTTCTGTGCACCTTCCCCATTCCTTCCTCCAGCACAGGAGAATAACACCACGTATGGCTTTGAAATACAGTATATATGGAAGTCAGGACCACTTTGTTCCTGCTAGTGGCCTCTCTAGTGATGTATCCAACAATTCTATCAATTTTTCCCACTGTTTGCGCTATAGTGGAAACATTTGAAGTTAGAATTGATGTGTGTATTGCCATTAGAGAAAAACTCATCTCTAGCCAGGGTGGATAAAAATCAATGATTTTTAAAGGAATAAAAAAAAAATAAAAAAAAAAAAAATTAAAAAAAAAAAATCGATTTTTAATTTAAATCGGATTTTTTAAAATAAAATGCTTTTTGAGGAAAATATATTACCATCCAAAGGTTATGCCATCATGACAAAAAGATAATTTTTTTAATTATGTAGAATAAGGCTGTATATGTTTAATTTTTTTGGTAAATAAATTCCATTAATCCATTCACAATGTCATGCTCTTCCAGAGGTTTTTGTAAGATTATTGGGCAGTTTCTCTGCCTACAAGATATTATCACAGATGCTTGCTTTACTTTTGCAGTTTTCAAAACTGAATTTGACTCAGCGGAGATCACATGCCTCTTCTTCACAGCAAAAATGTTATAACATGAACAGCATTAAGAAAAAGACCTTAATCCTAACTTCTACAAACCTATGAATACAGAATCAACCCCTTCAGTGCTAAGTTTCAAGAAGTTCAGTGAATAGAATCGAAACAATATTTTTCTGATTGTTTGGAGTGGAATAGATCTGCACAAGAAGAAAGTGAAACTAAGTGTGAGGAGGAAGGGGCTGACAGTCTAAGTTTCTTAAAATATATATATTTTGTTTAGCCAAATGAGTTAACAAACATGGATGTTTGTTTAAGCAAATAACATATGCTGGAATGTTATTGTTTCAGTTGAATAAATCTATTTAAATTGTTATTAAGGTAATGATTATTTTTCTCCTTCCTAAGTACAACAGAAAAGTTGTCCAAATACGAATGATTAACCTATTAAACTGGGGATAAAAAACTAATATGAAAAGTTGTTATTCTAAAAATCTTCATCTACTTGTATATTAAAGTTATACCAGCAAGAATTAGTCTTTATGTAGAAAACTATGATTTAAATCAAGCCTTACTGACTAGTGATTTAAATCAGTTTGATTTAAATCAAATCCACCCTGTCTCTAGCTATTATAACAGGTGTGATTCGAACCAAATGACTAAATCTGCAGTCAAACAGCAATAACTTCCCTTCCGATCAATTTAGATAAGATTCGATCACACCGAGTGAATGGGCCAGAAATATTGTTATCGGCATTTTGCAGATAGGGAAGAAGCTGCCGATAATTGCCACCGAAAAACACAATTTTACCATGTTTAGGGTGCATTTTTCATAGGTCATATGACAACAACAAAAAAAAAAACACAACACGTGTGCATTTCTCATGGGGTGTCAATGCATTCCAGGCCTGATTCACACCAATGCAGTGTTTTTGATGTTTTGTTATGCATTTTGCGGGGTTTTTTTTGGCCAACTTGTTGATGGGCAGATTATAAATGCATCAACAACCCAACGCATGCCTTTCAGGCCTGTGACACCAATGCAGTTTGTGCTTTGTCCATTTTGCATGCACGTTTTTGAATGCTTTTTTGTATTTTTTGGCCAATTTGTTGCTGGGCTGATTAAAAAACCCCAAAATGCATCAAAAACACAACACAAGCATTTTGATGCGTTTTGTGGTGCTTTTTGCAAGGGCACTTTTGACGCACTTTTTGATGAGTTTTGGCCAACTTGTTGCTGGGCAGATTAAAAAACACATAAACACACCATGTGCATTTTTGATGCGTTTGCAATGCATTTCAGTCCTGGTTCACACCATTGCAATTTGTGTTTTGTCTGTTTTGCTTTTTCACTCGCGTTTTTTAAAAACATTTTTGCCCATTTTTTTGCTGGGCAGACTAAACGCAAAACCTGTGAAAAAGTGTTAAAAATGTGCTACATGTTTTCCGCAGCATCTCCAATGAAGTCTGTTGAACCAAAAATGTAACGTTTTGCATTTATATAAGTCCCAGACCCTTTACAAAAATGCACCAGCTCAAAAACAGAGGCGAATGTGTCCCATAGGAAGCCATGTTAAATGGACTATAGTGTGTTTCTGCAAAAAGCCCTAAAAATGCATTGGTGTGAACCAGGCCTCAATGGGGGAAGTGGCAAAAAAAAAAAAAAACAATGCAAAGTAGGATTTTTAACACTTCATGGGAAATGTAAGGGACAAGTGTGAATACATACATTGAATTTAAATGGAAGCATTTTTCTTGTGCCTTTATTTTTTTGAAAGCACTGCAAAAACTGTTGATTGTAAAAGCAGCCTATTGGCTGAAAGATGCAGATTCATATTCATTTAAATTCATGACATTATTTAAAAAGTCAAATACAATTTTATATATTATATATATATTCTTTTTTTTAAATGTCCATTTCGGCCAATTGCATCCTGAATTTTCAGTTTCAGTCCAATAATTTTCATTTTGGTGCACCACTAGACCAATCAGATCATGAAACTACATAGCTGTAACAGGGAAGTAAGCATTAACATACCATCGTATATCTCATCTATGGAAATCCACTTCCCTGTGTGCAGCACATTGATCAAATGTCATTACTTATAGATCAATTGGAAAATACATTGGTCATTTATTGAAGCATGTATGGGCACCATTACTGATTGATGGACAATAGTCTGACAGTAAAAAGAACTAAATATCTGATCCCAAATGTTTACTAACTTGAAAGGCTAAATTCTCTTCTATATATGACATGCTGCCTATAACAGCCTTGGGATGATCGAATAAGAAGAGGAGGGTGTCTGGAAGTGGTGGTGAGAATCAAAGGTTTCCGTGTTCCTAGGGCCAGAAAGGACCCCTTGGTAAATCTCCTGGACTTACAGCTACCCATGACTATGCCCATTACTCAGCGTTGTAACAGACAGCTATTCTCCACAGTCACTATATTATAAATAAAGCGCTGACCGAGCTGCGAGGAGCTCATATGAACTGTCTGCATACCTCCTGCCAGTCTCACCGCAGCAATTGCTGCTCTACACCCGACCTTCTCCCTATGTGATTAGCATGCCCCTCCCAACCTACACAAAAACTCCACCCTCATGCACCTCCTCGTTTTATCGCAGCTCTACGCCCCAACACAGTAATTAGCAAGCCCCGCCCCGCTATACACCCCTCCCTGTACCCGCCCCCTCGTCACTGCTACTCTTCCTTCTGCAGACTGCACCCTCTCAAGCCGTTAGAATACCACTCCCCACACCCGCCCCCTCTAGGCCTCCTCTCTTTGTCTCCAAACCTCGAGCTGCTCGCCCCGCCCTCTCCACTATCGTGCAGTAGCCGAATAAAATGGCGCCAGCTCCGCCCACTTTCCATCTCTTCATTGATGTGCCAGAACCCGAAGTACCCGAACCCTCCGCCCGTCTACCCCGTTTGGTCACCTTCCCGAAGTGTGCCGCCCAATGGATGGGCGTCCAGCCGTAACAGGAGTCTTCCTTGCCGAGCTGTTGAGCGGTGTTCCCGGGCGGGCCTTGCAGTAGGGAGCGGAGGCAGTGAAGGTCCCCATCCCGGCAGGCTCGGTGAAGAGGAAAGCGCAGGTTCAACACCTCCTCACTAGAGAAGCCGGGCTCCGAGCACACTGACATGACTGCAAGCACCCGAACACAGGCACACATACACACACACACCAAGGCTGGGGGTGGAGCTAACCTGTGCCCGCCTCCTCTTGGCTCACTGCCGGGGCGGGAACACACCCAGCATGGCAATGTATACACTCGGCTTCCATTCCTGCCTCTAAAAGATCGGTGTGAACATTATACTGTCACGTGACAACGTGTACACCCTGCACCCGTAATACATTCCCGCATATAGAAGATCGGTGTGTACATTATACTGTCACGTGACAACGTGTACACCCTGCTCCCGTAATACATTCCCGCATATAGAAGATCGGTGTGTGTACATTATACTGTCACGTGACAACGTGTACACCCTGCTCCCGTAATACATAACCGCATATAGAAGATCGGTGTGTGTACATTATACTGTCACGTGACAACGTGTACACCCTGCTCCCGTAATACATAACCGCATATAGAAGATCGGTGTGAACATTATACTGTCACGTGACAACGTGTACACCCTGCTCCCGTAATACATTCCCGCATATAGAAGATCGGTGTGTGTACATTATACTGTCACGTGACAACGTGTACACCCTGCTCCCGTAATACATTCCCGCATATAGAAGATCGGTGTGAACATTATACTGTCACGTGACAACGTGTACACCCTGCTCCCGTAATACATTCCCGCATATAGAAGATCGGTGTGTGTACATTATACTGTCACGTGACAACGTGTACACCCTGCTCCCGTAATACATTCCCGCATATAGAAGATCGGTGTGTGTACATTATACTGTCACGTGACAACGTGTACACCCTGCTCCCGTAATACATAACCGCATATAGAAGATCGGTGTGAACATTATACTGTCACGTGACAACGTGTACACCCTGCTCCCGTAATACATTCCCGCATATAGAAGATCGGTGTGAACATTATACTGTCACGTGACAACGTGTACACCCTGCTCCCGTAATACATTCCCGCATATAGAAGATCGGTGTGTGTACATTATACTGTCACGTGACAACGTGTACACCCTGCTCCCGTAATACATTCCCGCATATAGAAGATCGGTGTGAACATTATACTGTCACGTGACAACGTGTACACCCTGCTCCCGTAATACATTCCCGCATATAGAAGATCGGTGTGTGTACATTATACTGTCACGTGACAACGTGTACACCCTGCTCCCGTAATACATTCCCGCATATAGAAGATCGGTGTGTGTACATTATACTGTCACGTGACAACGTGTACACCCTGCTCCCGTAATACATTCCCGCATATAGAAGATCGGTGTGTGAACATTATACTGTCACGTGACAACGTGTACACCCTGCACCCGTAATACATTCCCGCATATAGAAGATCGGTGTGTGTACATTATACTGTCACGTGACAACGTGTACACCCTGCTCCCGTAATACATTCCCGCATATAGAAGATCGGTGTGTGTACATTATACTGTCACGTGACAACGTGTACACCCTGCTCCCGTAATACATTCCCGCATATAGAAGATCGGTGTGTGTACATTATACTGTCACGTGACAACGTGTACACCCTGCTCCCGTAATACATTCCCGCATATAGAAGATCGGTGTGTGTACATTATACTGTCACGTGACAACGTGTACACCCTGCTCCCGTAATACATAACCGCATATAGAAGATCGGTGTGTGTACATTATACTGTCACGTGACAACGTGTACACCCTGCTCCCGTAATACATTCCCGCATATAGAAGATCGGTGTGAACATTATACTGTCACGTGACAACGTGTACACCCTGCTCCCGTAATACATTCCCGCATATAGAAGATCGGTGTGTGTACATTATACTGTCACGTGACAACGTGTACACCCTGCTCCCGTAATACATTCCCGCATATAGAAGATCGGTGTGAACATTATACTGTCACATGACAACGTGTACACCCTGCTCCCGTAATACATTCCCGCATATAGAAGATCGGTGTGGACATTATACTGTCACGTGACAACGTGTACACCCTGCTCCCGTAATACATTCCCGCATATAGAAGATCGGTGTGGACATTATACTGTCACGTGACAACGTGTACACCCTGCTCCCGTAATACATTCCCGCATATAGAAGATCGGTGTGGACATTATACTGTCACGTGACAACGTATACACCCTACACCCATAATACATTCCCGCATATAGAAGATCGCTGTGTGTACATTATACTGTCCCATAATACATTCCCGCATATAGAAGATTGGTGTGTGTACATTATATTGTCACGTGACGTATACACCCTGCTCCCATAATACATTCCCGCATATAGAAGATCGGGGTGTGTACATTATATTGTCACATGACAACGTATACACCCTGCTCCCATAATACATTCCCACCTATAGAAGATTGGTGTGTGTACATTATATTGTCACATGACAATGTATACACCCTGCTCCCATAATACATTCCCGCATGTAGAAGATCGGGGTGTGTGCATTATATTGTCACGTGACAACGTGTACACCCTGCTCCCATAATACATTCCCGCCTACAGAAGATCGCTGTGTACAGTATGCAGTCACATGGCAATGTATACACTCTACATCCACAATACATTCCCGCCTAATAAAAGATCAGTGTGTGTACATTATATGGTCACATGTCAATCTGTGTCCATTCCTGCCTATAGAAGATTGGGGTATGTACATTATAATGTCACATGGCAATGCATACACTCTACTTCCATAATACATTCCTGCCTATAGAAGATCAGTGATCAGTGTGTGTACATTATAGGGTCACCTGGCAATGTATACACTCTACGTCCACTGTCCCTATGGAAGATGAGTGTGTACATTATGTTGTCACCTGGCAATGTATACTCTACGTCCACTGTCCCTATAGAAGATGAGTGCTTGTACATTATAGGGTCACCTGGCAATGTATACACTCTACGTCCACTGTCCCTATAGAAGATGAGTGCGTGTACATTATGTTGTCACATGGCAATGTATACACTCTACGTCCACTGTCCCTATGGCAGATGAGTGCGTGTACATTATGAGGTCACCTGGCAATGTATACACTCTACGTCCACTGTCCCTATAGAAGATGAGTGCGTGTACATTATGTTGTCACCTGGCAATGTATACAATCTACATCCACTGTCCCTATGGAAGATGAGTGCGTGTACATTATGTTGTCACCTGGCAATG
The DNA here is from genome assembly GCF_062004578.1 of Staurois parvus. Classification (NCBI taxonomy): domain Eukaryota; kingdom Metazoa; phylum Chordata; class Amphibia; order Anura; family Ranidae; genus Staurois; species Staurois parvus. The sequence continues at coordinate 12,775,621 of NW_028318430.1, read as the reverse complement.
TATACACTCTACATCCACTGTCCCTATAGAAGATGAGTGCGTGTACATTATGAGGTCACCTGGCAATGTATACACTCTATGTCCACTGTCCCTATAGAAGATGAGTGCGTGTACATTATGTTGTCACCTGGCAATGTATACAATCTACATCCACTGTCCCTATGGAAGATGAGTGCGTGTACATTATGAGGTCACCTGGCAATGTATACACTCTACGTCCACTGTCCCTATAGAAGATGAGTGCGTGTACATTATGTTGTCACCTGGCAATGTATACAATCTACATCCACTGTCCCTATGGAAGATGAGTGCGTGTACATTATGTTGTCACCTGGCAATGTATACACTCTACATCCACTGTCCCTATAGAAGATGAGTGCGTGTACATTATGAGGTCACCTGGCAATGTATACACTCTACGTCCACTGTCCCTATAGAAGATGAGTGCGTGTACATTATGTTGTCACCTGGCAATGTATACACTCTACGTCCACTGTCCCTATGGAAGATGAGTGCGTGTACATTATGTTGTCACCTGGCAATGTATACACTCTACGTCCACTGTCCCTATGGAAGATGAGTGCGTGTACATTATAGGGTCACCTGGCAATGTATACACTCTACGTCCACTGTCCCTATGGAAGATGAGTGCGTGTACATTATGTTGTCACCTGGCAATGTATACACTCTACATCCACTGTCCCTATAGAAGATGAGTGCGTGTACATTATGAGGTCACCTGGCAATGTATACACTCTACGTCCACTGTCCCTATAGAAGATGAGTGCGTGTACATTATGTTGTCACCTGGCAATGTATACACTCTACGTCCACTGTCCCTATGGAAGATGAGTGCGTGTACATTATGTTGTCACCTGGCAATGTATACACTCTACGTCCACTGTCCCTATGGAAGATGAGTGCGTGTACATTATAGGGTCACCTGGCAATGTATACACTCTACGTCCACTGTCCCTATGGAAGATGAGTGCGTGTACATTATGTTGTCACCTGGCAATGTATACACTCTACATCCACTGTCCCTATAGAAGATGAGTGCGTGTACATTATGAGGTCACCTGGCAATGTATACACTCTACGTCCACTGTCCCTATAGAAGATGAGTGCGTGTACATTATGTTGTCACCTGGCAATGTATACAATCTACATCCACTGTCCCTATGGAAGATGAGTGCGTGTACATTATGAGGTCACCTGGCAATGTATACAATCTACATCCACTGTCCCTATGGAAGATGAGTGCGTGTACATTATGTTGTCACCTGGCAATGTATACAATCTACATCCACTGTCCCTATGGAAGATGAGTGCGTGTACATTATGAGGTCACCTGGCAATGTATACACTCTACGTCCACTGTCCCTATAGAAGATGAGTGCGTGTACATTATGTTGTCACCTGGCAATGTATACAATCTACATCCACTGTCCCTATGGAAGATGAGTGCGTGTACATTATAGGGTCACCTGGCAATGTATACACTCTACGTCCACTGTCCCTATGGAAGATGAGTGCGTGTACATTATGTTGTCACCTGGCAATGTATACACTCTACGTCCACTGTCCCTATGGAAGATGAGTGCGTGTACATTATAGGGTCACCTGGCAATGTATACACTCTACGTCCACTGTCCCTATGGAAGATGAGTGTGTACATTATGTTGTCACCTGGCAATGTATACACTCTACATCCACTGTCCCTATAGAAGATGAGTGCGTGTACATTATGAGGTCACCTGGCAATGTATACACTCTACGTCCACTGTCCCTATAGAAGATGAGTGCGTGTACATTATGTTGTCACCTGGCAATGTATACAATCTACATCCACTGTCCCTATGGAAGATGAGTGCGTGTACATTATGAGGTCACCTGGCAATGTATACACTCTACGTCCACTGTCCCTATAGAAGATGAGTGCGTGTACATTATGTTGTCACCTGGCAATGTATACAATCTACATCCACTGTCCCTATGGAAGATGAGTGCGTGTACATTATAGGGTCACCTGGCAATGTATACACTCTACGTCCACTGTCCCTATGGAAGATGAGTGCGTGTACATTATGTTGTCACCTGGCAATGTATACACTCTACGTCCACTGTCCCTATGGAAGATGAGTGCGTGTACATTATGTTGTCACCTGGCAATGTATACACTCTACGTCCACTGTCCCTATAGAAGATGAGTGCGTGTACATTATGTTGTCACCTGGCAATGTATACACTCTACATCCACTGTCCCTATAGAAGATGAGTGCGTGTACATTATGAGGTCACCTGGCAATGTATACACTCTACGTCCACTGTCCCTATAGAAGATGAGTGCGTGTACATTATGTTGTCACCTGGCAATGTATACAATCTACATCCACTGTCCCTATGGAAGATGAGTGCGTGTACATTATGAGGTCACCTGGCAATGTATACACTCTACGTCCACTGTCCCTATAGAAGATGAGTGCGTGTACATTATGTTGTCACCTGGCAATGTATACAATCTACATCCACTGTCCCTATGGAAGATGAGTGCGTGTACATTATAGGGTCACCTGGCAATGTATACACTCTACGTCCACTGTCCCTATGGAAGATGAGTGCGTGTACATTATGTTGTCACCTGGCAATGTATACACTCTACGTCCACTGTCCCTATGGAAGATGAGTGCGTGTACATTATGTTGTCACCTGGCAATGTATACACTCTACGTCCACTGTCCCTATAGAAGATGAGTGCGTGTACATTATAGGGTCACCTGGCAATGTATACACTCTACGTCCACTGTCCCTATAGAAGATGAGTGCGTGTACATTATGTTGTCACATGGCAATGTATACACTCTACGTCCACTGTCCCTATAGAAGATGAGTGCGTGTACATTATGTTGTCACATGGCAATGTATACACTCTAAATTAAAATATATACGATGAAACCAGCCTATACAGTGGGGCAAAAAAGTATTTAGTCAGCCACCAATTGTACAAGTTCTCCCACTTACAAAGATGAGCGAGGTCTGTAATTGGCATAATAGATAGACCTCAACTATGAGAGACAAAATGAGAAAACAAATCCAGACAATCACATTGGCTGATTTGGGAAGAATTTATTTGCAAATTATGGTGGAAAATAAGTATTTGGTCAATATCTAAAGTTCATCTCAATAGTTTGTTATATATCCTTTGTTGGCAATGACAGAGGTCAAACATTTCCTGTAAGTCTTCACAAGGTTGGCACACACTGTTGCTGGTATGTTGGCCCATTCCTCCATGCAGATCTCCTCTAGAGCAGGGATGTTTTGGGGCTGTTGCTGGGCAACACGGACTTTCAACTCCCTCCAAAGGTTTTCTATGGGGTTGAGATCTGGAGACTGGCTAGGCCACTCCAGGACCTTGAAATGCTTCTTACGAAGCCACTCCTTCGTTGCCCGGGTGGTATGTTTGGGATCGTTGTCATGTTGGAAGACCCAGCCACGTTTCATCTTCAATGCCTTTGCTGATGGAAGGAGGTTTGCACTCAAAATCTCACGATACATGGTCCCATTCATTCTGTCCTGTACATGGATCAGTCGTCCTGGTCCCTTTGCGGAGAAACAGCCCCAAAGCATGATGTTGCCACAGCTATGCTTCACAGTAGGTATGGTGTTCTTTGGATGCAACTCAGCATTCTCCTCCAAACATGACGAGTTGTGTTTCTACCAAACAGTTCCATTTTGGTTTCATCTGACCATATGACATTCTCCCAATCCTCTTCTGGATTATCCAAATGCTCTCTAGCAAACTTCAGACGGGCCCGGACATGTACTGGCTTAAGCGGGGGGGACACGTCTGGCACTGCAGGATCTGAGTCCCTGGCGGTGTAGTGTGTTACTGATGGTAGCCTTTGTTACGTTGGTCCCAGCTCTCTGCAGGTCATTCACTAGGTCCCCCGTGTGGTCCTGGGATTTTTGCTCACTGTTCTTGTGATCATTTTGACCCCACGGGGTGAGATCTTGCGTGGAGCCCCAGATCGAGGGAGATTATCATTGGTCTTGTATGTCTTCCTTTTTCTAATTATTGCTCCCACAGTTGATTTGTTCACACCAAGCTGCTTGCCTATTGCAGATTCAGTCTTCCCAGCCTGGTGCAGGTCTACAATTTTGTTTCTGGTGTCCTTTGACAGCTCTTTGGTCTTCACCATAGTAGAGTTTGGAGTGTGACTGTTTGAGGTTGTGGACAGGTGTCTTTTATACTGATAACAAGTTCAAAGAGGAGCCATTGATACAGGTAATGAGTGCAGGATAGAGGAGCCTCTTAAAGAAGAAGGTACAGGTCTGTGAGAGCCAGAAATCTTGCCTGTTTGTAGGTGACCAAATACTTATTTTCCACCATAATTTGCAAATAAATTCTTTCCAGATCAGCCAATGTGATTGTCTGGATTTTTTTTCTCATTTTGTCTCTCATAGTTGAGGTCTACCTATGATGCCAATTACAGGCCTCTCTCATCTTTTTAAGTGGGAGAACTTGCACAATTGGTGGCTGACTAAATACTTTTTTGCCCCACTGTATCCCCGCATTCAAGAAATGGTTAAAATATTGGTATACGAAAATAAAATAAAAATTATTAAACCAGTAATTAAATATTTAAACCAAGCTTCCCTTTTAAATAACAAAAAAATCTATAAAGAGTGACTAAAAAAAGTACACATAAACAGCGCTACATCAAAACACAATGTCCAATTGATATAAAAAGACAAAGGAAAGAAAAAAACTTCCACTAAAAAAATATAAAATAAAATTATAATGTGAAAAGTGTCTCTTTAAGATAAAGTGATCCACCATCCATGTGATCCTGCAGTGATTAACACCCCATTGGATTCAACGCTCACCAGAAGCTGGTGAGTAACCAGCAGTGGAAAATTAGTAGGAATTCAATCAATCTCCTTAACTTCCCTAACGTATTCCCGAGTGTAGCTCGGGGTAAAATGTCTGTACCAAAAGCAGTAACCCCGAGCTACACTCGGGCTTACCATGCGGCGCTGCATAGGGAGTCTCTGCAGCACTTACCTTGTCCTTCACTCCCACGATATGTCCCCTGCAGCGTCCCTGGCCATCTCCTCCGGCGGATGCCGGCATCCGCCTCCTGTGTTCCGGTCCCTGTGAAGTCGGGACGTACGGGCGCCCCCGACGGCGGCGGGAAATTTGAAAATTTAAAAAAAATGTCATTTTTTTCAAAACGATTTTACATAGCAAAACATTGCTGTTTCAACCCATTTCACATACATTTTGTCCCTAGTGCTTTGTCCTGTCCCCTGTCTGCATTTTGATTGTTCTTTCTGCCTGGAAACTGAGAAACGTCCATGGCGTCCAAAAAGTGTCCCTTTACGTCAAAAGCGGTTTTAGACCAGCTAGAGAACAGCGATAGTAAATCAGAACCACTTGCAGAATTGAGTGATAAGGATTCGTGGAGAAATTCGTCATCAGACACTGAAAACAATTCAGCGACTTTGCTCAGCGATGTGTGAACTTGGCGCTATATTTAAAATTTCAGTGTTTTTGGTTTGACTATATTATTGAATTAAATGTATGATTTAGACTCTTGTTCGGACAGATTTCAGTGAGTTATTCCTAGAAATTACAGCCTACAATAAAAAAACAACATATTTCCATGCAAAATAATGGTACCGCTTTCAGCACCAAAAATATGAAATAATCATACCGCTAGGGAGGTTAATAATGAATGGTTGTGAAATTTCGAACTTGACAATCAGCCAGCTTTCTACAGCTGGTTCTGACTGTTCAGGAAAAAAAACAAAGAAAACAAAGGTGCAAACTAGAAAATTTTTACCATACGTGAACACAACATCTGATTCTCGCTCAATGTGTACTGTAATCGTACAGAAATAATCAAATAGAAAAAATTACCATTGCCTGTTACATCATGATACACACCTTCGTGGTAAAACAGACCATCTTTTGTCTGATTTTCTTATAGTGTGTACTAGGCTTAAGGCTCCGGATGGTGTAGGCATAGTAAAAGTGTGGGCTGGGGTAAGTATTTTTTTTATTTTGACTATAGGTTCATATATTTCTTTTGAACTATTTCACGTGTTTATATTTTTTTTTTTCAGTGATGTTGTGGGTGCCAATCTACTTAGGTTATAATCAACCACCTCCCGCTCGCCATATAGTAATATGACGGGCACAAGGTGGTTCTCTCGTTCTGGGAGGACGTCATATGACGTCCTCCCATTCTCACTGCCCATGCGTGGCTCAGAGAGCACACAGCGCGGCAATCGGCGATGCGCTGTGTCCCTCGGACACAGCGGATCACCGATCACAGAAAGAGCCGAAGATGTTGGCTCGGTCATGTGATCAGCTGTGTCCAATCGCAGCTGATCACATGTAAACACGGAAATGCCGGTTATTGGCATTTCTCTCCTCTCGAGCTGTTATGCTGACAGAGGAGAGGAGAGACGGTAATCGGCTTTCTGCGGAGGGGACATGTACACTGATCATCAGGGCACTGATGATCAGTGTGCCCTGATGATCAGTGTAGCCCCAGCAGTGCCACATGTCAGTGTCCATCAGTGCCTTATGTCAGTGCTCATCAGTGCCTCGTGCCAGTGCACATCAGTACCTACCAGTGCACATCAATGCTACATATCAGTGCCCATCTGAGCTGCCTTTCAGTGTCACCCATCAGTGCCAGCCAGTGCCACCTATCAGTGCTGCCAATCAGTGCTGCCAGTCAGTGTCACCTATTATTGCCAGTCAGTGCCATCTATCAGTGCCAGTCAGTGCTGCCTATCAGTGCCGCCTATTAGTGCCAGTCAGTGCCGCCTATCAGTGCCAGTCAGTGCCGCCTATCAGTGCCATGTATCAGTGCTGCCTTTCAGTGCCCATCAGTGATGCCCATCAGTGCCTCCTCATCAGTGCCACCTATCAGTGTCTATGAGTGCAGCCTCATTAGTGCACATCAGTGAAGGAGAAAAATCACTTATTTACAAAATTTTATAACAAAAACGAAGAAAAAAATTTTTTTTCTTCAAAATTTTCAGTGGTTTTTGGTTTGTTTAAGAAAAAATAAAAATCCCAGAGGTGATTAAATACCACCAAAATAAAGCTCTATCTGTCACAAAAAATGATAAAAATGTCATATGGGTACAGTGTTGTTTGACCGCGCAATTGTCATTCACAGCGTGACCTCGCTGAAAGCTGAAAATTGGCCTGGGCAGGAAGGGGGTATAAGTGCCCTGTAGGCTAGTGGTTAAAGTATGATTTTTTTTTTAATTAAATGTTTATCAGGTCTTGGAAAACGTATCTTATAAAAAGAGAAAGAAAACAATATGAACTTATCAGTGCAAAAAATGTGTACTTATGTCAGCAGTGTGGAAACTCCTAAAATAGTTTACTATCTACAGATCCACACCCAAGTCAATCTCATGTTGTGGTAACCCTGGATACCTACACAGTCAAACAAACGTCACTGGTACAGAGCAGGTACTAACATTTCTTTTCTGCATTAACAACATAAACTAAAAAACACATACTGTATAACTCACTATATTAAAGCTTAACCACTTCAGCTCCAGAAGATTTTACCCCCCTTCATGACCTGGCCATTTTGTACTATTTGGTACTGTGCTACTTTATCTGGCAATTGCATGATCATGCAATGCTGTACCCAAATGAAATTTATATACTTTTTTCACACAAATAGAGCTTTCTTTTGGTGTTATTTGATCACCACTGGGTTTTTTGTTTTTTATTATATAAATGAAAAATTAAAAAAAACCAATATTTTTTACTTTCTGCTATAAAACATCCAATAAAAACATTTTAAAAATCAAATTTCTTTATACAGTTAGGCCAAAATGTTTTCTGCTAAATGTCTTTGGGGAAAAAAAAATCTAATAAGCAAACATTGGTTTGCGTGAAAGTTATAGCACCTACAAACGATGGTATATATACTGGAATTTTTTACTTATTTCTTTTTATACTAGTAATGGTGATGATTAGTAACTTATAGTGGGACTGTGATAGCGCAGCAGGCAATCTGACACTAACTGACACTTTGTGGGAACTGAGTAAATGACACTGACATCTCCATCTAATACAGTGATCAGTGCTAATAACATACACTGTCACTGTACTAATGACACTGGCTGGGAAGGGGTTACAATCAAAAGGGTTAACTGTGTGCCTATCAAGGTGTAAAGTGTGCTGCTTTTACTAATGGATGTGAATGTTTTTACTCCCTGCTTTGAAGGACAAAAAAAACAGCCACATTGCTATACTTATAAAGAGCCCTGTGTTGTTTACTAACAAAAGACTCTCTTCTGTCATTCGTTCTGCCAATCAGAGGGTCCCGGCCATAAATTTATGGCCGGGACCCGCTGATCGGCTTGTGCTGTAGCAAATGACAGCACAGTTGGAGCAGCAGATGTGCAACCCCTACCTGGAAATGTGGATCGTGTACATTTACTTGAACTAGTGTAGAAGAACTGCCGCTCCGCAGTATAAATACATGGGGTGGCATTTAATTAAAGTAGACTTCCAGGATAACCCTAACTACTCTTAAAACTATCCTCTCCCCTCTCCTAACACCTTACTAAACTGTGTAAGAAAGATGTATATGTGGGCAGGGCTTAAGGCGCTCTAGTTGGGCCACTGTAGAACTGCACTCGTTAATGCCTAAGCTAGGCAGGGAGCTGCTGTCATGTGAAAGTCAACCTTAAGGTGATACTCCAGACTTAGCAGTGAGCAGCACTTGCACAATTAACTCCCTGTAATCCATGGCTGAACTTCTTGACACCGTTGACAATAAGCACTTCAAACACACTCTTGTTAGAGAACGCCACTTCCCCGGTGTACAGCATTTCTAGGCCAGAACTGCAGAGGATGTACCGGTCTCCACCAATTCCGCAGTGCCATTACCTCACTCCCAGGGACAATGCACTGGGACAATTGGACACAGGAAACACACTTTTACATAACTTCATTCTTGTTCTCCTCCATAGGCCTCTCTCCACAACTCTCGTGACTTCCAGGCTGGGTCCCTAGGCACTCTGTGCCATTAATCTGGTCCCAGTATGTGGAGAACTGGTCGCTACTGAAGGGGCCAAACATACCACACCTTCAATACCAAAGTAGCTGTCACCTTTGCCATGTCTCCCTTTTCAACGCTGGTTAGCTGCTTGAGCAAATAACACAAACATGGTATTCCTTAGCAATGGCAATCTAGCTTCCTCTGGATTACATTCTGCTTGTTAGACTGTATGTTCTCTAACCTGTGCACTCCCCTGTTGGAAGCCATGTTCTTTGATAACCTTACATGCACTCCTTTAGAAACTTCAGACCAGGCAGTTCAGATGAACAATAAAGAGGTAGTTGCAGGTAACGCATCATCCATACACTTTCCTATACAAAGCTCTCTAGCGCCCCATAAAGTTGTCATACTTTAGACAGATGGCAAAGTCCATAAAAGCAGTCCATTTAGGCAGTAAATTCACAGTAGTAGCAAGTAATCCCTTAGAGTCCACGATCTGGTGATAATCCCCAAAAGGCCGTAAGTCCATGACTGGCAGTTATAAGTCCACATAGTTCCACATGCTCCAGACCTCACTGGGATCCTCAACTGCCCCCTTCCCGAGGTGTGCTCAGACTGATAGCATAACAGCTACATCTTAACAGTCTTTCCCCAGGCACCAACCTCACGGGCACTTAGTGAGCCCTATTTATATGATATGACCCGCAGAGGGTGAACCGGAAAAAGAATGGGAAACCTGGCCACCAGCGTAAACCCTTCCTTCTCAGATGCACCAGTCTAGGAGGTCAACCAAGAACAAATGTTGAAAACAGTTGCAACATAGCATTTGGTCTTTATATACATAGCTGAACTGAGTAAGTCCCTGGTCACACTGATCTGACTTTCAGTGAAGGTGCACATTTTCAAAGTCAGATGTCATTTCCAACTTGCGGTGTGATTTGCAAGACATCTGCGGCTTTCAAGACACAGTTGTCTATGCAAGTTGCAGCTGACGTAGTGCATGCACTTCTTTAGAAATATGTGCAGCTCCAACCAAGTTGGAATCTCACCGATATGACCACTTTAATTGCGAACAACAGGGTGCGACTTGCCATGTGATTGGAAGCTCACATGGCATGGCAAGTCGCACCCGGTGTGACTTGTCTCTAACTCCAGAGCATGGGCACAGCAAAAGAAAAACAGTTAACCTTTTGGAAGCACTTGCTTACATATATACTAACCTAATTTCAGCCTGCTCTGGTCCGATCATGTAATCTGGCTCTGTTAATCAGCGGTGGCTGCATGGAGAGGAGGTAGCACCAACGACATATGGCCCATTGAAGTGTATGAGTGACATCACCACTTCAGGCTTTACTAGCCATTGTCAAGTGCTATTTCCTCTCCCCTGCAGCCCCTGCTGGCTGACACAGGGGAGATCACAGGACCAGACCAGAGCGGGCTAAAATTGGTAAGTATATACAGTTTAATAACCATAGGTGTTATGAGGGGGCAGTTTTAGGGTAGTTAGGGTTATCCTGGAAATCTACTTGAAGTGCTGCCAAAAACAAAAAAAAACAGAAACATTTGCACAATGTACAATACCTACAGTCATCAGGATGTCCTTTGTACTGATGCCTCTTCAGTTCGCTGAAAACCTATTACATTCTTGCCTCCCTCCCTGGTGATCTAGGTTTTCCATTTCTTCCCTGTTTATGAAGTAGGAGAGGTATTTTTAAAGTGATTCTAAAAATTGTAGTAAAAAAAAAAAGAAACATTTTATACTTACCTGCTCTGTGTAACGGTTTTGCAAAGAGCAGCCCCAATCCTCTTCTTTTTGGGTCCCCCACCAGTGGTCCTGGCTCCTCCCCTCAGCTAAGTGCCCCAATAGCAAGCCTCTTTCAATGGGAGCACTCGAGCAGGCTTTCTCCCGAGCCACGTTCCTGTGAATGCACATTGTCCCCTTTTGGGGCAGAATTGCATATCTGACTCCAATAGATTTCCATATGAGTGCCTGTCAAACAAGCGTTTTGAAAAATAGCGATAATTCTATTGGCTCATTTACTATTTACATAGTAGACCCGAAGAACTATGGCCCTGTCTACACATTCTTTTAAGTGGCATGGACAGTTATATTCCTAACAACCTCTTAGCACTCTCTAATGCAGGCCATAGATGGGTCGAAAATCGTACGATTTTTTTTCCGAAAAAAAAAATCGGCCGATTTTCGCACCGTTAGTGGGTTAATTGGTCAGCCATTTTTGGGGGTTTTGGCACATTTTTTTATCGGTAAAGTTGGGAAAAAATCGGCCAATTTTGCCAGCAATGATGGGCAAATCGGCCGATCGTTTTACCGATAAAAAAATCTGCGCATGAGCCGTGACCTGCAAGAAGAAGAAAAAGAAGAAGAAAAGAAGAATTCCAGTCTGCTATTATATTTGACATGAAAAAGTATTGCGGTTGCAACAATGTATCTATTTGTATCCGAATAAAAATATCTGTATCCAAAATGGATACAAATAGATACATTGTTGCAACCGCAATACTTTTTCATGTCAAATATAATAGCGGAGCTGTCTGCAAGGGACAGAAGTAATTAAATGCCGGCCATAGACGGGACGAAAATCGGCCAATTTTTTTTACCATTGGTGGCAACGGCCTATTGAACGAATTATTTTTCTTTTTTTTTTTAAAAACAGACGGTTTTCGACCCGTCTATGGCCTGCATAACAAGCAACCTTGACAAGACACAGGCTATCCATCCAGACATCTGTGTGAAAAAACCTTTAGGGCCTGTTCACACTAGAATGCAGTGTAGGTTACCTGCATTATGTGTGCATTTCCCACACCATGTTAAAAACGCACCGGGTGTGGGATCTGCTGCGGGTGTCAATGTAATCCTAATGACACTCAGACTGCAAAAGCAATATATTTGCCTGCACCTGGTCGCATGGTACTGCAGTACCATGCAATCCGGTTGCTGCATGTTTTTAAAAGTAGTACATGCACTAGTGCAAATGTGGTGCCCAACCCCTGCCCTTCTCACCAACTAGTGACAAAGGACAAGCCAATCCCACACCGTGCTGTCATTTGCCTAACAATGCCACTCTCAGCCGCACCATGCACAAAGATTTTCCACAAACTAGATGCCAAAAGCCTGAGAGCAATTGTCACTGGGTTAAATTAATTAAGCAAATAACTCTTTAAGCTACCACCACCCCCTTTTTAGTGAGAGGGGGAACTCAATCTTAGCAATAACAAATATGAAAAATAAATATCTGTACACACACTGTCACTACAGACAGGTATATTCAGAGATTTGTCATATACAGTAGCACTTTTCAAGAGACAGGAATTTTGTAGTTTGCATTAAAAGCCTTAGTGACAGTTTAACACTTTTCAAAATAGGGTTTAATGATGAAAAGGTCAAAATGGTGCAAATAAAGTATTTAGAAGAAAAAGGTGGAAACTGAAATACAGAAACCACAAATCAACAGAGAAATAAAAAGGAGTTGAAAATGGAGAATACTTGCAAAGTCTTTGGTTTTAGAAGAGTTCAGTCAATAAGCAAGGTGTTATCGGTTCTCATAACTTGACAGATGTTCCTTCTTTGATGGTAAAACAAGAGCTTGCCCACAGGTCCTGTCATTCACTTTTTTCTGTCGTATCAAAGTGGTGTTGACCGAAGCCATCTGACCAATCATCGGGTTTAAGAGGTGGTTGCTGGGAGGTCACCATGTTTATGACCAACTCCCAAATAAAGTTTCCTATTCATATTTCTGATTACCTACCTTTTACAGTCTGCTACCATGCAGATTATTGTCCAGCATGAATTTAGGTTCAAATTGAGTACAGATATGACAGGTCTTGTATATCTATTTCTTATAGGAGGACTTTGGAGGCTTAATCCACTATGCTACCTCCTAGCATAGGGGTGTTTGGGTTTAAATGCTACACAATAACTGATGAAGGTGAATATTACTTTATTCTGGCTATACTGTCATAATTTCAGAAGTTATGAAACATGCTGAAATTTTTGAATATTGGCTGATGAGCCATCTATTCCATTATGTGTATTTCATTATGGTGTTTATGACCCAAGGTCTGTTAGGTATTTGGAATTCTCAAGCTTTGGAGGGTGACTGATTTATTAAGGTTTTCAGACTGGAATTGTGGAGAGGTCTGTGTGTCTGATCAATGGATGGATAACAAGGTCTTGGGATCAGTTAACAATTTGTGTATTGCACCAGAGTCTTCCTGGGTGGGGTGAAGAGAAGGGACCCACTGCTGCTATTCATGAAACTGTCATGACTGCATCTGAACAACATGGCATCCTTGCTCTTCTACACCACTTTGTGACGGCTCAGTACGCGTTACCATTACACTACTTATGGTGCAATCCAGTGCAATTTCAGCTGATTCAAATAAATGCACTGAAAATCTCATTGCACTGATTCGCACAGGAACCCAGAGCGCATTCCTGTGCAATTCTGTTGTGAACCACTACATAAAGACAAAACTTTTTTTTTAGTTTTGGATAGAGTGGAGATGGATTAGAACACTTATTAGGTTTATTGCTGTCTGTGCCCCCGTTAACAAGATTTGCCCTCTATTTGTTCTGTATACTATTATCATTGAAAGTTAAAGTAAAAGAAAATCCCAAATTTTGGGTTGTCCCCAGACAAGTAATAGAGGAAAAATCTTCCAAAGGGGACCCTAGTTCTGGTGATCTGGGACCCCCAAGGGATTCCCTTAATTTGCAGAGATTTTTTCTCACTTCCTCTTTTGGCTATGGGATAGGAAGCAAAGGTAAATCTCCCCATTGGGGCACAAATGGCAAAAATTATTATAAACACTTCCTTACTCCATCCAAAATGAAATTAAAATGTTTTGCCTATTGTATTTTAAAGGACAAAGTCACAAATTGTTTCATTTCAAAGATGTACTGGTAGGTTGATTGGCTTCTGTCTAAATTGGCCCTAGTATGTGTATGTATGAATGTGAGTTCGGGACCTTAGATTGTAAGCTCCTTGAGGGCAGGGACTGATGAGAATGTACAATATATATGTAAAGCACTGTGTAAATTGACAGCACTATATAAGTACCTGTAATTTTCCCCCAGCCCTTTTCCCTAGCCCTCTTAATACAGGAAACTATGCTACTGTTTCCCTGCCTGGTTCACACTTCCAATGGCTCTGCTGTCATGTCAAAAATCTAGGGCTACCTATGTCTGTACTTTAATCCAATAGACATGAATGGGATGTGCCCGTACTGCACGAGCAACTGCCAGTTCAAGTCAAATGGGTTTTTTTTAGAACATACACTTTCATACATTCCACACAGTACATATTCATTCATTCACACTGTATATACTCATTCTCACATTCAGTATGTAAACACTCAGACATCTTTACCTTTCCTAAGGGGTTAAACATTTTTCCTGGAAGGGCACAGCAATGGAAGGAAGGGGAGTCAAGGTGGAATGGAGCAGTCCAGGAACATCATGGTGTTTCCTGCTTTTCCATAGATGTCTGAAGATGAGAGCCAAGTGGAAGGCCCCTGGGAGCAACTATTTGATAAGACTTCTAAGTATTTTGTTATTATATTTTGGTAATAAATGCTTTTGAATCCATGTTGCATTAGGTGTACCATAACAAAGAAGATGTCTAGTAGGTAGATTTGTAACATATCTGCACTCTATAATATAGCCACTGGTATTCTTTGTTTGCACAATACAAAGTTCAAGTTCAGTTCTTGTATGTTAGCCACATCCTTTTCCATTTCCTCTCCATGTGCAATGCACAGCCTAGTGGATACTGATGTTCATATTTGAAGTTAATTCTTAAAGAGACCAAGTCTCAAGGCTTACTGGCAAAAAGTAGATAACCCTTTGATGTAATTACATGGTAAAACAAAAATAATTTTTTTTCCTTTCAACAGTTGTAAACATTTAGGCTGGTAGTGGACTCCTAAATCAAATTGTAAACCAGAGTATAAAAAATGTTTTCTATACACCCTTAATACTACCTTGTAGTTATATGTCACACGACTGGGGGAACTAGAGGAGAACTCATGTGGGCTTGATCCCCAGCTGCACTGTGTGTGTCCATTGGCACACATAGTGTGGCTCAGCCCCACCACGCCCTCTGCTCTCTCCTCACAGGCATTATTGACAGCAGCAGGAGCCACTGCCTCCATGTTGTCAGGAGCGAGGAGCCAGACACACAAGGAGGTGCAATTAAAGGTAGGTTTATTATACAAAAACAAGACAGAGTCTATGCAAGTCCAACAGCAACAGCGGATGACTTGGTAGAACAGTAGCCAGGAAGGATGGTCGCCAGAGCCGGGGTCAGAAGCCAGGAAGGATGATCACCAGAGCCGGGGTCAGAAGCCAGGAAGGATGGTCGCCACAGCCGGGGTCAGAAGCCAGGAAGGATGATTGCCAGAGCTGGGGTCAGAAGCCAGGAAGGATGGTCGCCAGAGCCGAGGTCAGAAGCCAGGAAGGATGGTCGCCACAGCCGGGGTCAGAAGCCAGGAAGGATGATTGCCAGAGCTGGGGTCAGAAGCCAGGAAGGATGGTCGCCAGAGCCGAGGTCAGAAGCCAGGAAGGATGGTCGCCAGAGCCGGTGTCAGAAGCCAGGAAGGATGGTCACCAGAGCCGTGTCAGAAGCCAGGAAGGAGTCTTGCCTAAGCCGAGTCGGTATCCAGGAGAGCAATGAGAAACTAAACAGGAGCTTGCTGTGGTGCAACAGACAGGACATGAATGCAATGAACAGCTACAACCAGCAGACTTATATGTGATAAGCCGCCACCTCCTGGGGGAGGAGCCGCAGAGGGCTGAAAGCATAAAGGATCCCACAATGCTTTGCAGACACCTAAGATGGATGCCAGCACATGGAGCAGCACAAGCCCTGAGGAAAGGTAGGACCTTGACACATGTCCAGTGAGGAGGGAGAGAGAGGTGAGAGTCACTGCTCTCAGGCATAGCGCTGGTTCGAAATCGAACTAAGGGGGGCTAGGATGGGGGGGGGGAACTGAACATCTTAATGAAGAGAATGCATTAAGGTAAAAAAACCTTCTTTCTTTACAACCACTTTAATGTTTTGGACAGAGCAGGAAAGGTATATAACCCGTCAGGTTTTTATTGATGTGTGTGTAGCCATTTGGTTAATTTACCCAACTTTGTAAATGCATTGTGTTATATTGGGAGCCTGGTATCACCATTCAGCCATAGCTGCAGGAGCTCAGCAAACAAAGTCTCAGTTTGCAGACAGTCCTCACTTTTTCACAGCTGTGAACCACTCCACTCCACCTCACAACCAGGTTCTAACTCCTTCCTGCTCCTTTTCAAGCTTCCCTTGCAAGTGGGTTAACCCTTTCGGGACCAAAGACCCTGTAATCAGGGTTTGGAGGATCTTTCTCACCCTCTCCGAGCCTCCTAATTCCGTTTTCTAAATGACTTACCAGTCCTAACAGAATTACCAATCAATCCTCTCCTCTCCAGGCGGACTACCCCGGAACCTCTAATTCTGTATGGGTGAGAACCTCCGAGTACTAAAAAATGTCTCTTTTTGCCCTCCTTAAAGAGACCGCAACCCAAATAGTGGGGACACATACTTCCCTTCCAGGACATATTCCCAGCATCCTGTACAATTGATTGACCTTATTGAAGACTAATCCACCTTTTCATTGTCATAGCCTTACACTTGCAATATTCTCAGTGTTCCTCTAAAAGGTCTCATGTTTGCCAAGTCCATTAATAGAAAATATTGGCTATCCTACCAGCATGCATTGGACTGGAGATGGGCTAGGCCACCTCCCTCTTATGGCTGTCCTTGGCACATGTGCTGAGCTGGAGGCGGAAATTGTAATTATCTTCTATGGCAGGGCCCGTATTGATGGTTTATTAATAAATGTATTATGTATTTACACATTTGTTTGTGAATACCATTCAATTATCATTTAATGTGTGATAGATAAATAGTGCATGTGAGCACTGTCAGATTGTTTTTTATTCTATTATCTTTATAGAGGATTTACACAGCTGCTTTTTTGGGTGTTTTTGGGGTTGTTAACAGATTTATTGTCAGCTCAAGATTACTTGTTTACAGTTAACTAATGATTAACATGAATGTAATATTTCTCTTTTATTCCTGCAGCATGATCCGATACATTTTAATAGCTTTTCCCCATTTGAAGAAAAATATAATGCATTTACAAATATACCATTCTTTTCATGGCCTAAACACAGAGTCTTACAATCAATGAAATTTGTGAAATGTTCAATTGATTCTAAAAGCTGGCATCCTTCTCAGACTGACCTTTTTTATTTTTACTGCTGTGAGCCTGTGCTAAATTTAGAAATTAGGCTATGATGTAATTCCTGCAGAATAAAAAGCAAACTGAATTTCCCTACTTTGCCAGAAGAGGGCCAATGCACTGATGTCTTAATGAAAAATGTGAAACAGATCAATATTAAAAATGTCTATAGTATCTTATATTACACAAATAAAACCTCTATCACTGATAAAAATATTTATTTTACAGAACATGTGTAATAGTAATTCATGTACCTTGGAATTTATGAATAAAATCTTACATTTTGTAACTCCTTTGGACATCTAACCTTTTGAAGAAGTGATTCTAATTGTTTAAAGCAGAAGTAAACCCACTGATTTAACAGTTTCAGACAACAATTACATTTCTGGCACATGCCGAAATGCAGCTGTCACATTTGCTCATGCTCTCACCAAAACTGTCAAACCATCAAATGGCTGGTGTTACAACTGATCACATATGCAGCATCATGGCAGTTGAAGATCAAAGAGGCTAAGATTGCAGTTTCCTTGGCTGAAAATGATAGGAGGGTTTAGTTCCAATTCAAACCTTGAGCCATCATCTCTCTAGTAACCTTATGCAAACAAATTATGGGCAAATGATACGCTGACTGTATGCCTCTGATCAAACCCTGTCCATTTGATGCCAACATCTACTATACTCCTGTTGGGTGCCACTGCATTCGACCCTTAGGGCCTTGGTGCTGGAGACCCTCCTCTGTTTGGGTTGGTGGTGGATTAGAGCTTGACTCCAATTGCATGTCCCTTGAAGTCCTACTGAAGAAGTGGGTCTATCCTGTGAAATGCATAGAGGCAAAAAGAAAGGTGTATGAAGACCCTTTATACACTGTACATTGAGAGAACCCATGCTGTATGTAATATTGGTAATTTTGAGGGGAGTTCAGAACAATAAATAGGGATTCTGTATTGGATCAAACTCCTAACTGTCCTCCTTGTGTAGATTTTGTAATGCAATTATATAGAATGTTGGTGGTTGACATACTGTTTCCCTCTGTATGCTGGAAATTCATGTATCTTACCGGAAAGCAAGCTTGTCAAAATGGACAGCATTTACAGAAAGCAGGACTTTTACTTTTCATATAAGCAAAAAAGTTTTGTTATAGAATAAAAATTGCAGGGAAAGTGCACAACAACATTACATTCTGAACACTCTGAAATCACAATCTCCCTAATACAAGCAACTAAATCTAAAGCAATTGGAAAATGACCTTGATTGCATACAGGTATACAAAAGGTGTTCATTTTGACTAATAAGACCAGTGTTGCATCTGCAGGTCAGGAGAAAAGCTATCAGATTTTTGTGCATTGGTACAGCTGCCATGCTACAGTCCACAGGATTTTCCCATCTGTATTGAGACTTTTCTGGAGATGTGGAAGTGAACTGGGAACTACGTGATGCACCTTTCCTCTTAAACACTGTTATGAACACATATATCTCCTGCTATTGCTTTACTCTCAATACTCCTAGGCTCTATCTCAGTTGCCAGAAGGGCCTATTATGCCTTTTTCTTTTGGCCACCAGGAATGTATTTCCAAGGCACTGGAAGACAACTCTAAGCTGGTCCATTTGCAATGGTGAACTGATGGCAAAATATCATAGAGGGTAATCTACTTATATTGCCTATTCAACTATCTGGAATGTTTTCATGGATTCCCAAGCTTTCAAGTCCTTATCCCCTGAATGATCTTATTGTGGATAATAGCAGGGGGTCTGCTCTCCTGG
This sequence comes from Staurois parvus, assembly GCF_062004578.1. Lineage (NCBI taxonomy): Eukaryota > Metazoa > Chordata > Amphibia > Anura > Ranidae > Staurois > Staurois parvus. The sequence continues at coordinate 12,756,515 of NW_028318430.1, read as the reverse complement.
TCCAGTTACCCACCCCTACATTCTATGTCTGATTTTCTCTCCTTGTCTCCTCTTTTATTTCTTATCTCTTCCTTACTTCTCTTTCCATGGCATTGTTACAAATGCCTTAAAATAGGCTTAGAACGTGGACTTGTTTTGTGATATTTTTTTCTCATTTGGGGGAAGGTCAACGTCAAGAAACCTGTCAGATTCCTGTATGCAGAGCCTGCGATGATGAGGGTGGCCTCTTGCACAGTTCCCATCTGAGCATAGTGAGACAGGGACTACAGGGTTTTAAGAAATGCACAAATGCCAAGGTGTAGCCACTGTGAGCATAAACTTGAGACCACTGGTATCTGATGAGCAGAGGTACAGCTGGAGATGCACGGTGGTAGCACCAAATTCAGTACATGGTATACACCAGGATGTACAGGGAATCAAAGTCAGAAACAGGCAGAGGTCAGCTGCAGCTGGGCAGCGAGGTACAGAGTCACTAGGCAGAAGCGGGGTCATTAGTCCAGGCCAGGGTCGATAGCAGAGGTTGACAGCAAACGCGAGCAGGTAAGGATAATCCAAGACCAGGGGCGGACTGACCATTTGGAAACTCGGGCACTGCCCGAGGGCCCAGGGACAGTAGGGGGCCCCATGAGATGCCCCTGGTACCTTTTTCATAGGCTTTTTTGAGATTGGGCAAGGACACAGGAGCCCCATGATCCCCTATTGCCCGGGGGCCCCATGAGTTGTCAGTCTGCCCCTGTCCAAGACTCTGTGATGTAACACCCAAAAGACCAACCTACTGAGGTAAAAATATTGATTCCCCACTGCATACATTTTTTCCTCTATGCCATATACGTAAAGACACTATGAAGCAAGGAATGATTTTCTATAATTTGCAAAGCCAACAATTTTTTATTGTAACAGTAACCAAAATGTCATCTTTGTTTCACAAAGTGAAGTTGCACACTTTCTCTTATTAATTAAGTTACCAACTGCCCACCATTCCTCACCTTTCATTTTATTTTTTTAACTCATAGTAAGTTCTGTCACAGAAGATCAATCAGCAAGCTTAGAATTACATTTTTTGATCATTGTTTTTAAAGAATCCTCCATGACAACACAGATTTCTCTATAATGTGTTAAATATATATTAAAGACATACGGTATTTGGATCTGCTCCATGTTTTTTTTAGAATACAAGGACAAGGCAGGCCCTTTTAAACTTTCTTCTGCTTTTCAAAACGAATGGGCAGAAGCAATACCCTCATTATTGATGTCATAAAGGATTGTTAGAAAATATATTGCCAGTAAAATTAATTGCCAGTTTTCTTTAAAATTACGTCTGAGAATAGGATAATTTACGAATAATAAATACTCAAGACAAAGAAACACCTGCAGACTAGAAAACAAAAGTCTGGAAGAATTAAAGCTTTTCACCTGAAATGGTGGGTGTTTTTTTTGTTTTTGAGTCAATGGGGGAGCCGGCAATACTTCCTGAAGATCAAGCTTTTTGTAAATGTGATATTGAACTGTTCTACTGCTCAAGGAATATAAAGTTTCTCATTGCAATGGATTATAAGTCATCTGAAACCATTCATGTGTAGCACCAGCTGAAAGACTGAGTGGATAAGTGATGATGTCTCAGCTCTGCCAAAAAGAAAATCAGATAATGGCTGGCTGAAACCTACAGTACTTGACATATGCTTCAAAAGGAAATAAATAATTACATTATTGTACAGCAAACAAAAAGACAAAAAGGCCAACACATTTTATATGTGTCTGTTTGTATCATTCTTGTCTTTGCAAAATTTTACATAGTACTCAAGGAATGGTATTAGGGAGGTTTGGATGATGTTATTGGCATATAAAAAGTTCACAATTTCTCTCCAGAGGAACCATGCGAACATTTGTGTGAAGGGGTGGGGTGGTGCTTTGGTTCCACTGCATGACAATATGATTTACATTGGATTTTTTTCAAGCTTGATTATATTATTATGTATAATACAGATAATATGTCTTGCCTTTATTTATGCTTTTATATTGAAAAGTATGTTGGCATTAATACACATTATGTACAGGCCTACAGAACAATATTCACACTGACCCACACTGAAAGGAAATACAACTGCATATGTGAAGTACGCATGCTCATAAATCCCCATGTGTATATGTATGGGAAACTGTTACCCTGTGCGCTAATGTACCATGCTTTTTATAGGCCTCGGAAGGGTTAGAATTTTTGTAAGCATTTTACTACAGTTTGTGGTCCTTCTTAAGAGATTTGTTCTCACTTCCTGTCTATTTGATATGTGTCACACAGAACAGGAAGTGTGCAGAAATCTTATCACACTTATTTTATCAAAACTTTAAATGTTAAGTGGTGTTGAGCTCAAGCAAATGTTGGACTTTTATTTTTAATGCTGTTTCTCCTGACAAAGATCAGCGTTATAAACTCACCTAAGCTGTGTGTTTTTTTTTTAAATCAGTTTAGGCAAGTTTAGCAGAGTTTAACAGTGTTTGGAGTTTAAGTGTTTATTTATTTCATTGGCCAGAGTTTTAATTTATTCTGGCCATTGAAATTAATAAACACTGAAGTGATAAACTGCCTAGGCATTTTTGTGTCAAAACAATCCTCTGCAATTTCTTTGCGTTCAGGATAGCAGAATTTTACTGCCTCTAAACTCTAGTAAAATCCTTTGTGTGTATGGAAACAGAGGGGGTTATTTACTAAAACTGTAGAGTGCAAAATCTAGTGCAGCTCTGCATAGAAACCATTTAGTTTCCAGGTTTTATTGTCAAAGCTTCATTGAACAAGCTAAAGTTAGAAGCTGATTGGCTACCATGCAGGGACGGACTGACCATTTGGAAAATCGGGCACAGCCCGAGGGCCGGGGTCAGTAGGGGGCACCATGAGATGCCCCTGGTACCTTTTTCATAGGCTTTTTTGAGTTTGAGCAAGGGCACAGGGGCCCCATGATCCCCTATTGCCCGGGGGCCCCATGAGTTGTCAGTCCGCACCTGCTACCATGTACAGCTCTACCAGATTCTGAGTGCACCAGTGTTAGTAAATCTTCTCCATAGGCTTTTGTTGAGTTGAGGTCAGGACCTTAGGCAAAAAAAACGCCAAAACTATGGGTGCCATCTTGGGTGGTTTAGGACTCAGTGTTCATCAGCATTGGCAAGGTGCACATCTGTTTGCTTAAGAGCATGTCACCCAATGGGTTTACCTGGGAAATTATGGGCTAATATTATTTCCTATACCACTTTTGGCAAAAGGGAAGTAAATCTTAAAACAGAACATTGATTTATAGGCATTTTCCAGCACGTTGTCTGACTACTGTTTAGGGCTTTAACCCTCCCCTCCCCTCCTCCCCCATGCGCATGCTCCCACCATGTATTCCGGGCTCTGCTTGCCCATGTGCGGGCCCTGTAGGTCTCATTAAGGAGAACTTGTCACCTAAAAATCATCACATAAGGGACTTTTTGTCCCCTATGTGATGAAAAGCAAAAAAACAAAAAAAGTTAAGTAAAAAGAATTTTTTTTTTTACAAAAAATAAAACTACAGCCAAGCACATAACACCCCCCCCAAAATATTTTGAGGCACCCCTCCCCCACATCTGAACGTAAACGCACATGTCGGGGATGTAAAAACATTGATTGTGATACACAAGTTAAATATCGCTGTGCACGCCAAAGAGAGAGCAATAATTCTATCACAAGACCTCCGTAATCACTGCCCACAGAAAATATAGGGTACTGAAGTTTGTCACTATTTCACGGGTGGACTCAGATTTAAGGTTTGACTTGTTGGGTATCTATTTCCGCGGTACAACCTCGTCTTTTATATGTTACCAAAAATTTGGCTGATTTATTGCGTTTGTTTGCCCTAAAATTCAGTGTGTTTTTTTACAAAAATTTAGCATTTCCTAGACCTTTGTGGTAATATTGTGTGACATAAAAAATTTAAACTACCACTATTTTATTCTCAAGGGTGTCTGCTTTTAGAAAATATGTAATGTTTGTGGGTTTTTTGTAATCTTCAGCCCTAAAATTATTTTTTATGGTTATGGTTAGGCAGGATTTCCACTTTAGGAACAAATGAAAGAAAATACCAACCACATAGGGAGTGCATTGTTTCCAAATGGGTCAGGGAACGAAAACATTTCCAGTTTGATAAACATGGCAGAATGAGGCATGCATAAGGTGCTTTGACTGGGGAAGAAGGTTTAAGTGGGTGGGAGGAGGGTGGAATGAGGGAAAGGTAGGTGGGAGTTGCTGTAACCTGGGGGGATTAGGTGGGTGATAGGAAGGCGCAGTGCTTAGGAAGAGATGGAGGGAGCTGCAGTAGCTGGATGAGAGAAGGTGAGGTGGTATGAGGGGTAAGTGAGGCAGTATGGAGGGTAAGTGAGGTTGCATGAGTGGAGGTGAGATGGTATGAGGGGTAGGTGAGGCGGTATCGGGGGTAGTAACCATACACAATACAATCTGATTGTTCAAAATCCTTTAGATCTACTATTACCTGTAGTGCAAGATGTCCTCACACTATGCAATTTCCTTTAGAATTATCAAATCTATGGAATAGGAGGACCCACCTGAACAATCTATTCCATTTGTATCAAATCACACAGCCCCTTAGGTCCGCCTTCGGCCGATAAACGAAAAATCGGTCGTTGCCGATGCTGCCACCAATGTCTCAGAAAAACGTCTGTTTTTCGTGGATTTTCCAGCATGACCGATAAAAATACAAAAATAAAAAAAACAAGAAGATCTGCAAAAAACGGCTGACGGCATTGCCTCACTAACAGCATGAATATCGGCCGATTTTTCGTGCAGACGAAAATTCGCCCGATAACGACCTGTCTATGGCCTGCATTACACTACATAGCTGATGGTAGATCTAAAGGAGATTGTACAATCAGATTGTATAATGTATGGCCACCTTGAAGGAAGAAGTAGGAAAGTGGGTGGACACAAACCAAGAGGGGGTATAGTAATGAGGGAGGTGTGGTCCTGAGTGGTAATACACACCCTATTCCGTGATTCACTAAGGCAGTGCATAATGGGATATGAAGCTTCCTGGAATGTCACATGATTTACCGAAAGTGATGGATGCAGAAAGCATTTTTTTAAATTTTAAATAGAAATGTGAAAATTCAAAGCTGCCATGGACGAGGTAAGTGAGAGATAAGCACACTGGGGCAGAAAAGACATTAGAAAAGGCTTCTATTTATTATGAAAAGTGAAATTCTGCCTGGAAAGGTGAACTTATCCTTTAAATTAAAGGTGTAATGAAGGTAATATAAGAGGTGCCACTGCTGGTCGTATCCTAAAAATACTAGGTGCTATACTGGAACAAGTATGCAGTTCAGGAAATTCAGGAAAAAGTCAGAAATAATTATATGCACTTTTTTTCTTTTTAATCAATGACAGCATTGAAGCCAAATGCATAGCATGACATTTAGGCAACTTAAAGTGTTACTAAATCCAGGACCATGCATTCACTATATCTGTTTTTTTTACAGTACACAGAACATGTTAAAAAATATAAACTGCCAAATATGTCAGCAGTATATAACAGTCTTGTGACTTCTATCAGTGTTCAGCAGAGCACTGGTTAATCTTTTAGGAGTTTTCCTTCTCCTCTGACAGTCCTATGAGACTGCATGACCCCTGACCCTCTTTCCAGACAACTGATTGGCCCTGTGCCAATCACATGCACCCTCCCCCACCTAAAAAAAGCATTCTCTAGCAATGCACACCAAACAGACTATGTGCAGACTTGCCACTGCTGCTCTGTACTATGGCAGATGGATTGGGGACAGGAAAAGTAGGGGAGGATCAGAGAAGACAGGATCAAACAGCCATTTTACAAAATGCGGAGGATTAACCCCTTAGGTTCCACAGGGAGTATAACAAGCATGCTTTACTGCATATACAGACTGAATTTACTGTTGTGTGTTTAGGAACACTTTAAATGGCACCCTGCTTTGTTCATTGCTGGATAAAAACATTGTTTTGGGTTACAAAACCACTGTAATAGAAAATAATTAAATATATATTAAATGTATTTAAGCATTCATGACTAATTTGCAATATTCATATGAAAAAATATGATTCCCAAAATGACAAGTGATAAATACTTAAAAATAATGCTGGGAATAATGAAAGGAAAAACAGCTCAAGGATATTTCCTGTTCGTGTAACAGCTGGCTCTAGAAACGGTAAAATTAGTCAACTAATAAGTGACAAAGCGTCAGCAGGAGGCTGAAAATAGTGCAGAGAACTTGGATGTTGTTCTTGTGACTCATAAGAACCACCTCTTCTTTCTTTGGGAAGAAATGTACTTTCCCTAGGTCCTTTGTATAAGGACATCACAGAAGGCAAGGCAGATTTTATTGCTTATTTATGTAGCACTGGAATACCACTCTGCTGTTTTCAAGAATTTCTTTTGGGCACATCGGTCTCTGCTCAACGGTCCCATGGGAAGAAACAAGATCACTCTTGGATGCGTGGGAAAACATAACAGTTGGCTTTTCACTGAACACTTGGGGCTGGGCAGTGCATTTTCTAGTGATAGACCATAGACTGGACTAGAGTCCGTGGACATCAAGCTTTCCAGTGGGAACAGGCCTAGGCGTAAACTACTGGGAAGAAGAGATTAGAAAATATTATTTATTTATTTATTTCAGGTACTTATATAGCGTCGTCAATTTATGCAGCACTTTATTTATTTCAGGTACTTATATAGCGTCGTCAATTTACGCAGCGCTTTACATATACAGTTGCAAGAAAAGGTATGTGAACCCCTTGGGATTACGTGGAGTTTTGCATGAATTGGGCATAAAATGTGCTCTGAACGTCATCTAAGTCACAACAATAGAACACAGTCTGCTGAACATAATAATACACAAACATTAGATGTTGCCATGGTTTAATTGCACATAACATGTAAACATTCACAGTGCAGGGAGGAAAAAGTATGTGAACCTTTGGACTTAATGACTGGTTGACCCTCCTTTGGCAGCAATAACCTCAACCAAACGTTTCCTGTAGTTGCAGATCAGACCTGCACAACGATATGGAGTAATTTTGGACCACTCCTCTTTACAAAAACTGTTTCAGTGTAGCAATATTCTTGGGATGTCTGGTGTGAATCGCACTCTTAAGGTCATGCCACAGCATTTCAATCGGGTTGAGGTCAGGACTCTGACTGGGCCACTCCAGAAGGCATATTCTGTGCTGTTGCAGCTATTGTTTTGTTGAATTACTTGTATGCTTTGGGTCATTGTCCTGTTGCATCACCCATCCTCTGCGGAGCTTTAGTTGGCGGACAGATGGTTGTACGTTTTCCTGCAAAATGTCTTGATAAACTCTGGAATTCATTTTCCCATCAATGACAACAGGCCCTGAGGCAGCAAAGCAGCCCCAAACCATGATGCTCCCTCCGCCATGTTTTACAGTGGGGATGAGGTTTTGATGTTGGTGTGCTGTGCCTTTTTTTCTCCACACATAGTGTTGTGTGTTCTTCCCAAACAACTCAATCTTGGTTTCATCTGTCCACAGTATATTTTGCCAGTAGTGCTGTGGAACATCCAGGTGCTCTTTTGCAAACTTCAAACGTGCTGCAATATTCTTTTTGGACAGCAATGGCTTCCTCCGTGGTGTCCTCCCATGTACTCCATTCTTGTTTAATGTTTTCCTTATTGTAGATGTGTCAACAAAAATGTTAGCATGTGCCAGAGATTTCTGTAGGTCTTTAGCTGACACTCTGGGATTCTTCTTTACCTCATGCAGCATTCTGCGCTGTGCTCTTGCAGTCATTTTTACAGGACGACCACACCTAGGGAGAGTAGCAACAGTGCTAAACTTTCTCCATTTGTAGACAGTCTGTCTTACCGTGGACACATGAACATCAAGGCTTTTGGAGATACTTTTGTAACCCTTTCCAGCTTCATGCAAGTCAACAATTCTTGATCGTAGGTCTTCTGAGAGCTCTTTTCTGCGAGGCATGGTTCACATCAGACAGTGCTTCTTGAAACCAGTAAACCCAAAACAGGTGTGTGTTTTTTAAGGGCAGTACAGCTGTCAGCAACAAATCCAATATCATCACACGGATTGGAGTCAAGGTTGGCTCACTCCTGGCTCCAATTAGCTCTGGGAGAAGTCATTAAGCTAGGGCCTCACATACTTTTTCCTCCATGCACTGTGAATGTTTACATGTTATGTGCAATTAAACCATGGCAACATCTAATGTTTGTGTAGTATTATGTTCAGCAGACTGTGTTCTTCTATTGTTGTGACTTAGATGACGTTCAGAGCACATTTTATGCCCAATTCATGCAAAACTGCATGTAAACCTAAGGGGTTCACATACTTTTTCTTGCAACTGTATATTGTACATTCACATCAGTCCCTAACCCTCAAGGGGTGTACAATCTAAGGTCCCTAACTCACATTCATACATACACATATTAGGGCCAACTTAGACAGGAGCCAATTAACCTACTAGCATGTCTTTGGAATACCCGGGGGAAACCCATGCAGACACAGGGAGAACATGCAACTCCAGGCAGGTGGTGCCGTGGTTGAGATTTGAACCAGTGACCCTAGCACTGCCAGGTGGAAATGCTAACCATTTAGCCACTGTGCTGCCCCATACAATATAATATGTTTTATTTTCTAGCCGTCTAGGCAATTCTATGGTAGTTTGGTGGTTTTAGCTTTCAACCACTATAGCTTTAGTGTTTCTAGCAACAAAATGACTAAAATGTATTCCTAAGGAAAACCTTTTTTTCTTAGTTTTGAGTAGATTTGGAAAGGGTTAGACCCTCTGTCCAACTTTTGTTCCTATCTGTGACCTGGCTGAGAATATTCAACCCTCTATTTGTATTGGTGACCGCTGTCACCAAGAAAGTAAGGGAGGGAAATCCAAATGTTGTCCCAAAAACAAGAAGTGAGGGCAAATATTCAAATGTACAGTGGGGATCGAAAGTTTGGGCACCCCAGCTAAAAATTTGTATTAATGTGCATAAAGAAGCCAAGGAAAGATGGAAAAATCTTCAAAAGGCATCAAATTACAGATTAGACATTCTTATAATATGTCAACAAAAGTTAGATTTTTTTTCCATCATTTACACTTTCAAAATAACAGAAAACAAAAAAATGGAGTCTGCAAAAGTTTGGGCACCCTGCAGAATTTATAGCATGCACTGCCCCCTTTGCCAAGCTGAGACCTGCCAGTGTCATGGATTGTTCTCAATCATCATCTGGGAAGACCAGGTGATGTCAATCTCAAAGGTTTTAAATGCCCAGACTCATCTGACCTTGCCCCAACAATCAGCACCATGGGTTCTTCTAAGCAGTTGTCTAGAAAACTGAAACTGAAAATAGTTGACGCTCACAAAGCTGGAGAAGGCTATAAGAAGATAGCAAAGTGTTTTCAGATGTCAATATCCTCTGTTCGGAATGTAATTAAGAAATGGCAGTCATCAGGAACAGTGGAAGTTAAAGCAAGATCTGGAAGACCAAGAAAAATATAAAGACAGAACAGCTTGCAGGATTGTGAGAAAAACAATTCAAAACCCACGTTTGACTGCACGATCCCTCCAGAAAGATCTGGCAGACACTGGAGTTGTGGTACACTATTCCACTATAAAGAGATACTTGTACAAATATGGTCTTCATGGAAGAGTCATCAGAAGAAAACCTCTTCTACGTCCTCACCACAAAAATCATTGTTTGAACTTTGCAAATGAACATATAGACAAGCCTGATGCATTTTGGAAACAAGTTCTGTGGACCGATGAGGTTAAAAGTGAACTTTTTGGCCGGAATGAGCAAAGGTACGTTTGGAGAAGAAGGGGCACAGAATTTAATGAAAAGACCCTCTGTCCAACTGTTAAGCATGGGGTTGGATCAATCATGCTTTGGGGTTGTGTTGCAGCCAGTGGCACAGGGAACATCTCACGAGTAGAAGGAAAAATGGATTCAATAAAATTCCAGCAAGTTTTGGATGGTAACTTGATGCCATCCGTGAAAAAGCTGAAGTTAAAGAGAGGATGGCTTCTACAAATGGATAATGATCCTAAACACACCTCGAAATCCACAGGGGATTACATCAAGAGGCGTAAACTGAAGGTTTTGCCATGGCCTTCACAATCTCCTGACCTCAACATAATTGAAAATCTATGGATAGACCTTAAAAGAGCAGTGCGTGACAGACAGCCCAGAAATCTCAAAGAACTGGAAGACTTTTGTAAGGAAGAATGGGCAAAGATACCTCAAACAAGAATTGAAAGACTCTTGGCTGACTACAAAAAGCGTTTACAAGCTGTGATACGTGCCAAAGGGAGCAGTACAAGATATTAACTCTGCAGGGTGCCCAAACTTTTGCAGACGCCATTTTTTTGTTTTCTGTTATTTTGAAAGTGTAAATGATGGAAATAAAATCTAACTTTTGTTGACATATTATAAGAATGTCTAATCTGTAATTTGATGCCTTTTGGAGATTTTTCCATCTTTCCTTGGCTTCTTTATGCACATTAATACAAATTTTTAGCTGGGGTGCCCAAACTTTCGATCCCCACTGTAGATACCTGATAAGGGGACAACTGTGTAAAAGGAGAAATGGAGAAACCCCCTCATAGTGGGAGATTTCCTCTAATGTCATGTTACATCTCGGGCAGAAAGTGAAGGGAAATCTACCAAATGATACAAAGACATAAAAAAAACAGGCAGGGATTTTAACGTGGTTCTACAGGCTAAAGTTTTTTTTTACCTTAATGCATTTTTTGTATTAATGTAAAAAAAATCTTCTGAGTGCAGCTGCTGCCCCCCAGCCCCCCTTATACTCAACTGAGCCTGATCTCAATCCAGCTCTGTGCACAAGAGCAGTGGCCCTTTCTGCTCTCTCCCTCTTCATAGACTCAGAGGCAGCAGCAGGAGCCATTGACTTCTGCTGCTTTCAATCGCAGCCAGTGAGGAGGGCAAGCCTATGGACCCACAGACCCAGCTCAGGAACGAGCCCACACAATTGTCCCCATAGCAATTGGCTTGCAGTGGTGGACACTCGGTGGGATGGAATGAGAGTGCTGGCGCAGGACCCGAGAAGAGGAGGATCAGGGCTGTTCTGTGCAAAACCATTGCATGGAGCAGGTAAGTATAACGTGTTTGATATTATATATATATATATATATATATATATATATATATATGCACTCACCGGCCACTTTATTAGGTACACCTGTTCAATTGCTTGGTAACACAAATTGCTAAACAGCCAATCACATGGCAGCAACTAAATGCATTTAGGCAAGTAGATGTGGTGAAGACGACTTGCTGAATTTCAAACTGAGCATCAGAATGGGGATGAAAGGGGATTTAAGTGACTTTGAATGTGGCATGGTTGTTGGTGCCAGATGCGCTGATCTGAGTATTTAAAAAACTGCTGATCTACTGGGATTTTCACGCACAACCATCTCCAGGGTTTACAGAGAATGGTCTGAAAAAGAGAAAATTCCCAGTGAGAGGCAGTTGTGTGGACAAAAATGCCTTGTTGATGTCAGAGGTCAAAGGAGTATGGACAGACTGGTCGCTGCGACATTCGGATGGTAGGGTCAGAAATTGGCATAAACCACATGAAAGCATGGATCCATCCTGCCTTGTATCAACAGTTCAGGCTGGTGGTGGTGTAATGGTGTGGGGGATATTTTCTTGGCACTAGCAAGGTCTACCTAATCAAGTGGCCGTTGAGTGTATATATGGGTTTACAATCGCTTTAACCCTATCCAAAAGTAAAAAAACATTTTCCCTATACATACACTTTAAAGCTGAATTCCAAGGAGATATATAAGGCATGAACAAATGCAACGCTCTAGTTATTAATACATAATTTTTTAATTGGAAGCAAAGTTATGACTTAGATGTGACCTGGTATCAGCCCCTTGCTGTAACCTGTACAGCAGAGATCAAACTAGTGGAGGCAGAGCCTCGTCTTCTCTGGGATCCAGGCCGCTCATTTGGACACAGAAGCATTCCCAGGGCACACACATCTGCAGTCGCCCCATGGCCTTTGGGTCCCAGACACTCAATGTAACTCCATTTGTACATTGGGAGAGAATACATTTTCGGCTGTGCAGCTGCAAATCAGAATCCTCCTTGCTCCATCCAGGTTCCATCTAAGGAACTTGGCAGCCCTCCAGCTATTGTCAAACTACAAGTCCCATGAGGCATTGCAAGATTGACAGTTACAAGCATGACTCGCAAAGGCAGAGGCATGATGGGACTTGTAGTTTTGCAACAGCTGGAGGGCCGCCAGTTTGACACCCCTGATCTAAGGCTTGGTTACCAGGTGCGGGCTCAGTTCTTGGCAGCGCTTCAGCTAATCACAGTCCAACTTTGGCACCTCTTATCTCTAAGCTTTCCAACACCAGGGAGAAGGCATTGTGTTTTGTGCTGGGAGGAACAGGAACGCTCTGCCGGGACTTAAAGGGCCTATATGTATTTATGGTTATATAACTTATTTTGTCATTTTGGGGACATACTTTATTATTTGTGTAAGTTTGCATCAAGGTGAGAGACCACCTTCACAGTTCATAAAGATATTAAAAAGAACATATTTTTGTCTGTTTTCAAGTGTGTGTGTGTGTGTGTAAGGGGGGGGGGGGGGGGGGGGGGTATTTCCACAAAAGTGACCAAGACAGCAAAAAACATCTGGCAGGGGTTCTAACCCTTGACACTTTATCCAAAACAAACCAAAAGGTTTTGGTTAGTCTTGGGCTCCCGTGCTGTTATCTTTGTACTAAGTAGATATGTATAATATGTAAAAAGACCTGATTTGTATAATTTTTGTGACTCATAGGGGGGAATTTACTAAGAAGAGAGCAGCCAAAATCTGGAGTAGCTATGCATGGCAACCAATCAGCTTCAAGCGTTCATTTTCAAAGCTTAACTGAGCAAGCTGATGTTAGAAGCTGATTGGCTACTATGTACAGCCGCTCCAGATTCTGGCTGCTTCTATTTTGATAAATTCCCCCAACTGAGTAGTAAATATATTGACATTTTTGTTTCTTGTACCTTTAAAAGCAGGTAAGCAATGGCATCACCTGCATTCATTCCCACAGAGGGTCTCTTTAAAGTGGACCATTCCCCCTTTTCACTAAATATCCAATCAGTGTAGAGCTCTGTGTGTCGATATGCAATCATCTTTCATTCATTAGTTAAACAAATATTTTTGTTTCCACTTCCTGGTTTCTGAAGGCACTGGTGATGTAACCGGGACCTCTTAGATGCTTGCTGGGAAGGCTGCACTACCAGTGCCTTTCCCCCTTAGATAATGTGCACTGTCACATGTTCTAGTAATCAGACCCGAAATTCCAGACAATAAAGGGAGATGTATTATGACCAGTGTGAGAAGATTGGGGAGAAAAAGAAAAATAAGGTATGCAATGACTAAAAAGCCTGCTATTACCAATTAGTATTTGTAGATTTCCATTACTAAATACACTGCTCAAAAAAATTAAAGGAACACTTTGAAAACACATCAGATCTCAATAAAGAAAAATATCACACTGGATATCATACTGATATGGACTGGGTAATGTGTTAGGAACGTAAGGATGCCCCATCATTTGATGGAAATTAAAATGATCAACCTACAGAGGACTGAATTCAATGACACCCGAAGATAAAAGTGAAAAAAAGATACAGCAGGCTAGTCCATTTTCCTGAAATTTCATTACAGCAACTCAAAATTTTACTCAGTAGTTTGTATGTATATTTTTGACTTTTTGCTATTAAACATATCCAGTAAAAAAGAATCTAAAAATCAGATTTCGTCATAAATTTAGGCCAAAATATATTCTGCTACAAGTCTTTGCTAAAAAATCTCAATACATGTAAAGTAATTGGTTTACGTCAACGTTAGAGTCTACAAATGGTGGTATATATACTGGAATTTTGTTTTTCATATATACTAGTAATGGCGGCAATCAGCGACTTATAGCGGGACTGCAGGACTGCGGCGGGTATTCTGACACTGGGGGGGAACTGACTAAACACCACTGACAGACTCAAAGTTAGAGTCTACAATTGGTGGTATATATACTTAAATTTTTTTTTATATATACTAGTAGTGGCGGCAATCAGCGACTTATAGCGAGACTGCAGGACTGCGGTGGGTATTCTGACACTGGGGGTGAACTGACTAACTGCCAATGACATCCCAAGGACACTAATATCAGTGCTAATAAAAAGCACTGACACTGTACTAATGACACTGGGCAGGAAGGGGTGAACATCTGGGGCAATCAAAGGGTTAACTGTGTGCTGTGTTGTGTTTTACATTATGTGGTGTGTGTGTTTTACTAGGGAGACATGCTGATTGTATTTCTCTGCTGTGCAGAGCAATACAAAGCAGTCTGTTTGTGCTGACAGGGGAAAGACCTCCCCTTTCACTGTTCCTCGGCGAACGCTGGGTGCCGGCAGAGAAATCTTCATCCAGGACCCAGTGATTGACAGCTGTAGCCGCCAATGGCGGCACACGTAGGATGGCACGCGCGTGTGCCCCCTACCTGGAAATGCAAAATCATATATATATGTGTGATTTTGCGCAGCCCTACTGCCTTTAGCAGTAGTTCTGCTATAGAGCGGCGGGGAAGCAGTTAATTTCATTAACACCAAAGCAGCTGAAACTGATTAACAACCCCCTCTGCTACTTAAGAATAGGTTCACATATGTGCGGGTGATGCAGCTGTGGATCCGCACAAAAATCTGTGTAGACGCATCACCCGCACAGAGGAATGCAAACACACAGGTGGGTGCCATTAGTTCTAATGGCACACCGCCCACACTGGAAAATGCAACCATACTGAGAATTGAGGTTCCCGTGTGGGCTACGTTTTCAGAAGTGCAGGGACTTCTTCCCTGCATGTCATGGGGCACGGGAGTCCATTCAATGAATGGGCTCTCATGCCCACGCAAAACGTAGCCCGCACGGCCGCATATATGTGAACCAGGGGTAACTGACCAGATCAATATCAAAAGGAGTTTAACTGACTTGATGCTATACTCTGATTAAAAAGTGTTCCTTTCATTTTTTTGAGCAGTATATTTCTAAAGGTGCATTTCTTGTATTTAAGATAAGGGTGAAGTTCTCCTAAAATTATGCTTTAATGCCTTTCATAAATTAAAAATGCAGTCATACATGATTCTGAAAATAAACAATGCAGCGTGAAAGTAAATGTATACCATCTGTATATAGAATGGCATCAATATGTCTTGATCACATGTGAAGAGGTTAACATGTCTGTTGGGTTATTCTGATAACACCCCAGGGGTTAAATCTGCATCCAGTACTCAGCACTTCCCCTTACCAGTAAATATGATCTATCAATTTCCCAGTAATGTCTGTATAACCTATTGACAATATCTTCATAGAATGTTTCCAGAGTCAGTATGTGCACAACTCAGGAGTAAATCAGTCTATAGTACTGATGTCCACAGTTTATAGGCATGATTACTAGAATAGATAAGTAGATAAGAGAAATGTTGCGGCTGTCACTCTGATAATTATTATATAATAAACTACAATTATTTATAATGTATTTTTACTCAGCTTATGGAACAGACAGGCTCTCTAGGCACAGAGGACTGTTACGAGTGGGACTGGTGAACAATTTGCCAGTGAGGATGGTGAATTGGGCCCCTTTCACATATGCCTGTTTTTCATCTGTCCGTTTATGGATGAAAAACGGACTAGCGGATGTAAACGGATGATCATCTGTTTACATCTGTTAATGTCTGCATCCATTTTGGGTCCTTTCACACGGGGTGGACCCATTAGGCGGATCCACCTGCTCAGTGGGTGATCTCTCCGCTGATCCCCATCGAGCAAACAGATGACAGCTCTGTGTCCACTCCGTTGCTGCAGAGCACACACAGAGCTGCTTGCTCTCCTCAATGGGTGGTCAGATGAAAACGGACCGCCTGTCCGGTTTCATCCAATCCGATGGACGGAAGAGGAATTGGATCTCCATCTGCACCTTTTTGGCGGATCAGAACGGTTGTCAGCGGGTGTAAACGGACACATGTCTGTTTACACCCACCGCTGCATAGAGGAGAATGGAGGTTCCGATCGGGTCTGCCTGAAAAATGGTGAAAAACAGATGTGAAGTGATGAAAATGGATGTGAAGTGATGAAAAATGGTTGTAAACTGATGAAAAATGGTTGAAACTGATGTAAAATGGATGTGAACTGATGAAAAACTGATGTGAACTGATGAAAAATGGATGTAAACTGATGAAAAACTGATGTGAACTAATGAAAAACTGATGTGAACTGATGAAAAATGGATGTAAACTGATGAAAAACTGATGTAAACTGATGAAAACTGATGTGAACTGATGAAAAACTGATGAGAACTGATGGAAAATGGATGTAAACTGATGAAAAATGGATGTTAACTGATGAAAAACTGATGTGAACTGATGAAAAATGGATGTAAACTGATGAAAACTGATGTGAACTGATGAAAAACTGATGTGAACTGATGAATAAGGGATGTAAACTGATGAAAAACTGATGTGAACTGATGAAAAAACTGATGTGACAGATGAAAAACAGATGTAAACTGATGAAAAACTGATGTAAACTGATAAAAACTGATGTGAACTGATGAAAAATGGATGTAAACTGGTTAAAAAAAAACTGATGTGAACTGATGAAAAACGGATGTAAACTGGTGAAAAATGGATGTGAACTGATGAAAAAATTATGTGAATTGATAAAAAACGGATGTAAACGGATCCATTTTTTCTTGGAAAAAACATGACTGAACTGATGAAAAAAGCAGAACACAAATGTGAAAGGACCCTTAGGCTCACGTTAAAGCAAAAACAAATAACCATCTTTATATACTGCAACGCTATGTAAATAATAACAAATCAAATCCCAATCCACCTTATATTTATTACTGAGCCATAAAGATGACTTTTCTGTCTCTTCAGGACCGTGACACTATTTGTTTGCTTCAGGTTTCTGCGTTCAGCTATGAAAGGCTGGGCACCCAGTACAGTGTAAACATTGATGTCTTCTGTAGCCAGGGAAGCAGGATACTGTATATTTAGAGGTGACAAGCTTAGGCAACATTTGACCACTAGGTGGTGCTTCATTTTCACTTTGCGAGTTGCAATTGGCTTTGCATGGCTTGTTCAACTGAATTTGCAATTCTGTTCTTTCAGACCAGGGGTCTCCAAACTATGGCCCTCCAGCTGTTGAAGTACTGCAAGTCCCATCATGCCTCTGCCTCTGGGAGTCTTGCCAGACCCCTGCTTTAGACTAATAAAATAAAAAAATTATTATTATACAGGATTTATATAGCGCCAACAGTTTGTGCAGTGCTTTACAAAATGAAGGCAGACATTACAGTTACAAAACAATTTGGTACAAGAGGAATAAGGGGAAAAATAAATAAAAAACACCTCTCCTACTTTACTATAACAACTTAAAGACTAAGTTCATCGTTTATGACCCCTACATCCCCCCTCCCCCGCTTACCTTTTACATGGGGCGGACTGACAACTCATGGGGCCCCCGGGCAATAGGGGATCATGGGGCCCCTGTGTCCTTGCCCACACTCAAACCACACCCAAAAAAGCCTATGAAAGGTACCAGGGGCATCTCATGGGGCCCCCTTCTGACCTCGGGCCCTCGGGCAGTGCCTGAGTTCCCACATGGTCAGTCCACCCCTGCCTTTTACTGTTCTGCAGAGTTAGGATACTCACCTAGCCAGCAGATCCAGCGTTAACCTGCTGGGATCCTCCTCTCTGGAGCTGCTGCACGGGTCCGGCGCTGTCAAAGCTGCCGGCTCCTCATGGTTCTGGTGCTGCTAGGCTTTCCCCCTCCTCTATAATGAATGTGACTGCACGTCATGCATCCCAGGATGCACGGGGGGGGGGAAGTGCGTCATACGACTAGGTGAATGCCAGAAGCTGGGGGCTGTGGCAAGCCATCCAAGAAAAAAAACAAAACAGTAAATTATCAAAACAAATGAAAAAACGTGATATCAGTGCTGCAGGGCCATGGATAAGGGGGTACCACCAGTCCTCCTGTACGGGGCCCAGGCCAGCAGGGGTGAATCAGATGTGGGCAGGGAGGGTGATTGGCACAGCGGGGGGCAATTACTGGAACCAATCCCCTGTATGGCTCTCTCTTCAGCAGCTGAAATCAGGCTTCTTCTCCTCTCCCTCCTGACGCTTTTCAGCTGCTGCAGAGAGAGGTATACAGGGGATCGGTTCCAGTAATTGCCCCCCCTGTGTACCCATCACCCTCCCTGTGCACCATATGTTTCCCCCTGATGCCCAGGCCTCATTTTGTGCCCCACCCCCGCAGTTCTGCCAGCTTCCCTCCTCTCCTTCCCACCGGCAGCTGCAAGCAAACAATAGGATCCTTCTGGATGGAGAGTGGGGGAAGGGTCCGATAAATATGTCATATTTACCAGCCCCTTCCTTTCCTGAATGAACACAATGAGGTTGATTTACTAAAACAGGAGAGTGCAAAGTCTGGTGCAACTGCTCATGGGAGCCAATCAGCTTCTAACTTCACCTTGTTCAATTAGGCTTTGACAGAAAACAAAAGTTGGAAACTGATTGGTTTCTATGCAGAGCTGCACCAGATTTTACACTCTCCAGATTTTGGTAAATCAACCCCAATGAGTGATTGGTACAAATCACTCACTGTGTTCATTCATAAATGAAGCATAGTAAACTGTTTTTTTTGGGGAGGAAGGGGGGGGCTGCTGGGGGGGGTGGATGGGGAGCAGGAAAGTGCTGCAGAAGGGTGAAGGTCCACTTTAAGTTCTCTATTCTTAAAGTGTAATTTGTAAGTTACTGTAACTTGTTAAAATTTCCAAGATTTCATTCATGCCCCCCCCCCCCAGATCAGTGACGTTGGTGAGGGGCTGGGGTGCACTGTTCAGTTTTGGTAATACAGAGTCAGCATGGCTACACAGTGCACATCTACAAGGAAGGACTATTAGTGAAGGGGAGACTGGGGGCTCTGATGTGATGTGGGACTCTGATGTGAAGGGGGCCTCTAATGTGAAAGGGCTCAAGTGTAATGAAAGGGGGGCTGATGTGGTGGGAGGACTCTGCTGTTAAAGGGGACTCTGATGTGAAAAGGGGACTCTGGTGTGAAGGGGAAAGGGGGAGATTGAAGCATTCTATGCAGTGTTGGGTAAGATTGAAGCACTCTGTGCATTAAGGTATAACACCTTCTGTGTGTTGCAGCTCCCTCCAATACTTACCTGAGCCCCATTGTGATCCAGCAATGTGCATGAGAGCCTCTGCTGTCCCAGGTCTCTCGCTTCTCATTGTCTGAGACAACAGCAGGAGCCATTGGCTCCTGCTACTGTCAATCACAGCCAGTAATCCAATGAGGAGAAAGCAGGGGTAGGGCTGAGCAGCATCTGTGTGTAAATAGACACACAGAGCAGCAGCGGGGGAGTGAGCCTGCTCTTGGTACCCCATAGCGAGATGGTTGCTCTGGGGGCACTCAGCAGGAGGGAGTAGCCAGGAGTGCTGGTGGAGGACCCAAGAAAAGGAGGATTGTGGCTGCTCTGTGCAAAACAACTATGCAGAGCATGGAAGTATGACATGTTTTTTGTTTTTTGAAATCTGCCTTTACAATCACTGTCCTAGGATCCAGCGATGTCCTCACCACAGCCGGCCGTCCTGTGTCCCCTGCGTTGGCACCTTAAGTGTGAGCACTTGGCTGTGACAGCTTGCGGCTTCACAGCCAGGTGCTCACTGCGCATGCACGAACGCATTGTGAATGGTCATGCAGTCCTCTGGGACCTGTCATATGCTCCAGAAGACTGCGAGGGGGGATTAGAACTTCCGCTTCCAATCGCCTAGGCAATCGTAGCGGAAGTGTAATCGCTCCCCCCACACCCCAAGAGTGCCAATCCTTAACATAGAGCGGGCAACAAGGCCTTAAAGTGGAGCTTCCCCTTAAGCATCCACAGTGAAGATTTGTAGGACTATTTGTGAAGGGGTGACAGATGGCTCTGTTGTGAAGGGGGGACTCTGGTGTGAAGGGAAGACTCTATTATGTGTTTAATGGCACATCCCCTGACTTTTTTCCTGCACCCCCAGATCATACAGTCTAGATCCGGTCCCATTTGAAATGTGAGTTATTATATAATTTTCATGAGCAGCACTGGATGAAGATGGTTGTGACCACCCAAAACAATAAATATGCCCCTCCCCTCATCACTTTGCAGCTTGCAATAATGGTCTTGCAGACCTAAAGTTGTAGTTCTGTTAGGGGGACTACTTTATTACCCCCCCCCCTGTTCATTTATATCTTTCTTTTTGTTTTCTGTACTCTGGAATGTAGAGGTAACCACACTCTTTCTTCCAGTGTAGCCAAAGGACCCTAAAACCACCTGATTATGACACTTGCCTATTCTTTCTGGGTGTCCTAGTATTCCCAGACCCTTCAAATAACTCTCTTCATAAGACAGCAGGCACCACAAGGAGTCTTTGTTTAGTTTTCTTGCTACTTCCCTGCCCTATCCATCGGCATCCCTGCATACTTTTGCAAGTTTGACTTTGACTTTAGCTGTGGGCGGCACAGGGAGTGTCACTTGTTGGCTTATAGCAGATTTTTGATGACTTCTCAAAGAGGATTGGGGTGTTGGAGGGACCTGCGGTATCAATATAAATTCCATGTGCTTTAGATACATAATATGTGTAGTACTCAGAATTAGTTAGGGAGACCAAATCAGTGTATATTACATAGAGGGTTATCTGAATGACAAAGTGTGTGCATTTTCACAAGGAACTGTGTTAATGTAGGTTCACACCTATGCAGTTTGCATTTGATCCGTTTCTGCAGTGCTTTTTGCACATGCGTTTTTGCCGCGCTTTTGAAGGGTTTTGCCTTTTTTTTTCTACTTGTTGCTGGGCAGAATAAAAAGCACAACATGTCAAAAACACATAAAAAATGCACTACATGCTTTTCTGCAGCATCTCCGTTGAAGTCTATAGAACCAAAAATGCATCGTTTTGCATTTTATAAAGTCCTTGACCCTTTCCAAAAAACGCACCTGGTGAAAACGCAGAGATTTAAACCTGTCCCATAGGAAATCATGTTCAATGGACTGCTGTGCGTTTCTGTAAAATGCAAAACACAGCGGAAAACGCATAGGTGTGAACCTAGACTTATATAGGGTGTTTCAATTGTATTTAGCCTTAAATTATGCAAAGTAAAGTTTCAAATATCATGAGGATTTTATCTCTGTTTAGCAAGTCTAAACCTTGTGTATGTAGTACTAATCCAGGCAAAGTACAAGTTTGCTTTAACCCCTTCCAGCCTGAAACCTGTTTACTAATGTTGCCCAACATAAGGCTCTGTGCTAGGGTTATCATAAGAAAGGAAGGATTCACTTAAGTGTAAGGAAACCAGTGCAGGCTTATGCGCATGCGAATACTGCTGCCCATAGCTCTGTGAATAGGGTAACTGCTGGACGTGCATTGGCATGTAAGCGAATGTATGCCAGTGTGCTTGTGCAGAAAAATGAGCATGCATGCTTGGCACTGGTATTGGCACTCAGTGGCCTATATAAAATGAAGCACTGTAGAAGGATTTTGCTAAGTGGCATGCCTACCAACCTGCATAAGGAGGACTTCTGCCTCTTCACTATGGCCTTAACTTGAGGATTTCACCAGGAGGTCACTATAATAACTATGCAATGTTCGTACAGCGATCTCTGCTGTGCTATTGTGTTCTGACCTTCCAGAACACACCGGTCAGTATTTGCAGACATTGGCTGAGAGTGCTGATTGGATGCTAATCGACTGCTGGTTTTTCATCATGCTAATTTGACAAAATCCAGTTGTATGATCAGCTTCTGTCGGACAAGGACCTGTGCGCATGGGCCGAAGGTCAGCCAGTTTCTACTGTACCGCCTTAATTCGGCTGATATTCAGCCTGTGTGTACAGGGCTTTACTGCCTTCTGCCTTGTACTTTGTTTGCCTGCCTCTTAAAGGCTTTGGCTTATTTCTTGGACCCCTGGACTGTTTTTGTTTCCCCATTGGGTACTGTGCTTCTGATCCTGCCCTCAATTTTGCCTCCTGATATGATATCCAGTTTGTGTCCTCCCTTGGCGAGTGCCTCAACCTAGTTCCTGTAACCTGTTTGGGTACCATGGTCTTCCTGTGCTTGGGTCCTGCTCTATGGACCTCAGTCCTCTGCTCCACTCATCTGGTATCAATACAGATCCGGGCTGCTTGCAACTCCGGCATTCATGCCACTTCGTGGCCTCCGTGTCCTCACCTTCAGGAGTGTCGGGCAGGAGGTACACGAGGAGCCCCCTCATCTACTCAGTCTCTACCAGGTAAACTTTCCCATTTTGAGAACCAGAAACTAACTTTTCATGTAGCTGCTGGCTGGTAATCCAGAGCTTGGGATTCCCAATAATATTTGGTAACCAATCAGAGCGGTTCCCAAATATTTGATTACTCTGACATAATGATCACTTGCATACAGGAGGATTTACTGAAAAATAATTTCAGTCTCTGAAGGAACAGTGTTATCTTTGGGCTGTAGCATGATCTGCAGTGCCATTTTTTAATCCTGTATTTTTCAGATACATTTGCATTATTAAAAACATTATTTATTCATTTAAAGTATATAATTAAGTCTAAAATATTTTTGTTGACATTTTTGTGCATTTGTCAGTCTATAATAAAAACAGAGCTGAGTTCTTATTTATTAAAACAGTTTACCAAATAAAAAGCCATACATGTCCTTAAAAAATATATAAAAATGATTAAGGTATGGAAATTAGCCATAGAGTTATTGTCAAGTTAACTGACACTGCTGAATTTGGGTTGGGGATCTAGGAATCAATAACATCTGGCTACAAGATGGTTCAACAGAAATTATAGTGCATTTCTAGTGAAAATATATTTTGCGTTATTGCAGTATTTACCTACAGGTGGTTTTTGAACTGACATTCAAATGTTCTTGTTATCATATGAGATTTGTATGTTAAATGCTAATGAGAGCATTGCTTCCCTCAATCTCCCATCTTGAAGTGCAACTCCAGCCAGATTATATATAAATAAATATATGTGTGTGTGTATATATATATATATATATATATATATATACACACACACACATATACACATACAGAGGCCTCCCCTCTGATAAAGTGCATTAGCACAAAAGGCCTCAGGAGGAGCCGACAGCACGTGTGACGTCATCCACGGCCGTGACCACGAGGAGGTCCGACGGCAATTTTACTCTAGGGTCAGTATACTATCCTTGTCTGTCACTTTTGACAATTCACTTGTACTTGCACCCAAGTTCTTTATATGTACTTCATGGCACTAAAGCATCAACCTACTACACTATGGGCATTCCCTCTTTGTTTTTGACCCTATATTGAGGGTTTCAGATACATAGCAGCAGTTCTACTATACCAGTATCCAGAGGAGAGAGCCCATACATCCAGGCTGTTCATCCACTCTTAAGGAGACCTCTGTGCCCTGCTGTACATCACTTCATCCAAGGCTTGATGATCTTTACCCTGGAGGGATGTCCTGTCATCTATCCATAGTTATCTACCTCGGTTGATGGTCACTTATATGCGCATTCCTAATGCACGGTCGGTGAGTGCGCATTTCTGCTATTTTTACCAGTTACTAGCATATCACAGCAGAAGGATTTCTATTTGATGCCATATATGAGACATATCACATGAACTTTTATGAATTCATCTGATTATATTTATTTTACATTTGATGTTGTTTTTGATTTATTACACAAACGTCTATGAATTTTAATACTTTTTAGCGCTGCACTACTATTTTATATATTATGATATGAGGTTTATGTGATTCCTTTGAGTGTTCTAGCTGCTGTCCTTATGAGCGCTCGCTTTGTTTTAGTTGTTCATATTACAGGCACCAGTTATGACAGATTTTACAGTGTGTTGGAAAATCTCTGAAAGATAAATGGCATTTACTCCCTTTACTGTGAAGAAAAGGCATTTAAGCTTTCCCTTCCATTACATCTGCTTGTGGATCATGGTTGGGAGATGTTTGCAGTACATGACCACATTGCAAAGATGTGAAAGGACAAGAAGTGTTGATGATTCTCCACGTACTGTATGGCTCTCAATGAGACATTTGCTGTCAATGTCTAGAATTAGCCGCATTGTAAAGCTTTTTTCCCTAAAATGTAATTCTCTTGTGTATAAAGATGTATTCATATAGAATAATGTGGTAATCCAATGGTGACTGCATTTTAAAAAATGAAAAAAAAAAAAAGGTTAGATCTACCCCATATAAATAACTAGTTTCAATGGATAATCTCACTGAATGTCATTAAGAACAATGAGAATTGTGTCACTAAACACATTACACTATGCATAGATCTAGACAAAAACAAAATAAAAAAGATTAGTGTATACATGTTTAGTCAATTGGCTGGTTCACACCATAGTAACATAGTCTGGATGCATTTTTATGCATTTTTTATGTGTTCCAGTGTTTCTTTATGCATTTTTGATGCATTTCAGTTCATTTTTCCCATCTTTTTCTTCAACTTAAATAAGGACATGTGCATTCCAGTGCATTTTTGGTGCATTTAGGTGTGTTCCCATGCATCGTTGGTGCATTTTAAATGCATTTTTGCTGCATTCCAGTACAGTTCAGTGCAGAAAAATTACAGCTTGTTCTACTTTTTTTCTGGAACTGACCAAATTGGTGTGAACTGTGCCATTGAAAACCATATAACCTACTATCTATGCATTTTGTTGCAGAAAAAAAATTATACACAGAAGTGCAGCGCATCAAATAATCAAACATATTTGACTTAAGAGTCCAATCCACAAAAATAGAAATATAGGGAATGAGCCCCTCTTCACTGGAGCCTCAATACTATTATAGATGTCAAAAAAACAGCCAAGAGAAGATAGAAGAAGTCCACCACCAAAACATTCTGCCTCTTACCAGATCATGTTGACCACCAGTTATGGATGGGTCAAAATGCGCTGTGTACACTCCAAAAAGGTGATCTGTGGCCCTGGGCACTCTCTGGATCCAAATTTACACATCAAAGAATGGACTGGAAAAAGTGAATCTAAAGAAAAAGAATTATCTTCGTAGAGGACAACCCATTCATAATACAAAAAGATCTCATAGTGTAGTAAGATCAATAAATGTATTGCCTCCAAATGTGTTGAATAATGTACATCAAAAAGGATTATAAAACAGCATGTCACCATATAGATGAATGGTAAAGTTTCCAAACAACAAAATGGCCGCCACATTCTGGTACTTGCTGATGTCACACGTTCTGGCTCCTCCCTACATGTTTCGTCATCAATGACGTTGTCAGGGGCGTCATATACCATAGTGTGGAATTGTAAGGGAATTTTTGAAGCAGAAGAAAAATTGACTGCATGTGGTCTTAACTGACCCTTAGGGTCCTTTCACACTGCTCCATTGAAAAAAGTGCTAAAAGCGCATATGCATTTATGCCACATCTTTGATGTGTGTTTACCGCATTTTCTGGACTCCTGACTTCAATCATGCACATGTGAAACTTGGATATGTGACAAAAAAATGCATCAAAACGCATAGTGAGTGCATTTTTTGGGCATTTTTTTTATAGAAAACAATACACTGCACCCACTGGGTATTGTTGTAAAGAAATTGGTAGACTTTAAAGTGTTACTAAACTCATGACCCTGCATTCAATATATCTGGTCTCCCACAGTACACAGAGCATGGACATGCAATTATTTTAGTAAATATAAACTGCTAAATACCTTTTTTCATCAGCAGTTAGAGCAGTCTTGTGACTTCTATCAGTGTTCAGCAGAGCACTGGTTAAAGCTTGTAGGAGGAGTTTTCATTCTGCTCTAGCAGGATGCAGAACCCCTGACCTCTGTCTGGTCAGTGCTGATTGGCCCTGTGCTGATCACATGCACTCACCCAAGAAAAAAAAAACCTCTCTAGCAATACACACCAAACTGAGCATGTGCAGAGTGACTCCACAGGATATGTCTTGTTGAAAAATAAGAGGGGGGCATTGGAAGAAGGGGAGGATCGGAGAAGTCAGGATCAAACAGTGTTTTTACACAATGCAGAGCATTAACCCCTTAGGTTCCACGGTGAGTATAACTAGCATGCTTTACTGCATATACAGACTGATTTTACTGTTGTGGGTTTATTAACACTTTAAAGTGATACATTTTTCATGCATTTTTCACCCACTTTTTATAAACCCAAAAATGGATCAAAAATGGATCAGTGTAAAAGGGCCCTTAGTGCTACCAAAGGCCTCGTACACATGGACATTTAGCAGCTCATGTTTGCTGAAGCATAAAATCCCACATGCCCAGAAAGACGCATCTGCTGTGTACAGCTGGCAATACAAATTAATGGCTGCATGCAGCTGTGCTTGAATGTGCATGTGTATATGGTATTTCTCCCCAAGTGTGCCACTTTCACATTTGGGGAGAAATGCTGTATGCATGCAAGCTGCATTTACCTGAGCATGGCCGTGTAGGCCATTCACTAGTATTGGCAGATGTACGTCAATGCTCCCAGATCACAGGAAAGCACCAAGAATATTACACTTCAGCACACAGCAGCTGCTATGTGTCCACGTGCAAGATATTTGATGTCATTCTGCTGGCTTTGCCTCAGCACTGACATCATACGTATAAAGATCCAATTAAAAAGTAAATAGTGTAACTATGAAAACTTTAAGTAATTCCCATTAAATTAATTGTGAAAAAAACTTATAGCAACAACTTTGCAATTCAAACTGCAAAAAAAAACTGTATAATCACCAGCAACAATGTATATAAATTGTGTATACTAGCAGCATTGTGTCTGTGCATTAAAATATTCATGAAAAATAAAGTCTCTCAAACAGTAACAAAATGTAACAAACGTGATTGTACACATATTTCTTACAAATATTTTATTTCTTACAAATACTGTATGTTTACGCCTGGACACACTGTTGCTTGTGATTATACACAGTTTTTATACATAGCAGCTTGTGATTAGACATAGCTTTTACACAGTTTGCATAGGAATTCTATTTTGTTGGTGTTGTTTTATATATATATATATATATATATATATATGATATGAAAAGTCTACAGACCCCTGTTAGGTTTCTGTGATGTAAAAAAATTAGACAGAGATTTGAAAATCTGTGGGGTGGTATGAAGAGGGCTGTGCACTGGAGATGTCCTCGCAATCTGACAGATTTGGAGTGTTTTTGCAAGGGAGAGTCAAGATGTGCCACGCTGATAGACTCATAAACAAAAAGACTGAGTGGTGTAATAAAATCAAAAGGTGCTTCAACCAAGTATTAGTTTAAGGGTGTGCACACTTATGCAACGATATTATTTTAGTTTTTTATGTTTACTTCCCCCCTTTAATGATTTCAGTTTGTTGCTAAATTGAGTTATACAGTTTATAGGTCATGTTAAATGTTGAAAAAGTTCTGAAATTATTTATCTTTGTCTCATTTTTTAACATCACAGAAACCTGACATTTTAACAGGGGCGTGTAGACTTTTTATATCTACTTTGTATATGGATATTTTTTCACAATTAATTTAACTTTAAAATTGATTTAAGTTTTTTGTGGTGCACTATCTGCACTTTAGATGGATCATTATATAGTTTTAGGTGTTTGGTAGAGCATTTTTAGAGCAGCATTTAGTACACAAATAGTGTTCCAATGTAGGGTGTTGGAATTTAGTACCATACAGTATGTATAAAATGAAAATATTTCAGACTAATTTAATTTTTTTTTTACTAAAATAGATTATATTATATTCAGATATCATCCATTTAGGATGTTTTAATACTAATGCAAGACAATGCTAAGTATCACTTTACTTCTATGTAGCTTAAAGCGGAGCTCCAGCTGAAAAAATAAAATAGAAGTCAGCAGCTACAAAAACTGTAGCTGCTGACTTTTAAAATACTCACCTGTCCCTCGGTCCAGCAGTGTCCTCACCACGGCTGGTTTCACCCGCCATCTTCTCTCCCCAGTGCCAGCATCTTTATTGTGGGCACTCGGCTGTGACAGCTGGCAACTTTACAGCCGGGTTCACACTGCGCATATGCGAGAAGCAGTGTGCTTTGTGAATGGCCCCGTAGTCTTCTGGGACCTGTCACATGTCCCAGAAGACTACAGGGAGGGAAGACAACATCCGCTTCTGATCGCCAAGGTGATTGCAGCGGAAGTGGGAGCGGGTATCTGTCAAATTCGGGTACTTGCTCCCCAAATGGGGAGCAGGGGACAAAGCATTAAAGCGGAACTTCCCCATTTGGGTGGAGCTCTGCTTTAAAGCAGTTCTTCAGTCCCCCCCCCAAAAAAAATGTCAAAGTCAGCAGCTACAATTACTGTAGCTGCTGACTTTTGATACAAGGACACTTATCTGTCCATGGATCCAGCACTGTCCTCAACCATACCAATTCTTCACCAGTCTGCGAGTCTCCGGTGCCCCCAAGCTACTGTGGAAAGCCAACTGTAATTCCTTGCGGCTTTTCAGCTGGCTTCCCGCTGCCATGCGTGAGCTGCACTGTGTTGTGTGAATCATCCTGCAGCCTTCTGGGATCTGTGACATGTCCCAAAAAGCAGTGGGCAAACTTCTGTCAAAACCAGGTATCTGCCACCCCCCCCCCCCCAACAAACAAAATGCCAAAATACCCAAATGTTGAAGGCACTTTTGTTGAGAAAAAAAAATCAATTTCTGGGTGACCCATGTACGATGCAGGGATTTTAACAAGCGTTGTAGTAGATTCCTAACTGTTTCTGTTATTAATCAAAAACTGTATATCCCACTATGTCCTTGGAACTCGGCACTTGCCATGTTCTAATGAGGAAAGTTGCAGTGTCTGCATCCCTTTAGACATAACTAAACCTTAGGGAATATCTCACCAAAAATATAATTCCTATTGCAGAAGATGCCTAAAATTTTACTTGTATTTAATGTTAACTTCTGGGAAAATCAGTAAGCCAATAGCGCAAGCAGGAAATTATATTTCTGGGGGTGTTCCATACACCAACTGTGTACAGAAGGCCTACAGGTTGCCACATTTGGGATTATTTACTAAAACTGCATGGTGCTAAATCTGGTGCAGCTCAGCATAGAAACCAATCAGCTTCCAGGTTTTATTGTCAAAGCTTAACTGAACATGCTGAAGTTAGCAGCTGATTGGCTACCATGCACAGCTGCAGCAGTTTTAGTAAATCTCCCCCATTGTTTTGAATTTTACAGAAAATTACAGCGCTGCAGATTGCAAAGGAAATTTAATTTTTAATAATATTCAATTAGTATATGGCATGTGTAGCAACTGTATACAGTGGTGGGACAAGGTCATTCAGAGCCCAGGGAAAACATACCAAACTGCACCCCACCCAAGATCTATGTGCATTATGAAAATCCTCTATCCCTCAAATTTCCCATTCGAGCCCAAATCCTATATTCACCCAAAAGCCTATAATTCTATAGCACTGGAGTATGTAAGCCTCTAGCCCCGTAGGTGCTCTACCAGTGACCTGAGGTCTACACACAGCCCTATGATGCGTACTGTGTGGCCTACAGGCCCCATCAGCTGTTTTCTTGACTCAGCACAAGTAATGTAAAATACTAATAGACTGATTTCTGGTTTGTTTTATACCTTTCATATTCTTCTTCTGTACTGCCCATTAAATTTGTCTTTATTTTCTGTATTATTGTCTCATTAACCTTTTTATACACAAATCCTTCTTCAAGAGGAATATCAAAAATCTCCTGCATGTTTGCAGTCTCTGGCCTCCTAAAGTCTCTGGCCATCCCCTTTAGCATGTCCCTGGTCTCTGAAGATCCCCTGTAAAATGCCCTCAGTCTCTGGCCACCCCTTGTATCATATCCTCAGTCCCTGGCTTTTTCACGTAGCATGTCCTCAGTATCTGGCCACCCTTTGTACCATGACCTCAATCTCTGACCACCCCCTGTAACATGTCCTCAGTCTATGACCATCTCCTGTATCATGTCCTCAATCTATGACCATCTCCTGTAGCATGTCCTCAGTCTCTGGCCTTCCCCTGTAGCATGTGCTCAGTCTCTGGCCACCCCTTGTACCATGTCCTCAGTCTCTAGCCTTCCCCTGTAGCATGTCCTCAGTCTCTAGGCACCCCTTGTACCATGTCCTCAGTCTCTGGGCACATCTTGTACCATGTCCTCAGTCTCTGACCACCCCCTTGTACCATGTCCTCAGTCTCTGGCCACCCCCTTGTACCATGTCCTCAGTCTCTGGCCACCCCCTTGTACCTTGTCCTCAGTCTCTAGGCACTCCTTTTACCATATCCTCAGTCTCTGGCCACCCCCTTGTACCATGTTCTCAGTCTTTGGGCACCCCTTGTACCATATCCTCAGTCCATGACCATCTGCTGTAGCATGTGTTCAGTCTCTGGCCACCCCATGTATCATATCCTCAGTCCCTGGCTTTCTCATGTAACATGTCCTCAATCTCTGGCCACCCTTTGTAGCATGTCCTCATTCTCTGGTCACCACTTGTACCATGTCCTCAGTCTCTGGCCACCCCCTTTACCATGTCCTCAGTCTCTAGTCATCCCTTGTACCATGTCCCCAGTCTATGCCAACCTCCTGTAGTGTGACCTCAGTCTATGACAGGGGCGGACTGACCATTCGGGGTCAGTAGGGGGCCCCATGAAATGCCCCTGATACCTTTTTTATAGACTTTTTTGAGCGTGGGCAAGGACACAGGGGCCCCATGATCCCCTATTGCCCGGGGGCCCCATGAGTTGTCAGTCCGCCCCTGGTCTATGACCATCTCCTGTAGCATGTCCTCAGTCTCTGGCATTCCCCTGTAGCATGTCCTCAGTCTATGGCCACCCCTTGTACCATGCCAATCTCTGACCATCTCCTGTAACTTGTCCTCAGTCTCTTACCACCCCTTGTATCGTTTCCACAGTCTATGACCATCTCCTGTAGCATGTCCTCAGTCTCTGGCATTCCCCTGTAGCATGTGCTCAGTCTCTGGCCACCCCTTGTACCATGTCCTCATCCTCTGGCCACCCCCTTGTACCATGTCCTCAGTCTCTGGCCACCCCTTGTACCATATCCTCAGTCTCCGGCCACCCCTTGTACCATGTTCTCAGTCTCCGGCCACCCCTTGTACCATGTCCTCAGTCTCCGGCCACCCCTTGTACCATGTCCTCAGTCTCCGGCCACCCCCTTGTACCATGTCCTTAGTCTCCGGCCACCCCTTGTACCATGTCCTCAGTCTCCGGACACCCCTTGTACCATGTCCTCAGTCTCCCCACACCCCTTGTACCATGTCCTCAGTCTCCGGACACCCCTTGTACCATGTCCTCAGTCTCCGGCCACCCCTTGTACCATGTCCTCAGTCTCTGGCCACCCCTTGTACCATGTCCTCAGTCTCTGGCCACCCCCTTGTACCATGTCCTCAGTCTCTGGCCACCCCTTGTACCATGTTCTCAGTCTCTGGCCACCCCTTGTACCATGTCCTCAGTCTCTGGCCACCCCCTTGTACCATGTCCTCAGTCTCTGGCCACCCCTTGTACCATGTCCTCAGTCTCTGGCCACCCCTTGTACCATGTTCTCAGTCTCTGGCCACCCCTTGTACCATGTTCTCAGTCTCTGGCCACCCCTTGTACCATATCCTCAGTCTCTAGCCATTCATTATAGTATACCATGTCCTCAGTCTCTAGCCATCCCTTATAGTATACCATGTCCTCAGTCTATGACCACCTACTCTAGTATATCATATATAGTATGACCACAGTGAGTATTATATCTGGCCCTTTGGTGATGCCAGGGGCCACACTTGATGCCAGCTGCAGCCTGCTTGCCCCTGCAGTGATGGAGAGGAGGTTTCATTGACAAAGAAGGCCGGTCCATCCAGTAGTGAGCTGTGTAGTGAAGCGGCACTGCAGGTTGTGTGTGCAATCAGAAGGCACTTGACAGGCTGCCAGAGAGGCGAGCGATGAAAGAAAGAGGGGGGAAGAGGGAGAGCCAGGAATAGGAGGAGGGGGGAGGAGGAGGAGGAGGGGGGCCGAGGGAGCGGACCTGCTGCATTTCCTACAGCATCGAGGCGTCATCCTCTGCATCTACCCAAGAAAGGAGGGATCAACCACACACAGCCTAGCCCGAGCCCAGCTCAATGTGATCCGCGGGGACAGCACAGGCAGCCCAACACTCACCCAT
This sequence comes from Staurois parvus, assembly GCF_062004578.1. NCBI lineage: Eukaryota > Metazoa > Chordata > Amphibia > Anura > Ranidae > Staurois > Staurois parvus. The sequence goes on along the minus strand of NW_028318430.1, from coordinate 12,724,253 downwards.
AGAAGAGGGGGGAAGGGGCTAGATTTGGGGGGGTCGGCCGCCCCTGCCCCCCTCGCTCTGTACAGCCATGAATTCGGCGGAGCAGACCGTGACATGGCTCATCACACTCGGGGTGCTGGAGTCCCCCAAGAAGACGATCTCCGACCCGGAGGGCTTCCTGCAGACGTCATTGAAGGACGGAGTGGTGCTGTGCAGGCTGCTGGAGAGGCTTCTGCCGGGCACCATAGACAAGGTAATGGGGCTTCTCCCTGACAGCTGGCCCACTCCACACCGGCACCGCAGGGGTTAAGGAGCAGCACGACCCCCCCCCCCACCTTGTAGGGTTGTGGACAGCTGGGGATGGAGGAGGGGCCCCCATCATAGACGGGGGGGGGGGGCAGACACAGGATAACCTTTACTAGCACGATGTCTGTACCGTGTTCATTCCTTATAACACAAAGGAGCTGATCATTAGTCAGGAATATCGAGAGTGTATGTGACCGATGTCTATAGGCGGGTATATGGGACAGGGGATCGGATTTCCACGATCTGGGACTGTATGGGCTGATCGATCCTAATGATCGGCCTCTGGGATTGGATATGAGGGGGACGTGGAGGTACTGCATGCTTGTCCGGCCGGGAGGGAAGAGACGGGCATGACAGCTGGGCTGAGCTCTTTGTCAGTGGGAGCTCGCCACTCTCTGCGCTCCCTGATTTCCTATTGGACGACAGCAGCGCCCCAGCCAATCACAAGCAGGGAGGGCACTAGTGTGTCACGTGCCTCTTGTCATCACAGAAAGCACTGTGTTCAATGATCTTTGCAGACAACGCTCATCTGCTGAGCTCAACTTGTTTGCCCTGTTTGAAAAAAACAGGAATGCCTCTCATCTAATACGAACAAAGCAGGCGTCATCAGCTCAGCCTGATTATAGGTCTTCACCCTGCAGGTCTCATTCACATGGGCGTCTAAAATGCTGCAAATCATTTTGTACACATCAAAAAGCAATACTAGAGGAATCAATGGGGGCTATGCGTGCAGCTGCGTCTACAAAATAGTGAGACCCCGTTCACACTTCAGCGTTTTTCAGCTTGAAGAAACACTCAACAAGTAAAATCCCAATATTTCCAATGGCCCTGTTCACACTTGAGTGTTCTGTCTTCTGTAGCAAAACGCCTGTCACTCAGGCTACATTCAGTCTGAGCTGAACGTTTTTTGGGTGTTTTTTCAAAGTGTTTTTTTTCTCATGTATTTTGAGTGTTTTTTTGAGATTTGCAAATATTATAGGCATTTTTTTCTGGCTTTTTTCATTTAGGTGTTTTTGCTGTGGCCAATAGAAAAAGCTGCTGTCTGAACTGAAAATACCTGAAAAAATGCTCATGCTACATTCACACTGAGTTGAGCGTTTTTCATCTTGAAGAAACTCAACAAGTTAAATCCCATTATTTCCAATGGCCCCTGTTCACACTTGAGTGTTCTGTCACCTGTAGCAAAACGCCTGTCACTCAGGCTACATTCACACTGAGCTGAATGTTTTTTTTCAAGTGTTTTTTTCAGGCATTTTGAGTGTTTTTTTGAGCAGATTTGCAAATATTATAGGCATTTTTTCAGTTTTTTTTCATTTAGGCATTTTTGCTGTGGCCAATAGAAACATCTGCTGTCTGAACTGTTTGAAAATACCTGAAAAAATGCTCATGCTACATTCACACTGAGTTGAGCGTTTTTCATCTTGAAGAAACTCAACAAGTAAAATCCCATTATTTCCAATGGCCCCTGTTCACACTTGAACGTTCTGTCACCTGTAGCAAAACGCCTGTCACTCAGGCTACATTCACACTGAGCTGAACATTTTTTTGGGTGTATTTTCAAGCGTTTTTTTTCAGGCATTTTGAGCATTTTTTTTAGCAGATTTGCAAATATTATAGGCATTTTTTCAGGCTTTTTCATTTAGGCGTTTTTACTGTGACCAACAGAAATAACTGCTGTTTGAGCTGAAAATACCTGAAAAAATGCTCATGCTACATTCACACTGAGCTGAGCGTTTTTCAACTTGAAGAAACTCAACAAGTAAAATCCCATTATTTCCAATGGCCCCTGTTCACACTTGAATGTTCTGTGGCGTGTAGCAAAACGCCTGTCACTCAGGTTACATTCACACTGCACTGAACATTTTTTGGGTGTTTTTTCAAGCGTTTTTTCAGGCATTTTGAGTGGTTTTTTTTTTAGCAAATTTGCAAATATAGGTGTTTTTTTCAGGCTTTTTTCATTTAGGTGTTTTTTGCTGTGGCCAATAGAAATATCTGCTATTTGAGCTGAAAATGCCTGAAAAAATGCTCATTTCCATTGTTCAGGCATTTTCGATTTAAGTCTATGGGGAAAAAACGCCCAGATCTGTCTGAAAAGTAGCACAAATAATTTTTTGAGCAACAGGCATGTTGCCACAGGGAACACAACAAGTGTTAACAGGGTCCATTGGAAATAATGGGATTTTACTTGTTGAGCATTTCTGAGCGTTGATTTTTGAGCCGACACAGCTGCATTGTTTTCCATGGAGACATTCACACAGGTGTTTAAACATTGACAAACGACAAAAGTGGATAATAGTGAGCGCTCTTATATAAACACAGCAGCTAGAGCACCTAAGGCAACCACAATGCCTTTAAATGTAAATATAAACGAAGGTAATATGGTGCAGCGCTAAAAGAATGAAACTGAAAACAATCAAAAGTCAATGTAATAATATCCGTGGTTTCTTATAGAGGGTGCAAACTTCCAAAGCTCTTGCGGCCTTAAATAATAGCAATGCGCACTCACCAGAAACGCATGGGTTATGCGCATGTAGGAATAATCATTTCAGATGTCAGATCCTCCAACATTCAGATGGCGAGCATCCCTCTCACGGTGGGTCACCGAAGACTCAAAGCCGGATCCTGAGGTCCCCTTTAAGGTCAATCAGGCACTTCACATTGGTGGTGAGACTCTCTCCTTTGAATGGTAGTGGCACCTTTTCTGTGGGGGTAGTAGCTCCACAAAGGAGCCCCAGAAAGAACACAGGTGCCAGAGATAGTGTAGTATGTTTAAGAAGATTTATTTGCCTTAGCATAAAATACAGGGTAGCATGCAGATCCAGACCCATAAAGGTTAAATAAGGATAAGGTAGCAATAACTGACCCTAGTAAAGATGTCCGCCGAGCCTCGTCGTGGCTCAGGCGGTGCGAATGACGTCACGCTCTGTACGGTGTTTAAACATTCACTGCGTTCAGATCTTTATCACAAAATCCAAAAATGTGCATCTGAGGACATACATTAACATGTAGGGCAGATGCAGGTATTGGAACAAAAAAAGATGTCAGTTTTATGTAAGTATTTACTGATCATTACGCAAGATCCTTTTTGCTAGAAAAAAAATATGCGTAATAAGATCAATAAGATTTTTACGTCCAAGTGAATGTAGCAATAGGCCCCTTTTCACGCGGGGCGGACCTTGTTATGATCAGCAGGGGATCTGTCCCCCGATCACCTGCTGATCAGAGCAGAACAGGCGGATAACAGGTCTGTACTTGCTCACTTTATGCAGAGACAGTGCCCACTCATGGGGCCCCCAGGCAGTAGGGGATCATGGGGCCCCTGTGTCCTTGCCCACACTTAAAGCACACCCAAAAAAGCCTATAAAAGGTACCAGGGGCATGTCATGGGGCCCCCTACTGTCCTCAGGCCCTCGGGCAGTGCCCGAGTGCTCAAATAGTCAGTCCGCCCCTGCCTCCGATCCAATCCACCTAGACAAAGGAGGATGAATCTACTTCCTTTTTTTTAAGCGGACCTGATTGGATCAAAGGTAGATGGGTGAAAACAGACAAAAGTACATTTACTCCCACTGGTCCATATAGGTGAATGAAGGGTCAAATCAGTTCTGCCTGAAAACCTTACAGGCAGACCTGATCAGACCCTTCCTGTGAAAGGGCTCATTTACATGGGCAGAAAAAAAACGCTGTGATTAGATGCAAACACTGGGGTAGATTTACTAAAACTGGTGCACTCAGAATCTGGTGCATCTGTGCATCTGTGCAGCCAATCAGCTTGTAACTTCAGCTTGTTCAATTAAGCTTTGACAAAAAAAAACAAACAAACCTGGAAGCTGATTGGTTGCTATGCACAGATGCGCCAGATTTTGCAGTTTTAGTAAATAATCCCCAGTGCATAGTTTGGTGCACATCTAAACACAGCACTATAGCAATCGATGAGCCCATACAAACCGCTGCATCTACATGCCTAAACACGCATAAACGCATACGTGTAGTCATCTATTGAAATGAACGAATAACCGTATGCATTTAAATGAAAATACTTTAGGCGTGTATTTTACACAGGATCTTCTGCTAGGTCTGCCAAGAACCTGCTTTCTGTGAAGACAATCCACATATGCCCCTGTGAATGAGCACTAAACGCGTGTTAACGAATGCTAATGTGTGTACACAAACAAGCGTAAAACTGTACACATCTAAAAGATGTATTCATCTAAGGCTCCATGCACACTGGTCATTTTTATAACGCTGGTAACGATAGCTGTGTAAAGTCACGTTAAAAATGTGAGTTTTTCAGCATTTTTTAGTGTTTTTGCATTAGCATTTAGCGGCATTTTGATGCGTTTTTCAGTATTTAGCTATTTTTTGCTAAAAAAACCCATCCATAAACAGCAGTTTTCCGTGTTTTACGGCATTTTGCTGCATTTTTACAGCTGAAAAACCCCTCTAGAAACCCACTAGTTCTGGGGTTTTTTTTCAGCCAAAAAACTCCCCTGCCAAAAAAACTCTTTGATTACAGTCTATGTGTGCATGGACACATAGGATAACATGCCGGGGAGTTTACCGATTGTAGAAAAAAATGCCAAAAACAGCCGCTGTAAAAATGTCCAGTGTGCATGAGGACTAAAGGTGAGTGCTATAGCTGCATATTAAATGCAGGATCTTCAGCTGGCACTGACAGCAAGAACGTGAACCTGTGTTCCATGAAGAAAATATGCATATGCCCATGTGAATGAGCCCTATTGTTATTGGAATAATAAATAATTGGGCAATAATAAAATACTGATCATCTTCACAGAATACTGCTGGCAAAAAGATCCTGCTTTTCAAAAATGCAACTAATGCTTATAAAATTCTACTCCCGTTCCACTAAATTTACATATATATACGTGTACATATGTACATGTATTTATATGTGTATGTGCAGAAGTGATTGACCTTGGACGCCGATTTTCCTATTTTGGTTTTACGGATCTAAAGGCTGCGCACGTTTACTGATCTTTGTGCACTGTGTACATGGGCTTATAGAAGTGTATGAAGTTCTACTCCCATTCCACTAAATTTACATATATATACGTGTACATATGTACATGTATTTATATATGTATGTGCATAAGTGATTGACCTTGGATGCCGATTTTCCTATTTTGGTTTTACAGATCTAAAGGCTGCGCACATTTACTGATCTTTGTGCACTGTGTACATGGCCTTATAGAAGTGTATGAAGTTCTACTCCCATTCCACTAAATTTACATGTATATACATGTACATATGTACATGTATTTATATATGTATGTGCATAAGTGATTGACCTTGGATGCCGATTTTTCTATTTTGGTTTTTACAGATCTAAATGCTGCGCTAGTTTACTGATCTTTGCGCACTGTGTACATGGGCTTATAGAAGATAATAGAAATGTGTTTAGATCCATAAAGATTAGGCATTTGCTAAAAAAATGCTGCACTTTTTGTGGCTGTGTGTTGTAAATCTGCCTAAGGCTAGGTTCACATCTATGCAGTCTGCGTTTGACCCGTTTTTGCATTGCGTTTTGCACCTGTGTTTTTGATGCGTTTTGCGTGGGTTTTTACATTTTTTTAAATTGTTGCTAGGCAGATTTAAAATGCATGAAAAACATGGCAAAAACACAGCAAAAATGCAGCAAAACCGCACTACATGCTTTTCTGCAGTGTTTCCATTGAAGTCCATAGAATCAAAAATGCAACTTTTTGTGTTCAAAAAAGTCTCTGACCCTGTCCAAAAAGCGCACTGGGTGAAAAATCAGAGATGTGAACGTGTCCCATAGGAAATCATGTTAAATGGACTGTAGTGCGTTTCTGCAAAACGCTGCGAAAAACGCTTAGGTGTGAACCTAGGGTTAGGCCCGGTTTATACTAGAACATTGGCTTCCTCAGGTGGTTTTGAAACATGTGTTCATGCTTTTTTCACAGGTGTAAGTGTTTTTGTTTAGGCCAATGGAAAGCAGGTTACTAGAGGAAGGAAACTGGCTGTTAGCCTTGAAAATACACGTGAGATATGCTTATTACGCGTGTTTTTCAGGTGCCCTAGGTGAAGTCAATGGGGCCAAGACACACGATCCTTCCCCCAAAGAAGCATCTGTACTTCTTTGGCAGGAGGCAGCATGTAGCTCTGTGATGAACAGGTGCCATAGAATAAAATGGAAATCTTATTGTGGACTGTTGTCATGCTTATGGAAATGTGTGACCAATCACTCAGGTGTTAACGAGGCTAACAGTATTCTTTTATTATGTATTAAAAAGTACCTATCCTACCGCACCTTCATAACTATCCTACCGCACCTTCAGTGTCACTTACAGTTCGACTTCCGCCTCTCCTCTTCCTTTCTCCGTCGGGGTCCCCCAAGGTTTTGTTCTTGGACCTCTCCTATCCTCAATCTACACCATCTCACAGGGTCAGCCTCTCACGGCTTTCTATAGCATTTCTACACTGAGGACACTCAAATCTATCTCTCAACCCCTCAGCTCACAATATCAGTCTCCTCACGCATCACTAACTTACTGACCGACATATCAGATTGGATGTCACACCACTTCCTCAAACTCAGTCTACCCAAAACCAAGCTCTTAATTAGTGGTGCACTGAAATGAAAATTCTGGTGCCGAAAACCAAAAATTCAAAATGCACTTGGCCGAAAACCGAAACCGAAATGCGCAGTTTTTAAAAATGAATATATATTTTTTAGAAAAAAATACACTGATCAAAACAAAAAACAATATATACCCCAATGTTTTTGTAAAATATGAAAGAGGATGTTACAACGAGTAAATATATACCCAACATGTCACGCTTTAAAATTGCACACGCTTGTGGAATGGCGTGAAACTGCAGTGCTTAAAAATCTCCATGGGCGATGCTTTAAAAATGTCTACAGGTTAGCAGTTTAATGTTACAGAGGAGGTCTAGTGCGAGAATTATTGCTCTTGCTCGTGATAATACCTCACTTGTGTGGTTTGAACACCCGTTTTACATATGTGGGTGTGGCCTACGTATGTGTTCACCACTACGTGCGAGCACAGGGGGACAGGGGCACTTTAAACTTTTTTTTATTTATTTAATGTTTTTGTTTTTTTCTTGCACTGTCCCTTTAAAAAAAATGTTTATCACCTTTATTCCTATCCCTTGTGATAGAAATAATTAGTGACAGGTGAGATATGGGGTCAATAAGACCCTATATCACTTCTCTACAAAAAAAAATATTGATCTAATGCTTTAAAAAAAATAAAAAAAATGGCTGGAACGGGAAGTGACATCGCTCCGGTCTTCCAAGGGCATAGAGATGAGTGGCGGCCATCTTTCCTTCACTCATCTCTATGCCCAGCACCAGGATCGATGGTTTCTCAGGTAAGGCTGAGAACTACCGGGCGGCGCTGGTGATGGTGGGCGGGTGGCAGCGAGGGGTGGGGTTTTTTCGGCACCTGTATCAGTGCTTTTTTTCATTTCAGCCAACGACCGAAAGGGGTGTTTTCAGCTGAAATGTTTTGGCCACCAAAAGTTTGTTGTATTCCTGCTCTTAATATTTCCTCCCCCATGTGCCCCATCATGAATGCTGCTGCCAGACTCATCCACCCTACCAGCCATTCAGTGTCTGCTACCACTCTCTGCCAATGTATTGGGAGCTTCAAAAAAGTTAAAGGCAGTGCATCAAGACACATTTAACATGCATTTTTTTATGCATTGGCAAAATGCGGCAATAAGCCTTGGTCAATGTTAACACTATCCACTCCAAATTCTAAGTTTCAAAATGCACTGAAAATCTTCATCAACATATGTCAAAAGCACAAAGGAAATGCATGCTGGTGCACGACAACCCATATGGAAGAAAAATATATTTGAAATATATTTTAAAAATATTCTTCCCAAATATATTGACATACATTCATATATTTGAAATGCTACAATTTTGGCTATATTCAATATATTTCAACATATATATATATATATATATATATACTGCATGTTGAAATTTGTTTTTATTACAAAATGAAGAATTTTTTAAGCATACATTTCAAATATGCTGTATGTCTTTAAAAATACAAATCTACATTTTTGGAATGCATTTACAAATCTATGTAAAAATATGTTAAAATGACTTTTTTATATGTTAAAATAAATCTGAAGAACATATTTAAAAGACATATATTTTAAAAAATATATATACACTGCATGTTTAAATGTGTTTTTTATATATTGCAAAATATATGAAAAATATTTTAAAAAATATATATTTTTTAAAATATATTCTTCAGAATTTTTTAACATAAAAAAAGTCATTATAACATATATTTTCACATATGTTTGTGAATGCATTCCAAAAATTTAGATTTGTATTTTTAAAGACATTCAGTATATTTTAAATGTAGTTTTGCAAATATTTTTCATATATTTTGTAATAAAAACGCATTTCAACATGCAATATATATGTGTGTATATATATATATATATATGTGTGTGTGTTTATTTATTGAAATATATCGAATATGGCCAAAACTGTAGCATTTCAAATATATGTCAATATATTTGGGAAGAATATTTTTAAAATATTTTTCAAATATATTTTTCTTCCATGTGGGAATGCACCAGCCTAATGCTACATAAAATGCAGCTCTAGCCATGCACATAGATTTAAGTGGGCCCTCACTGATTGTTGATTTGATTGATATATAGCAATATTAATGCAAGTGGGCTTTAATGCCCATATGTTTTGCTGGGGCACACTAAACCGGGGGGGGACTGACAACTCATGGGGCCCCCGGGCAATAGGGGATCATGGGGCCCCTGTGTCCTTGCCCACACTCAAAAAAGCCTATGAAAAAGGTACCAGGGGCATCTCATGGGGCCCCCTACTGACCCCGGGCCTTCGGGCAGTGCCCGAGTTTCCAAATGGTCAGTCTGCCCCTACACTCAACTGATGCCCCCAGAACTGTGACTGAGCTGTCAATGACAGCCTATGGTCACCTATTGACCATCAGGACGTGGTAGGACAGGCTCCTAAAGCATCACTTTGCAGTTAAACACAGTGACCGAATGAACAGGAGACCTTCTTAGCACCCTTCGTCATCATGTCATGGGTCACTTAAAGGGCTGGCTCTTGCAAGGGGTTAACCATTATTTATATTTAATAACTGCGTTTTGTGACATTCTGCTCAGCATTACTCTGGTTACAATTTATCTGCTACACAGGGAGACACAGTGATTTGTGTTAAAGGTCACAGGGAACGGACATTGGAATTCAAAATGAGATCACCATTGTTGTCTAGTCAGCATTTCTAACTACTTCTTATTCGTAGAGGGTTCTCTTCAGGAGTGAAGTGGTAAAGAGAAAAAAAAGAAGCATTCAGTTCTCACTGTGATTGTTCACAATGTATCTTGCAGATACATGAACGCAGATGATAAGGCTGCATTCACACCTGAGCATTGCATTTTTATATGTTTTTGTATGCATTTCTGCGTTTTGTTCCAGCGTTTGAGCTTCAAGTGTTTTTGTATTAGCCTATAGAGAACAGTATCATCTGTGACATCACTTGTTGTCATGTGGACATACAGTGCCTTGAAAAAGTATTCATACCCCTTGAAATTTTCCACATTTTGTCATTTTACAACCAAAAACATAAATGTATTTTATTGGGATTTTATGTGATAGACCAACGCAAAGTGGCACATAATTGTGAAGTGGAAGGAAAATGATAAATGGTATTCAATTTTTTTTACAAATAAATATCTGAAAAGTGTGGCGTGCATTTGTATTCAGCCCCCCGGAATCAATACTTTGTAGAACCACCTTTCACTGCAATTACAGCTGCAATCATTTGGGGATATCTCTACCAGCTTTGCACATCTAGAGAGTGACATTTTTGCCCATTCTTCTTTGCAAAATAGCTCAAGCTCTGTCAGATTGGATGGAGAGTGTCTGTGAACAGCAATTTTCAAGTCTTGCCACAGATTCTCAGTTGGATTTAGGTCTGGACTTTGACTGGGCCATTCTAACACATGAATATGCTTTGATCTAAACCATCCCATTGTAGCTCTGGCTGTATGTTTAGGGTCATTGTCCTGCTTTAAGATGAACCTCCTCCCCAGTCTCAAGTGTTTTGCAGACTCTTACAGGTTTTATTCTAAGATTGCCCTGTGTTTGGCTCCATACATCTTCCCATCAACTCTGACCAGCTTCCCTGTCCCTGCTGAAGAAAAGCATTCCCACAACATGATGCTGCCACCACCATGTTTCACGGTGGGGATGGTGTGTTCAGGGTGATGTGTAGGCCAAAAAGTTCTATTTTGGTCTCATCTGACCAGAGCACCATCTTCCACATGTTTGCTGTGTCCCCTACATGGCTTCTTGCAAACTGCGACCGGGATGTCTTATGGCTTTCTTTCTACAATGTCTTTCTTCTTTTCACTCTTGCATAAAGGCCAGAGAGTGGAGATGTGAGCCACCACCATAGAGATGCAATGATTTTTTCTCCCTGTGAGGTTTGGAGCTTCAAGCTTTGCACTACAAAACCTCAGATGCAAATGGGGTCTAATTGAAAACGTTGGCCGGTTGAAATCGTCTCTAAATGCAACCTGTTAGCATTTTACCTATTTTCTTTGCACTGAGAGAAAAGCTCATTTGCAAACCAGCATCTGGCACACTGAAAAGAATTGTATTTGCCCCTTCCTCCCTTATATCATTTTGACTGACAGCGCAGATAACAAAGCAAAATAGAGGAGGCACCTATTGTATTACGGGAGCTGAAGGCTTTTTTTTGGCTTTGGATCTGCTCAGCTGTGACATCCCAGAGAGACTGGAAAGGGATGTCAATTTTATTTTAATTCTTCCTGTCTGATTGTTCAAGGCATGAATGCGACATTAGTAATAAGGGACTGTATGTACACGTAGGAAAGCCATGTGAACTATGGGGCATATTTATAACAAGCAGGCATATTTACCTCCAATGGTCTAGATTTAACTTCGTTTACTGTCCATTCACACAACTTGTTTAGAGAGGTTATAATCTCCCCCGTCAGCTGGTGCAGAGGGTGAACAGCTGTTGGGGGGCTTCTCCACAAAAACCACTGGCTCCTCATGAACTCAGCTGGAGACCCACATGGCAGAAAATATAGTAGAAATATTTTAAAAATATTCTTCCCAAATATATTGACATATATTTGAAATACTACAATTTTGCCCATATTCAATATATATATATATATATATATATATATATATATATATATATATATATACATACATACATACATACATACATACACACACACTGTATGTTGAAGTGCATTTTTATTGCAAAATATATGAAAAATATTTTTAAAAATACATTTTCAAATGTACTGTATGCCTTTAAAAATAAAAATCTTCATTTTTGGAATGCATTTACAAATATATGTAAAAATATGTTAAAATTACTTTTATATATGTTAAAATAAATCTGAAGAATATTTTTTAAAATATATATTTTTTAAATATATCCTTCAGATTTTTTTTGACATAAAAAAGTCATTTTAACATATATTTTTACATATATTTGTAAATGCATTCCAAAAATGTAGATTTATATTTTTAAAGAAATACTGTATGTTTGAACTGTATTTTTAAAAATAATTTTCATATATGTATTTTGTAATAAAAACGCATTTTAACATACAGTATGTGTACATATATATATATATATATATATAAAAATATATATTTATTGAAATATATTGAATGTGGCCAAAATGGTAGTATTTCAAATATATATCAATATATTTGGGAAGAATATTTTAAAAATATATTTCAAATATGTTTTTCTTCCATATGGGGAAGGTGACCATGCACTAGGCATGCACAGAGTTGGAGAGCCCAGAGCGGCAGTATCTATAAAGTGCAGCACCTATAATATAACAATATGAAATTACAAAAGTTTACTAAAACAAATATGAATAAATAGATGTAAATTGTGCAATTCATCCATCAATAGTCCAATTCCTTAAAGTAACAAGTCCTCCATTTCATATTAAAAGGTGGTACGCCACTGCCACCTTAATAGCATCATGCAAATAGTGTCTTTTTATTGTAATCATAATGTAGCATGTAGCATCAATTGAAGAATCTCCTTCCAAAATGCACAAAAATTTGATTAGTGAATCATTTTGAGCAGACCAAGAGAGAAAGGGCCTTTATTATATTTGCTGGCATCTGATCTTTCAACCTTCTCTATATTACAGCACCCATCTAAACAATAGTGTTTGACTTGTACTTTAAAAGTGCAAGAATGTGAGGTCATAAAATAGAGCTTTTGGGGGGAAAGTCAGACAGAGGCACAAGACAAAACACATTTACTTAAAATCCACAATGTCAGTTCCATGAATATACACTCACCAGCCACTTTATTAGGTACACCTTGCTAGTGCCAAGAAAATATCCCCCACACCATTACACCACCACCACCAGCCTAAACTGTTGATACAAGGCAGGATGGATCCATGCTTTCATGTTGTTTACGCCAAATAATGACCCTACCATCCGAATGTCGCAGCAACCAGTCTGCCCATTCTCCTCTGACCTCTGACTTCAACAAGGCATTTTTGTCCACACAACTGCCATTCACTGGATATTTTCTCTTTTTTGGACCATTCTATGTAAACCCTAGAGATGGTTGTGCGTGAAAATCCCAGTAGATCAGCAGTTTTTGAAATACTCAGACCAGCCCATCTGGCACCAACAACCATTCAAAGTCACTTAAATCTGCTTTTTACCCCATTCTGATGCTCGGTTTGAACTTCAGCAAGTCGTCTTCACCATGTCTTCATGTCTAAATACATTGAGTTGCTGGCATGTGATTGGCTGATTAGCAATTTGTATTACCAAGCAATTGAACAGGTGTACCTAATAAAGTGGCCGGTGAGCGTAAGTTAAATCTTAGTAGAAGAGAAATTGTGGAGCTAGCACAGAAGGGTGTCCTAGTAGGGTTTATCCTCTGGTATATGGGTTTGTTTGTAGGCAGCTGTGGAATCGAGCTGAGTTGAGCCCTCATGCAAGTTTCTAGAGTTGTAGAAAAGAGAATGCCAGATTATTCTCAGAGTCCAGATGTATATTTATTAGTTGCTGTGTTTATTAAAAACCTAATTAGTTTCCAGGGCTCCATGGAACTGTGTTCTTCAGGGCTACAATGCAAATTGAAATCTTATGCTATATTATGTTGTAGCCTTAAAGCGGAGTTCCACTCACTCTGCAAAAAATTAAAAGTCAGCAGCTACAAAAACTGTAGCTGCTGACTTTTAAAAAACAGCCACTCACCTGTCTCATGATCCCACGTTGCCCCTTCCGCAGCCTGCTTCACAGGCCGTCCTGTATTCCGGGCTCCGGTATCTTCAGTGTGGGCACCCGGCTGTGACAGCTTGCGGCTTGACAGCCGGGTGCCCACTGCGCATGCACGAATAGCGCTGCACTTCCTGAATGGCCCTGTCGTCTTCTGGGACCTGTAGTGTGTCTCACAAGACTTCGGGGAGGTAGGGTAGGAGGACAACTTCCGTTTCCAATCGCATAGGCGATCACAGCGGAAGTGGGAGCAGCTACCTCTCAAATTTCCACACCGCTCCTCAAAGTGCCAATCCCTAATGGGGAGCGGGGGACCAATCTTTAAAGCGGAACTTCCCCTTTTAGGTGGAACTCCGCATTAAGGAAGGGCCCCAGTGGAATCCCCAAATCATATTTTTTTGAATGAACCCTGAAATGGGATCCCAAGAACAGTCTGGATCTCTTTTTTACAACTCTTATGTAATTCAGACACTAAATAACGCTGCACATAGAGTTGAAGCTTTTGACAGGACACTGCAGATAACCATTTAGCATGGCTGCTGCTAGAGTACATTTTCATTACATTTTTAACATTATTATTATTATTATACTATAGCGCCAACAGTTTGCTCAGCGCTTTACAATATACCGGGAGACAATACAGCAACAATACAGTTCTTTTTTTTTAATTTAACTTTTTATTACGTAATTATACAAACAACATTAAAACATTCCATCTTCCAAAATATACTGTTTCCTTTTCTCCCTAAATAAATACATTCTATAACCCTTCTATAACCCCCCTTCTCCCCCCCCCCCATCATTATCTTATCATTCTCTATCTGTATTAATTTCTCCATAGGTTGTTTTTCCGACCGATCTTATCATGATCTCTTAGGCTTCCTCCTTTACTTTAATTAGTTCTGTATAAGTTTCTGAGGTTTTAAAATTTAACCAAACACTCCAAGTTCTTTTAAATATTCCCATCTTATCCTCTTCTAAACTTCTCAGTTCTTCCATTCTGAAAATACCTTCCACTCTATCTATCCAATCCACCACCCTCGGAACCTCTGCCGCCAACCAAAATTTTGGTATCAAACCCTTTGCTGCACTGATTAAATGGTACAGTACTTTATTCTTATTTACTTCTGCCATGGGCTCAGAATAGTACAACAAGCATTTCAGTGGATCCCCCTGAATATTTACCCCACATGTATCCTTGGGCAACTCCATCAGATGTGCTCCATATTACTCTTTTCTCCACATCCTCTCCAGCACCATGGGGAACTTTCCCCTTGCTGTTTATGGGTTATACTAGGTGTTAAATACCATCTAGCCAAGCATTTGTAGTTCATCTCTACTGTACGCATGTTTATTGCCTTGTGTGTTAGGTTAAAAATACCTTCCCTTTGCTGAGGGTTGATTTTTATTCCTAGTTCCCTCTCCCATTTACCTAAATATCCAGGCGGCTCTACATCCTCTAAGTCCACAAGGATTTTATATATCATAGAGATGATATGTTTTGGGCCTAATTCAGCATTCATTAGTTTTTCAAACGGGTTCATTTCTCCTACATCCCTCGGTGGTTGTGGTAAATTTGCGACAAAATTAAATAACTGGTTATACCTCCATTCATCCATTCTTACAAACAGATCCTTATTCTTTTTTAAATTCTGAAATGTGCATAATCTCCCTCCTTTCACAGTGTCTTTCAAACGTGCGTTTTTATCCTTTATCCATCTTCCACTTATTTTAACATTTCCTGGTGCAAAAAATCTGTTCCTACTAATGGTATCAATAGTGAATTAAATTCCCATTTTTCCCTATTGTGTAATCTGTCCCATGTATCCAACACTATCCTGGTCAATTTACTTGTTTCTACATCTAATGTGCGAAACCCATGAGGTATCCAAATCATTTTATCTAATTGTGATTTACTTAAATCTCCTTCTAACTTTACCCAACATTTCCCTTGTGAATTAAAAAAAACAATCTATCACCCGTGACAATATTACACAGCAACAATACAGTTCAATACCAGAGGGATAGGAGGGCCCTGCTCCTTGGAGCTTACAATCTAGGTGGCATAAAAACAAACAAAAAACTTCCAGTCCCCCTACAATGGAATGTCATAATATGCTAGTATGCATTGCATACTAGCACATTAAAGACTTGCCTGTAAAATGAAGCGCACTCTCACCGTTGACAGGGCTTCCATCTTTATGAGGCCTTCATTCTGGCTTCACAGACTCCGGCCATTTGACTGGCCGAGCTGCAATGAACCCGCTCGCTTGAGATTGCAGCACAGCACTCTCAATGGATGGGATACTCGAGTATGCCGTCCATTGAGGGTGCACTGCATATGCGCTGGTGACGTCTTCAGCTTCTAGTCATTGGAATATCTCCTAAACGGTGCACGTTTGCAAGATATTCATTTTACCTACAGGTAAGCTTTGTTATAAAAGTGGCAGAACGGACTTTACTACCTTTAAGTAGAAAAAAAAAAAAAAAAAAATATATATATATATATATATATATATATATAACACGGTCAGGCCTGCATTATTAAGAAAGGGCTCATGTGAACATTTCTAGGTATTTTATATGAAAGAAAGCACAAATAAGGCACCATTCAGTTCTGGCAGCTAGCCATTCCTGCTGACGGCCATAAACGCCGCCAGCCTGCCCGCCTTTCTGGCTCGCTCTGGCATTGTTTTTATATCATCGCTGCTGTATGATCGGATGCTTCCATACTAATTGGATGCTGTGTTGATGTCTGCTGTTCCACTCATACAAAGTTTTTAACAGTATGCAATGTTTAAAGTGGAACTTTAGTCAGAAAATTAAGTCCTGCTAGGTCATTTCAGGCTGGCACTTTTTGCAGGTAGAGCTATGTAAAACAAACTCCAGCGCCTTGTTCGTGCTTTTTTCCATAGCATGTGAGGGGATCCTTCCCAGATCTGTCGCAGGAGCAGCAAGAGTTTATCTGGATTCATTATCCATCTATCCCAACTGTCATTGGATTGGTATCACAAGTGGACTCATTAGATATGTGCATTTAGTTTCAATTAGTTTTTCAGATGGAAATTTCATTTTTGTAAAGTCAGATGTATATGAATCTACAAATGGACTTAATAATGAATGTCACAAATCTGAATACAAGTTATAAGAAATTGACAAATGCATTTGTTTAATTGGTTTCATTCGGATGATGTCACATGATGCAATAGTAGTTCAAGCCCATGGGGAAATTAATTCAATTTTTTAATTTATTAAATAATTCGGATTCAGATAATGAATGGATCTGAATTTCATTCCACGAATATACGAAACGAATGCCGAAGATACTAAGTGAATTTAAAAAACTAATCAGGACAACATAATGAATATGATGAAACAAAATTATCAGATGAACAAATGCATCCTAATTTCTGGCATGCACATGTCTAGGACTCATGGACACTATATGCGAGCTGTGCACATTGTGTGGGCATATTTTCTTGCAGGCATTTTATACGCCTAGTTTAAAGTATATGTAAACCCTCACCTTGTAAAATAACCCATATAGTTTCAAATAGAAATGAAAGGTGAAACATTTGTGTATAGATATAAAAAAAAAAACCCAAATAAATACCCTTTTCCCCTTTTATATGTGATCACATTCTCTCTGTTCTCAGTTGCATAGAGAGGTGAGGGTGAATAAACATCAGTACACTGATCTTCCCAGTGAATGGCTGTGCAGGGGGGGGGGGGTTGCAATACCAAGGATTTCACACAAAGAGGACAGGATACTTTTTCATACAAGTACATGGTACAGCAGGTACAGTCAGGTCCATAGATATTGGGACATCGACACAATTCTAAACTTTTTGGCTCTATACACCACCACAATGGATTTGAAATGAAACAAACAAGATATGCTTTACCTGCAGACGGTCAGCTTTAATTTGAGGGTATTTACATCTAAATCAGGTGAACGGTGTAGGAATTACAACAGTTTGCATATGAGCCTCCCACTTGTTAAGGGACCAAAAGTAATGGGACAATTGGCTTCTTAGCTGTTCCATGGCCAGGTGTTATCCCAATTACAATGAGCAGATAAAGGTCCAGAGTTCATTTCAAGTGTGCTATTTGCATTTGGAATCTGTTGCTGTCAACTCTCAAGATGAGATCCAAAGAGCTGTCACTATCAGTGAAGCAAGCCATCATTAGGCTGAAAAAACAAAACAAACCCATCAGAGAGATAGCAAAAACATTAGGCGTGGCCAAAACAACTGTTTGGAACATTCTTAAAAAGAAGGAATGCACCGGTGAGCTCAGTAACACCAAAAGACCTGGAAGACCACGGAAAACAACTGTGGTGGATGACCGAAGAATTCTTTCCCTGGTGAAGAAAACACCCTTCACAACAGTTGGCCAGATCAAGAACACTCTCCAGGAGGTAGGTGTATGTGTGTCAAAGTCAACAATCAAGAGAAGACTTCACCAGAGTGAATACAGAGGGTTCACCACAAGATGTAAACCATTGGTGAGCCTCAAAAACAGGAAGGCCAGATTAGAGTTTGCCAAACGACATCTAAAAAAGCCTTCACAGTTCTGGAACAACATCCTATGGACAGATGAGACCAAGATCAACTTGTACCAGAGTGATGGGAAGAGAAGAGTATGGAGAAGGAAAGGAACTGCTCATGATCCTAAGCATACCACCTCGTCAGTGAAGCATGGTGGTGGTAGTGTCATGGCGTGGGCATGTATGGCTGCCAATGGAACTGGTTCTCTTGTATTTATTGATGATGTGACTGCTGACAAAAGCAGCAGGATGAATTCTGAAGTGTTTCGGGCAATATTATCTGCTCATATTCAGCCAAATGCTTCAGAACTCATTGGACGCCGCTTCACAGTGCAGATGGACAATGACCCAAAGCATACTGCAAAAGCAACCAAAGAGTTTTTTAAGGGAAAGAAGTGGAATATTATGCAATGGCCAAGTCAATCACCTGACCTGAATCTGATTGAGCATGCATTTCACTTGCTGAAGACAAAACTGAAGGGAAAATGCCCCAAGAACAAGCAGGAACTGAAGACAGTTGCAGTAGAGGCCTGGCAGAGCATCCCCAGGGATGAAACCCAGCGTCTGGTGATGTCTATGCGTTCCAGACTTCAGGCTGTAATTGACTGCAAAGGATTTGCAACCAAGTATTAAAAAGTGAAAGTTTGATTTTTGATTATTATTCTGTCCCATTACTTTTGGTCCCTTAACAAGTGCGAGGCGCATATGCAAACTGTTGTAATTCCTACACCATTCACCTGATTTGGATGTAAATACCCTCAAATTAAAGCTGACAGTCTGCAGTTAAAGCACATCTTGTTTGTTTCATTTCAAATCCATTGTGGTGGTGTATAAAGCCAAAAATGTTATAATTGTGTCCATGTCCCAATATTTATGAATCTGACTGTACGTAGCAGGAATATGAAAAGTTGGGTTTACATATTCTTTAAATTTTCCAGGGCGCAGCAGGTGCTTTGTATAGGCTGTCATACAAGTGAATGGCTATAAATGTCAGTGTTTCATTACTCTGGCATTTACTCACACATTCATGCCCATTGTGTTTCTCTAATACAAAACTTTCATAGTTGTGAAATACATTGGATGAATGTCCTTCTGCATAAACCCAAATAGTTAAATACAGTTTCAGTGATTTTTTTGTTTAGGTTGCTTCCATAGTGGTTAAAAAAAAAGTTGAAAAAGAAACATAATAACTCTCACTGCTGATTACCTACACATGTAAGATGCACCTTTAAATCCTTACTAGCCTCTTTGAAAGGCAGTAATTAGTGGACGCTCAGGGATCATAAAAAAGATATCAGAAAATATTAACAAGGTAAATTTAACCTTCTTTTCCCTTAAGGATCACATGATGCATAGTATGTAAATCAACTGTTTCCCTTCACATGTCATCTCTTTTGATTCATGGCAGTCTGGCAGTATTGTAAGTATTATTATTACTAGAAATGACTCACTGATCTTTTCTTGACCGACACTAGCTCTAAGTAGATTATACTTTCATTCAACATGATGAATTGATGTGTGCCGGTAGGCATCATTTCAGACTGTCCAATCTCATTGCCAGTGTCATTGATAAAAGGACATTTAAAAATAGCTCAGCTTTTTAAAAAGGTCAAATAGTAGAAAATATTTTTACTTGCAGTCTTATTCACATTTTAACCTAACAGCATATCTTTTGGTGTTATTAAAAATTAACAAGAGCAGCTGCTTAAGACTTCATTAATCCAATACAGTAACGTGGTATTTTAAAAAATAAACTATCAAGGTCAGCTTTAAAAAAAAATCCATATGTGTAAAACTTTCTGTAAAAATACTTTAGTGGACTGGGGGCATGTGGTATTTTGGGCAGTGGTACCATATATATATACCTGTAATATGCATTCCTATTGTGATAGATCAGATTGTTTTAAGTTAGATAAAAAGGGCAGTCATTCTTTAAAGTAGTATTAAATGTTCCAAGTTTTTTAAATGACTGCAATCTAACCAACCAGGGGGACATTCTCCAGTACATTATATACAGCATAGGTGTGTGCAAATACCTACATTTTGTACTCCTTTGGTCCAGATCACAGAGTACTGCTTTCCTGAACTTCCAGATCAGGGAGTGCTCACTGTAGCATCAGGTGATCTCCTGTTTTGGAACTACTTGTGCCATGATTCTTCACACCCAACCTACCCTGCCCTTTGTCTATGTGCCCACCTATTAGGTGACATCCTGCATTGGGACTAAATGTGCCAATATTACTTATGGACGGGTTATAGTGCATGCATGTCCGCTCTATCACTGGGGGAGGGGGGGGGGGGCTGTGTTCTTACACACAGTCCAAAGTGTGCATGAATGCACGTTCTAATAGGGGTTTTGTTCGGACAGATTTCAGTGAGTTATTCCTAAAAATGACAGGCCTACAATAAAAAAAACTACACATTTCCATGCAAAATAATGGTACCGCTTTCAGCAGCAAAAATCTGAAATAATCATACCGCCAGGGAGGTAATAACATTTTAAATGTCATGTCATAGGGATAAAGCTTCTAAGCTCATAAAATGATTTAGCAGCAGGCACTAACTTTTAAATATGTGTCCAGATTCCCTAGAATCTCTAAATCCTGGACCACTCTGTCAAGCAAATGTTGACTTCTACAGAGAAAATTAGGCTCTCTCCTGCCCCATCACAACTCGCTTCTCATTTGTGGTCAGTGAGGTAATCCATCATCTCAAAGTAGAATGTTTACATTCAAAATTTAAAATCCTGACACCTTGATAAATTCTGTGTCTATTTCTACTTCCTCCTCATTTTTCTACGGATGGAAAATACCGCATAGATATACAGTAGAAGAAATGAAGGGAAGCTCTTACTGAATCCAATTGATTGCACACTGGAGCAATATGCTACTTCACATAATGGGGTTGATTTATTAAAAAAGGAGAGTGCAAAACCTGGTGCAGCTGTCCATGGCAGCCAATCAGCTTCCAACTTCAGCATGTTCAATTAAGCTTTGACAATAACACTTGAGTGTTTTGTAGCTTGAGGCTGGGTTCACACTGATGCGGTCCGGAATTCGCAGCGTTTTCTGTGTAAATTCTGCACCGCATCAGAATTGCACCATGTTCATGCGAACTGCTGCGGGTGTGTGTATGTTAAGTTGACAACACGCCGAAATCGGTCCGCAAAATTCAGTGCGATGTGCAGACTTGGATCACATAGGTGTGAATACCCATGCGATCTGATTCTAGTGCGGACCCAAAAAAGGGTCCTGCACCTTTGTGGTGCAGATGCGGTGCAATTTTAGCCATACATAATATATGTCTCCAATCATACCACACAATTCGCTTGTGATTTGCACAAGAATGTGTGTGAACCTAGCCTGAAGCTCCAAAAAAACCCCTCAAACTTAAAAGCCCAATTGTTCTCTATGGTGCCTGTTCACACCTAATCATGTGAACAGGCACCTTAGAGAACAATTGATTTTTTTAAGTTTGAGTGTTTTTGGAGCTTGGAGCTTCAAGCTACAAAACGCTCAAAGTGTGAATGCAGCCTGAAGCCTAGAAGCTGATTAGTTTCTCTGCAGAGCTGCACCAGATTTTGCGCTCTCAGTTTCAGTAAATCAACCCAAATATATCCTCAAATTAATCTGATTATGTTTAGGCATACCCTCACCTTGTTCCATTAAAACGGAGTTCCAGCCGTTTTTGTGTTTATTAACCACTTCCTTTCCGGCCCATGTATATAAACGGCCGGACGGTGGCAGTGCAGGGTCAGGTGGCCGTTTATAAATGGCCTCCCTGCCCCCTGCTTGTGCGTGCTCCCTGGGAGCGCGCAGCACCGCGATCCGGTGCCCGGACACATTGGAACACCGATCGTCGGATGGGACCTCTGTGCGAGGTCCCAATCATGTGATCACTGGCCAATCAGTGATCACATGCAGAGTAGTAAGCCAGATGTCACTTGTGACATCATTGCTTACTACGTGTGAAATCTGTGAATGATCACAAAAGTCACATGGCATGGTACAAGGCTATTCACAACAGCCTTGTACCATGTGACAAGCTGTGACCAATCACAGCTGACACAGTAGTTCTCAATGGCTGCAAGAATGAAGCCAGAGGGAAGGAGAAATGATTGCTTTTACAGCCTTTATGGGTGTAAAAGCAATCAGTGTAAAAAAAAAAAAAAAAATCTTCATCACCCCCCACAAGTAGTACAGTGTCACCATGGTGACACTGTACTGCTAGGGTGACAGAATGTAAAAAAAAAAAAAACGTAAATAATAATATAAAAAAAAAAAATTGTAAAAAAAATTTAAAAAGTATAATTTTTGGTTATAAACTAATTTGGGTTTTTTTTTTTTTACTAAAAAGATAAATAAATTTTATAATAAATTTTGGCCAAGATTTATGATGAAATACTATTTATTTGCAAAATTTTATAAGAAAAACACCTTTTTTCAAAATTTTTGGACATTTTCACTTTCATAGCAAAAAAAATATAAATCCCAGTGGTGAATAAATACCAACAAAATAAAGCTTTATTTGTCTCAAAAAAATGCTAAAAAATTTATATGAGTACAGTGTTGCATGACCACGCAATTGTCATTCAAAGTGTGATAGCACACAAAGCTGAAAATTGGCCTGGACAGGAAGGGGGTAAAAACTGTAGCTGCTGACTTTTAATACACAGAAAGCAATTGACACAAATACTCCTGCTCTTGGGGGTGAACTCGATACAGTTTTTGATCCATTGTGGAGATCCTGGATGGTGCTCGTCTTGCTGCCCTCAAAGGACTGGGGGAGTCCAAACACTGGATACACAGAAAACAGAGGGCGCATCGGCCTAGTGCATTACCTTAAATAACATTTATTAATAAAAAATTATAGGTGATATAATCACAAAGGACAAATATAAATATGTTCATCATAAAGAAGAGCACTGTCCAGTCCGCATGGTATGGCTATCCACATAGGAACACTGGACCTCCAACAGGCTAACACATTTTGAGGACTTGCCTCTTCCTCAGAGCCAAAGTCTTCCTCTTGTGCTTTTCTGTGCTTTTCGGATAGCATCTGATCTGCATAGAATTCTCATGGGTGTGAACTGGCACCTCAAACGCGATGTAATTCTGACACGATCGCCTCATGACAGGATCGCGTGGCAATCGCGCCTTTCAAAATTGCATGAAGCTTGTTGACTGAAAAGGAAAAGGAGCTTCTTTTCGGATGACTAAAGCATATGACAGGCCACTGAAGTGAGTAGGCTGGCCCAATGCAACTCGCAAAATCACAAAGCGGGAATGCTTGTTCTCACTGTGTGAATATTTAAACAGGCCTTAGTTAAAGAGCAGAAATATTTTTTCAGGTGTATACATCAGACCAAAAAAGAGGGACAACTGAAGAATAAAAAAGGGCAGAGGGTTCCAAAAGAGAAACATGCAGCTGTGAGCAATGTACAGTATACTTTTGTGCAGAATGATAAAATGGAAACATCCTGCAACATTTGTAATACTTTTAGATGTTGCCACCAACTGTGGTGTTTTGGCAGTTACATTGTGTCCCTGAGTTGCTTGGAATGTCTCCTGTCTGGTAGTATGACATGCTAGCAAGGGGGTGTTATTATTCACCATGAATTTTCACCCTTTTTTTTATAGGAATTACTAACACTTAACAAGCTGGCAATGTCAGAAATTACCAAAACAGATAAAGCAAACCTGTGTTGTTTTTTTTAAGCCCAACTTCAGGAAAAAAAAATTGTAATATGTAATCTATTGTTTATAGTAATCTAATATTGATTACTTTGAATAGTGGATCTATGATCCACTGTCATAGTAATCTATGGTCCATTGTTTATACTGATCCATTATTGTTTATAGTAATCCTTGATCTATTATTTAGAGTAATCTATTACTGTTTATAAATAGGTAGGGAAAGATAGGGAATAGGCCGCTAAGCACAAAGGTAACCAAAATAAACCTTGATAAATACAATATAAAAGGAGGTGCAGCGCTAATAGTATAAAATCAACGAAAAAAAATATATATATTCAAATGCGAAGTTCAAAAGTAAAAACAGTTCAAAGCGACTCTAGTGCTCTTTAGGTGCTAGTTTTTCTGGAAACCGGTGTCCATGCAATAGTTGTGTAAGTAATGCGCACTCACCAGACGCGCATACAAAATGCACCTGTAAATATTACTCCAGAAGTCATCAAGGTAAATCAGGAACTAAGATGTTGTTCCTCTAAGGGATGGGTGGTCATCAAACAGGATCCTTGGGGCTTTAATGATGATCCACGCCAACCAGAGTTCCCCTTAAGGGGTTAAGCGG
This sequence comes from Staurois parvus, assembly GCF_062004578.1. Taxonomy (NCBI): domain Eukaryota; kingdom Metazoa; phylum Chordata; class Amphibia; order Anura; family Ranidae; genus Staurois; species Staurois parvus. The sequence goes on along the minus strand of NW_028318430.1, from coordinate 12,699,777 downwards.
GTGTTGTTCCCTGGATGAGAGATTCCCTCTCTGGATTGGGACTTGTCCTATGGCAGGGTGTATGTCCTCAGGTCCAGAGGCGGACTGACAACTCATGGGGCCCCCGGGCAATAGAGGATCATGGGGCCCCTGTGTTCTTGCCCAAACTCAAAAAAGCCTATGAAAAAGGTACCAGGGGCATCTCATGGGGCCCCCTGCTAACCACGGGCCCTCGGGCAGTGCCCGAGTTTCCAAATGGTCAGTCCACCCCTGCTCAGGTCTAATAACTCCTACAGGCTGTGACATCGTCACCCCAAGCCCCGATTTCACTCGATTCATCCAATCTGCTACCCAAACTAAACAAAACATCGAGATGGTTGGCGTGGATCATCATTAAAGCCCCAAGGATCCTGTTTGATGACCATCCATCCCTTAGAGGGAAGACGTCTTAGTTCCTGATTTACCTTGATGACTTCTGGAGTAATATTTACAGGTGCATTTTGTATGCGCGTCCAGTGAGTGCGCATTACTTACACTATTGCACGGACACCGGTTTCCAGAAAAACTAGCACTTAAAGAGCACTAGAGTCGCTTTGAACTGTTTTTACTTATGACCTTCGCATTTGAATATATATATATATTTTTAGTTGATTTTATACTATTAGCGCTGCACCTCCTTTTATATTGTATTACTGTTTATAGTAATCCACGATCCATTACTTATAATAATCTATTATTGTTTATAGTAATCTATGATCCACTGTTCATAGTAATCTATGGCCCATTGTTTATAGTGATCTATTATTGTTTATAGTAACCCTGTGCACAGCCATCCAGAGCAGTGTGCCCGAGCCAACAGAGAGGACTGTTAGTAAACAAAGCAGCCCTCCTCCCCATTGGAGATCCTCGGTAATCACTGGGTGTAGGCGGGTAATCACTGGCCGGGACCCGGTGATTGACAGGCGTGAATGGCGGCGTGGGTGGGGCGTGTGCGGCTCGCATATGCCCCCCTACCCGGAAATGCAAAATCACGTATATATACGTGATTTTGCGCACCCCTGCCACCCTATAGCAGTTTATCTGCTATAGGGCGGTGGGAATGGGGGTAATCTATGGTCCATTGTTTATAGTAATCCATTATTGTTTATAGTAATCCACGATCCATTATTTGGAGTAATCTATTACTGTTTATAGTCATCTACGATCCATTATTTGTAGTAATATATTATTGTTTATGGTAATCTATGATCCACTGTTCATAGTAATCTATGGTCCATTGTTTATAGTTACATAGTACATTTTTAGCTCCAACTATCCATTAATAAGACCAACGCTATATAAAATATGGGCTTTAAACATGAGAGTCCACACACAGCTTGTGGTGTGCATTTTAATTAAGCTGGTCATTCATGCTGCAAGTTGATATTGAATGGGCAATTGATCTGCACAGCTCTCAAAATCCATGGCTGTTACTCAATCTAAGAGCTTTCAATGGTATTTGGTCCACACATTGTAATACCCACGTTTATGTGTCAGGGTGCATACATGTTCATAGCTAGCCTGGCTGAAAAAAGACAAAAGTCCATCCAGTTCAACCATTAAAAAAAAAAAAAAAGTTATAATCCTACACCCACAGTTGATCCAGAGGAAGGCAAAAAACCCCAGCAAAGCATGATCCAATTTGCTTCTGCGGGGAAAAAAATCCTTCCTGATCCCCCGAGAGGCAATTGGATAATTCCGTGGATCAACTTTACCTATAAATGTTAGTATCCATATATATTATGAGTATCCAAGAAAGAATCCATGCCTTTTTTAAAGCAATCCACAGAGCTGGCCAGAACCAACTCTTGAGGGAGTATATTCCACATTTTCACGCTCTTACTGTGAAGAAACCTTTCCGTCTTTTGAGATTAAATTTCTTTTCCTCCAGACGTAAAGAGTGCCCCCTTGTCCTCTGTGATGACCTCAGGGTGAATAACTCTACACCGAGTTCACTATATGAACCACTGATGTATTTATACATGTTGATCATACCCCCCTTAATCTCCTCTTCTCAAGAGAGAATAAATTCAGTTCCTCTAATCTTTCCTCATAGCTGAGCTCCTCCATGCCTCTTATCAGTTTGGTTGCCTTCCTCTGTACTTTCTCTAGTTCCTCAATGTTCTTTTGGTGAATTGGTGCCCAAAACTGAACTGCATATTCCAGATGAGGTCTTACTAATGATTTGTACAGGGGTAATATGATATCTCTCTCTCATCTATATCTCTTTTAATACAAGAGAGGATTTGCTCACTTTAGAAACTGCAGCTTGGCATTGCATGCCATTATTAAGCTTGTGATCTACCAGAACCCCCAGATCCTTCTCCACCATTGATTCCCCCAGTTGTACTCCCCCTAGTATGTATGATGCATGCATAATCTTAACCCGCAAGTGCATAACTTTACATTTAACAACATTAAACCTCATTTGCCACATAGTTGCCCAATTACACAGCGCATTGACGTCAGCTTGTATAATGGAGACATCCTGTAAGGACGTTATTCCACTGCACAGCTTGGTGTCATCTGCAAAGACTGAAATGGGACTTACAATCCCAGACCCTATATCGTTTATAAATATATTGAAAAGTAAGGGTCCCAACACTGAACCTGGGGGTACATCACTGACAACCCTAGACCATTCAGAGTATGAATCATTAACCACTACTCTCTGAATACGATCTTTTAGCTAGTTTTCTATCCATTTACATATGGATTTTTCCAAGCCCGTAGACTTTACCTTACACATTAGCTGTGTGTGGGGACTTGAAACGCTTTCCAAGTCCAAAGTCCAAATCCAAGTATACCACGTCCACCGCCACCCCTCTGTCCAAGATTTTGCTCACCCTCTCATAAAAAGAAATCAGATTTGTTTGACAACTTCTGCCTTTCATGAATCCATGTTGTCTGTTGCTTAAAATATTTTTTTCCAGCAATAATTGATCTATGTGGTGTTTTATTAAATTCTCCAGTATCTTCCCAACTATAGAAGTTAAACTAACAAGTCTATAATTACTTGTTAAAGATTTTGACCACTTTTTAAATATTGACACCACATTGGCCTTACGCCAATCCAGTGATACTATGCCAGTCATTAAAGAGTCCCTAAAAATTAGAAACAATGGCTTTGAAATGATAGAGCTCAATTCTTTAAGGACCCGTGGGTGTATGCCATCCGGTCCAGGTGCTTTATTCACCTTTATACTGTCTAAATATTTCTGGATCATATCAATTGTGAGCCAATGTGGATCATCTGGAGCTGTGCCATGCCCATTATGGACAAGAGCTCCCCCATGCTCCTTTGTATACACAGAGCTGAAGAAGGTATTTAATAAATTTGCCTTCTCTTTGTCCCCAGTCACCCACTCTAGATTATTCTGTAAAGGGCCTACATGCTCAGACCGGACCTTTTTACTAATAATATATTTGAAGAATTTTTGGGGGTTGATCCTGCTATCTTTTGCAATTTGTTGTTCGTTTTCAATTTTTGCGGTCTTTATTTCCTTTTTGCATATTCTGTTATATTCTTTGTAATGTTTAAACAATGATAGCATTCCTTCATTTTTATATTTAATAAAAGCTCTTTTCTTATTATTTATAGCTTTTTTAACTTTGGTCGTAAGCCACATAGGTTTGATTTTTTAGCCTTTTAAACTTGTTGCCCATGGGAATATATTTTGCTGTGTGTTCACATACAGTCTTTTTGAACAACTCCCATTTCTGTGTTGTGTTCATTGATACCAATATTCCCTCCCATTCTAAGTCTTGGAGAGCAGCTCTCAGGCTGGGAAAACTAGCTCTCTTAAAATTGAGCGGTTTTATTTTTCCCGTATGTGTTTGCTGTTTACAGCTAACAATAAATGAAATCATGTTATGGTCACTGCTACCCAGATGTTCTTTTATATGAACATTCGTAATAAGCTCTGCATGGTTTGAGATTACCAGGTCCAGCAGAGCATCATTTCTAGTTGGGGCCTCTATGAACTGTACCATAATATTGTCCTGTAGTAGGTTTAAAAATGTTTGCCCTTTAATTGTTCCTGCAGTACCATTACTCCAGTCAATTTCTGGGTAGTTAAAATCCCCCATTATTATCACTGTCCCAGCCCTTGCAGCCCTTTTGTTCTGTGCAAGGAGCTGAGTCTCCTCATTAACACTGGGAGACCTATAACAAACTCCAATGATTACCTTTGTAGTACGCACCCCCACATGCAGTTCCACCCATAATGCTTCAGCCTCATCACACTCTCCATCAACTAGGTCCTCTTTCACACATTTCAGAGAATATTACCTTGGAGGTCCTTCCCTTCAACTTGCAGCCTAGTTCTTTAAATTGATTCTTAAGGAGCCTCCACCTTCCATGTATTCTCTCATTGGCTCCAACATAGGCCAAGACAGCTGGGTCATGCCCAGCCCCTCCCAGTAATTTATCAACTTGGTCCACCACATGCCGAACCCTGGCACCAGGGAGACAGTAAACCATTCGGTTGAGGCTGTCAGGAATGGACTTGCCAGTGGTGGTGGGACTCACCTGCCTTGTGGGCTGCAGTACCAGGGCTGGCCAGCGGGTGCTCTCAGCAATCAGAGGCTCACTCCTGCAATGAGCCATCACCTGAGGCTGATTGCAGGAGGTGTATTTAAGGAATGGCCAGACCTGCAGTCAGGGCCTTGGTGTAATGTTTCCCATGAGCCCCTGTACCTGCATCCTGTCTGCTTCCTGCCTGATCCTGATTCTGCTTTATCCTGACTCTGCATGAACTCTGCTTGTCCTGACCTCGGCTATTCCTGACTACTCTTCCGCCTGCTCCTTGTACCTTGCCTGCCCGTTTGCTACCGACCCCGCCTGCCTGACTACGTTGATTTGTATATATGGTTATTTGTTGGAGCTTGGGTTGTTTGCACTCTGTTATGTTTACCTTGCACTGCGTTTGTGTTGTTTAGTCTTTTAATAAATTGTCTTATTTACACTATACCTGAAGCCTGCATTTCCCTGTGTCAGTCCACACATTTCTGGTCATACCCGGATCCCTAACAGAGGCGATCCTGGTGAAAACATTATTCTATCAGTCCTTCTGATTATAGAATCCCCTATTACCACCAACTGTCTAGGCCTTCCTGCAATACCCTCACCACCTCTCCCAGATGGTCTGCCCTCCCGGCTGTTAGGGATAGCAGTGATATCCAGGGCTGCCACCCCTGAGCTTGCCACTCCCACATCTTCACCAAACTTGGCAAATCTATTTGGGTGCACAAACCCAGGGCTGGCCTTCCTTTTCTGTGATCCCCTACCACTCCTTCTTTACAGTAACCCATCTTTCTACCTGATAATCTTGATTATCCCCTCCGCCCTCCAAATCAATCCCATTAGCTACCTGCTCCGAGAGCAGAAGACCCCTTTCAGGTTGTCGGTTCTGCCCAGTGTTGCAACTTGCTCCTCCAGATCTCTAATGTGAGTTTCCAGAAGAGCAACCCACTCACATCTGTTACAGCCGTATCCATCCTGGAGCTGTTGCTCCATTGTTCCATACATGCGGCACACTGTGCACTGCACATAACCTTCCTTTATAGAAATCTATGATCCATTATTTAATCTTTTATTGTTTATAGTGATCCATGATTTATAATAATCTATTATTGTTTATAGAAAGCTATGATCCATTATTTAATCTATTATTGTTTATCGTGATCCATAATCCATTATGTAGAGCAGGGATCTCCAAACGTTTTAAACAAAGGGCCAGTTTACTGTCCTTCAGGATTTTGGAGGGCCGGATCATGGCCACTTGGAGTAGAAAATGTCCTGGCATAAGTGAGAGTAAACAATGAACCATCTTTAGAGTCAGGTGGAAGAGTATTTGGGGTTAGTGGGAGGAATAGTGCCTCATTCTTGATGTCAGTGGAAGGAATAGTGCTGAATTGTTGGTGTTGGTGGCAAAAATGATTCCCCATTGTAGGTGTCAGTGGGAGGGATATTGTCCCAAGGGCCGTATAAAGGCAAGCAAAGGGCCGCAGTTTGGAGACCACTGATGTAATCTATTATTTTTTTTATAGTAATCTATGATCCAATATTTAGCGTAATCTATTATTGTTTATAGAAATCTATGGTCCATTATTTAATCTATTATTGTTTATAGAAATCTACGGTCCATTATTTAATCTATTATTGTTTATAGTGATCCATGATCCAATATTTAATCTATTATTCCTTATAGTAATCTATGATCCTTTGTTTATCATAATATATGATCCATTGTTTATCATAATATATGATCCATTGTTTCTAGTAATCTATGATCCATTGTTTATTGTTATATATGATCCATAGTTTATCATTGTATATGATCTGTTATTTATTGTAGTATATGAATCATTGTTTATCATAATGTATGAACCATTGTTTATAGCTAGCAGGGGTATTGAATTACAATTTACTGAGGTCTGGGCAGTAAACTTTTGATCCAGCAGAGGTCCAAAACTCATGTAGGCACCTGTGGTGCATTTTCGTGTGCGCCAAACTGCATGTTGCTTTTGAAAAAAAGGGTTGGAGACTTTTCTCTGACCCTCTTTCACTGACCTACTCACAATGTGAGCACCAAGTGCACATGTACAGATCTGAACCTGTTCATATATCAGTGTCCTCAATTCCCACTGCACATCACAGTCCCCTCCCCTTTCACAGCAAGATCCCCTCTTGTTGAGTGTCCTCATCTCCCCCTTTACTTCACCCCCTCCACCCCTTTCACAGTTGTGTTTCCACACTTCCTTGACATCAACCCCCCCCCCACACACACACACACACATTACAGTTCTTAGCCCCCTCCCACTTTAATGTCCTTAGCCCCCACACATCACAGTCCTCAGCCCCTCACATTATTGTCCTCAGCCCCCCTATTTTAATGCTATAAGCCCACCCCCCCACATCACAGCCTCTAGCCCCCAAATTTCAGTCCTCAGCTCCTCCACTTTATTTATAATGTTCTCAACCCTCCCCCCCCCCCACACATACACACTACTGTCCTCCCTACATTACTGTTCTTAGTCCCCACTTAATGTCCTCAGCCCCCCAACATCCCCCAACATATCAGCTCTGTGAGGATGACCATGGGATGGCCAGGGGAAGAAAAGGCTTCTAAATGGTGGACCGCACCGGTCCGGATGGGGCAATTGACTCAGTCTGCATCCGGACCCTGATCTGCCATTTAGTGATGCCCGGTGTATAGAAATCTATAATCCACTGCTTATAGTAATCAATGATCCTTTTATTTATCATAACATACTATCCATACAACATATGATCTCATGTGTCATGCAATGTGTGATCCCTTGTTTATTGTAGTGTATGAACTATTGTGTATTATTATGTATGAGCTTTTGTTTGTAGTAATCTCTGATCTATTATTTCTTGTAATGTATGATCCATTGTTATCATCCCACGGATGAACCTGATTATATGAATCAAATCGGGAAACAAGTGTTAATTCCTGGGAATTAATCCCGAGCTGACAGTTGATGTGTACGTTTCGCTGGGTGATCACACGGTAGTCCGGGAACATGTGTTCTGCTCGTTGTTGTCATACAGTGTGCTGTCCCAGTGTCCCCCTGTCTCGGTAGCAGGGGAGATATACAATGGCAGCGATGGGGTTAAGCCGGCCGCTCCCGGATTGGTCCGGCTGGGAAGGTTGTCTCCAGTGTTTCCCGAGTCAGGTAGAATCCCAGCTCTGCCCCTGGCACAGTATTGGGGGAGCCGGGCTCTTCCTAGCACGTCATTTCCTGAGCTGGGATTCGCTTCCTGGAGGGGTTAAAAAAAAGAAGGTGCAAACGGGGGGGGGGGTAAAGAATATCAGGTGAGAGGAGGCCGGTGCGGAGTGTAGTGTAGTCCGTCCATTCACTGAGGGGGTATGCTGTGTATATAGGAGGAGGGGGTGCACTGTATATGGGGAGTGTACTGTACATGTCTGACTCTGTGTGTCCCCTCTGCAGGTGTACCCGGAGCCGCGCACAGAGACCGAGTGTCTGGGAAACATCAGGGAGTTCCTGAAGGGCTGCAGCGCATTCAACCTGGAAGTGAGTGTATTCTCTGTCTCCTCATAGAGCTCAGTGCTGTGACACTACAGGGCCCACTGGTCAGCACACAGCTCACTGCATGCTTTGTACCTCCATGTACACTCACCCCTCCATGTACACTCACCCCTCCATGTACACTCACCCCTCCATACGCCAGTGTGTAGGCTGATTGGTCACAGAGCTTCTTAATCTTATCCAGCCGTGCCACCTGAAGGGCCTGTTCACTCTATCCAAGTTGTGTTCAGGCATTCATGTTCTTTTCAGTGAGCTGCCAAACAGCCAGGAACATGCAAGAAGTATCTCCGCGTTCTACTCCAAACCACATAGCACTTCAGTAGCATACATTTTATGGCCATGAACGCATTTGTTAGATGCATGGAGGAGCTGGAAGAATTATTGGCACCTGCATGCATCTGCAGAGGGCAGCACGTTTCTGTGCAATTCCCACACCGCAAGTGCTTGAACCAGCCCTTAGAAGTATGTAGAATCACAGGGTCCCCCAGGCTACAATGCAAAGTACTTCAATGTCACTTATTAATGGGAAACCTGAGACAGCGCACACACTTGCCTTGATTAACTTACCTTCACGCCGGTGGTTCCTTTCTCCTCCCCCCTTCATGCTGGAGGTACCTTCCCCCCCCCCCCCTCATGCCGGAGGTACCTTCCCTCCCCCCCCCTTTCACGCCGGAGGTTCCTTCCCTCCCCCCCCCCTTTCACGCCAGAGGTTCCTTCCCCCCACCTTTCACGCCGGAGGTTCCTTCCCTCCTCCCCCCCCCTTTCACGCCGGAGGTTCCTTCCCTCCTCCCCCCCCCTTTCACGCCGGAGGTTCCTTCCCTCCTCCCCCCCCCCTTTCACGCCGGAGGTTCCTTCCCTCCTCCCCCCCCTTTCACGCCGGAGGTTCCTTCCCTCCTCCCCCCCCTTTCACGCCGGAGGTTCCTTCCCTCCTCCCCCCCCCCCTTTCACGCCGGAGGTTCCTTCCCTCCCCCCCCCCTTTCACGCCGGAGGTTCCTTCCCTCCCCCCCCCCTTTCACGCCGGAGGTTCCTTCCCTCCCCCCCCCCTTTCACGCCGGAGGTTCCTTCCCTCCCCCCCCCCTTTCACGCCGGAGGTTCCTTCCCTCCCCCCCCCTTTCACGCCGGAGGTTCCTTCCCTCCCCCCCCCCTTTCACGCCGGAGGTTCCTTCCCTCCCCCCCCCCCTTTCACGCCGGAGGTTCCTTCCCTCCCCCCCCCCTTTCACGCCGGAGGTTCCTTCCCTCCCCCCCCCCCTTTCACGCCGGAGGTTCCTTCCCTCCCCCCCCCTTTCACGCCAGAGGTTCCTTCCCCCACCTTTCACGCCGGAGGTTCCTTCCCTCCTCCCCCCCCTTTCACGCCGGAGGTTCCTTCCCTCCTCCCCCCCCCCCTTTCACGCCGGAGGTTCCTTCCCTCCTCCCCCCCCCCCCCTTTCACGCCGGAGGTTCCTTCCCTCCCCCCCCCCCCCCCCTTTCACGCCGGAGGTTCCTTCCCTCCTCCCCCCCCTTTCACGCCGGAGGTTCCTTCCCTCCTCCCCCCCCTTTCACGCCGGAGGTTCCTTCCCTCCTCCCCCCCCTTTCACGCCGGAGGTTCCTTCCCTCCTCCCCCCCCTTTCACGCCGGAGGTTCCTTCCCTCCCCCCCCCCCCTTTCACGCCGGAGGTTCCTTCCCTCCCCCCCCCCCTTTCACGCCGGAGGTTCCTTCCCTCCTCCCCCCCCCCCCTTTCACGCCGGAGGTTCCTTCCCTCCTCCCCCCCCCCCCTTTCACGCCGGAGGTTCCTTCCCTCCTCCCCCCCCCCCCTTTCACGCCGGAGGTTCCTTCCCTCCTCCCCCCCCCCCCTTTCACGCCGGAGGTTCCTTACCCCCCCCTTTCACGCCGGAGGTTCCTTACCCCCCCTTTCACGCCGGAGGTTCCTTACCCCCCCCCTTTCACGCCGGAGGTTCCTTCCCTCCCCCCCTTTCACTCCAGAGGTTCCCCCTTTCACTCCAGAGGTTCCCCCTTTCACGCCGGAGGTTCCTTCCCTCCCCCCCTCCTTTCACGCCGGAGGTTCCTTCCCTCCCCCCCCTCCTTTCACGCCGGAGGTTCCTTCCCTCCCCCCCCCCTCCTTTCACGCCGGAGGTTCCTTCCCTCCCCCCCCCCTCCTTCACGCCGGAGGTTCCTTCCCTCCCCCCCCCCCCCTTTCACGCCGGAGGTTCCTTCCCTCCCCCCCCCCCCCCCCTTTCACGCCAGAGGTTCCTTCCCCCCACCTTTCACGCCGGAGGTTCCTTCCCTCCTCCCCCCCCCTTTCACGCCGGAGGTTCCTTCCCTCCCCCCCTCCTTTCACGCCGGAGGTTCCTTCCCTCCCCCCCCTCCTTTCACGCCGGAGGTTCCTTCCCTCCCCCCCCCCTCCTTTCACGCCGGAGGTTCCTTCCCTCCCCCCCCCCCCCCCTTTCACGCCGGAGGTTCCTTCCCTCCCCCCCCCCCCCTTTCACGCCGGAGGTTCCTTCCCTCCCCCCCCCCCCCCCCTTTCACGCCAGAGGTTCCTTCCCCCCACCTTTCACGCCGGAGGTTCCTTCCCTCCTCCCCCCCCCTTTCACGCCGGAGGTTCCTTCCCTCCTCCCCCCCCCTTTCACGCCGGAGGTTCCTTCCCTCCTCCCCCCCCCTTTCACGCCGGAGGTTCCTTCCCTCCTCCCCCCCCCTTTCACGCCGGAGGTTCCTTCCCTCCTCCCCCCCCCTTTCACGCCGGAGGTTCCTTCCCTCCTCCCCCCCCCCCCCCCCTTTCACGCCGGAGGTTCCTTCCCTCCTCCCCCCCCCCCCCCCCTTTCACGCCGGAGGTTCCTTCCCTCCCCCCCCCCCCTTCACGCCGGAGGTTCCTTCCCTCCTCCCCCCCCCCCCTTTCACGCCGGAGGTTCCTTCCCTCCTCCCCCCCCCCCTTTCACGCCGGAGGTTCCTTCCCTCCTCCCCCCCCCCCCCCCCTTTCACGCCGGAGGTTCCTTCCCTCCTCCCCCCCCCCTTTCACGTCGGAGGTTCCTTCCCTCCCCCCCCCCCTTTCACGCCGGAGGTTCCTTACCCCCCCCCTTTCACGCCGGAGGTTCCTTACCCCCCCCTTTCACGCCGGAGGTTCCTTACCCCCCCCCTTTCACGCCGGAGGTTCCTTACCCCCCCCCTTTCACGCCGGAGGTTCCTTCCCTCCCCCCCTTTCACTCCAGAGGTTCCCCCTTTCACTCCAGAGGTTCCCCCTTTCACGCCGGAGGTTCCTTCCCTCCCCCCCTCCTTTCACGCCGGAGGTTCCTTCCCTCCCCCCCTCCTTTCACGCCGGAGGTTCCTTCCCTCCCCCCCCTCCTTTCACGCCGGAGGTTCCTTCCCTCCCCCCCCTCCTTTCACGCCGGAGGTTCCTTCCCTCCCCCCCCTCCTTTCACGCCGGAGGTTCCTTCCCTCCCCCCCCTCCTTTCACGCCGGAGGTTCCTTCCCTCCCCCCCCCCTCCTTTCACGCCGGAGGTTCCTTCCCTCCCCCCCCCCCTCCTTTCACTCCAGAGGTTCCCCCCCCCTCCTTTCACTCCAGAGGTTCCCCCCCCCCTCCTTTCACTCCAGAGGTTCCCCCCCCCTCCTTTCACTCCAGAGGTTTCTCCCCCCCCCCTCCTTTCACTCCAGTGGTTTCTCCCACCCCCCTCCTTTCACTCCAGAGGTTTCTCCCCCCCCCCCCTCCTTTCACTCCAGAGGTTTCTCCCCCCCCCCCTCCTTTCACTCCAGAGGTTTCTCCCCCCCTCCTCCTTTCACTCCAGAGGTTTCTCCCCCCCTCCTCCTTTCACTCCAGAGGTTTCTCCCCCCCTCCTCCTTTCACTCCAGAGGTTTCTCCCCCCCTCCTCCTTTCACTCCAGAGGTTTCTCCCCCCCCCTCCTTTCACTCCAGAGGTTTCTCCCCCCCCCCTTTCACTCCAGAGGTTTCTCCCCCCCCCCTTTCACTCCAGAGGTTTCTCCCCCCCCCCCTCCTTTCACTCTAGAGGTTTCTCTCCCACCCTCCTTTCACTCCAGAGGTTTCTCCCCCACCCTCCTTTCACTCCAGAGGTTTCTCCCCCCCCCCTCCTTTCACTCAAGAGGTTTCTCCCCCCCTTCCCCTCCTTTCACTCCAGAGGTTTCTCCCCCCCTTCCCCTCCTTTCACTCCAGAGATTTCTCCCCCCCTTCCCCTCCTTTCACTCCAGAGGTTTCTCCCCCCCTTCCCCTCCTTTCACTCCTGAGGTTTCTCCCCCCCCCCTCCTTTCACTCCTGAGGTTCCCCCCCCCCCTCCTTTCACGCCGGAGGTTCCTTCCCTCCCCCCCTCCTTTCACGCCGGAGGTTCCTTCCCTCCCCCCCTCCTTTCACGCCGGAGGTTCCTTCCCTCCCCCCCTCCTTTCACGCTGGAGGTTCCTTCCCTCCCCCCCCCCTCCTTTCACTCCAGAGGTTCCCTCCCCCCTCCTTTCACTCCAGAGGTTTCTCCCCCCTCCTTTCACTCCAGAGGTTTCTCCCCCCCCTCCTTTCACTCCAGAGGTTTCTCCCCCCCCTCCTTTCACTCCAGAGGTTTCTCCCCCCCCCTCCTTTCACTCCAGAGGTTTCTCCCACCCCCTCCTTTCACTCCAGAGGTTTCTCCCACCCCCCTCCTTTCACTCCAGAGGTTTCTCCCACCCCCCTCCTTTCACTCCAGAGGTTTCTCCCACCCCCCTCCTTTCACTCCAGAGGTTTCTCCCACCCCCCTCCTTTCACTCCAGAGGTTTCTCCCACCCCCCTCCTTTCACTCCAGAGGTTTCTCCCACCCCCCTCCTTTCACTCCAGAGGTTTCTCCCACCCCCCTCCTTTCACTCCAGAGGTTTCTCCCACCCCCCTCCTTTCACTCCAGAGGTTTCTCCCACCCCCCTCCTTTCACTCCAGAGGTTTCTCCCCCCCCCCCTCCTTTCACTCCAGAGGTTTCTCCCCCCCTCCTTTCACTCCAGAGGTTTCTCCCCCCCCCTCCTTTCACTCCAGAGGTTTCTCCCCCCCCCTCCTTTCACTCCAGAGGTTTCTCCCCCCCCCCTCCTTTCACTCCAGAGGTTTCTCCCCCCCCCCTCCTTTCACTCCAGAGGTTTCTCCCCCCCCCTCCTTTCACTCCAGAGGTTTCTCCCCCCCCCCTCCTTTCACTCCAGAGGTTTCTCCCCCCCCCTCCTTTCACTCCAGAGGTTTCTCCCCCCCCCCTCCTTTCACTCCAGAGGTTTCTCCCCCCCCCTCCTTTCACTCCAGAGGTTTCTCCCCCCCCCCCCCTCCTTTCACTCCAGAGGTTTCTCCCCCCCCCTCCTTTCACTCCAGAGGTTTCTCCCCCCCCCCTCCTTTCACTCCAGAGGTTTCTCCCCCCCCCTCCTTTCACTCCAGAGGTTTCTCCCCCCCCCCCTCCTTTCACTCCATTTCACTCCAGAGGTTTCTCCCCCCCCTTCTTTCACTCCAGAGGTTTCTCCCCCCCCCTCCTTTCACTCCAGAGGTTTCTCCCCCCCCCCCTCCTTTCACTCCAGAGGTTTCTCCCCCCCCCTCCTTTCACTCCAGAGGTTTCTCCCCCCCCCTCCTTTCACTCCAGAGGTTTCTCCCCCCCCCTCCTTTCACTCCAGAGGTTTCCCCCCCCCCCCCTCCTTTCACTCCAGAGGTTTCTCCCCCCCCCCCTCCTTTCACTCCAGAGGTTTCTCCCCCCCCCCTCCTTTCACTCCAGAGGTTTCTCCCCCCCCCCTCCTTTCACTCCAGAGGTTTCTCCCCCCCCCTCCTTTCACTCCAGAGGTTTCTCCCCCCCCCCCTCCTTTCACTCCAGAGGTTTCTCCCCCCCCCCCTCCTTTCACTCCAGAGGTTTCTCCCCCCCCCCCTCCTTTCACTCCAGAGGTTTCTCCCCCCCCCCTCCTTTCACTCCAGAGGTTTCTCCCCCCCCCTCCTTTCACTCCAGAGGTTTCTCCCCCCCCCCTCCTTTCACTCCAGAGGTTTCTCCCCCCCCCTCCTTTCACTCCAGAGGTTTCTCCCCCCCCCTCCTTTCACTCCAGAGGTTTCTCCCCCCCCCTCCTTTCACTCCAGAGGTTTCTCCCCCCCCCCTCCTTTCACTCCAGAGGTTTCTCCCCCCCCCCTCCTTTCACTCCAGAGGTTTCTCCCCCCCCCCCTCCTTTCACTCCTGAGGTTTCTCCCCCCCCCCCTCCTTTCACTCCTGAGGTTTCTCCCCCCCCCCCTCCTTTCACTCCTGAGGTTTCTCCCCCCCCCCTCCTTTCACTCCTGAGGTTTCTCCCCCCCCCCTCCTTTCACTCCTGAGGTTTCTCCCCCCCCCCCTCCTTTCACTCCTGAGGTTTCTCCCCCCCCCTCCTTTCACTCCTGAGGTTTCTTCACCCCCTCCCCTTTCACTCCAGCGGTTTCTTCACCCCCCTCTTTACTCAAAAGGTTACACCCCCCCCTCCCTCCCTTCACTCCAGAGGTTCCATCCCCCCCCTCCCTCTTCAAGCCATAGGTTCTCCCCCCCCCCCCCCCATCCCCCCTTCTCTCTTCAAGGCAGAGGTTCCTCCACCCCCCTCCCTCTTCAAGCCAGAAGTTGCGCCCCCCCCCCAAGTAAAAATATACAAACAACTGTACAGACATTTTTTCCTTTTGATTATAAAAGGTTTAAAAAATAAACAAGTACTGTCAGAATGCAGGTTACAGAAATATATCAGCAAGTCATCATACTGAGTACAATATAGGTTTAGGAAGTGGAGTTTGGGTCATGATCTAGTAAGCAGGTATATAGAAAGGGCATGCACAGTTTTCCTTATATATTAACAGTAATCACCCAGGCTCAAGATACATTTGCTTCAGATGTTAAGGCATTAGTTCAGTCTCAGTGATGTTCTCTTTTAGTTCCATCATCAACTATGTATTTTAAGGGCCTGCCTGATTTGACATTAATTGAATTGATCATTTAGCTTTGTACTCATATTACAAAGTTTTTGTAACTCGGGCAGCACAGTGGCTTAGCGGTTAGCACTTCCGCCTGGCAGTACTAGGGTCGTTGCTTCGAATCCCAGCCACAGCACCACCTGCCTGGAGTTTGCATGTTCTCCCTGTGCCTGCGTGGGTTTCCTCCAGGTACTCTGGTTTCCTCCCACACTCCAAAGACATGCAGGTAGGTTAATTGGATCCTGTCAAAATTGTCCCTAGTATGTGTATGTATGAATTTGAGTTAGGGACCTTAGATTGTACGCCCCTTGAGGGTTAGGGACTGATGTGAATGTACAATATATATGTAAAGCACTGTGTAAATTGACGGCACTATATAAGTACCTGAAATAAATAACTCTAAAAAGAGATTGTACAGAGATTGTAAAAACAGATTGTATAGTGTGTGACCAGCTTTAGTTTTACAGTCGGATTATATTGTGTATGATGACAGGATCTAAGGGTGGTTTCTTAACCAGGGTGCTGTCTGGGTTCCTCAGGGTGCCACAAGCATGGATTAGCTCCATGAGTTCCTATGGTGCAGAAGGGATGGCTATCAACACTATAACAAGCAATGATGATCTAGGGCCAGGACGTGTGGTGTCATTCATTGCTATGCTGATGTCTGGTGGCTTGCCTGCACAATAGCAATGCATATCTGGTTGCGTGAAGTGCTGGCCCCAGCATTCAGAAGATTGAAGTCCACCTCCTCCATACTTCCTAAACCTCTCTCCCTCCATCGTGCTGATGGAGCCAAAAGTTAGGGTTCAAATGTGTAAAGAGATTTTTGTTATTGGAGGGACTTTGTGGCGATGGGGCAACTCTGATGTGATAGGGAGGTCTAATGCATAGGGTGGCTTCTGATGTGAAGGGGGGAATATGATATGATGGGGGAACCTCTGATGTGAAGGGGGGATTTTGATGTGAAGTTGATGTCAGGTGGTTGTGTGCATTGTCCCAAGCTCAAGTTTCCCATTGATAAGTAAAATTTGTTTTTTCACATTTTAGACTGGGGGTGCCTTGAGATTTTGCATACTTTCAAAGGGTGCTACAACTAAAAGAAGGTTAAGAAACACTGGTCTAAAGAATAATTTCCTCCCTTCCCTGTTATGGTGCATCCAACCAGATTCATTAGTGCTTCACAAGTTGTTCAGCAACTGTTTCTGAGATTTGCAAGGCTGCCACCTGGTCTTCTGTTTACAAAATTATTTTACCTGGTAGATGTTCAGGCTTCCTTTAGTGCCAATTTTGAGGGTTAGATGCTTCAAGCTGCATTGAGTTCAGCGCCTTTTTGACCTGTTTGTTACGTGGGCCTGTTGGCATTGTTGGCTGTGTTGTTTACTGTTCAGTTGCACTGCTTTTGGATGTCCCGTGGTTATGACTAAGTCCTCATTCACATTGGCACTGTCAAACCAGTACTTTATGTAGGACATTTTCTAAATTTTTCGAATATAAATGCATGTAATAATTTTTTTCAATGGCTCCATGCTCTGTGTTTACCTACATTTAGGTGCAATCAGTATAGCTGTGTTTTAGAGAAAATAAAAATCTGCATCACGGAACTGATTGGGCACCCTAATATGACTTGACAGGTCTAAATTCAGATAACCAATATGTGCATATAAAACTTCCAAAATCCTATAACTCTTCCAAAATTAAACTTAATGTCCATGTCACATCCGTGATATTTTTGCTTTTTCAAGTATTGTAGACAAATCAACTGTTGCTTGATTCACCTCTGGTGTGTAAACATAACAACCACTCGTGCACCTTCACCAGTTGTGCTCTCACCTGGTAAATATGACCCCTGATGAAGCCATGTAACCTGGTGGCATAAGGCGTAGGGGAGGGGCTTTGACGTCACGACGCTCATGCGGAAAAAGAGAGAGAGATACTAGCAATACCATAGCATAGCGTGGTAAAGTGATAGAGGAGATGGAGAAACTTCTCAGTATGTGGATGCAGGATCAACATCAGCGTCGAGTCCCACTCAGCTTGATGCTTATTCAAGAAAAAGCTAAAAGCCTGTTTTGAAGACTTGAAGAAAAAATGGGGTGAACAGTGTGCATCTTTTACTGCTAGCCATGGATGGTTTAATAGATTCAAGGCTAGAGCCAACCTTCACTATGTAAAAGTAAATGGTGAGGCTGCCAATGCAGATACCACAGCTGCCCAAGAATTTCCAGTAACACTTAGAGAAATTATTGATGAAGGTGCTTATTTACCCCAACAGGTTTTTAACGTCGATGAGACAGGACTGTACTGGAAGAGGATTCCAGAACGAAGTTACATCAGTAAAGAGGAAAAGGTGATGCCAGGCTTCAAAGCAGCAAAGGACAGACTTACTCTGTTTGGTGGCAATGCTATCGGTGATATGAAACTAAAGCCTCTCTTAGTTTGCCATGCAGAGAACCCAAGAGCCTTCAAAAACATAGCCAAGGGCATTCTACCTGTTGTGTGGAAGAGTAACTCCAAAGCCTGGGTTACACAGGCCATTTTCCAGGATTGTTTTTTCCACCATTTTATCCCAGAGATAGAGAAATATTGTTTGGAGAAAGATATCCCATTCAACATTCTTTTGCTGCTTGTCATTGCACCAGGTTACCGCCAATTCATGGATGACTTTCATCCCAACGTCAAAGTAGTGCATCTTATATCAATAAATGTTGCGCTGCCAACTGCCAAATTGAAATCTAAAATGAGTGACTACAATCAAAAACTAATCAGAATAAATATTGACAGATAATTAAATACAAATTATGTGATCGTAATTAAAAAAGAAAAATCAAAATAATGGTCCCATTATTCAAATAATAGTCCAATAATAGTGATGAAGTGATCAAAACATCATATAGTGACTTTCCGTGAATCCTTCAATCAATTTTAGATGTACGCTCACCTCCTTCTATGCCTAATAAATAGGCTTGATACACTTTTGGTTCGCATATCCTGGAACCTGCCAAAATTGCTGCAGTGTAGAATGGATGTAGGGTACTTCCTATGGAAACCACAATGCTTTCCCCTTTGTGCGCTAGGATTTCCCTACAGGGATTTCTCCATCCTTCAGCCATCATTCTGCCTTATCGCTTGATTAATTTTTCAAAATCTAAAAAAGAAACATATCAATAATAGAAGATAAACCGAGTATATACAATATCCACTGCATAATATCCCAATAGTTATGCAGAGAAGACTTGTGGTGCCGCTGCAAACCAGAAGGCAGAGGAAAATTACCCCACCAGTATACAGTATACAGAGTAACTACCATGGTACTCACAGCGCCGTGGTAGTTCATTGACAACTTCAAGCTGATAGCTGCTAAGACTTCCGGGGCTTGCAGTTTTCTCATGCACAGAATACTGGTTGGACAGAGCCCCGCACGACCGTGGTTTTTTAAAAATCTTTACAGCTAGCGGGAGGAAATGATCCCCCCGGTAGCTCTCAAAGTGGGGGACCAGGGAGGAGCAGGGGCTGGTCCTTTCATGGTAAATGTTACACCCTATTTTTGTCCGATAATTTTTGATGGCCGATAAATCAGTGACTAATAGCTAAGCTATAAACTCAGAAAATTAGAAATACATATCTTCATACTATAACAAAAAAGCTGGAGCATGAATCCCATAATAGGTCTGCTTATTTATACAAAATTAAAATCACATAACGTTGTACATAAAGTATTCTGGATAGTTGGAATACTGGTTACTGAGGCATCCCTCATCTATACTTATATCATTCTGCCAAATAATCCTATATCTTCACTATTTTGTATATAAAATGTCAACAATCATAAATGGGTTCAATAAACACTAGACACCTAGACCTCCATATGGTACCCCTACACCTCTCCCCTTCCATGGCCATATGCATGCTGTTCATGTGCATGTCTTAATACGTTTTATAAGACCTTACAGTGGTTCTAAAGGCTGAAGGTTTTTTTACCTTTATGCAATCTATGTGTACAGCTCCTTCCTCAGCCCCCCTAATACTTACCTGCGCCCCATCTCGCTGAGAGCAGCGGCTTATCTGGGTCTCACCATTAATGGCTGGGAGGCTGGGACACAGCAGAAGGAGTCATTGGTTTCTGCTGCTGTCAATCACAGCTAGTGATGGAGTGGGGCGATTGGACCAAGCTGCTCTCTGTGTGTCTTTTTTTTATTTCTATGACATATTCTCTGCACTACTGTCAGACATTCCAGAGTCTGCCTCCTGAACTGCAGAGGTGGAGAGTGAAGTTTAGGAAGGTGCTTCAGGAGCCAGAGTCAGTACAGGAATTACAGCTTGCAGGCAACAAGGTACCATGAGATATGTAGTCCATACAGGGAATCCAGAAATTTGTGGAAAGAGATGGCCAGCAGACAGGCAGCAATTAGATCATGAAAAGAGATTTTCCAAGTAAGCTTCTATTAAAACTGCCTATCTTTTGTAGTGCTATTACAATGCTGATGTTCTAGATGACAGTGTATGTTGTGACTATAGATTTCCTTAAACACTGAAGTCAGATTATCTATAACTAAACGTACAGAAGTGGTGGTGGCGGCAGCAGCGGGGTGGGGGTAGGAGTCTAATTTCAAATTACTAGAACAGTGGGGCTTGCATGTGGTTGGTAGTAGTACTAATTACATTGCTTATAACTTTTTTTTTTGTTTTGTTTTTACAAGTCTTTGGGAAGATAAATACCGTCTTTTAACATTGGGATTAGCCTACCTTTTTAATAGCTAAATGAACATATTCAACTTCTTTAGGAGTGAAGAAGGTGAGGCAGAGAGTCTTGGCTGACTGCCAACTTTAGGGTGATAACCAACATTTCTGTGGGAGCCACAGCTGCATTTGCATTTCAGTTTGCTTCACTGTTTTGGAACACACTTTTTTCCTCTGGCATCAGGTTCGCCCAAAGATTAATAATAAAAAAAAATGTATGCAGAAAGCGTGTTAACCCTTTTGATACTCGCCTGTTCAGATGTAAGCCTTTTAGAACAGAAAAGCAGGCTATTGTAAAGGTGTACTGCTGTTTTTTAGCAGATGATGATATACTTCTTATGTGAGTTGGAAAATAGGAATGCACCAAAAAAGAAAAAGGGGGGGGGGAAAAAAAGGTGAATATCTTTATTTACTGATAATAGGTGATCTAATGACTGTGCTCCTGTAATTGTAAGTTCCGTGACTGCCATGGTTATCTTCTAGTTTCAGTACTTTGGGTCATGGACCATAAATGCAAATCAGTTTTGACTTCACGTGTTGCAAGCTTGTTCTAAATTGGTGATAAAAAGTATTGAAGTCAGAGATAGTGGGCAGCTTGTATAATCAGAAAGTTGGCAGAAATGGCAACCCCCATATTTTTCTAATGGCTGGTTAAAGCTGACCGTAGATGGTTTTTGCCATCCACGCAAACATAGTGGATGCAGGAATCCCTCCCCTTGCTGGGTCTTTGTAATCTGACAGTGTGACTTTTCACTGTCAGAATACACTGCAGCCACTGGTTGTCAAAAGTCAAAGGGGGCAACCACACACAGATCGTAATTTAGCTGGTCCCTGCTGAGCTGGCTGAATTTCAATCCCTCTACGGCCACCTTTTACTGTAATAATGTTTAATTTTACTTTTGTCAGGGCTGTCTTGATAGCATCATGGGCCCCCAGGCAGAGTAATGCAATAGGGCCCCTACCAGCCTGCCGCAATTTAGGCACCTACTATCAGAATGTTAGTATAAATAGTTGATAGCATTAATCATATACACTTGGGTCCATATATATTTGGACACAGGCACAATTTTCATTTTTTTCAAGTAATTACCAAAACATATTCAAGCTATAGTTCTATAATGGATATGGGCTGAAAGTGCACACTCCCAGGTTTAATTTGAGGGTATGTACATCCAAATTGTAGGAAGGGTTTAGGAATTAAAGCTCTTAAGAGTAGCCATCCCCCTTTTTCAAGGGATCAAAAGTAATTGGACAATTGAATATAATCATAAATAAAATGTTAATTTTTAATATTTTGAGAATCCTTTACTGAACCCATGGACATTATCAAAGACTCCTTTCTGATGCTTTGCCAGGCTCTAACTGCAGCTGTCTTCAGTTGCTCTTTGTGGGTCTTTCTGCCTTTTTAGTTTTGCCTTCAGCAAGTGAAATGCATGCTTAATTGTGTTGAGACCAGGTGATTGACTCGGCCATTGCAGAATATTCCACTTCTTTTCTTTCAAAATCTCCTGGGTTGTTTTTGCAGCGTGCTTTGGATCATTGTCCATCTGTACTGTGAGGTTCCGTCCAATCAACTTTGCTGCATTTGGCCAACAGTATATCTATAAACACTGCAGAATTCATCTGGCTGCTTCTGTCACATCACCAATGACTCAGTGACACTGATGGCATGGGCATGCATGGCTTCCACACTGCCTCCACCGTGTTTTACAGATGACGTTGTGTGCTTTGGATCAGGAGCTGTTCCAAGCCTTCCCCGCTCGTTTTTCTTCCCATCATTCTGGTATAGATTAATCTTAGTTTCATCCATCCAAAGAATTCTTTAGCAGAACTGGTCTGGCTTTTTAGATGTTTTTTGGCAAAGTCTAATCTGGCTTTTCTGTTCTTGAGGCTTATGAATGGTTTGCACCTTGTGGTGAACCCTCTGTATTTGCTTTTGTGAAGTCTTCTCTTGATTGTAGACTTTGACAATGATACGCCCACCTCCTGGAGAGTGTCCTTCACTTTTCTGGATGTTGTGAATGGGTTTTTCTTTACCATAGAGAGGATCCTGCGATCATCCACCACTGTTGTCTTCCATGGATGCCCATGCCTTTTTATTTTTCTGAGCTCACCAGTGCATTCTTCTTTCCTCAGAATGTACTAAACTGTTGATTTGGCCACTCCTAATGTTGCTGCTATCTCTCTGATTTATTTGTTTCATTTTTGAAGCCTTACAATGGCCTATTTCACTTGCATGGACAGCTCCTTTGAATGCATGATGTAGGTTCACAGCAACATATTCCAAATGTAAATACCCCAACTTAGAATCAACTCCAGACCTTTTATCTGCTTAATTGATGAAGAAATAATGGAGTAGCCTACACCTGGCTATGAAACAGCTTTTGATTCAACTGTCCAATTATTTTTGGTCCCTTGAAAAAGGGGGGATGGCTACTTTATTAAGAGCTGTAATTCCTAAACCCTTCCCCCAATTTGGATGTACTGTACATACTCTCAAATTAAACCTGAGAGTGTGCACTTTCAGTCCATACCCATTATATAACTATAGCTTGAATATATTTTGGTCAATACCTGAAAAAAACTAAAATTGTGCCTGTGTCCAAATATATATGGACCTACCTTTTTATTAGTAATTTCAATAAACTTTGTTTGAATCAATAAAAAAAAACATAAATCAAAGACTAATCTACATAAAGGGCACAGGGCTGGAGGGTGGTGGCAAAAAGGCACAATACAGGGGGGAGTTAGAAGGGCACAATACTGGGATGAGAAGGGTTCTTGGTTTCTGCCCAGGCCATCCTGGGACAGCTTAGTAAAAAGTGTGACTGTCCCAGTAAATCTGTGACAGTTGGCAAATATGATGTAATGCAAGATTATCATGGGGCCCCCATGCACCTGGGACCCCTGGGCAGAGCCCAGGGGTGCCCATGCATTAACTGTAGTAAAGAATAAAAAACAGAGCGCACCAACCTTGCGCATTACCTCAGTAAGCAATCCGTAGATTTATTGATATGGGAAATATACTCACAAGAGTAGCCATGCAACAATCATATAAAATCCCAGAAACAAGTCCCTGGATTAGGAGACATGTGCGAAACCCATCAGGAGGGAAGACTCTCAGGATGATGCTGACGCGTTTTGAAGGGGGGGGGGGTCCCTTCTTCATCAGAGCTAAATGATGAAGCTCTGATGAAGGGACCTCCCCTTCAAAATGCGTCAGCTTCATCCTAACAGTCTCCCCTTCTGATGGGATTCACACATGTCTCCTAATCCAGGGACTTGTTTCTGGGTTCGCTTCCTGTAGTTTAGGTTGTAACAATGAATGCAGTAGTATAAACAGAATGAACCTGGATGAACTTTCATCATTTCGTTGTTGCTAGATATCCCTGTAGTCCAGCTGATGTGGAGATAGAGGTTGAGGCACTTGGTGAAGAGAAAATGTCCAGGCATATGTATTTCTCTGTTAAACTCAGAAGCCCATGGATAAAGAATACTTTTAACCTTGTCTAACTGAGGTTTTGCACTGTTTTTTTTGGTTGGATACTCCAGTAAGGCACCTTTCACACAGGCGTTTTTTTTTTTTTTTTCTCAGCAGTTCAGTCACATTTTTTTCCAAGCAAAAATGGATCTGTTCACATCAGTTTTTCAGCAGTTCACGTCTGTTTTTTCATCCGATTTTTGTTTGTGTAAATTCGTTTTTTTGCCAGTTTTTGTCCGTTTACATCCGTTTTAGGATGTTAATGGATAAGGACATTAATGGATGTAATGATGATCATTCGTTTATATCCGCTAGTCCATAGACATACATGGGTGTCCGTTTTTCATTTAAACGGACAGGTGAAAAAACGGACATACGGAACACCTGTGTGAAAGGGGCTTTAATGGTTTATTTACAACAAAAAAGTAGCAGTGCCCAAACGCATGCATTGCAATATAATCACAGCAAATGGCTGTATCTCGCCTGCTTTGCCTTTAACACAAATGCATCAGTAGGACATGCTGTATCCAGAGTAACACAGCCTCCGAGCTGTCATTTTCACTGTATTAGAGGTAAAAGCGAATCTGCTCATTTACATTTGATTTATGTTTTCCAACAACACACTTATTCCCAAGCCCTTACCCACACTGGAACCGATAACCCAAACAGAACTTGTCATCAGATATTTTGGCGTCACAATGCCCTAATGTGAATCTAGCCTTACTCAGCCTTAGCTTTGACAATAAAACCTAAAACCTGGCAGCTGATTGGTTTCTATGCGCAGCTGCACCAGATTTGCACGTTTTACTAAATTCCCCCCATATGTCCCCTTAAATGCTTAGTCCTCTGAGTTGACATGCCTGGTCAAAATTAAAATCTCAGCAAGGTACTATATGCAGATCAGAGGGAGGGGGTAATGTGGCTGTATGTTTCGCATTGATATGATGCACTGAGAGACTTGATAGAGTCCCTAAGCCCTTGCTTTGTCAATTAAAATTAAGAAAGAAAAAATGTAATTAATGGAAGTTGTATGTATTGTACAGTAAATGTACTGACAGAGGAAGTCCTTAAAGTGTATGTGTTTTTTTTTTTTTTTTTGAGTACAATGCCAATATAACAAATACATTAATACCTAATAATCAAACATTTATTAAAATTTGCACTAGCCCCCCCCCCCAATACCCTTACCCCCAAATTTCACTGCCTTTTTTTTTTTCTAGTAGTTTTCCCTCACCTTTACTATCTTCCTCTAACTCCAATATATATTCTTATCATTATATCAACTTTTTTCTCCTCATTCCTATATTTCTCTTTTTTCTTCTGCTCCATCAATTCTACAAATCTGTGTGGTTTTAAACTCTCCACACTTTTCCAAGATTTTTCTGAATTTATCCATTTTATCTTCTCCATTAAAATATAGTTCTTCATTCCTGTATATAAGTTCTACTCTTTTTATCCAGTCTTTTATTTTAGGGGTCTCTTGGGCCTTCCAAAATGTAGGGATCAACCCTTTTGCTGCATTAATTCAATGGGGTATCATCATGTTCTTATATTCTTTCGTTGTTAGATCAGTATTAAGAAGTAGACACACCCATGGGTCTTTTACTATACTTTCCCTCGAAATCTCGACTATTTGTTGTATTATCTCCTGCCAGATTTTGGGGCATTCCCACCATACGTGTGTTTATTGTGCCCTCCATCCCACATCCCCTCCAACAATACATAGAATTCTCCGGGTGCTGCTTATGAGCTCTACTAGGTGTAATATACCATCTTACCAGCAATTTATAGTTCATCTCCACAGTATTCATATCAACTGCAACATGTGCATTTCTAAATAATTTCCTTCTCTGTTCGCTCATTTACATGCCCAGCTAATTTTCCCATAAATGCTGGTATAACCGGTTCAGATATAATATATATATATATATATTCCATCTGAGTTTAACAATTGCTCAAATGGATACATATTTTTAACCCCTCTCATTGGTTGTGGGAGAGATGTAACAAAGTGCCTTAATTGATGATATTGTCATCAAGTACATAAAACGTGTCCTTTTTTTGTTTCAACTCTTGTTAAGTGCCTATTTCCCCATTATTCATAATATCCTTTTAATCGTGCATTCCTATCTTCAATCCAAGTTTTTGCTAAAATAGTTTTACCCGGCGGAAAAAAATTTGTTCCTTCCAGTGATATTAATGGTGAATTAAACCCCCATCCATTTTGTTTATGAATTAAATATCATACCGTAAATACATTTCTTGTTAAAGTGCTAGTGTTTACCGAAAACATCCGATATTGTTGTGGAACCCAAATAATTTTATCTAATTGTGCGTCATTTAGTGTTTGTTCAATCCCTGCCAAACTTTTTTCCCCTACATTATATACCCAATCCATTATTTGTGATAATAATACTGCAAAATGTCTTTTAAAATCCGGCACATTTAAACCCCTATTTATGTTATCTTTACATAATGCCTCATATTTCATCCTTGGTTTTTTATTTACCCATATATATCTCATCATTCCTGCTAAGACCCTGAAATACGTTTGTGGCCAGTATATTGGTAACATTTGAAATTTATACAGAATTTTAGTACTATCACCATCTTCACCATATTTATTTATCCTATCCAGGAAAGTGATCTTTTTGAGATTCAACTCAGCTCATACTTAATAGTAGTATATAATTTGTCAGATATATATTCCTAAGTGATGGAGTCAACTTTACTCCTAAATAGTTAAGTTCTTTATCCCTCCAAGTAAATGGGAACCTTTCTTCTACAGTCTGTCTTTCTGCTTTTGATATATTAATTTTGAGAGATTAATTTTAAAGTTTGATAATTCTCCATAATGTTTTAATATTCTCAGGTTTGGTAGTGTTACTCTAGGGTTTACTACATAAAACAACGTATCATCTGCATCTGCTGCCACTTTATGTTCTACTTCTCCAATTTGAAAACCCTTTATATGTACACTCTGCCATATCGGTGCTAACAAGGGATCTATTATTTAATATTTATTTCAGGTACTTATATAGCGCCATCAATTTACGCAGCGCTTTACATATATATTGTACATTCACATCAGTCCCTAACCCTCAAGGGGCGTACAATCTAAGGTCCCTAACTCACATATACAAGGGCCAATTTAGACAGGATCCAATTAACCTACCAGCATGTCTTTGGAGTGAGGGAGGAAACCGGAGTACCCGGAGGAAACCCACGCAGGCACAGGGAGAACATGCAAACTCTAGGCAGGAGGTGCTGTGGCTGGGATTCGAACCAACGACCCTAGTATTGCCAGGCAGAAGTGCTAACCATTTAGCCACTGTGCTGCCCACGGCTCTTAGGATAGTATGAATAAAAGCGGTGAGAGTGGGCATCCTTGTCTTGTTCCATTGTGCATATCGAAAGGATCTGACAATGATCCATTAAGTTTCACCGCTGCAGAAGGGTAACTACATAAGGATTTTATCCACTTAATCATTTTTGGTCCAAGTCTTATCACTTCTAGAGTACTCATCATAAATCCCCAATCTACCCTGTCAAATGCTTTTTCAGCGTCTATTGACAGAAATAAGACTGGGGATTTCCTCTTCTTACTTTTTTGTAGCAGTAACAATGATCTCAGGCCATTCTCTCTTCCTTCTCTTCCTGACATAAACCCCACTTGATCTTTATGAATCCATTCTGGCATTAAATCTTTCATCCTATTAGCAATAACTTTTGCATATAGTTTTGTATATGTTCAATAATGCTATTCGTCTATAGCTGGCACATTGAGAAAAATCTTTACCCTTTTTGTGAATGATTGTTATATGTGCCAGCAATGACTTTCTTTATTTGCATTCCCTCTCCCAACGCATTTGTATACACACACATTTTCGGGATTCATTTTTCTTTAAACTTCCTGTAATATCTTACAGTGTATCCATCTGGCCGTGGGCTTTTCCCTGCTTGTGTACTCATAAGAGCTTCTAGCACCTCTTGTGTTATTGCTCTTTCTAACATTGCCAATCTTTCTTCTTTTAATCTAGGTAGTGTAGCTATTTCTAAATATGTCTGGATATTTTTATTTCTATCCTCCAGTTCTCTTGAATTCTTTGAAGTAACCGCATATAGGGAACTATAATATTTTTGGAATACACTAGCAATTATTTTAGTTGAATATACTATTTCTCCTGTTTTATCGCTAATGTTCTCTATATCATTTACTGATTTATTTTTCCTTACCATCTTTGCCAAATATTTTGTCTTAAAGTGTATTTAAACACAAACCATGTACAACTTATTTTCTCTTTTTGAGCTGTTAAGTATACTATTGGAAGTTTTTGTTTTATCTCATTGACAAGTAAAAAAGAATACTTGTTTATCCTGCCAGAAATCTTGTGAGTTGATAACTTCCTGTACTCTCTGCCTGTGCTGCTATTAGGTTGTATGTTTCTCAGCTGACTCTAGACAGTAGAACACCACCTCATTCCTCAAATGGGGGATTGTGTTCTTTATGGTCCTTTCACACTGATCAGATTTTGATGCACGTTTGGGGTGTAAAAAGAGGAAGAAAAATAAATGACAAATGTACCCTTTTAAATCCTATGGAACGCTTCACACTGCAGGTGTGCTGTGCCTTGAAAAATCCTACATGCTGCATCTTTGGAGCAGTTTTTCAAAAGCACTTTTCATTGTATGGATGGGAAGGCATCAGAAGCACATCAAAAGGGCATCAAAAACTGTTCAGTATGAAAGGACCCTTAAAGTGGTTGTAAAGGAACAAGCTTTTTACCTTCATGCATTCTATGCATGAAGGTAATAAACCTTCAGTGTGTCAGCAGTGCCCCTAGCCCCCTCAATACTTACCTGAGCCTCATCACGATCCAGCGGTGTGAACAGCCTCGGCTGTCCCGGGTCTCTGCTTCCTCATTGGCTGAGACAGCAATGGCTCCCACTGCTGTCGATCACAGCCAGTCAGCCAATGAGAGAGAGGGGGTGGGCTCAAGCCGTGGCTGTGGGTGTGAATGGACATACGGAGCAGCGGGTGCCCCCATAGCAAGCTGCTTGCTGTGGGGGCACCCAACAAGAAAGAAGGGCCAGGAGAGGCTGTGGGGGACCTGAGAAGAGGAGGATCCAGGCTACTCTGTGCAAAACCACTGCACACAGCAGGTAAGTATAGCATGTTTGTTATTTAAAAATTAAATAAATAAATGGACATTTAGAATCCCTTTTAAGCTGAACAAAAGCGCATCAAAAATGATTAGTGTGAAAAGGCCCTAAGTCTTGTCCTAGGGTGATAACTCTGCTACTCCATAGATACAGTACAGTGAGTGAACGTTGTGACCCTAGGCAGGAAGTATGTCACTGGCAAGTATTACCAGGTAAAAATTAACAAAAAAAAAAGCCTGAAAAGAGAAAACTAATAAAGCCACCACATCTAAGAACTGGTAAGCTGCATTAAATTACATTTTTGTTTATTGGATTCATATACAGGTTAACTGCAGTAGCCAAGTTTTTGCTGTGTTTTCTGCATACAAAATAGTGTCTCGTATTCATTACAGCTTCCAGGACATAAACGCATAAAAAGCTGTTTCTTTACACTAAATGCTTTCAAATGTCTGAACAATAGCTGAATAGCGGCTTAGAGAAGTTTACTTAAGCTTTGTGAGTTATATTCCCACAGTATTGGCCTACTGTAAGCCTAACCTGTTGAAGCTGTGGGAATATTGTATGAAAGCTTTTTAGTAGATCCAGTTTGGGGAGTTGGCTTTCATAACGCTGTATAACAGTACTTCTTATGTTGATGGTGTAAATGTACATCACCAAATGCATTTACAGTGAGGAACAGAAGTATTTGAACACCCTGCGATTTTGCAGGTTCTCCCACTTAGAAATCATGGAGGGGTCTGAAATTCACATTGTAGGTACATTCCCACTCTGAGACAGAATTAAAAAAAAAAATTCAGAAAATCACATTGTATGATTTTTAAAGAATTTATTTGTCTTGCGCTGCTGAACATAAGTATTTGAACACCTGAGAAAATCGGTGTCAATATTTGGTACTGAAGCCTTTGTTTGCAATTACAGAGGTCAAACTTTTCCTGTAGTTCTTGACCAGGTTTGCACACACTGCAACAGGGATTTTGGCCCACTCCTCCACACAGATCTCCTCTAGATCTGTCAGGTTTCGGGGCTGTCGCTGAGCAACACAGAGTTTCAGCTCCCTCCAAAGATGTTCTATTGGATTTAGGTCTGGAGACTGGCTAGGCCACTCCAGAACCTTGATATGCTTCTTATGGAGCCACTCCTTGGTTATCCTGGCTGTGTGCTTCGGGTCGTTGTCATGTTGGAAGACCCAGCCACGACCCATCTTCAGTTATCTGACTGAGGGAAGGAGGTTGTTGCTCAAAATCTCACAATGAATGGCCCCATTCATCCTCTCCTTAATACAGTGCAGTTGTCCGGTCCCCTTCGCAGAAAAGCACCCCCAAAGCATGATGTTACTATCCCCATGCTTCACAGTAGGGATGGTGTTCTTGGGATGTAACTCATCCTTCTTTTTCCTCCAAACACTATGAGTGACGTTTAGACCAAACAGTTCTACTTTGGTCTCATCTGACCACATGACTTTCTCCCATGCCTCCTCTGGATCATCCAGATGGTCATTGGCAAACTTCAGACGGGTCTGGACATGTGATGACTTGAGCAGGGGAACCTTCCGTGCAATGCATGATTTGAAACCATGACGGCGTAGTGTTCTACCGACCGTGACCTTCGAGACTGTGGTCCCAGCTCTCTTCGTATCATTGACCAGCTCCTCCCTTGTAGTTCTGGGCTGATTCCTCACCTTTCTTATCATCAGTGATACCCCACGAGGTGAAATCTTGCATGGAGCCCCAGTCCGAGGGACACTGACAGTCGTCTTTAGCCTCTTCCATTTTCTAACAATTGCTCCAACAGTTGATCTATTTTCACCAAGTTGCTTGGCAATTGCCCCGTAGCCCTTTCCAGCCCTGTGGAGGTCCACAATTTTGTCTCTGGTGTCTTTTGACAGCTTTGGTCTTGCCCATGGTAGTAGTTGGCATCTGACTGACTGTGGGGTGGACAAGTGTCTTTAAAGAGCTCAGACAGGTGCTACTAAGTTAGAATAATGAGTGGAGTAGAAGTGGATTTTTTAAAGGCACAGTAACAGGTCTTTGAGAGCCAGAATTCTTGCTGTTTCTCAGGTGTTCAAATACCTATGTTCAGCAGTGCAAGACAAATAAATTCTTTAAAAATCATACAATGTGATTTCCTGAATTTTTTTTTTTAATTCTGTCTCTCAGAGTGGAAATGCACCTACAATGTGAATTTCAGACCCCTCCATGATTTCTAAGTGGGAGAACTTGCAAAATCGCAGGGTGTTCAAATACTTCTGTTTCTCACTGTATGTTCTTATCACATCTGTGCCAGTACCTAAAAAATTTAAAAATATTGCAACCATCCTAATATCTCTATTCTCATTTTAGCATAGTAGTTCTTGCCACATGACCAAGGTTGTACATTAGCCAGTGTATAAACTATACCTCAAAGCCAATATTGAGTGTTGCTATGTTCCACTAGGTAACTACTGGTCACCTATCATTTTTATCATTTACACTACCGTACCTGTGTATGCATGTTGAAGATATTTCATAAACCTTGTTACAAGCCGAGAGCAACTAATTCAGCTTCAGTTGATGACAAACTTTCAAACATAAAGTGCCAGGTATAGCTTTCCATAGGAAGCAGTTGGTGTTCGCAGGTATGCACTGATACTTGCGTACACCTGCACTTGCATCCAGGGTTTTAGGTCTGTATGCGACAGTCCATGTCTGGGGTGGTATATTTTTTAGATTTATCACATACACAACTTGTCAAGTAGAGAAAAAGCAAACAAAAAATACAAGCAAAGTTCAAAGCATAGTTTCATACCATGTAAACAAAAAAAAAAAAGCCTGAAATGCATTTGCATGTTTACATCAATTACCAGCATATACCTGGGTACAGCTGCTCCTGTTTATGGGTGGTTGTGTCATATGGCCCCAAGCAGCCATGTGAATGAGGCCACAGATCTGACAGCAGTGCTGTTTTGTGGAAGGATTGAGCATTAAAAACATTAGTCATAAATGCCGAGTGATATGTGGAAGGGATGAAAGACTTGTACGCTTTGCCTATTTTGTTCTATGAGGGCATACTATGTGCTGCTTGTCATCTTGAAGTCAGAACAAAATTTGTGTATCTTTTTAATTTTGTTTCATTCACTAGTTGATTTTAAAATATCATACATCTATAATGCATGTTACGTTTGGTTTACTTTGTAACACATAGCTTGTAACAAGAACCAGTGCACGTTTTCCAAATAAAAAAAGACCACAATATTAAGATTATTACAAAGTATTTACTCTCATGTGTTCTAGTCAGTTTTCATTGAACTTTTTTTCCCTATGAGATGCATCCTTTTTTTTTTTCCTTTCAAAACGTGATCAGCTGTCATGCCTAGAGAGGGTATGTTACATACATTTTATAAAACCAGTTAAACATTTTATGTCAGGGACTATCAGCACTTTGTGTCACTAAACCCACAATAGTAATAGCAGTCTGTATATGCAGTAAAGCATGCTTGTTATGCTCACTGTGGAACCTAAGAGGTTAATCCTCTGCATTGTGTAAAAAGGCTGTTTGATCCTGTCTTCTGTGATCTTCCCCTTCTTTTGCTGTCCCCTATCCATCTGATGATGGTACAGAGCCCTAGGAGGTACTCTGCACATGCTCAGTTTGTTGTGTATTGCTAGAGATTTTTTTTTTTTTTTTTTTTTTGGGAGGGTACATGTGATTGGCACAGTGCCAATCGGCACTGTCCAGACAGAGGATCAGGAGTCGTGCAGCCTCATAAGCCAGTCAGAGGAGAATGAAAACTTTAACCATTGCTTGACTGGGCACTGATAGAAGTCACACGACTGCTATATACTGCTGATGAGAAAAGGTATTTAGCAGTTTATATTTACTAAAATAATTGCATTTCCATGTTCTGTGTACTGTGGTTGATCAGATATAGTGAATGCAGGGTCCTGGGTTTAGTAACGCACTAAAGCGAATTTCCACCCTCCCCCAACCCCCGCCATTTTTAAAAAAATCTCTACTGGTGGTGTGTTATGCACATTTCAGATACTCACCCACCCATTGGATCCAGCATTGTTCAACTGAGATCCTCTTTTCTTCTGGCAGTGCTCTGTCCCGTGACGCCATATTTTGCTGCCTATTGATGCACACAGTGTAGGGAGACAAAACTCTAGTCCCTGCATGCAAGGGTGGCTTTATAGGAGCCTGCAAGAGAAAGTGCGACCCTGTAACCGAACACCTGAGACAGCAGTCATTCACCATCTTAAACTAGAACATAGGCTAGGAATAATAGATGAAGAAGCTGCATACTCCATAAGCGATTAAATTGGCTGCTGAAAGTGCTTAAAACTGAGTTTTTACTATCACTTTTAGGCTACATTCACAGTGGTAATTAGAGCCAGCGCTAATTGTAGTGACAGGAATCTTCTGATTACCCAATGACAAGTTGCTGGTGGCCGCACCTGTTCAACGCTCTATGCACAGCCAGTGATTACCTGTGGTGATTGCTAATGGATGCACACAAA
Source organism: Staurois parvus (assembly GCF_062004578.1). Lineage (NCBI taxonomy): Eukaryota > Metazoa > Chordata > Amphibia > Anura > Ranidae > Staurois > Staurois parvus. Next base: position 12,666,933 of record NW_028318430.1, on the reverse strand, counting down.
GTGTTTCTAGCAACGATCACCACAGCTAATCGATGGCTGTGTGGACAGCAGCGAATAGCTGAGGCCACTGCCGACCTGTCATTATTGTGAATGGGGTCGGTGGCTGCAACTATATGCTGAGAGCAGCATCGTCCCTACTATTCACACTGGCTCGAATCGCCAGTGAGAATCTAGCCTAAAGAAGTTCTTGACCCTGTGAACAAAATATTAAAAAGTCAGCAGCTACAAACACTGTAGCTGCTGACTTAAAAAAAAAACAAAACACTTATCTGTCAAGGGATCCAATGCTGTCCTCACCCAACCCAGCTCTTTGCCAGTCTTTGGGTCCCGGCATCTTAACTGTGGTCAACCTCCTTGTGGCTTCACAGCTGGCTGCCCGCTGCGCCACATAAATGGTCATGCAGTCTCCTAGCACCTGTGACATTCCCAGGAGGCTGTGGGGAGAGGACTTCTGCTCAGATAGACCCTTGGCGGTCAGAATGGAAGTGTAAACAGGTACCTGTCAATATTGGGGGCACACCCCTACCTCCTCAAATAACACATTCCAAATATGGGGAGGAGGAAAAGTGGGAATTCCCCTTTTGGGAATAATCAGTGCACTGCATTTTGGAAAAGTCTTTGTATGAATGGGTTCTCTTTTTGATAGGGGCACTTCAGGCTATAAAAACTACAAGTTACATGATCTATAAAACAACAAAAATGCTGATTACAAGCTTTTTACTGGAGTGCTAGGAATGCATTAATTTGCTTGTTTTAGATATGGAGCTAGTTGTTGTAAATTACATTTGATTACAGTCCTATTCAGACGCTGACCTCCAGTTCACTTCCTTTTTATGCCTTTTGTCCTTACTCCAGTCTCTGTTCCGGTCATTGTTTTTTATGAATGAATTTTAGTAATACTTTGCATTGAGTGAACAGTTACTCTTGTAGCTGTGGAATCGTGATCGAGACCGAACAGTTTTTCTATACCTACATTTCCTGTCCTTTTTTTTTTTTTTAGGGGGAAGTGAAGGCAGTGTGTACATTGGAAAGGCTCATGTCCCTATCTTCTTTTCTAGCTGAGTTTCCATTCAGTATTAAGGGGCTTTTCTTACAGATAGGGTAGGCTGTTTCTACCAATCAAATTGTGCCCAGCAATCTGTCTCTGCCTGCATGCCTATGATACAGGAAGCACACAGAAAAGCTGGAACATCCTGTTATTCATTTTGTTGCTGGATGGGATTTGACGAACACCATCTCTTAAGCGAAAATCCACCATGAAGGTTTAGTTGCTTTTGTGTTTGATTTTTTTTCTTCAATATCTCTGGTTTATAATTCTTTGTATTCTTCAGCCTTCATGTTACAGTAGTGAAATAAGTGTAGTGAATTCAGCCTATAAAGAGCTGTGGTGTTGCCATCTACCAGTCTATAAATGTTCAGACTTGAAATCTAGTTGGTTTCTGCATGAAATAGCAATTTTTCTAGAATATCCTAATAGTGTGTTAAATAAAATTTCAGAATATATTAAAATATGAACTGTTGGTGTTAGTCATGGACAGGTTTTTTTTTTTTTTTTAAACCTCTTCTTCTTTTTTTTTTTTTTTTTTTTAAGAGTATAACCAGTTTGTTTTTTCTTTTTAGATATATAGGTGTTCATATATAGTCGGTATTGTTGCAAAGTTCTTTATGTTTAAAATATAAAGTGCATGTTCACTGAGTGATTCATCCATTTATTGCTAGCTCCTAGTACTATTTTATTTTAATAATAATATGTTTAGTTTCAAGAGTAAGCATAATAAAAGAATAAAGCTGTGGAAGACAATACAGTATCTTAAGAAACAATGTAGTAGTACAAGGTCTGCAAAGTGCAGTTTTACATTGTCTTACAGATCAAAAGATACTCTCAAAGGTACAGATTTATTTCTGATCCAGACAACCCAAGGTCCCAGCCATTTAAGCTCCTAGTACTCTTGATTATTAAAAATGTTGATGTCTGATAATGTTTTAAGATGAAACATTTCTATCCTGAATTTGAGACAAGCTTGTTTAATAATTGCTAAAAGGAACTACCGGTAAATATTTTTGAAGACGTGGTGCTGAATAGATGACCAATGTATTTTGTATTTCAGACATTTGAAGCCAATGACCTGTATCAAGGACAAAACTTTAACAAGGTGCTGAATTCCCTTGTTCTTCTAAATAAAGTCACAGCAGGTATGTACAGTCTGTCAAGAACTGGCTTATTATAGTTGCTTATGTGTGTCATGTGTGAAGAAATCTTAGTGACTACTGCATAATACTGAGAACAAGATTTTTTGCCTTTGCATATTATTAAGGGGTTTCTATCTTTTGTCATACAGATTGCAGACATAAGCCAAACATTGACATTCACAGCATAAATTATACACTTTCAGGTACATTCCTGATGTTAATGATTGGACAATGATTCTAAGAATGTCACATGTAGAGAAGGGGTTTTTGTCATTTTATACTTTATTCTGTTAAATTAGATATGTTTGGGATGCCTATCTTCTACTTATTTGCTGCTTGATCTGCTTTTCTGATTTCAATGACTTTAATGGGGAGAAAAGCTGTTCTCACATGAATAAAATGCTATGTACACAAGCCCTAAGTACCTGCTGTGAATTACATTCTGTTATACATTTTATGGAGTGATAGTGGATGCCTTATTGTAAAGCTGTGGACAAATTTGTTGGTATCTTTTTACAGCTCATTTCAAACAATGCTTCATTCCTCCTGAAAAGCAAATGTCCCTTGTATACCTCTATGCATTTGATATGTCGTAGAATAAAGCAGTTTGTAAAGAGAGAAATTATTGCTTTTTCTACAAACATATCAAATATCCACTTGAAGACCAAGCCTTTTCTGACACTTTTTGATTACATGTAAAAATCTTTTTTTTTTCTTTGCTAGAAAATTACTTAGAACTTTCTAATGTTGTATCTATTGTTTACAGCAGAGGCCCTAGAGAGTAATATGGTGGGTGCTGCATTTTTATTTATGTCACACAGTATTTGTGCAGCGGTTTTTTAACTTTTTTTTTTATACAATTTTTTTAAAATTTTAATGCACAAAAACACAATATAACGCACAGTTGTTTGGTACAATTTAGAAGATGATGTTACGCCAAATAAATAGATCCCAAAAGTGTCATGCTTAAAATTGCGCATGCCCACACAATGGTGACAATGATGTAAATTTCATTATCCGTAGGCAATGTTTTAAATGCCTTTTTACAGGTTACCACTTTAGATTTAGACAGGAGTCCTGATGCTAGAATTACTGCCCTCAATCTGATGGTGATACCTCACATGTGTGCGACAATCGCTGCTTGCACTCATGCGTGACCGACACATGCATTCGCCTTTTGCACGCTATTCTCGTACGGGGGGGAATGAGAGTGCTTTTTTTTTTTTTTTTTTTACGCTATTGCTTTAAATCTGTTTTTGTTATCACAGGGAATATAAATATCACCTGTGATAGCAATAGGCAATGACAGGTCCTCTTCATGGACAGATCTGAGTTCTATTAGATCCCAAAACTCTCTGCTCTTAAAAGCATCTAATCAAACCAAGATCAGTGTAATCAGATGCTTTACCATTTAAAATGGTGTTGTTTGCTTCCGGGAAAACTGGAAGTGATGAATGCTCATTGCTTCCGGTTACCTGTATCATAGAGGCAATCAGAGCCATTCCGGCCTGTGTTTGCATCTGTGACCAACCGGCTGATCGCTCAGGTCTCTCGGTAGGTTGGGAGGGGGGGGAACTGATTCTTCTGTGAAAGATGACGGAGCCTTGGCTATGTTTTGGTGCTGTTCTGATGCAAACGGTACAGGTGTCTTGAATCTGTGCAGGTCACAATGAAATCTATACATTTATCAGGAAATTCTGGAAACGTACCACTCGGTGTTCTGTCCCTTCCGAAGGTTATGGCTTCACCATCGACCCAAAACACACAGCTAAAAGCAACCAAGAATGGTTAAGAACAAAGCATTGGATTATTCTGATATGGCCTTCTATAAACCCAGATTTGAATCGTATTGCGCATCTATGAAAGATACAGTCCGGAGACGACACCCTTTACAGCTTAGACAGTTGGAGCAGTTGACTCAAAAAGAGTGGGCCAAACTACTTGTTGGAAGGTATCGCTGAGAGCTAACTGACATTGCTTGTTTGCAATTATTCGTTAATCGTGTAACAAAATTTTAGATTCAGTCCCATCATGTTTTACCTTTGCCATTTTCATTTATTTTAGAATTTAAAATATTTTATTAAATGAAAAATCTAAAGCAAAGTCTTATTTTTTTTTTAGTTAAATATGGAATAAACAAGACATTTTTATGAAAACTGTGGAATCTTTATTTGTGAATGTATACCAACAAATTCATCCAAGGCTGTATATAAACTGCAGGAAAAAAGATATGTTGTCATAAAACCTGATTTTTTTTTTTTCTTTTTTTCCTTACACTAGAAAAATGCTAGAATATGCTTTGTTGCAATTTGCACAGTATAACTACCCTTGTGATCTACACACTCCTGCCACACTGTACTGTCAAGCAAGTGACAAAATTTTAGTCTTTGCATCTTTCTGCTGAATCTACAGTCACCTTATTGGGCAATTTATGAGAATTGTCACTCTTCCTAATCACTGGTGAAGGAGCAGGCAGGTTACACAGGAAGCAGTTGATGCAGAAAATAGGCATCTGGCTTGTTTATAAAGTCTAGAAGAAGTGTGTGGGTAGCAAGAGTGGCTCAGATTGTTAACTTAGAAGTACAGAAACTAACTGCTTTTAAGTGATTTGGACTGTTTAAGGAATGGCCATTTCTATCATTAGTCTGTAGTAAATCCTAGTAATTTATGAACCCAAGTGTGTGCTGTATCCTTAAGTCATTCTGAATGTGAACCACATTGTGTGTGTTTAGAGTTTTCGTATGAGCATGGGATATGTCTGCAAATATAATGCATTACAAACATGTCCCACAAGCCTGGCTGCGTGCCTGCTTTTATTATGAACAATTTTTTTAAACTTTTTATTTTAAATAGAATGTTTGTAATGGGGCTGGCTTGCATTTTTTTTCTTCTCTACATTTTAAATGCCCATGGCTCCTGAATTGTCCTATAGCTGCTTCCTTTTGAGGCAGAATTTTTAACCAGCAGTAATGAACAATGAGTATGCAAGTCAGGGCAGTGGTGGAAAACGGACATCCTGTTCATCACCAACTTAAGACATAATTGGCCATATCTGACTTTTTACGCACTTCCATTTAACCCTTCCTTTTCTATACTGGCTTCTTAACTACTTCCAGTCCGGACACTTTTACCCCCTTCCTGTCCAGGCCAATTTTCAGCTTTCAGCGCTATCACACTTTGACAGTTGCGTGGTCATGCAACACTGTACCCATATGAATTTTTTAGCATTCTTTTGAGACAGATAAAGCTTTATTTTGGTGGTATTCACCACTGGGATTTTTATTTTTTTTGCTATGTAAATGAAAAAGTCCCAAAATTCTGAAAAATGTTTTCTTATACATTTTTGCAAACAAATAGTATTTCATGATAAATCTTGGCCAAAATTTATTCCGTTTTTTATCTTTTTAGTAAAAAAAAATAACTCAAATTAGTTTATAACCAAAATTTATAACTTTTAAACATTTTTTTTTTTTACATTTTTTTTTTTTTTTTTTTAATATTTTGTTTTTTTTTTACATACTGGCACCCTACTTGTGGGGGGTGATGAAGATATTTTTTTTTTTTTTTTTACACTGATTGCTTTTACACCCATAAAGGCTGTAAAATCAATCATTCCTCTTTCTCTCTAGCTGCATTCTTGCAGCCATTGAGAACTACTGAGTGAGCTGTGATTGGTCACAGCTTGTCACATGGTACAAGGTGTTGTGAATAGCCTTGTACCATGTGACCTCTGTGATCATTCACAGATTTCACACGTAGTAAGCAATTATGTCACAAGTGACATCTTGCTTACTATTCTGCATGTTATCACTGATTGGCCAGTCAGCGACCACATGATCAGGACCTCGCAGAGAGGTCCCGTCTGACGATCAGTGTTCCGCTGTGGTCCCACAGCGTGCACCGGATCGTGGTGCTGCACGCTCCCGGCGAGCACGCACAAGCAGGGTGCGGGGAGGCCATTTATAAACTGCCACCCGACCCTGCACTGCCACCGTCCAGCCATTTATATACAATGGCCGGATGGGAGGTGGTTAATTGTTTCACATTTAAAGTATGTTTATAGCAAGGGCTGCAACTAACGATTATTTTCATAATCGATTAGTTGACCAATTTATTGTTTTGATCGATTAATTGGATAAAAACCTCAAAGTGTGATTGTATAATTTAGTTAATATGTAAAGTTTAAAAAAAAAGACAAATTTATTCTTGAATATCTATATGCAGTGGTAAAGATAAATAATCAGTCATATGGTTAGGAAACAAAATATCTAATCCACTCTGAGAATAACAGACAGAAGAGATGTACTGTGTATACTATTAGAGGCTGAATCATCAGATTCAAAGATCAAAATTTTTATTTAAAGGAAAAAAAATAATTTTAAAGACCCAAAATTGTTGTTTTGCAGATTTTCAGACAGGACTGTAATATGTTATGCAAGACAGGCTCCTTTGTCATAGGAAGGTAGCTTGATACAAGCTACCTGCGTCTGCTATCACTTAGGCTGGCCAAACACAGAAAAAATGTAACTTATGTTTGATTTTCTAATCGTTATTGGGGTCAAACCGATGTTCGTTTTTGACCACAGTGATGGGAAAATTCCAAGGAACAGAATAGAAAACCTTTCCTGATCGAAAATATTTTCGCAGCGTGTATGTAATTTTTGTTCAGAAATTACATTCATTTTAAAATTGAATGTTAAAGACGAGTGTACTTTTCGGACGAAATTCGTTCATCAAATGTACAAAGAATTTTTGTATGAATATTCTCGTTCAAAAAAATCGATACATGTATGGCCAGCATAAAACCTTTAGTAGCAGCAGCATGCTTTTTGTATTATTTGTCATGATGGGGTTAAAAAAACAAAACAAAATTAGTCCTTTTTATAGTACAAAAACAGCAGATAATCACTACTATTTTACTTGGGAGTCAGAAATATAAATCTTCTGTATGAAAGTAGTACTAAAGGCTGAGACTTTTTTCATGGATCTAATCATTATAAATATAATGCACAATACTAGTTAACTTTTGCCTTAAATGTAATTGTAATGCCTTGTATTACCTCCAGTCTATCAGCCTCCAGCTTTCCTGCATTCAGAAGCTGATCTTCCCTGCTCAGAGCCCTTAAAGTGTTTGTAAAAGTTGGATTTTTTTTTTTTTTCAAACCAACTTACCTGTTCTGTATAATTGTTCTGCATAGAGCAGCCCTGATTCCTCTACTGGGGTTACCTGCCAGCGCTTCTGGCTCCTCCTGCCTTTAGAGTGCCCCTATAGCAAGCAGCAAAGTATAGCCTAGAGTGCCTTGATAGCAAGGTAAAACACTTCTTCCTTTAGAATCACTCACTTCCTTCTCCTACTCAGGACTACATGTCTGAGGCATTGCTCCCTATGCATTCACAAGTTCTCAGGCACTTACTGATATGTATGGACGGTGTATTGAGCTGTGTGCGCTGCACTGAGTATACTGACATGTATTGACGGTGTACTGAGCCGTATGTGTGCTGCGCCGTGTATGCTGACATGTAGAAGCTGTGCAGAGCTGTATTTTCTGATATGTTTTTTCCGCTTTCTTTGATCCATCTTAGAAAAATGCATTGCAGTTTTTGACCTGGAGGTACAACAACTTTGGCCATAGATAATTTAACCACTTGCCCTCCAGAGGATTTACCCCCCTCCCTGACCTGGCCATTTATTGCGATACAGTGCTGTGTTGCTTTAACTGACAATTGCACGGTCATGCAATGCTGCACCCAAATGAAATTTATGTCCTTTGTTTCCCACAAATGGAGCTTTCTTTCTGTGGTATTTCTTCGCCTCTGCGGTTTTTAATTTTTTGCGCTATAAACAGAAAAGACCTACAATTTTGAAAAAAAAACCCCAATATTTTTGACTTTTTGCTATAAAAAAAAGTAAAAAAATCTAATTTTGCCACAAATGTAGGCCAAATTGTATTCTGCTACATATCTTTGGTAAAAAAAATCCCAATACGTGTAAATTAATTGGTTTATGTGAAAGTTATAGCGTTTACAAATGGTGGTGTGTATATACTGGAATTTTTTTTTTTTTTTTTTATACTAGCAATGGAGTCGATCAGCGACTTCTAGCAGGACTGCGGCAGGCATTCTGACACTGGGGGGGAACTGACTAACTGCCACTTACATCCCAATGACACTAATACAGAGATCAGTGCTAATAAAAAGCACTGACACTGTACTAATAACACTGGGCTGGAAGGGGTTAACATCTGGAGCGATCAAAGGGTTAACTGTGTGCTGTGTGTGTGTTACTGTGTGCTGTGTTTTTTTACTAGGGAGGCATGCTGTTTTGTATTGCAAAGCAGCATGCTGATGCTAATGGAGCGATCTGTATTGTTTATATACAGATCTCTCCCCCATCAGTGTTCTTTGGCAATCTCCGGATGCCATCGGTGAATCTGCGGCCGGGACTCGGTGATTGACAGCTGTACCCGCTAACGGTGGCGTGGGTAGGGGTGGGTGAGCGCCCCTAACCGGAGATACAAAATCCCATGTATATATACGTGATTTTGCTCAGCCCTTCCGCCCTGTAGCAGTAGTTCTGCTGTAGGGCGGTCGGGAAGCAGTTAATAAAGTGAGCACTGTATACCATTACAGAAATATTTTAATATTTGTTTTTAATAGTGGTGAATAAGGCTTCATGTACATGAGCAGCTCTTTAACTTGAGTTTAGGAGCTTTTGGCCTTTTTTTTTTTTTTTTTTTGCCAAAACTCCTAAACACAGCTCCATAAACGATTGTGTCCATATACACATAGGCATTTAGAGTTTAGGTTAAACCTCCCTCTCCTGAACGCAGAAGAATCGCGTTTAGGATAGGAACGTTTTGACCGCCGACCACAGGAAAATGCGGCAAAAAGGAGGTACCGCATTTGCAGCGTTTTTGCCGCATTTGCGTTTTTCCGCTGTCCGTGGTCAGGGTAGGCTCCTGTGCATGAAGCCTAACTGTAATCTAATTCTTATAGATGGTAGCTCCCCAGTAGAGACTGTCTGTAAATCTGTTTTGGGATATTCTAAAAGTTGTTTGAATGTTCACTCACGTTGAAGATATTTCCTCTCACTTTCAGTTGTCCTACGGACAGGAAGTACGGGGAAGCTGCACTTTACATCAGTAACTCTAACATAAGATTCTTTTTTTTTCACCATCCAGAAAAGGGAAAATAGCTTTGACTTGGGTTCCACTTATTCTGTTAAAAGAAACTTGTGCTGACAAAAGTATGCAAGCTGCTATTGAGTACCTTTCTCTTAAAATTTTAATTGCCTGGCTATCCCTCTGTTTGTCTACAGGCTGCAGGACTTTGAGTCACTAAGCCACGAAAGTTAGGTGTCCCAATGGTATTAGCTGTACACTTCTTTTGGGTTGTGGCTAAGAAAATTTTAAAGGATAAGTTCACCTTTTTCATATTTTTACATAATTTATAATACTTTTTACGTATTCAGGATGTAACATGTTATCAGCAGACTAGCCTGCGATCCCAGTGGTGACATCTAGTGGGGGATCTTCTCCTCCCCGCTAGCTGTCACAATTTAAAAAAACTGTGGCTGGCCTCGACATTCATACACTTGAATGAATGAACTGCAAATCCCGACCAGCCTCTGCAGCTGTCGACTTTTCGTTCTCAGGGAACTGCCACAGCGCTGTGGAGTGGGTGGTAGTCCATTTATTCTTCTTGTCAATATATTTGCTTACTCTTACATCCTGTACGGGCAAGCAGATGTACTAACAGGTCTGCAGGAGACCTGCATGGCACCAGCGATCTGCTGATTGCTGGTGCAATGCTTTAGAGGCTCCAGAAACAAAAAAATAATAAATGCACTTTTTTTTACCTGCAAAAAAAGTGCATTTATTCTTTTTTGTAAAGAGATGACCTTATCCTTTAAGGTTGAAGATTTGAGCGTACACAGCAATTGTCAATATAGCAACATATAATTATCAACGGGTTTCTTTTTAAGGCTCGGTTCACACTGCCGGGTCTTGGAATCCGTGTTATGAGACCTCAAGTCCCATGACACGTGGAATCCCATGTAGTCAATGAGAGCTGTCTTAATTAGCACTACGGAAGTCGCCCTGACTTTAGAAAAGGTTCCTGTACTTCTTCAAGGCGACTTCTATCAGACTTGTGCCCATAGACTTTAATGGAAGTCTCCTCCAACTTGGATCCTCCTCTATATTGATGTGATTTGGATCTGACATTACTGGAAGATTACCCAGGCATTCCTTAAAAGTCAATAAAAACTCTCTTCAAAGTAGTTCTCAAGTCTCCTGCCAGAGTCGCAGTGTAAGGTCGCATTAGTGTGATCCAAGACTAAAGGAAAACTTTCATGAGGGAAATATATAAGCTGTAAAAGTTTCTCAACATGCTTATTCCCTAGCTGTAATGCTGCCCCTCCAGTTTCAAAAATTGACTTGGAAGTAGTATGTAGATTATGATTCTGACTTGCTGCTTAAGTGAATCCATGTATTACAACAAGAGGCATGGCATGAAAGTCGGTAATCATTTTTAGGAGAGTGTGTGCGTGTGTGTGTCATTAGTGTCATTTAACATTGGTTTATTTGGGTTGATATCTTTTTTCACTTTATCTTGCTTCTGTTTAACTTTTCTTCTACTTTGGGAAATGTAAGTTCTATAATGCTGAAGAGTTAAATTGTGTTTTGAGTTTGTAATGTAACTTTAAACGTATTGTGTGGTTTCCAGATATTGGCTTGGGAAGTGATTCTGTGTGTGCCCGCCCGTCTTCACATCGGATAAAGTCTTTTGATTCCCTTGGGTCACAGTCTGTTCTAAGCCGCTCATCGAAATTATTGCAGGGTCAATATCGAAGCCTGGTAAGTAATTGTATATATGCAGTAGGTGTATTAGTACTTTGCTATCCTCCAATTTCTATTTGAAAATATCAAATATTATTTTTTGTATCCAAACCAGGTCATACAAAACTTGCTGCAAGCACAAATTGTGCAAATGACCACAACCAAAACAAACACCACTCTGTTTTACTTAGTGTTACTAAAACCACAACAGTAAAATCAGTCTGTATATGCAGTAAAGCATGTTTTTTATACTCACTGTGGAACCTAAGGTGTTAATCCTCTGCGTTGTGTAAAACTGCTGTTTGATCCTGTCTTCTCTGATCCTCCCCTTCTTTTACTGTCCAGCTGCTGATAGTGCAGAGCTCTAGGAGTCACTCTGCACATGCTCAGTTTAGTGGTTTAGTGTGTATGGCTAGAGATTTTTTCTTTTCTTTGGGAGAGTGCATGTGATCAGCACAGGGCCAGTCAGTACTGTCCAGACAGAGGGTCAGGAGTTATGCAGCTTCATAGGACAGGCAGAGCGGAATGGAAACTCCCCCTCAAGATTAACATGTGCTCGGACACCGGTAGAAGTCACAAGACTGCTATATACAGTTGTGTTCAAAATAATAGCCGTCAGACATCACTAACCTGATCAATCACTGTTTTTGGTAGAAATGATATTTCTACATAGCAAATAATTTACTAGCAGGTGTAGTAGAGTAATAGAAATCCAACAGACCCAACAGTCATGACATGCAGGCTGCTGATTCTGCGTAATTGAATCACTAATTGAAAGGGGCATGTTCAAAATAATAGCAGTGTGGAGTTCTGTTAGTGAGGTCATTCATTCTTTGAAAAACAGGTGGCAATTATTGCCCTTATTTAAGGAAGGAAGGCAGCAAATGTTGTACATGCTGGTTACAGTGCATTTCTCTCTGAAATTCTGAGGAAAATGGGTCGTTCCAGACATTGTTCAGAAGAACAGCGTAACTTGATTAAAAAGTTGATTGGAGAGGGGAAAACATATAAAGAAGTGCAGAAAATGATAGGCTGCTCAGCTAAAATGATTGCAAATGCTTTAAAATGGCAACTAAAACCTGAAAGACGTGGAAGAAAGTGAAAAACGACCATTCGAATGGATAGAAGAATAGCCAAAATGGCAAGGACTCAGCCAACAATCAGCTCCAGGAAGATCAAAGAAGGTCTAATGTTACCTGTGAGTACTGTTACAATTAGAAGACGCCTATGTGAAGCCAAGCTATCTGCAAGAAGCCCCCGCAAAGTCTCACTGTTAAAAAAAAAAAAAAAAAGACATGTGCTGAAGAGGTTACAATTTGCCAAAGAGCACATTGACTGGCCTAAAGAGAAATGGTGCAACATTTTGTGGACTGATGAAAGTAAGATTGTTCTTTTTGGGTCTAGTGGCCGGAGACAGTTTGTCAGACGACCCCCAAACACTGAATTCAAGCCACAGTACACTGTGAAGACAGTGAAGCATGGTTGTACAAGCATCATGATATGGGGATGTTTCTCATACTACGATGTTGGGCCTATTTATTGCATACCAGGGATCATGGATCAGTTTGAATACATCAGAATACTTGAAGAGTTCATGCTGCCTTATGCTGAAGAGGAAATGTCCTTGAAATGGGTGTTCCAACAAGACAACGACCCCAAACACACCAGTAAACGTGCAACATCTTGGTTCCAGACCAACAAGACTGACGTTATGGAGTGGCCAGCCCAATCCCCGGATCTTAATCCAATAGAAAACTTGTGAGGTGACATCAGAAATGCAGATTCTGAGGCAAAACCAAGAAATAGAGAACTGTGGAATGTAGTCCAATCATCGTGGGCTGGAATACCTGTTCACAGGTGCCAGAAGTTGGTTGACTCCATGCAACACCGATGTACAGCAGTTCTCAGAAACAGTGCTTATACAACTAAATATTCATTAAGTGATTCAAAGGAAAGCAAAATCTTCAAACATTTTTCAGTTTATATAGTGAATGTTTGAGTTTGTAAAGAAGAATACAAACACTGCTATTTTTTGAACAGACTAATATTCACTTTTCTTCACTTTTTTTAGAGAAACAACACAAATTTGATATATTTTTCTTCACGTTTTGATTTGGAATAGAATGTGTAGTGTTCCCAATGCATTTGTGTGTATGGAAATAAAAGCTATTAGAAGGATTTTGAGCTTCACTTTTTTCAACACACTGCTATTATTTTGAACACAACTGTACTGCTGATGAGAAAAGGTTTTTAGCAGTTTATATGTACTAAAATAATTTCCTTTCCATGTTCTGTGTATTGTGGAAGATCGGATATAGTGAACATAGGGTCCTGGGTTTAGTAACACTTTAAAAACCACATGAGCATCTAGATATTTCTTAACCACTCTCTGTGGAATTGAGGAAAATTTCCTTTTCTCTACAGTTCTTAAATTTTGTCCACTATTAGTCATAAGGATGCAAAAAGTCCACTGCATCTTCCTCATTCAGTAAACTAACCAGCACATGTCGGAGGGAGAGAGAGATTTAAACATAAAAAGAATATGGAATGACATGTTCTCATTGGAATGATGACATTTGAATGGTGCACTTTTCATTGAAAACCTTATAGATTTTTTTATGTCCCTTTTTTTTTAATTGGGAAGATTCACATTGAATAGGAATTTGTTCCTTTATTTCAAACAAACAGGTGTTAGGTTTGGTGGTGGTAATCTGCACAGTTAGTTCTCATGGCAAGTTTTTGTAAGTCCTGGTTTTGATACAAATAAACTACTATATATCATTTTCTTATAAAATTGGAGAAGCAGCAGAATACTATTGCACCTACTACCATCCCTTATGTTTATACCATATGCTAATTTGGTAGGAAAGTACCCACCTGAAAGTAAGGCGAGTCTGTCATGGACTGATCATTAATTTGATCTAAAGAAATGTCCCATGTTTTTGTTTTGAAGTATACTGTGTATCAGTTTGCCTGTTCTGTGCATGTTTAAAGTATAACTAAAGGCAAAACTTTTTTTTAGAGTGGAGAGGGATTCGAACGCTTGTCAGTGTTTATTGCTGGCCTGTGTTCCCAGTAAGAAGATTCAACCCTTACTATTTGTCTTGTTTACCATTATCACTGAAAGTGAAAGTAAAAGAAAACCAAATTTTTTTATTGTCCCCAGAAAAGTAATAAAGGGGAAATCTTCCAATGTTCTGGTGGCCTGGGGGTCCACAAGGATTTTTCTTGACCACTTCATGCCCGGACACTTTTACCCTCTTCCTGTCCAGGCCAATTTTCAGCTTTCAGTACTATCACACTTTGAATGACAATTGCGCGGTCATGCAACACCGTACCCGTATGAATTTTTCAGCATTTTTTTGAGACAGATATAACTTATTTTGGTGGTGTTTATTCACCACTGGGATTTTTACTTTTTTTGCTATATAAATGAAAATGTCCAAACATTTTGAAGAAAAGTGTTTTTCTTATAAAATTTTGCAAATAATCTTTCTTCATAAATCTTAGCCAAAATGTATCCAGTTATCTTTTTAGTAAAAAAAAAAAAAAATAACCCAAATTAGTTGATAACCAAAAATTATAATTTTTCAAAAATTTGTTTTTTTTTACTTTTTTTTATTTTTCTTATATTATTTTTTTTAACATACTGTCACCCTAGCAATACAGTGTCACCAGAGTGACCTGTACTACTTGCGGGGGGTGATGATTTTTTTTTTTTACATTGATTGCTTTTACACCCATAAAGGCTGTAAAAGCAATAATTTCTCCTTCTCTCTGGCTGCATTCTTCCAGCCATTGAGAACTACTGTGTGAGCTGTGATTGGTCATAGCTTGTCACATGGTACAAGGCTGTTGTGAATAGCCTTGTACCATGTGATCTCTGTGATCATTCACATATTTCACACGTAATAAGCAATGATGTCTCAAGTGACATCTTGCTTACACCTATTCATGTGATTACTGGTTGGCCAATCAGTGATCACATGATCGGGACCTCACACAGAGGTCCTATTCAGCGATCGGTGTTCCGTTGTGTCCAGAGGACACAGCGGGCATCGGATCGTGGTGCCGCGCACTCCCAGGGAGCGCGCACAGTCCAAAATGGTGGGTGCCGTTTATGAACGGCAACCCACCCCTGCACTGCCACCGTCCGGCCGTTTATATATAAAGTGGTTAATTGGCAGAGATTTCCTTTCACTTTCTATTTGGCTCTGGGACAGGAAGTAAATAGAAATTTCCCCAATGGACACAGATGGAGAAGAAAAATCTGACGGGTTATAACCCTCCCTTACTCTATCCAAAAGGAGAGAGAAAACTTTTTGCCTGTAGTTCTACTTTTAAATACTTGCATGCTTTTTGCACATACAGTGCATCCAGAAAGTATTCATAGCGCTTAACTTTTGCCACATTTTGTTATGTTACAGCCTTTTTCCAAAATGGATTAAATTCAATTTTTTCAACATTCTACAAACAATACCCCATGACAACATGAAAGAAGTTTGTTTTGAAATCTTTGTAATTTATTAAAAATAAAAAGATGAAAAAAAAACACATGCACATAATTGTTCACAGCCGTTGCCATGACACTCAAAATTGAGCTCTGATGCATCCTGTTCCCACTGATCACTGTGGAACACTGAGATGTTTCCACAGCTTGATAGGAGTCCACCTGTAGGAAAGTCAGCTGATTGGACATGATTAGGAAAGGCATAAACTTGTCTATATAAGGTCCCACAGTTAACAGTGCATATCAGAGCACAAACCAAGCCATGAATTCCAAGGAATTGTCTGTACACCTCCGACACAGGATTGTATCAAGGCACAGATCTGGGGAAGGGTGCAGAAAACTTTCTGCAGCATTGAAGGTCCCAATGAACACAGTGGCCTCCATCATCCGTAAATGGAAGAAATTTTGAACTACCAGGAATCTTCCTAGAGCAGGCCGCCCAGCCAAAATGAGTGATCGAGGAAGAAGGGCCTTAGCCAGGGAGGTAACCAAGCACCTGATGGTCACTCTGAAAGAGCTCTAGTGTTTCTCTGTGGAGAGAGGAGAACCTTCCAGAAGAACAATCATCTCTGCAGCACTACACCAATCAGGCCTGTATGGTAGAGTGGCCAGATGGAAGCCACTCCTCAGTAAAAGGTAATTGGCAGTCTGCCTAGAGTTTGCCAAAAGGCACCTGAGGGATTCTCAGACCATGAGAAACAAAACTCTCTGGTCTTATGAAACACAGATTGAACTCTTTGGCCTGAATGCCAAGCATCATGTCTGGAGGAAACCAGGCACCGCTCACCACCTGGCCAATTCCATCCCTACTGTGAGGCATGGTGGTGGCAACATCATGCTGTGGGGATGTTTTTCAGAGGCAGGAACTGGTAGACTAGTCAGAATCAAAGGAAATATGAATGCAGCAATGTACAAGGGCATCCTTGATGAAAATCTGTTCCAGAGCGCTCTGGAGCTTAGACTGGGGCGATGGTTCATCTTTCAACAGGACAACAACCCTAAGCACACAACCCACATAACAAAGGAGTGGCTATGGGCCAACTCTGTGAATGTGCAGGAGTGGCCCAGCCAGAGCCCAGACTTGAACCAAATTGAAAATATCTGGAGAGATCTGAAAATGGCTGTGCACCGACGCCCCCCATCCAACCTGATGGAGCTTGAGAGGTACTGCATAGAAGAATGGGAGAAATTGCCCAAAAATAGGTGTGCCAAGCTTGTAGCATCATACTCAAAACAACTTGAGGCTGTAATTGGTGCTAAAGGGGCTTCAACAAAGTATTGAGCAAAGGCTGTGAATACTTATGTACATGTATTTTTCTTTTCATTTTTTATTTTTAATAAATTGCAAAGATTTGAAAACAAACTTTTCATGTTGTCATTATGGGGTATTGTTTGTAGAATGTTGAGGGGAAAAAAAGAATTTAATCTATTTTGGAATAAGACTGTAACATAACAAAATGTGTCAAAAGATGAGCTCTGAATACTTTCTGGATGCACTGTATATTTTCATACTCATTACTGTTTTTTTTTTTTTTTTTTCCTTTTATATTGTACTCCAGTACAAATTGGTAGCTACTAATTTCCAGGGTTTTTTTTTTTGGTTTCTCGATTGTATAAGCAAGATTAGATTGTCCTAAGGCATGGCGATATTTAAGTTTAATTTTGTATTTTCATCCTAGGTGCAGTAACTTAAGGGTCTTACAATTAGCTTATAGTAGTGTTATGCGGTGGTGTGTTTATTAACACGTTGAATTAGTACGTTTATCAAATCTTCTTTGCAAAGTAAAGATTTAGGCCTCATTCACACGGGAGTGTTTTCGTGTACAGTACATCCATGTGAGGGCTGTGTTTGCCAGTGCAAAAATGTGTGGCTGCAGGTGTCTAATTGGGAGCAGTAGATGTGTTCCAGCAGCTTATGTGCCCCAGTTGAAATGAATGGGATGCTGGGAACATGGCCTTTACACAGTAGTGCACTATGGTACGCCCGTGTGAACAAGTCATTAACGGTTATCAACAGCTGTTCTATATAAAAATATGTATCTGTGGTTGAGTAGAATAATGTGGTCACTTTGTTGTACGCAAGTTGTAATGTGATAGAACATATATGACTGAAGTAATTCACATATTCTGTAGGATATAAAACTTCATTATGGTTAAAATAATTTAGGTTTATTTGAATGTGTAAGTGTTAGGGGGAGGTGTGTTTTTTTTTAATTTCCGTTTTTTTAATTTATTTTTTGCCAATCATTTACATAAACACACTAGGAGCAGTTTGGTCAGAGGCCTGTAAGCCTGATTGCAGGTTTTTTGGATGATGAGAAATTTAGAACACCTGTCGGTGTTTTATATACAGTATGTTCTTCAGCTTCTTGGTTTTGCAACATTTTACTTTGTTACAGAACCTAATAAGATACAGGACTATTTTGTTTTGAACAGCTACATAAGAGCTGTTGTCGACACCACATCTACATGCTGAGTGATATTGCTGAGCCATTCCTTTTTCCTTTTGGCCCATATGAATCTGATTTTTATCGGCTTAATTTTATAGATTGGAGAGAAGTGAAGCCAACACCATCTGTAAAACCAATTTAGCCAAGCGATTATTGATACCTCTCTACGAATACCAAAATTACATATGCCCCATGCTTTGAATTAGATGAACATGATTTTCTTAGAGAGCTATGAGTTAGATTTAAAAATGAGCCAGGGGCCAAGAGCCATAGCACGTAGTGGAGTGTAAGGTCTTCCAAAACGGATGTACTCCCATTACAAAGGTTAAGAGTGGCTGGCAAACTTTGATATGGTTTGGTTTGCTGCTGTGGTGCTGCTATTCTACTAAATGGACAATTTCTCATTTTTAGTTTTCTGCACTGCACAAGGGATTGTTGCTTGAGAAGTTGTATAACTCCATTCACTTTCTACGCCTTTTTTTTTTTTCAGGACATGACCGATAACAGCAACCATCACATGGTGGTTCGAGCAAAGTTTAATTTTCAGCAGACCAATGAAGATGAGCTGTCATTCTGTAAGGGAGACATAATTCATGTTACACGGCTGGAAGATGGCGGCTGGTGGGAGGGAACACAAAGTGGTAAAACAGGATGGTTCCCGAGCAACTATGTCCGAGAAATCAAGTCCTCTGGTAGGTTGACTCTGTATTTTTGATTGCAGGCGAGGTCACCTTTTATAGGTGATCACATGTTTAATAAAGTGTGACATTAGGAGGTTTGTGAATAATTGAAAATAAATGTAACAATTTTAAAGACATTTTTTTTTACCTCTGTAAATAAGAATTTGAAGGATAAAGTGCATGATCACGCACTTGAGATGTATAGGTTCAAGCTCATTCTTCTCTAAAGCATCTCTGTGATACAGTTGTTCTATCATAGAACAGTTGGAATAGAATTCTGATGCTTTGTCTGTAATATTTTTGTTTTTGTAGGTTTCCCTAAAATTAGCCTTTGCCTGATAATTTAGCATTTGACGGAATCGTGTACAGTGAAGGAAATAAGTATTTGATCCCCTGCTGACTTTGAATGTTTGCCCACTCACAGAGAAATGATCAGTCTAAAAATCGAATGGTAGGTGTATTGTAACACTGAGAGACAGAATAGTAACAAAAAATTCAAAAGAAATGCATGTCTAACAAACGAAGCACTGATTTGCATGTTCATGAGGGAAATAAGTATTTAATCCCCTTCACAAAACATGACTTAGCACTTGTTGGTAAATACTTTGTTGGCAATCACAGAGGTCAGACTTTTCCTGTAGTTGGCCACCAGGTTTGCACACATCTCAGGAGGCATTTTGGCCCACTCCTCTTGGCAGATCCTCTCCAAGTCATTAACGTTTTGTGGCTGATGTTTGGACAACTCGAACTTCCAGCTCTCTCCACAGATTTTCAATCAGATTAAGGTCTGGAGACTGGCTAGGCCACTCCACGACCTTAATGTGCTTCTTCTTGAGCCACTCCTTTGTTGCCTTGGCTGTGTGTTTTGGGTCATTGTCTTGTTGGAACACCCATCTATAACCCATTTTCAGTGCCCTGGCTGAGGGAAGAAGGTTCTCACTCAAGATTTGATGGTACATTGCCCTGTCCATCGTCCCTTTGATGCGGTTCAGTTGTCCTGTCCCCTTAGCAGAAAGATACCCCCAAAGCAGAATGTTTCCACCACCATATTTGACAGTTGAGATGGTGTTCTTGGGGTCATAGGCAGCATTCCTCCTCCTCCAAACAGTTGAGTTGATGCCAAAGAGCTCGATTTTGGTCTCATCTGACCACAACACTTTCAACCAGTCTTCCTCTGCATCATTCAGATGTTCAGTGGCAAACTTCAGACGGGCCTGGACATGTGCTTTCTTGAGCAGAGGGACCTTGCGGGCACCGCTGGATTTCTATCCTTGTCGGCGTAGTGTGTTACCAACTGTTTTTTCTTGGTGACTGTGGTCCCAGCTGCCTAGAGATCATTGACAAGATCCTCACGTGTAGTTCTGGGATGATTCCTCACTGTTCTCATGATCATTGACACTTCGCGAGGTGAGATCTTGCATGGTGCACCAGACCTAGAGAGACTGACAGTTTGTTTTGTGTTTCTTCCATTTGCGAATGATTGCACCAGAATGTTGTCACCTTCTCACCAAGCTGCTTAGCGGTAGTTTGGTAGCCCAGTCCAGCCTTGTGTAGGTCTACAATCTTGTCCCTGACATCCTTGGACAGCTCTTTGGTCTTTGCCATGGTGGAGTGTTTGGAATCTGATTGTTTGATTGCTCCTGTGGACAGGTGTCTTTTATACAGGTAACAAAATGAGATTAGCAGCACTCCCTTTAAGAGACTGCTTCTAATCTAAGCTTGTTACCTGTATGAAAGACACCTGGTAGCCAAAATACCTTCTGAAGGATAGGTGATCAAATACTTATTTCCCTCATGAACATGCAAATCCGTGCATAATTTGTTAGACATACATTTCTTTTGAATTTGTTGTTGCTATTCTGTCTCTCAGTGTTACAATACACCTACCATTCGATTTTTAGATTGATAATTTCTTTGTGAGTGGGCAAACATTCAAATCAGCAGGGGGTAAAATACTTATTTCTATCACTGTATATCTGAGAACCGAGGTCTTTTATTTGGGGTCTGTTTTGCCAGTTAATAGGGTCTTTGAAATCTTTGTAGCATGGCCATATTGATTATTGTAAATGCACATATAAGTATGAAAGAAACCCATAATGATTAACAGCTTTACTGTATTTTTACAGGTTGTGAATGACAGTGGTCATGACAATATTTTAGTGTTTTTTTTTAAATATGTAAAACAATATTTTAAAATGTAATGGAAAAATGAATTCTGAACACTTTCCTCTTACCAAGATGAGGTGAAGATATTTTAAGCAAGTAACTGGTTAACAGAGCTTTTCATTTAATGCTGTTGGAACCTTTGTCTTCCCAGATGTTCGACATGTTGATCTTTTTTTTTTTTTTGTTTTGTTTTTTTGTTTTACACATTCCAGTAACATTCATGTGTTACATCTTAGCAGGGGTAGTTTAGATATTTAAATACTAAATCTGATTTCCAGCTTTGTCACTTAAATAGTCTTTTCCTGCCTCCCGTGGTGTCTGTGCTGTATTCAGGTGATTTTATGATGTAATAAAGTTGGATGTTGGAGTGCAGCCATCTGGATCTTTTTAGATTTCTTAGGTTGGTGGTATGTGTCAAGCAACATCCACAAGAATGGTAGGACCCAAGGTTTCTCAGCCGAACATAGTCCAAAGCATCACAATGCCTTCGCTGGCTTGCCTTCTTCCCATACTGAATCCTGGTGCTATCTCTTCCCCAGGAAAACAATGCACACACGCTCAGCCATCCACATGATCTAAAACTTGATTCATCACACCAGGCTACCTCCTTCCATTGCTCTGTGGTCCAGTTCTGATGTTCATGTGCCCATTGTAGTCATGTTTGGCTGTGGACATATGTCAGCATGGGCACCCTGACCAGTCTGCGGCTATGCAGCCTCATACACAACAAACTGCGATTTCTTTGTTTTCTTTCAACACATCGCGTTCAAAGACAATATGTTTACTTGCTACCCAATATATCCCAACCTCTTTCAGATGCCATTATAAAGAGATAATCAGTGTCTTACACTGAATCTATTAGTGGTCATAAAGTTATGGCTGATTAGTGTATCTCCTTCACTAACAGGTGCACCTGCTGGACATGCAGCTAAAACTATATGTTGCGCCGGCTACATACAGCATGAACACAAGGCTTTATACTATGGGACGCAAACATCCTGTTCCACACCTGGAAAAAAATTTAGTCTGGTTAAGTGCCACTCAGACATTTATAGGCAGCTTTGAATGAATTCAAAGCTTTCTCTCATTGGCTGAGGCAAAGATCATGACATCAACTGCCTGTCTCTCTGCCTCAGCCAATAAGAGGAAACTTTGTATTTTCTGAATACAAATTGTATCATTAATTTTAACTCCAATGCTGCATGAAAATCTCTACCTGTATTTTATTGGGCTTTAAGGTATCAGTAGATATGAGTAAACCAGTCCCTATTTTAACTGTTTTGGGCCATAAGGCTCAGGCAGATGGGGATGCAGATTATAAACCCTTATTCAATTGTCTTTTCTCCCAAGAGCATTCTTGGAATCATATGTGTGTGTGTGTATATACAGTTAGGTCCATATATATTTGGACACAGGCACAATTTTTTATACTTTTGGCTCTTTATGCCACCAGAATAAATTAAAACAAAACAATGCAAATGAATTTGAAGTGCAGACTTTCAGCTTTAATTCCAGGGGTTGAATTTAGATATCAAGTACAAATTTTAGTAACTGCAACCATTTGTATACACAGTCCCTCCATTTTCAGGGGCTCAAATGTAATTGGACAATTGAATATAATCATAAAATGTTCGTTTTTAATATTTTCTTGAGAATCCTTTACTGGCAATGACTGCCTGAAGTCTGGAACCCATGGACCTTCCTCCTTTCTGATGCTCTGCCAGGCTCTAACTGCAGCTGTCTTCAGTTTCTTTTTGTTTGTGGGTCTTTCTGCCTTTAGTTTTGCCTTCAGCAAGTGAAATGCATGCTCAATTGTGTTGAGATCAGGTGATTGACTTGGCCATTGCAGAGTATTCCACTTCTTTTCCTTCTAAAGCTCCTGGGTTGCTTCTGCAGTGTGTTTTGGATCATTGTCCATCTGTACTGTGACGTGCCGTCCAATCAACTTTGCTGCATTTGTCTGAATCTGGGCTGACAGTATATCTCTAAACACTGCAGAATTCATCCGGCTGCTTCTGTCTTCTGTCACATCAATAAACACCAATGACCCAGTGCCATTGAAAGCCATGCATGCCCATGACATCACACTTCCTCCACCATGTTTTACAGATGACGTTGTGTGCTTTGGATCATGAGCTGTTCCAAGCCTTCTGCACATTTTTTTCTTCCCATCAGTCTGGTACCGATTAATCTTTCATCTGTCAAAAGAATGCTTTTCCAGAACTTTTCTGGATTTTTTAGATGTTTTTTGGCAAAGTCTAATCTGGCTTTTCTGTTCTTCAGGCTTATGAATGGTTTGCACCTTGCGGTGAACCCTCTGTATTTGCTCTCATGAAGTCTTCTCTTGATTGAAGACTTTGACAATGATACACCCACCTCCTGGAGAGTGTCCTTCACTTTTCTGGATGTTGTGAATGGGTTTTTCTTTGCCATTAAGAGGATCCTGCGATCATCCACCTCTGTTGTCTTCTGTGGACGTACATGCCTTTTTATGATGCTGAGCTCACCAATGTGTTGTTCTTTCCTCAGAATGTACCAAACTGTTGATTTGGCCACTCCTAATATTGCTGCTATCTCTCTGATGGATTTTTCATTTTTGAAGCGTTACAATGGCCTGTTTCACTTGCATGGACAGCTCCTTTGAACGCATGATGTAGGTTCACCGCAATAGATTCTAAATGCAAATAGCACATTTAGAATCAACTCCAGACCTTTTAGCTGCTTAATTGATGAAGAAATAACGAAGGAGTAGCCCACACCTGGCCATGAAACCGCTTTTGTTTCAATTGTACAAATACTTTTAGCCCCTTGAAAAAGGGGGGAAGGCTACTTTTAAGAGCTGTAATTCCAATTTGGAAGTACATACCCTCAAATGAAACTTGAGAGTGTGCACTTTCAGTCCATATCCATTATGTAACTATAGCTTGAATATGCTTTGGTAAATACCTAAAAATACTAAAATTGTGTGTGCGTACATACATACATACATACATACATACATACATACATACTGCTCAAAAAAAGTAAAGGAAAAATTTGAAAACACATCAGATCTCAATGGGAAAAAAAAATAATTTTGGATATTTATACTGATATGGACTGGGTAATGTGTTAGGAACGTAAGGATGCCCCTTCGTGTTTGATGGAAAAGAAAATTATCAACTTATAGAGGACTGAATTGAAAGACACCCTGAAAATCAAAGTGAAATAATGATGCGGCAGGCTAGTCCATTTTGCTGAAATTTCATTGCAGCAACTCAGAATGGTACTCAGTAGTTTGTATGATCCACATGTGCTTGTATGCATGCCTGACAATGTCGGGGCATGCTCCTAATGAGATGACGGATGGTGTCCTGGGGCATTTCCTCCCAGATCTGGACCAGGGCTTCACTGAGCTCTGGACAGTCTGAGGTGCAACCTGGTGTCGTCGGATGGAGCAAAACATGATATCCCTGAGGTGTTCTATTGGATTTAGGTCAGGCGAGCACGGGGGCCATTCAATGGTATCCATTCCTTCATCCTCCAGGAACTGCCTGCATGTTCTCGCCACATGACGCCGAGCATTGTCGTGCACCAGGAGGAACCCAGGACCCACTGCACCAGTGTAGGATCTGACAATGGGTCCAAGGATTTCATCTCAATTCCGAATGGCAGCCAGGGTGCCATTGTCTAGCCTGTAGAGTCTGTGCGATCCCTCCATGGATATACCTCCCCAGACCATCGCTGACCCACCACCAAAATTGTCATGCTGAATGATGTTACAGGCAGCATAACATTCTCCACGCCTTCTCCAGACCCTTTCACGTCTGTAACGTGCTCAGGGTGAACCTGCTGTCATCTGTGAAAAGCTCAGGGTGCCAGTGGCGGACCTGCCAATTCTAGTGTTCAATGGCAAATGCAATTGAGCTCCATTTTGTCCTGCAGTAAGCACAGGGCCCACTAGAGGACATCGGGCCCACAGGCCACCCTCATGAAGTCTTTCTGATTGTTTGGTCAGAGGCATTCACACCAGTGGCCTGCTGCAGGTCATTTTGTAGAGCTCTTGCAGTGCTCATCCTGTTCCTCCTTGCACAAAGGAGCAGATACTGGTCCTGCTGATGGGTTAAGGAACTTCTACGGCCCTGTTTAGCTCTTTAAAGTAACTACCTGTCTCCTGGATCCTCCACCATGCTCTTGAGACTGTGTTGGGAAACACTGCAAACCTTCTGAAGGTGTTGGACTGCCTGTGCAACCTCTGTAGGGTCCAGGTATTGCCTCATGTTACCAGTAGTGACACTGACCCTATCCAAATGGAAAACTAGTGAAATACAGTCAGAAAAGACGAGTAGGGAAAAAAATGTCAGTGGCCTCAACCTGTAAAAGCATTCCTGTTTTGGGGGTCATCTCATTGTTGCTCAACTAGTGCATGTACCTGTTGTTAATTTCATTAACACCAAAGTAGCTGAAACTGATTAACAACCCCATCTGCTACATAACTGACCAGATCAATGTCCCAGGAGTTTAATTGACTTGATGCTATACTTTGATTAAAAAGTGTTCCTTTCATTTTTTTGAGGTGTGTGTGTGTCTGTGTATGTATGTATATATATATATATGTGTGTGTGTGTGTGTATATATATATATATATATATATGTGTATATGTGTGTATATATGTGTGTATATATATGTATGTGTGTGTGTGTGTGTGTGTGTGTGAGACTTGGGTCTTCAATTTTCTCGAGGTTTTGTAATCCCGGATCAGGGCATGGGACAAAACCTTTAATCCTGTGTCCAGGTCTTACTGGAGACCTGTGGGCTCTATGGGTTTGCATACTCATAAGCAAGGAGCTGGCCGTAGTTCAATGCTCTGTCAGGAGAGACTTGTGTTCCTGCCGAGAGACAGAGGTACTGTCTTTGTTGGAGAGATTCCTTGTCCATCAGAGAGAGTTGAGGTGGCTATGTGAGTCTGGAAGACTGGGAAAGCCGGTACAGCTAGATTTATCCAGAGAATCCATAAGTCTGAGGAGGGGTGTCAAGAGAACCTCTCGCAAGCGGTCAGGAGTAGGTTCATACAGCAGGAAGCTGTGACTAAAGGTTGAGTGAATTCAGAGAACCAGGTGGTGCTGGAAGGCCAGGAGATGGTCCGAGGGCCTGGGGATAAGGGCACCAGTGCTTCTGAAGAGCGAGCCAGGTGGCTTGATGTTCTCGCAAAACTGTGTATGGCTGTGTGAGACTGAAATTCCTGCATAGGCAACTCTTTGTTGACTTACAAAAAAAAAAAAAAAAGAAAGAAAAGGAAGACATGCAATCCTTGGCATCGGCCCCCTCCTCCCTCCCTCAGTCTCCTGGGAACTTTCAAAGCTCCCAGAAGACTGCCGGACCAATTAGGAAGCGCAGCGCGATGCGTGCATGCGCAGTGGGCACCAGGCTGTGAAGCTGCAAACTGTCACATCCTGGTGCCCACACTTGAGATGCCGTGGAGGAGAGAAGGGGAGAAGTGAAGGCACGGGTGAGAATACCGTTGGATTCTGGGACAGGTAAGTGTGTGTTTATTAAAAGTCAGCAGCTACAGTTTTTGTAGCTGCTGACTTTTAATAAACACAAAAACGTCTGGAACTCCGCTTTAAGAGCGCTGTCACACTTCTTGCGTAACCTAAAAACTTCTAGAGCTCTGCCTGCCAGACAATGAGGAGTGATGTTGCATCTGCGCACATCACCCCTTCCATCCACCGCCCAAGGATCTCAATCTGGGAAGGCTTGCTGCATAGCTGAAGGAAGGAAAACACAGGCATTAGTGGGGCCTTATGTCTAAGGTTTGCCTAAGGCCTCACAAAGCCTAGAGCTGCCTCTGCCTAGTGTATTCATTTTCGAGATCTATATGAACAAAATGCAAATTTGTCATATGGATATTTTACCACCACTTCAAATCCCCTAAATATGTAATCCTGTGTTCCAATGATAATATCATTTAGGTAGTATGCAGGTGGACCTTGTCGTCTTTAAACCTTAGATATCTAGGCTCGGGTGTTCTTTACTAATGACAGGTGTGATTATGTCATGCAAAGATCAATCGAGCTGTCTAAGGGCCCTCTGAAAGAAGTTTGTGGATGTAGGAGTCTGGCAATGGATTTAAAAAGATTGCCAAATTATGTAAATCCGGTATTCAAGGAAAATAATTTACATTAAAATTGGCTGGGAATTTGTCCAAGACTGGCCAGCTCAGCAAATTCAACCCAAGAGCTGACTGTTTTCATGCTAAAAGAAATATCCAAGAACCCTAACATTTGATTGTGGGCTGTTACGGTAACTCTTGCAAAAATTGGCGTCAAAGTGCATGCATCTACTTTCAGAAATAGATTGCACCAATTCAGCCTGCATGAGAAGCATGCCAGGAAATACCCTTTGCCAAAAGTTCAATAGTAAACTGTAATCTTTCTCTAATGTTCTCTTTGGATATCAAAGATCAGACCTTTTGGAACATTGTGCTGAATAATGATCAATCAAAGCTAGAGGTAACAGTAGATATGTTTTCTGACCAAAGAGCATTCATCAGTGTGCCAGATGAGAATGTGAGGCCATCTGCCCTATCTGAACCCGATAATGATCCGGAGCACACTAGCAAATCTACCAAGGAATGGCTTAAAGGATAAGTTCACCTTTGGGAACATGTTACATGTTCCACCTATTTTTAGGGTGGAACATGTAACATGTTAAAAAAACCAATACTGGTGAAGCGCTTCACATGAAAAACTAAATAAGTAGGTGCAATAATATAAAAATACATATAAAATGACCACACTGTATTGAAAGGTATAGATAACTAGTGCTAAATAACCCCCCCAAAAAATATATAAGTGCCAAGTGCTGAAAATGCAAAACAGGTCATGCGTTTGCTGACTAGATCGTGCCAAAATGCAATATTCAGTTAGAGTGTGCAATGTTAATGTGTATTATGTTTACTGTGCATATGTTGTATTTTGGCACGATGTAGTCAGCAAAAGCATGACCTGTTTTGCACTTTATTGTAGATTTTACTTTCAACCAATATTCATACTCATACTGAGCACTTTCCACTTTCAGTTAGTGTTCAATGTTAGTGTATTATGTTTTTACTGTGCATATATTGTATTTTGGCACGATCTAGTCAGCAAACGCATGCCCTGTTTTGCATTTTCAGCACTTGGCACTTATATGTTTTTTGGGGGGATTATTTAGCACTAGTTATCTATACCTTTTCAATACAGTGTGGTCACTTTATATGTATTTTTAATATCATTGCACCTACTTATTTAGTTTTTCATGTGAAGCGCTTCACCAGTATTGTTTTTTTTATGTCATACATCTTGTGGTATTGGGAATAGGTGGTAGCAGCTTGCATATATTTGGGGTTGTGTTTGTTCATACCAGTGGAGCGCAGGGGGATTATTTTTATACATGTAACATGTTCCCACTGCTGTTGCCTCTCCCTGATTCACTGGCTCTAGTGAGAGCAATCTGAGGATGTTCTCCCTGAACTTGTCACAATTAACAAAAAAATTAATAAACAAAAAAATAACTATTTCTGTGAATGGGAAAACTACAAAACTAAAACTGCAAAAAATAATAAATGCCTCCTTTTTTAACTGCAAAAAGGGAAATGTATCCTTTTAAAGGAAGCAATAGAGAGTTCTGGGTTGCCCTAGTCAAAGACATTTGATTCCCATTGAGGTTTTGTAGGAGAATTTCAAAATTGCCAGTTCATGCAAGGAAAGCCGCAAACATCTTTCTAAAGGATTTTGCATGGTGTAGAGATTCTAATCTGAAACCCCATATTCTAATTTCATGGCTTTGAAGTTGTGGTAAAATCTGCTATGAAAAATCTTGCATTTTTGTTTATTTAGATCATAAACATGACTATTTGTTCAAGTATGTTGCTTATATCTGTAGATCCAATATGAATTAAGATTTTATGTTTCCCTGTTTTAGGTCAACAACTTTGCTTGGGATGTTTTTTATGTGTATGTTTGTGTTTTTTAGGTCCTAAATGGTAGACATGGATAGCATTACACATGGCCCAGCTGGATGTTATAATGCATAGATTAGTATTGTTTTGCAGTGCGTAGTGACCTATTTCTGTTTTTCCTTCATTATGCGCTTGCGAGGGTTGATGTGCTTTTTGTTTGTTTGAAAGTGCGCCATCTGGCTTGACCTTGTAATTACATGAGACAGCAGATAGTATGTGAGCTATGATTCCATCTGGCATGTTGTGCTGGCTGCATCACCCAGTGACAGTGGAATGAGGAGACAGTTCTGCATTGTTAATTGCTACTTAAGAAGGGTATTCTTGCCTCAAATATTATAACTTGTTAGGCACAAATGTATTTTTGTATGCGTTTTTTTAAAATCTGACTTCTTTTTTTTTTTGTCTTTTATGGTGACACAGTTGCAGTGCTTCTTGTGCAACCCCAATTCCAAAGACATTGAGACACTGTGTAAAATGTACTTGTGGCTGAACCATGTCCCCTGGTCCCTCCTCACAGGATTTGACAGATCTCCCTCTCCTCCTCACCCTTCATGCATGATAATAAAAAAGCCTTCTGTGTGCAGCTGCTCCCCTAATACTGTGGGCAGCAAAGTGGCTAAATGGTTAGAACTTCTGCCTGGCAGTACAAGGGTCATTGGTTCAAATCCCAGCCACTGCACCACCTTGCATGTTCTCCCTGTGCTTGTGTGGGTTTCCTCCCACACACCAAAGATCCTGTCTAAATTGGCGCGTGTGTGTGTGTGTGTGTGTGAGCTAGGGACCTTAGTTTATACGCCCCTTGAGGGTTAGGGACTGATGTGAATGTACAATATATATGTAAAGTGCTTCGTAAATTGATGGCGGTATACATGTACCTGAAATAAATCCAGCGATCCAGCGATGTGCATGAGATCTTTGGCTATCCCGGACTCTCCCTCCTCATTGTCTGAGACAGCAGCAGATGCCGTTGGCTCCTGCTGCTGTCAATAACAGCCAGTGAGCCAATAAGGAGCGAGAGGGGGTGGGCCAGAGCATTGGCTCTGTCTGTGAATGGACACTCAGAACAGTGGATCAGCAGGGAACCTGCTTTGGTGCCCCCATTTTCAAGCGGTTTGCTCTGGAGACACTTGGCAGGCGGGGAAGGGGCCAGGAGCATCGGTGAGGGACCCAAGAAGAGGTGGATCAGGGCTGCTCTGTGCAAACCACTGCACAGAGCAGGTAAGTATAACATGTTTGTTATGAAAAAAAAAATTGTTTTTTAATTTCACTTAACACTAATCTGATGATCTGTAAAGGCTTTTAAAGCATCACCTATGGATATTTTTAAGTACTTGATGCAACCCCATCTTTTCAATTTTCAAAAAAACAGTGTTGTGTTTTTGTTTTGTTTTTTTCCCCCTGAAAATACAGTATGTGTTTTGATAAACAGTTGTGCAAATATTATGCGACATAAAAAAAATTGGAGAAAGTATCTTTTCATTCTACAGGGCCTCTGCTTTCAGAAAATATGTATAATGTTTTGTGGGGTTTAAGTAATTTTATACCCAAAAATGCAGGTTTTTACATGTGTGCAAAAAAAAAAAAAAATGGAAAACTTGCTCTAGTGCAAAAGTGGTTAAGGTTTTTATTCTAGAAAATCTTAAAGAAAATATGTACAACTATGTTTTTCCCTTTTTTAATAATGACCTCCACATTTTGGTTCTGCTAAAATCTATAAATAAGTACAACAGAGGTGTTTAGGACTTTTTGCTTAGTAAATGGAGCATATGTAGAACTCTGCAAGCCCTGAAAAATCGAAGAAGGCATATCAAATTTAAGACTTGGTATTTACTTTTATGAGATCGCATTCTGTTCCAGGGATATAAGCCTTTGACCAGTTGTACCATAATAAACCCCGAAAAACAAACATGCAGTGCTGTCATGCAAGTTGTCTGTTAGAGGTTCAGAAATTTTGCTGTGTGTACCTGTGGCCAATAATTGTAACACTAGTATTAATTTTCACATTACATTTCTGTTAATTTTTGCCTACGCCTAGTATTCTGGACAAGCTTGAAATAGAAAAAATATATATATTAATCCCACACATGTACTTCCTTGACTTGTATGACGCATTCACAGACCCTGCATTCTCTACTATATCATATCTGTTTGCAGGCAGTAGAGTATTATGGGATATATAGTTCTAAAGTAAACCAAAGGTTTGAGAGAGAAGAAGCTGCAAAGCATGCAGGGCATCCAGGAAATTGTGGAAGGAGATGTCCAGCAGACAGACAGCACTCACAACATAAAAGGAGATTTTGCAAGAAAGCATAACTATGATTTTGCATTGCTATTACAAAGATGATGCCATAAAAAAAAATGCCTTCTTTCCCAAAATTAGTAAAAAAATATATATATATTTTAATAAGCAATCTGATCATTCTTATTCTCTGTTCCCCAGAGAAACCAGTATCACCCAAGTCTACAACACTGAAAAGCCCACCAAAAGGGTTTGAAACATCTGCAATCAACAAAAGCTACTACAATGTGGTAAGTACTTTTGCGTGTTTAACCTGTACTGTTGGCTTTGGAGGTATAACTACATAACTTTTGTACACTGTGCTAACAACACACAAGGAGCCCATTTGCTATTATTTTCAGCCTTGAACCAAAAAGTTGTTATGGTTTAAGACTGAGTAAGCAGTGAAAACCTGGATTATCTAGTAATAGGAAAATAATTGATACATCATCACATAAAAGAGAAGCTCCAGTTAACAGCTAATTTCAACTGTCATATTTTATGCTTCAGAAGTTAAAAAAAAAAAAAAAAAAAAGTCTTACATTTGGGAAAAGTCCTGTATGCTGCAGTGGTTGAATGGGATCCTTCAGAAATGCTTCTTTTTTTTTCAGGTAAAGGTAAAGTCAGGTAAATCTGACATCGAGACATTGTTTTGTCTCCTCTACCATGGCTTTCTAAAGTCCCATAAGCAGTACATATAGTTTATGTCCTCCTACAGTTCATTGTGCTCGGTATGAGAGAGATTTTTTTTTCTGGACTTGTTTGGATACAATACTGATGATGTCCATATTTCTGGCACTTGCAGGGCTTTACTTACTGCGATTCCAAAACGCGCAACAGGCATTTGGGTGCCGTTCAAATGCAGTGCAATTCTGGCCACATGAGTTTAAAAATGGAGTACAGGGCCTGGCAGCAAAAGTGGTTTAAGCACAAGTGTGAATGGGCACTCAAATTACAAAACCAGTTTTTTTGGGAACATTATGTATATTTTTTGTTATAACTGCAGCACATTTAGAGGATATTGTCTTTACCTCTCTGCTCTGATTTGTGTTTTTATATTTTAGATCATTCTATCGGTCTGTCTATGTCCTTTTTTTTTTTTTTTTTTTTTAAATATATTTTTAGTAGTAATTTATTGTTAGTTTATAGTTTGCATATAAAAATGGCAATGGTTTATTTATTAGTGGTATAGGTTGTATTCTCTATTTTCTGCTGTTGGTTTGTAAGTAACCATGCACACTGGGCTTAATTAAAAAAAAAAAAAAAAAAAAAAAAAAGAAAAAGCTGCTTCTTCATACGTTCTGTGTTTTTGCCTGTAGAAGCAGCTTAATGTTATCCTATGTGTCCATGCACATTAGGACGTTTAGGGGCATAGTTTATAGTCAGTGTTTTTAGAGGCAGGAAAAAAAATCCTTTTTGTTTTGCATTTTTGAGAGCAGTTTTCTGGAAGAAAAAAAGAGAAATGTGCCCAGCTGCTAGTATAAAAAACTGCTCAAAATGAGTGTTCTGCCAAGGGAACATGCATTTTTTTAACCAGTGTGTATGGACCCTAAGAGCTGTTCTTTTCTCAGCCCAATTCTAGATTGCTGTGCATTATCAATGCAAGTTGATGGTATTGCAGATTTGTTGGTTGTGTGAAGCATAGGCAGCCTTTGTCAATTTGATCAGTTTGACGTCAGTCTGACATGCTTCTGAGATTGTTCAGAATTCTTTGACAGGTGCATTTAACCTGCAGCAATCCTTCTGTCCTACATTTGAACTGCTTCAAGCTGGTTTTGCATCCCCACAGACTTCTATAGGAATGTATAACCTGTGTAAAGCAAAGCCTATTGACTCAGGTCATAACTGTGTTTTGTGATGCAGTGCTTTGGGTTTAAACACTTCACATGTTATGATCGGCATCATGTAGTTACATCTTTTATACTTATGCAGGTTTTGTTCGTTTTTTTTTATCAAATTGTGTGCCAAGTTTTCTTTTTGTGTATAGTGTTGAAAGCAGTCCATAATTTATCTCCTAGTGTCTCAAACAAGCTTTGAGCTCAGTACTATAGAACAAAGAATGCCAAACGTGCAAGTTTACTTCAGGTTGTGTAGCCCACAGAAACAGGCTAGCAAATCAAATTTGCTTGAAAGACAATAATGCCCTCTTGTGGTACAATTACCACAATTACAATGTGCTGTTTTGGTGTGTTTTATGGTTCAATCTTTCCACTGCTTTCATAATAACTAGGTGGTATGAATAATTGCTTATTTAGATTGTTATTTTACAGTGCGATTATCAATCTTTTCTTCAACATTGGCTGGTATTCATAAGTCATCACTGATCGTACAACACTAAACTGTCAAAATTTTATATTTGTCACATTGTTGTGGTGTTAATTTTTTTGTTACACAAAATTTAACACAATCGCTTTTTTTCTCTGTATAGTTTGTTGGCAATTATTAGGGTACTACTACAACCTAAATTCCCCACAAAATTGGGACACTGTGTAAAATCTACAAAAAAACTGAATGCAATGATTTGCAAAGCTCATAAACAAACAGAACAATAGAAACTAAAAACATGTCAAATGTTTAAACTGAGAAAACTTTCAATTTTAAGAAAAAAATAAGGTAATTTTGAAATTGATGGCTGCAACCCGTCTAAAATAATATTGGAACAGGGCCATGTTTACCACAGTGTTGCATCCCTTCTTCTTTTAACAACACTCTGTAAACATCTGAACTGAGGAGACCAGTTGCTGGTTTTGGGAGAGGAATGTTGTTCCATTTTGCCAGATTAAAGGATTCTATTTGTTCAGCAGTGCTGGGTATTTTTTCTCTTATTTTTCATTTCAAGATACAACAAATATTTTCAGTTGGTGAAAGGTCTGGACTTTAGGCAGGCCACTTAAGCACCCAGACTCTTCTACTATGATGCCATGCTGTTGTCATAGATGCATTATGTGGTTTAGCGTTGTCCTGCTGGAATATATTTAGCATTGTACTGCTGGAATATGCAAGGCCTTCTATGAAAAATAATTTGTCTGGATGGAAGCATATGCTGCTTTAAAACCTGGATATATTTTTCAGCATCGATTTATGCTTTTTCAGCTCTGTCCATTCCATACGTACTAATGCACTGTTAAAAAGCTGGAAGGTCCCTCTCCACTTTAGTCTGGAGGATGCGATGCCCATGTTGCCAAAAGGAATGTAAAATTTTGATTTGTCTGACCACAGATTATTATTATTACACTGGATTTATATAGCGCCAACAGTTTGCACAGCGCTTTACAATATAAGGGAGACAGTACAATTACAATACATTTCAGTACAGAAGGAATAGGAGGGCCCTGCTCGTGGAGCTTACAATCTAACGGAAGGGGGAGGTGATACAAAAGGTGATAACTGCAGGGGATGATCTGTCGGAGGTGATTCAAGTACAGTTCTTAGGTGGAGGTGGGGTAGGCTTCCCTGAAGAACTGAGTTTTAAAAGATCGCCTAAAGGCAGACAGGGTGGGGGCTGACCGGACATGCTGTGGTAGGGAGTTCCAGAGGATGGGGGAGGCTCTGGAGAAGTCCTGGATGGAGGCGAGCGTGGGAGGAGGTGATGAGGGAGCTAGAGAGGAGGATATCATGGGAGGAGCGGAGCGGGCGATTTGGCCAGTATCTGTGGATGAGGTTGGTGATGTAGCTAGGGGCAGTGTTGTGGATGGCTTTGTAAGCTGTGGTTAGTATTTTGAATTTTATACGTTGGGTTAGTGGAAGCCAGTGAAGGGATTGGCAGAGAGGGGCAGCAGTCGCTGATTGGTTGGTAAGGTGTATGAGTCTAGCAGCAGTATTCATAATAGACTGAAGGGGGTATAACCTGTGTAATGGTAGACCAGTGAGGAGGGAGTTGCAGTAATTGAGGCAGGATATAACCAAGGCATGGATAAGTTGTTTTGTGGTGTCATTGGTCAGGAAGGGGCGGATTTTGGAAATGTTCCGGAGGTTGAGGCGGCAGGATTTAGCCAGTGAGTGGATGTGGGGCCCAAAGGAGAGGTCAGAGTCTAGGATTACGCCTAGCACCCTGGCATGAGGGGAAGGACCAATGGTTGTGCTGTTGATCTTGATGGTAAAGTCATGAGTGGGGGATCGGGGAGGAGGAAATATTACAAGCTCGGTTTTTGAAAGATTGAGTTTAAGGTAGTGATGTGACATCCATGCTGATATGTCGCTTAGTAGATTTGTGATACATGAGGAGATTGAGGGGGTGAGCTGGGGAGTGGAGAGATAGATCTGGGTGTCATCAGCATAGAGGTGGTATTGGAAGCCATGGGAGGTTATCAGTTGGCCCAGGGAGGAGAGAGAGAAAAGGAGGGGCCCAAGGAAAGAACCTTGGGGTACCCCAACAGAAAGAGGGAGCGGAGGAGTTGTATGTGACACTGAAAGTGCGCTGAGAAAGGTAAGAGGAGAACCAGGAGAGAGCAGAGTCACGGAGGCTGATGGAGTGGAGTTTACTGAGGAGGGGTGGGTGGTCGACTGTGTCAAAGGCAGCGGAAAGGTCAAGGAGTAGGAGTATGGAGTAATGGCCGTTGGTTTTAGCAGCTAGTAGGTCATTAGTGAGTTTTAGTAGGGCAGTTTCTGTGGAATGTCGCGGGCGGAAGCAAGACTGTAGGGGATCAAGAAGGTTTTTGTCAGTGAGGTAGCAGTTTTTCTCAAATTAGTTTTTTCCCTTTGCAGGCTACCATTTTAAATGAGCTTTGGCCCAGAGAAGATGTCAGCATTTCTAGGTCATGTTCAGATCATGTTCTTCTTTACACGATAGAGCTTAACCTTTCATTTTTGGATGGAATGACGAAGTGTGTTTACAGACCGTGATTTTTGGCTGTATTCTGAGCCCATGCAGTGATGTCCATCAAAGAATCATGCCTGTGTTTAATGCTGTGCTGTCAGAAAATCATGCGCATCCATTATTCTCGGTGATGATGATTCTATGTACCGTAGATGATATTTTTTTGCAATTTTACATTGAGGAACATTATTTTGAAATGGTTTTGACATTTAACAGCCTTTCACTACTTGATGAACTACTGCTCATCTTTACTTCTGAGAAATTCTGACTCTTAAGATGCACTTTTTATACTCAACCCCAGCTCTTGTTAGTACCACTTGCTTTGCCAGCTTTTTGTTGGTCTGTCTCAACTTTTTTGAGATGTGTTGCTGCCATCAATTTCAAAATTACATGAATTTTTCCTAAAATGGTTAATTTTCTCAGTTTAAACATTTTGGTTTTCAGTTGTAAATAAAATATCGGTTTATGAGATTTGCGAATAATTGCATTCTGTTTTTGTGTAGATTTTACACAGCATCCCAACTTTTTTTGATTTCAGGTTGTAGTTGAATATAGCTTCTATTTAGTAATGATTGTTGGCTAGAAAACTTTTTTTTTTCCAGGTTGTTCACACTGGTATTTAGGGAGTAAATTCAAAAGATGAATATGGTTGGTAACATGAAATTGTGCCTTAATGATTGATATACTGTAAAGGACTTTAATGTTAGGTCCACTAGGCTTTTCTGGCATTTGTTAAACAACCCATTAAGTTGAAAGGCAAAACATTTGTGAATTCAGATAAAAAAAATTCTAAACACCGCCCCCCCCACCTTTTTTTAAAGTTATCACATACCCTTTGTTCTCAGCAGCACAGAGAATTTAGAGAGCTGTGGGAGGGGAAGCAACAGCACACTCCTCTTACCAGTAAATGGCTTTGGGGAAGGAGGGGTTAGTGGCTTGCCGGCACAAATCTGATCATTGGAGGAGAGCAAGCTGATTTCACAGCACAGCTATAGAACTGACCACACTGTGCTCTCATGCTTAGCGTAAAATTTGACAATGCAAAAGAATGCTTCGATTCTGCTATACACATTCCTTCTACCTGGTGCAATGATGTGCATGGGCGCAGAGAAGGCAGGGTTACAATGTCACACTGACAAATCAGATCAAATTAGTTCTGAGAATGATTTTTACATGTTTAAACAGAGATACTAGTGCATTGTGTAACAAAGCATTAAATGGGTATACTATGACAAATAGACTTTTCTAAGGTTGTTGTGTATGGTTCTATGTAAATTACTTAAATCCAACTCCACTTTTTTTTTTTTTTTAAATAGTCTATAGTTTACACCATAAAATCATGGTGATGGCTGAGCTTGATTCGAAGTAGGATAAAGGGCTGCACGGCTACTGCCATACAGATTAAGATAAGGAAATTATGAAAAACTCTGAAAGTGGGTTTGTTTATAACTAACAAACTAAAGGCTAGTGCCAGCTTCCTAACAATCAATGCAAAAATGGACCATTTGCCTGTTTTACTTCTGTTTGGGTCCGCTTCCGTTTTTTAAATGGAACAAAAGTAGAGATATTCTGGCATATCAACAGGTATTTTTCTGTACTTGCAGATTCTTTGAAGTTATAAACATAGAGAAATTTGCACACATTGCAAATACACTATATTGCCAAAAGTATTGGGACACCCCTCAAAATCATTGGATTCTGGAGTTACAATCACCTTCATGGCCTTAGGGGTATAAAATCAAGCACGTAGGCATGAAGACTACTTCTACAAACATTTGTGAAAGAATGGGTCACTTTCAGGAGCTCAGTGAATTCAAGCATGGTACCGTGATAGGTTGTCACCTGTGCAATAAGCCCATCTGTGAAATTTTCTTGCTACTAAATATTCCACAGTAAACTGTTAGTGGTATTATAACAAAGTGGAAGCAACTGGGAACAACAGCAACTCAGCCAAGAAAAATGACAGAGTGGGGGTCAGCGTATGCTGAATCGCACAGTGCGCAGAAATCGCCAACTGTCTGTAGAGTCAATAGCTAAAGACCTCCAAACTTCGTGTGTCCTTCATATTAGCACAACAGTGCGTAGAGAGCTTCATTGAATGGGTTTCCATGGCCGAGCAGCTGCATCCAAGGCTTACATTACCAAGTGCAATACAAAGCATTGGATGCAGTGGTTTAAAGCAGGCCGCCACTGGACTCTAGAGTAATGAAGACTTGTTTTCTGGAGTGACGAATCGTGCTTCTCTGTCTGACAATCCGATGGACGTGTCTAGGTTTGGTGGCTGCCAGAAGAACAGTACATGCCTGACTGCATTGGGCCAAGTGTAAAGTTTGGTAGAGGGGGATTATGGTGTGGGGTTGTTGGGTCAGTGCCTGAACTCACACATGTTCTTCTGGAAGAATGGTCAAACATTTCCATAGACACACTCCTAAACCTTGTGGACAGCCTTCCCAGAAGTGTTGAAGCTTTTATAGTTGCAGAGAGTGGGTCAACTCAACATTGAATCCTACGGACTAAGACTGGGATGCAATTAAAGTTCATGTGCGTGTTAAGTCAGGCATTTATTATTCTTAATTGATCTCACTGCTGGTCAAGTCTGTGACAATTTTTTTAGATCCAGTGCTAAGGCTATACCAAAGCACTGTCCTGTACCCAAGTGCTGCTATGTACCTTTTCCAGAGCGAAATCTCTATCCAGGAAAGAGAAACTATTGGCTGAGGTCTTCAAAGAAAAATTTCTCTGTCACATTGTAATTTGTGTTTAGTGGTATTGCTTGTCCAGCAACTACTGCCCATGATGGCTTCCATGCAGGCCTGCTCACTCTCAATCGTTTATTCGCCTCCTGAAGGGAATTTGAGTCCACAGATGGAAACAAGCAAATACTATGTAGTCCAGCATATCATCTGCAGTTCCACCAATGTTTGCATGCATTTATTATAGTCTGTTTTAATCACTATAAGGAATAGAACTAAAACAAAATCTATATACAGTGCCTTGAAAAAAGTATTCATACTCCTTTAAATTTTCCACATTTTGTCATGTTACAACCAAAAACGTAATGTATTTTATTGGGATTTTATGTGATCGATCAACACAAAGTGGCACATAATTGTGACGTGGAAGGAAAATGATAAATGGTTTTCAACATTTTTTACAAATATCTGAAAAGTGTGGTGTGCATTTGTATTCAGCCCCCTTTACTATAATACCCCTAACTACAATCTAGTAGAACCAATTGCCTTCAGAAGTCACCTAATTGGTAAATAGAGTCCACCTGTGTGTAATTTAATCTCCGTATAAATACAGCTGTTCTTTGAAGCCCTCATAGGTTTGTTAGGGAACATTAGTGAATGAACAGCATCATGAAGGCTAAGGAACACACCAGACAGGTCAGGGATGAAGTTGTGGATAAGTTTAAAGCAGTGTTAAGTTATAAAAAAAAAATCACAAGCTTTGAACATTTCATGAAGCACTGTTCAATGCATCATCCGAAAATGGAAGGAGTATGGCACAACTGCAAACCTACCAAGACATAGCTATCCACCTAAAATAACAGGCCAAAGAGAGCATTAATCAGAGAAGCAGCCAAGAGGCCCATGGTAACTCTGGATGATCTGCAGAGATCCACAGCTCAGGTCGGAGAATCTGTCCACAGGACAACTATTAGTTGTGCACTCCACAAATCTGACCTTTATGGAAGAGTGGCAAGAAGAAATCAGTTGCTCAAAGAAAGCCTTAAGAAGTACCGTTTACAGTTTGCAAGAAGCCATGTGGGGGACACAGCAATCATGTGGAAGAAGGTGCTCTGGTCAGATGAGACCACAATGGAACTTTTTGGCCTAAAATCAAAATGCTATGTGTGGCGGAAAACGAACACCCCATCCCCAACGTGAAACATGGTGCTGGCAGCATCATTTTGTGGGGATGATTTTCTTCAGCAGGGAATCTGGTCAGAGTTGATGGGAAGATGGATGGAGCCAAATACAGGGCAATCTTAGAATAAAAATGTGAATAAATCAAAGAGTGCGCTAAATATACGTAAATACAAAAATTATTTGTTTAAAATAATGATGTCCGTGATAGAAAAAAATTTATATAAAAGTCCATCCACCATAACAAAGTAATTCAACAGTTCTGAAATCTTGTATAAATCAAACACCGTGCAAAAAAAATCCACCACCGAATAAAATGGGTACACTCACCAGAGCTCCATGCTGACCAGATTATAAATCATCAAAGATAGCGTTTGCTCTGGGAGCGATGATCAGCAGAAGTAATCCAAACTGGGAGCAATATACTGCAAGCAGCCAGTCAGCACAATATGGAATAGCCTTAACAGCAGGTAGTCATCACATCTCCATACCATAGATCATGTTTGGGGAATCAAAAAAGGAAATCATAGTGCAGTACGTTTAAAACCAAAATGTTTTATTAAAACGTCAGAAATGCACTCACAAGCAGGGTGTCTAGCCGACACCAGCAATGACAGCCTCAAGAAAACAGGGACGAGCCTCGCTCACCGCATATCACAGCCGACAGTCTATGAGGAGTGTCCAGACGTCACATCCAAAAGAAGCCCCGCCCTACTAGTTTTGTCATCCGACGTCCTCACGGAATTTCGCCACGTGTTTGATTTATGCAAGATTTCAGTACTGTTTAATTACTTTGTTATGGTGGATGGACTTTTATATAAAATTTTTTCTATCACGGACATTATTTTAAACTAATAAAATTTTGTATTTACTTATATTTAGTGCACTCTTTGATTTATTCACATTTTTACCTTTTTTTGGTTAGTAGTGCAGCTTTTGTTCTATTTAGTTTGTGGCGCTTTTTTTTTTTTCTCTATTTCTCATATAATCTTAGAATAAAACCTGTAAGAGTCTGCAAAAGACTTGAGATTGGGGCGGAGGTTCACCTTCCAGGACAACGACCCTAAACATACAGTCAGAGCTGCAATGAAATGGTTTAGATCAAAGCATATTCATGTGTTAGAATGGCCCAGTCAAAGTCCAGACCTAAATCCAATTGAGAATATATGGCAAGACTTGCAAATTGCTGTTCACAGACACTCTCCATCCATTCTGACAGAGCTTGAGCTATTTTGCAAAGAAGAATGGGCAAAAAAAATCACTCTAGATGTGCAAAGCTGGTAGAGACTTCCCCCAAAAAGACTTGCAGCTGTAATTGCAGTGAAAGGTGGTTTAACAAAGTATTGACTTGGGGCCTGAATACAAATGCCGCCACACTTTTCAGATATTTATGTGTAAAAAAAAATTTGACAATTCATCATTTTCCTTCCACTTCACAATTATGTGCCACTTTGTGTTGGTTCATCACATAAAATCCCAATAAAATACATTTAAGTTTGTGGTTTTAACATGACAAAATGTGGAAAATTCCAAGGGGTATGCATACCTTTTCAAGGCACTGTACAGTTCTCAACAATTCTTTCCATCATTAAGGAAAAATGTAAGGATTCTCCACAAATGTTTTACAGAACGATAGGATTTTTGAGACCTTAAGGAAGTACATTGTACAGTTGCAAGAAAAAGTATGTGAACCTCTTGGGATTACATGGAGTTTTGCATGAATTGGGCATAAAATGTGCTCTGAACATCATCTAAGTCACAACAATAGAAGAACACAGTGTGCTGAACATAATACTACACAAACATTAGATGTTGCCATGGTTTAATTGCACATAACATGTAAACATTCACAGTGCAGGGAGGAAAAAGTATGTGAACCTTTGGACTTAATAACTGGTTGACCCTCCTTTTGGCAGCAATAACCTCAACCAAACATTTCCTGTAGTTGCAGACCTGCACAACGATCTGGAGTAATTTTGGACCACTCCTCTTCACAAAACTGTTTCAGTGTAGCAATATTCTTGGGATGTCTGGTGTGAATCGCTTTCTTAAGGTCATGCCACAGCATTTCAATCGGGTTGAGGTCAGGACTCTGACTGGGCCACTCCAGAAGGCGTATTCTGTGCTGTTGCAGCCATTGTTTTGTTGAATTACTTGTATGCTTTGGGTCATTGTCCTGTTGCATCACCCATCCTCTGCGGAGCTTCAGTTGGCGGACAGATGGTCGTACGTTTTCCTGCAAAATGTCTTGATAAACTCTGGAATTCATTTTCCCATCAATGACAACAATCCGTCCAGGCCTTGAGGCAGCAAAGCAGCCCCAAACCATGATGCTCCCTCCGCCATGTTTTACAGTGGGGATGAGGTTTTGATGTTGGTGTGCTGTGCCTTTTTTTCTCCACACATAGTGTTGTGTGTTCTTCCCAAACAACTCAATCTTGGTTTCATCTGTCCACAGTATATTTTGCCAGTAGTGCTGTGGAACATCCAGGTGCTCTTTTGCAAACTTCAAACGTGCTGCAATATTCTTTTTGGACAGCAATGGCTTCCTCCGTGGTGTCCTCCCATGTACTCCATTCTTGTTTAATGTTTTACTTATTGTAGATGTGTCAACAAAAATGTTAGCATGTGCCAGAGATTTCTGCAGGTCTTTAGCTGACACTCTGGGATTCTTCTTTACCTCATGCAGCATTCTGCGCTGTGCTCTTGCAGTCATTTTTACAGGACGACTACGCCTAGGGAGAGTAGCAACAGTGCTAAACTTTCTCCATTTTTAGACAGTCTGTCTTACCGTGGACACATGAACATCAAGGCTTTTGGAGATACTTTTGTAACCCTATCCAGCTTCATGCAAGTCAACAATTCTTGATCGTAGGTCTTCTGAGAGCTCTTTTCTGCGAGGCATGGTTCACATCAGACAGTGCTTCTTGAAACCAGTAAACCCAAAACAGGTGTGTGTTTTTTAAGGGCAGGACAGCTGTCAGCAACATATCCAATATCATCACACTGATTGCAGTCAAGGTTGGCTCACTCCTGGCTCCAATTAGCTCTGGGAGAAGTCATTAAGCTAGGGCCTCACATACTTTTTCCTCCCTGCACTGTGAATGTTTGCATGTTATGTGCAATTAAACCATGGCAACATCTAATGTTTGTGTAGTATTATGTTCAGCAGACTGTGTTCTTCTATTGTTGTGACTTAGATGACGTTCAGAGCACATTTTATGCGCAATTCATGCAAAACTCCACGTAATCCCAAGGGGTTCACATACTTTTTCTTGCAACTGTATGTCCCAAGTCTAAAAAAAAATAAATAAATCACCAATTGTACCTGATTACCTCATTCCTCTGCCTTCGGGACTGAGAAGCTTTTTAAACTATCCTGTAGCAGTTTGTTCTGCCAGTTGGCGCTTATATGGCCCATCAGTTTGTTGTTTTGATAGCTTAAATTTCTCATGCTTATTCACCATAGGACTTGTGCATTAGAAGCAAGCTAGCCTAAAAATTTTATTTTCCCTATCGCAACCAGCGCCTGATTTCCAAATCTGTACTGCAGAAATGCCAGTGAAAAATTCTGATTTTCGGTTATTAGAAGGGAAAAAAGTATGTATGTAAAAAAAAAAAAAAAAAAATATATATATATATATATTACACACACACTATATTGCACACTATCTTGCCAAAAGTATTGGATTCAGGTGGTCCAATCACCTCCATAGCCACAGGTGTATACAGTCAAGCACCTAGGAATGCAGACTGTTTCTACAAACATTTGTGAAAGAATGGGTTGCTCTCAGGAGCAAGGAGGAGGAAATCAAGCTTTGTATTGTGCCAAGTGTAAGGTTTGGTGGAGGGGGGATTATGGTGTGGTGTTGTCTCAGGGGTTGGGCTTGGCCCCTTAGACTGGCCATACATTATACAATTTTCTTTAGATTTTTGGTTTGGATTTAACAAAAACCACATAATAGGAGGTCAAATCTAACAACACTTTCAGTTGTATCCAATTAGGCAGGCACTTGCACTACATAGTTGAAGGTAAATCTAAAGGAAACTGGGCAGAAATTGGACAGAAAATTGTATAGTGTATGGCCTTAGTTCCAGTGAAGGGAACTCTTAAGGTGTCAGCATACCAAGACATTTTGGACAATTTCCTGCTCCCAATTTTATGGGAACAGTTTGTGGATGACCCCCTCCTGTTCTAACATGACTGCGCACCAGTGCACAAAGCAAGGGTGCAGGAACTTGACTAGAGCGGAGACTGTGAGCCAGGTCTTGTCCAATATCAGTGCTTGATGTCACAAATGCGCTTCTGGAAGAATGGTCAAACATTCCCATAGACACTCCTAAACCTTGTGGACAGCCTTCCCAGAAGAGCTGAAGCTGTTATAGCTGCAAAGGGTGGGCCAACCCACTATTGAACTCTACGGACTAAGGCTGGCCATACATTATACAATTATCTTCCAATTTTCTGCCCAATTTCCTTTAGATTTACCTTCAACTGTGTAGTGCAAGGGCCTGCCTAATTGGATACAATTGAAAGTGTTGTTTAGGTTTG
Organism: Staurois parvus; assembly: GCF_062004578.1. Classification (NCBI taxonomy): domain Eukaryota; kingdom Metazoa; phylum Chordata; class Amphibia; order Anura; family Ranidae; genus Staurois; species Staurois parvus. The sequence continues at coordinate 12,622,597 of NW_028318430.1, read as the reverse complement.
TCCTCCTATTATATGGTTTTTGGTAAATCTAAACCAAAATTCTCCAGATAATTGTATAATGTATGGCCAGCCTGGAATGCCATTAAAGTTCATGTGTGTGTAAAGGCAGGCATCCCGATACTTTTGGCAATTTAGTGTGTGTGTGTGTGTGTGTGTGTGTGTGTGTGTGTGTGTTTTTTTGTTCTCTCTATAAGTGTCTGCATTTACTCTGTCATTTTACCCGCTTGTTAATGTAAATATCCTTATACTTTTAGAATATCAAAGTACAAAGTAAATCTTTTACAGTGTTTTTTTTTTTTTAAATTTGACAGCCTGTTACGTTCTACATTGGTACACTTCATAAGAAGTATCGTGTAGGCTTTCTGGTATCATTTGTTGAAAATATATACCTTATGTAGACCTTGCATAACAGTTTCTTCTTGCTGTAGCATGGTGAGTTAAGAATAAAGGTTTCTTTCATTTTGAAAGTGCTGTAACCCATGGCAGCGAGTGATCCTATTTCACTTACCTGCCTCCAGTATAATCAAAACAAATAGGATTCTGAACTTTGTACGTAGTTGTTGCTTGTTACTAAATATTATTTCATTATCCTACTTGTGATAGAGGTTTGTGTTCACATAAGTGTTGTGAGAGAACTGTATGAGAGAATCTTCTTTTGGTATACTGGGATGTCTCTAAGCTCAGAGATGTCTTTGCCATTCATTGCTTGTTGGCATAGATTTATTCTGCACTTCAACAGCAAGCCTCTGTCTTAGTACTTGTCAATTCCTCCAGTGCACTAAGGGAATGGGGAGACGATTTGGTTGCAGTGTCATGGGCGCTTCTGTGAGCAGCTACAGTTCTTGCAATCCACGCAGAAGGACATGGCTGAAGGTGGCAGCAAGAGAGGTGACTTGACATTTTGCTTAATCTAGTGATTGATTAAATTGTAGCATTTTTTGATAAACTTCTATAAATATGCTCTGAGGTTTTCTGAAATTGTGATTTCTTTTCACGTGTCTTGTCTGTGCGGTCTGCATGTTGGCTTGTACTTGAACACAGGGTAAGGCTAAGATGACAGAGTTCTGTGGGATTTCACAGGACGTTAAAAAGGTGTAATTTAGTGTATTTGATTTCTTCATGTTTTATATATATATATATATATAATCTCTTTGTTCGTTGGACATATCATCTGAGGTTATAAGCATATATTATACTGTGTCCTTGGATGATGTTTTTAGGGCAGTAGTTAGATCTGAAGTAACTAGGTCAGGTCTTCAAGCTGAATTCCAGGCAGATGTAAAACACCTTTTTAGTCCAGCATTGAATTCAATATAAAAAATACTGGTTGTTTTAATACTGGTACCTGCGTGTAATATGTTGGCTTCCTGTAATCTTTAGCATTGCAGTACTCACACCGAGAGTAGACGGGTTAACACTCTATGACTTTGGTTCATTTCGAAAGTGCCATAACCCATGTCTCCAGTGAAGTTTCAGAGCTGTTTATGCTGTCTGGCAGGGATGCCCAGATCACAGGACCAGTTGAACTGTATTAAAACTCCCCCCCAGGTAAAATGTATGTGTTTCAACTGTGTATTTAGCTGTTTGTGTGTAGTTCATCTTTAGGACTTGTGTTTGTATGAGCGAGATGCCCATATGAACATGGCAAATGCTAGCATTTTTTTCTGAACAAATGTGAGTTTTGATCACATTGGAGCCCGTGTACTCATGTGCCTTCTCTTAAAACGGAACATTTTATGATCAATGAAATTATTGGCTGTGTAGAAAATTTGTATTTAGAATGCTACTGATTTCATATGATTTATGCCACCTGTTGCTGATCTCTACAATTCATATCTGAAAAACAGCTATAGATTAAATTTGTGTTCCTTGAGAATGTAATAGCTCTACACCTAAATAACAGGGCTATAATTATCTTACCATCTCCTCACAATGTGACTTTTAGTATCATTTCAGGAATATGTAATTCTATTTGCATCCTTTTACATTTTTCCTGAACGAGGTGTGGTGGATTGGAGGTTGCCTGATGTAAACAGACAGGGGAGTCCATTCACATCCAGCCACCCTTTAAGCTATCATGGGTCCACCCGTGTCAGCCAGGCACAGATGTCAAATAACTGACATCCGTCCATGGCGGGATCTAGGGGGGTGCTGGGGTGGACTATGGCCCCCCCCCCCCCCCCGATTTTAGTTGTGCCCACCAAAGCCAACCCTTACCTGCCGCTATACTGCCCTAACCTGCCACTATCCTACTGTAACCTGACACTTTACCGCCCTAGTTTTGACACTATACTGTCCTTGACTGACACTACACTGATCACAGTTATCGGTTGTGTGGGGAGGAGGAGCTCTGCTGCCTGTGCCCAGGCTGTTTGCAGTGCCGTGATGGGAGAAGGAGTTGTGTTCCATCCTCTGCCCTGCCAGGACTGACCCCTGTCCTCTTCCATGCTGACCTCCTATCCTCTGCCCCCTGACATTTTTTACTACACCCTCACGTTGGACAGGGTAGATTTGGCCCTGCATCCGTCTCATTCGTTTCTTGTTAGGCAGGGGATCTGCTCATTGATCCCCTGCTGATCAGGGCAGACTCTGCTTCATGTAAAATGACCCTAGTGTGCATTGCCTTTTTTTTAAATTTGCCTCTCATAGCACTTTCAACAGCCATGCCTGTTACAAGAATCCTATGTCATCTTTGTTATGGCCAGCTAACTACTTTATGACATTTCTGAGACACACAGATATAGACGCAAAGAGTCAATTTACTGAGGAGGTCAATAATTAGGTCTTCAGCTGCAAATGAACTTGCAAAATGTAACAAAAATGCTCTTATTCCCCACTGTGAAGTTTGAAATGAATGGAAGCATTCAGTGAAAATGAACAGTCTTTAGTGTACTCGCTGAATAAAACATCAAGGCTTCCTGTCAATGCTGTCCAGTTACTGAACTAAGTACAGTCAGAAATGGAAACATTTAACTATTGGAAATGACGTATGCTGAGTCTGTCCAGCCTTCATATCAAGCAGATCCAACCGTTTTCAGAAATTCTCAAGAATTGTATCTTCTGTTGGTGGTTTTGGTATTTGCATAGTAAATTCCAATTGTTAAAATGTAATACAGCGTTGGTGTGAGTGTGGAAGGTCTAACTCCTTTTATCAATAACATATTTTGATGAATCAACTGACAAAAAAATGTCCTCTGCTTACAGATGGCATCTAAACTAATCAGGTAACATAACAACTAATCAGGGCTTTTTTCAGCGGGAACGTGAGGAAATGCAGTTTCAGCACCTCCAGCACTGATTGTGTGTAATAGTATGGGGAACTGGGGTGTGATGGAGGATCTAATAATGCTGGCTGCTAGGGAATCTATTGTTGCATGGTGGTATATTGTTGCTGGTGGGGATCTATTGTTGCTAGGGGGTCAATTGTTACTGGAAGGGATCTACTTTTGAGGGAGGGATCTATGTTTCTGGCTGCTGTGGAGAGTCAGTTGATGCTGGCTGCTGGGAAATCTGTTGTTGCTGGGGGTATTTTGTTGTGGGGTTCCATTGTTGCTGCTAGCTGCAAGTGATCTATTTTACGGATTTTCTTGTTGCCATGAAAGATTTCCATACAAATTACTTGGCACCACAAAACGATACTTGGCTCTGTATTCTCTAAAAGGCCTCATACTGGGAGGTGGGTGGGGGTTGGAACCAAGGAACGGTGCTCGGAAGCAGGTAAGGGGAGGAGACAAGAAGTGGCTCAGAAAGGGGGAGTTCCTGCACCTCTTTTCTGAGAAAAAAAAGCCCTGCTCCTAATACTTTTTTTTTTCATGAACCATTTATCATAATACTGCAGGGTTTGGGTGGGCACAGACACAGTATGGCTTTGAAATTTGTCCGTTTCAGCCAGGATAGGCTGAGATTCAACTCATGTATACGCAGGCTGATTGTACCAAAGTCTATCCATCGATCGTTTTGGGTACAACCAGCTTGTCTTATTGAACTTCAATTACTGTCAGAGGCTATAGCTGCTTGCAGTGACCAGTTTTATACCCGCTGGAAGAGGTAAGAATACTTTTTTCAAGGCACCGTGTGTGTGTGTGTGTGTGTATATGTATATGTATATGTGTATGTATGTGTATATATATATATATATATATATACTGTGGATATATTTAATAATGTGTGTATGTATATGTGTGTGTGTGTGTATGTATGTATGTATGTATGTATGTATGTATGTATATATATATATATATATATATATATATATATGCATATGCGTGCACCCTGAATGTTTTTGTGCACGTGTAAACAAGGCTAATTGACTCAACTATGTTTGAAAATATAGGAACTGGGGTGTAGAAAGATGGCAGCAGGTTCTCTGGGCTCTTTGGTTGTAAAAGGAAGGTAGTTTGTTCACCAAAGGGCTGGAGAGCAGTACAATAATAAGTGACTGCAGGCAATAGTGAAGCATGGTGGAGGTTCCATGTAGGTTTGGAGCTGCATTTCTGTTAATGGAGTTGGAGATTTGGTCAGGATCAGTGGTCTCCTCAATGCTGAGAAATACAGGCAGATACTTATTCATAATGCCATACCATCAGGGAGGGTGGCCCCAAATTTATTCTGCAGCAGGACTACTAAACTATTAACACTTCTATTTCTGAAAGCATTTTTCACACCTGTCCAAAATGTTTGCACAGTGCAGTGTGTGAAAGAAAATAGCTTCACTCCTCCATGTGTGCTCAAACATGAGTCCTCTTGTGTAAAAACCAGCTTGTGTAAAAGCCACCAAGTGAAAGCTGTGGTGCTCTACTCCAGCATATTCTGCTTGAACAAATTAAATATTGCCTCCCCTTGTTATGGTATGGCTCATAGAATAACATAAAAATACTCCATAAAGCTGTTTGCGTAAGTTTATTTCAAATAAAATCAGTAAAGGCAGTGAACTGATAAAAATTTTAATTGGGTATTCATATATTAACACATCTCTAATGCAGGCCATAGATTTCCAATTTTCTTGCCGAATTATCGGCCGATAAAAAAATCGGCCGATATTCATACCTTTACTGGGGAAAAATGTCGGCCGTTTTTCTTAATTTTAAGAGATTTTGAAAATCGGCCATGCTGGAAAATCCTGGGACGATTTGTTAGATCGACCGATTTTCATGGTAATTTATGGTCAAATCGTCCGTTCTTCTGGACGATTTGACAATAAATTGACTATGAAGAAAAAGGAGTAATAGAAGAAATAGATTTTGCAGGAGAAGAAGAAATAGAATATCAAGAAGAATAGAAGAAAAGAGGAGAAGATGAAATAGATTTTGCAGAAGAAGACGGAGAAGAAGAAAAGTTGCTACATTGTATCTGTATGCATTTTGGATACAGATGTTTCTATTCAAGTACAAATAGATACAATGTTGTTTCTCTTCTTCTTCTTCTGCATAATCTGTTTCTTCTGTCAAATATAATAGCGGGTCTCTATGCAGGGACACCACTATTATATTAATTGACGGCTGTAGACGGGACTAAAACCCACAGTCCTTTTTTTTTTTTTTTTTTTTTTTAAATTAGTGGCAATGTCGGCCGTCTGAATGACCGATTTACGATTTTTAAAAAAATAAAAAAACGGCCGATTTTCCCCACGTCTATGGCCTACATTAGAGTATTGCAGCCACAAAATCTGTGTATTATGCTGTGAATGGGCCTTTAGCATTTATTTTTAGGGAGAGCACTGCACTATTTGTTTTATTTTGTTTTGTTCTTGTATGAATCACATGTTGTGCAGGCAGCACTATGTTTATATTTTTAGTCACACGATTGATTTGATAGAGTAGTGCGGGGGTACAGAGGGTTTTTTTTTTCCCTTCTTTTAATGTACACCTTGCTATGATTTGCTCTTCAGGTAACTATTAAATATCTCATCCTAATTTTTACTGAAAATACCATTTTGGATATGTTCCTTGGCTAATACAGGACTACCTTTTAACTTTGTAGAATCTGGTAGCATTATTACACTATGTTAGTGAAAATTAATCATGTAAGGTGACAACCCATGTAGTTTGACTTACGATGGTTTAATACTTTTTCCCAGTGTTTGTTTTTTGTCATATCATCTAATAAATATATTTTGATCTTTGCAGGTGCTACAAAACATTCTAGAAACTGAGAATGAGTACTCAAAGGAGATCCAAAATTTGTTATCCAATTACCTTCGTCATTTACAATCCAGTGAAAAGTAAGATTTCTGACCTATGACCTTTGATTATGAAAATACTGCATTAAATTTTTCATTGTTAAAATTTTTCCTTTTACAAACTATTGGATTAAAAGTCTAGAGTAAATTGAGCTAATATAGTTTTAGCTAGTTACAGCTACTATAAGCTGACCATACACTATACAATCTAATTGTACAATCTCCTTCAGCTCTAAAACTGTGTAATAGAAGGGCAGTTGGATGCAAATTTAAATATATTGTTTTCTTATTTTTGTCTTTATACTACATACAGTGCTCAGCATAACTGAGCACACCCCTTTTTGAAAAGTAGGATTTTAATCAATATCTCAATGAACAAAAGAACAATTTCCAAAATTTTGACAAAACTGAGTTTTATAGAACTTTTGTTTAGCTCATTACAAGAAAGTAAGGTTAATAATATAATTTAGAAATCTTCAGTTTTACTCAAATTAGTTGATGCAAAAATGAATACACCCCACAACATAAACTACTACGGTACATCTAGTATTTTGTATGACCTCCATGATTTGTAAAATCAGCACCAAATCTTTTAGGCAAGGAATGAACAAGCTGGCAATATATTGCAACACCTATCTTTTTCCATTCTTCAAGAACAACCTCTTTTAGAGCCTGGATGCTGGATGGCGAGTGATGCTCAACTTGTCTCTTCATAGGTGTTCGATTGGGTTCAGATCAGGAGACACACTTGGCCACTGAATCACTTTCACCACATTGTTCTTCAGAAATGCAACAGTGGCCTTAGATGTTTGTTTTGGATCATTGTCATGTTGGAAAAGTGTACAGTGACCAAGGGCACGGAGTGATGGTAGAATCTTCTCTTTTAATATAGAGCAGTACATCTGTGACTTCATGATACAATCAATGAAATGCAGCTCCCTGACACCAGCAGCACAAATGCAGCCCCACAGAAGGACACTGCCACCACCATGTTTCACTGTAGGCACCATGCATTTTTCTTTGTACTCTTCACCTTTGTGACGCCATACAGTTTTGAAGCCATCAGTTCCAAAAACATTTATCTTGGTCTCATCACTCCAGAGTACAGAGTCCCAGTAGTCTTCTTTTTACAGCATGGTCCATGGCAAATTTTAGGCAGGCTTTTTTGTGCATGGGCTTTAGAAGAGGCTTCCTTTGTGGACGACACCCATGCATTGCATTGCTCAACAGTGTATGCTGTACTGTGTCACGGGAAACAGTCAGCCCAGTTTGGCTTTCTACTTCTTTAGCTAACTGCAGTGAATTTGCATGGTGATTTTCTTCAACCCTTCTTATCAGAAGACGCTCTTGTCGAGGTGTTACCGTCCGTGGATGGCTTGGACGTCTCTGTGAGATGGTTGCAGTTCCATCTCTGTCAAATTTTTATCACATTTGCTACACTATTCTGACTGATTAAGTAAAGCTTTGCTGATCTTCTTGTAGCCTTCACCTTTCTTGTGTAAAGAAATTATTTTCTTTCTTAGGCCTTGTGGCATTTCTCTTCAATGTGGTGCCATTGGTGACAGCATGAAATGGGAAGGGATTTCTTTAAGTAACGGCCTTTATAACCACCTGTCTGCTGGACACCTGTTTAATGAATAATTAGACTCACCTGTAGTTAAATTCTTGTTAATTAGGATTTTGTTGTCTAAAATTTAGCTTTGCTCCTAAGACTTTCATTGGGGTGTAGTCATTTTTGCAACATGGTCCTGAATGAATTTGTTAGGAAAAAAACTTTTTTGTGTGTGCAAATCTTGTTTGCAATCAATGGCCTACATTTGTGGGAGTATTTTGTAGTATAGTGTCCCATAGAACATGTTGATTCTGAAAAGAAAGGAAAGGTTTTCTGACAAATCTGTTGGGGTGTACTCATTTATGCTGAGCACTATCTTTGGCAAAATTAAAGTAGGTTGTAGAAGAACTGCACAGTCATATTGATGTGTGTGTAAGAGATCACTAATTCTCCCCAATTTTAACCCCTTGGGCTCAGGTTTGTTTAAAGGATAAATTCACCTGTTAACAAAAAATAATACATGCATATTTTCTTTTTGCAGCTTTTTGTTTTAGGAGTTTAGAAAGCATAGCACCGCTGATGCCATGCAGGTCTTCTGAAGCCTGTCAGTGTAATCTGTCTGCTCGTACCCTGTATGAGCAAGCAGTTTTACACTGACAGGACGAATCAATGAACTACCAGAGTGCTCAACAGCCACAATGGCTGTTGGGACTTGTAGTTTTCTATTCACAGAACTCTGTGGATGAATGAGGTGGCCGGGCTGGCAGAGCCCCACACAGCCGCACTTTTTAAAAATTGTGACACTTAACAGGGGAAAAGATCTCCCACTTGCTGTCACAATGGGGGATTTGGGGTCGGTCCAACATTAACATATTATATGTTACACCCTGAATATGAGTATGACAAGTTAGCAAAGGTGAACGTATCTCTTTAATTACTGCTGTAATGTTGGTACTCTTATGTAAGTAATAACCAGTTACATATTAAGAATTTACACGTAGATTGACCCTTGTGGAAGGACTTCAGTCACTGATATACCGAAACAATATCTGTGCTCATTGATTAAACTAGTGAAAGAAGCATATACTGCACCACAAAAACTGATAAGATGGTCTGATTGTATTGGCTATTATGGTCAGGTAAATTATATTTTCACTTTTGCACCAAAATTGAGATAACACTTACTTTATATTTCCTACACATTCTCATTCACATTGCATAACCAGTTTATGACCACCCGCCCATAATGTACTGTGTACAGGCAGCTGCTGTAGGCAAAGTGATTGTACACAGTGGGAGCCTATCAGCAAGTCCCGACTGATCGTCTGCTAATCGGCTGTGTAGAATCACAGCTCAGAGCTCTCTTGGTAAACAACACAGAGCTCTGTACAGTGGGAGCAACCTGTCCGTTTTTTTATGTCTGCAAAGCAGGGATGAGAAACTTGGAGATCGTTTAGTAAAAACAGCGCACTTTACACACATTACACATTGTTAGGCACACATTTACCATTTTATGTGTGTGTGTGTGTGTGTGTGTGTGTGTGTATATATATATATAAAATTTCTGTATATATACCATAGTTTGTAGGCGCTATAACTTTTATTCAAACCAATTAATATACACTTATTGGGATTTTATTTTATCTGATGTGTAGCATAATACATTTTGGCCAAAATTTATGAAGAAATTAGATCTTTGAAATTTTTTTTATTGGATATGTTTTATATACTTTCAGAAAGTATTTGTGTGAAAAAAAATTATATACGTTTTATTTACAGCATTGCATGACCGTGTAATTACTAGTTAAAGTAGCGCAGTGTGGTATAGCAAAAAATGGTCTGGTCATGAAGGGGGTAAAATCTTCCAGAGCCGAATTGGATAACCAAAAAAAATCGGCTGCTTACATTTTGCTTTTTTCTGAAAACTCCATCACCGAAATTTTCCTCTGGGGCTGGGAGTTGATGTTCACCATAACTAACCCTGTCTATGCTGTTCCGACACTGTCCTAACAAATGGTTAAAGCTCTAGAAGCTGGATTCTGCTTTCTTTGTGTTGAGGTGATATTTGGTGTGTCCTTCCTTGTCGATGGGGACAGATTAAGCTTCCTCTCATTTTGAAATTGTTCAGACCATCTTGTGGGCCGCACATACTGTATGTCTGCTCCAAAGACACACCTGGAAATGTAAACATGTTTTAAAATGTATTTTTTAGGTATGCTATGCGAATGGGAACACAAACACATAGTGAATGGCCCTTAAATTTGACTAAAAAAGTGGAAACACTATAAGTCAGTTGATTCATGATGTGACCTTTTAAATTGTTTGGTCTTGAGACTTCACCACTGCAATTTCATTGGTCATAAATACTTTGCAGTTTAGTAATGTTAAGAAAGACAGAAGCTCAGAGATAAATATTTAAATATACAAACATTACCATTGTCACCTTTGTACATTTCTGAACTTTATGATGTGAGCTTATTTTACAAATGTGCAGCAAACAATTTCATCTGCTACCATCCAAGCTTTTTGATTGTCTGTTATATGAACCGAGAGTATATTCCTGAGCTAATACTATAGAACTAGCTCGAAAGTATGCTTAATAATTTTTCTTTGCTAAAAAATTCACTTACATATGTGTTTCTTTAAGGCTTAGTCCAACTAGTATCTCTTACCTAATCGGAAACCTGGAGGAAATTTGTGCCTTCCAGCAGATGTTGGTCCAGTCTTTGGAAGAATGTACCAAGTAAGTCCCCCACCCCCCAAGTGTATCTCAAATATATCTGTGCCAAGTTTAAGTTAACCAATTTCTAGATTCAATAAGAAAACTTGGGAGTCTAGTTTAGTTCTAATTGTTGCAGTTGTTTAAATAATGCCCTTCAGGGAATAATGTACCACATATTAAAAATAATTATTACAATATTGCAATTGACAACATTATAATCCATGATAAACTTGCAAGCAAATATTTCCTGAAGCAATAAACATTTTAAAGATTTAAGGAAGTATAACAAAACACCCTTAAACCCTTCTGTTTCCAGTGATCACTAAAACCTGTCCATTTTTTTAAGTTTTGGTATTCACTGGTTTACTTTTTAACTTCTTGCATATCAAAATTATTTTCACACTGTTTTTCTGGCATGTATGGGGTTCTTATTTAGTCATTTTGTTTTTAAAACATCCTTTTATTATATTTTTTGGTAATGAGCAGAGAAGCAAACATAAACTCTACTGTAAGTAAAGTGATGTTAAAGGCAATTTTTTTTCTTGTTATACTTACCTGCTGTGGTCATTGGTTTTGCACAGAGCAGCCCCAATCCTCCTCTTGGGTCCCCTGCTGGTGCTCCTGACCCCTTCCTCTTGCCGAGTGCCCTCAAACCAAGAACCTTGCTCTGGGGCACCCAAGCAGGCTCACTCCTGATCCGGTGCTTTGCATGTCCAATCTCACATAAAACTACTGCTCTGCTCCACCCCCTCTCTCCTCATTGGTTTTCTGGCGTTGACTGACAGCTGCGGGAGCCAATGGCTCCCACTGCTGTGTCAGTCAGTGAGGAGGGAAAGTTCCCGGAGGGCCGAGGCTCTTGTGCACATTGCTGGGTTGTGATGGGGCTTAGGTAAGTATTGAGGGGGGCTGTACACAGTAGGTTTTTTACCTTCATGCATTCTGTACTGCATTAAGCCTTTACAACACTTTAATGCATAATATATTGTGTATATTTTAATATTTTGAATATTTTAGCAATTTGTCTTCTATTTATCCTTCATGTACCCTTCATGCAGTAATCCTACATACAGTGCTGTGAAAAAGTATTTGCCCCCTTCCTGATTTTTATTTATTTATTATCTATTTGTCACACTAAAATGATTCAGATCAAACAAATGTTATTAACAAAGATAACCTAAATGCAGTTTTTAAATTATTTAATTTATTAAGGTAAAAAAATCAAGCGTTTGCGATAGCTGGCAGTAACTCTTTCACATCATTGTGGAGGAATTTTGGCCCACTCTTCTCTGCAGAATTGTTTTACTTCAGCCACATTATAGGGTTTTTGAGCATGAACAGCCTGTTTAAGTTTATACTGCAGCATCTCACTAGGATTTAAGTTCGGATTTTGCCTAGGCCATTTCAAAACCTTAATTTTGTGGGGGGTTTTTTAGGCATCCAGAGGTGGACTTGCTGGTGTGTTTCAGATCATTGTCTGCTGCATATCATGTTTGACTGTTGGTATGCTGTTCTTTGTATGAAATGCTGTGTTGGTTTTATGCCAGATGTAACGGGATGCACACCTTCCAGAAGGTTTAACTTTTGTCCCATCAGTTCACGGAATATTTGCCCAAAAGTCTTGGGGATAATCAAGATGTTTTTGGCAAATATGAGACGAGCATTTGTGTTCTTTTTGGTCAGCAGTGGCTTTCGCCTTAAAATTCAACCATGGATGTCAGTTTTGCCCAGTCTTTCTTACTGAATTATGAACACTGACCTTAACTGAGGCAAGTTAGGCCTGAAGTTCTGTAGATGTTGTTCAGGGTTCTTTTGTGACCCCCTGGATGAGTCGTTGTGCTCTTGGAGTAATTTTTCCTTTTTTTTCTTTAAGCTCTTCCCGTCCGGCCCATGTCCATAAACGGCCAGACGGGAGTGCTACCGATGAGGGTGGACATTTCTAAACGTCCCCCACATTCATTGCCTGTGCGTTGTGCGTGCTCCCTGGGAGCGCGTGGCACTATGATCTCCGGACACAGCAGAACAGAGATCACTGTATGGGACCTCAGTGTGAGGTCCTGATTCCTGTGATCACTGATTGGCCAATCAGTGATCACATGAACAGTAGTAAACAAGATGTCACTTCCTGACATCATTGCTTACTACTTGTGAATTCTGTGAATGATCACAGAGGTCACATGGTACACGGCTATTCACAACAGCCTTGTACCATGTGACAAGCTGTGACCAATCACAGCTCGCACAGTATTTCTCAATGGCTGCAGGAATGCAGCCAGAGAGAAGGAGAAATGATTGCTGTTACAGCATTTATGGGTGTAAAAGCAATCAGTGTAAAAAAAGAAGAAAAAATCTTTATCACCCCCCACAAGTAGTACAGTGTCTATGGTGACACTGTACTGCTAGGATGACAGTATGTTAAAAGAAAACAAATCAAAACAACATAAATAATATAAAAAATAAAAAAAATGTAAAAACATTTTTTGAAAAATGTATCATTTTTGGTTATAAACTAATTTTGGGTTTTTTTTTTTTTTTTTTTTTTTTTTTTTTACTAAAAAGATAGATGAATACATTTTGGCCAAGATTTATAAATAAAGATTATTCATTTGCAAAATTTTATAAGAAAAACACTTTTTTTTTCAAAATTTTTGGACTTTTACATTTTATATAGCAAAAAAATAAAAATCCCAGTAGTGAATAAATACCACCAAAATAAAGTTATATCTGTCTCAAAAAAATGCTAAAACATTCATATGGGTACAGTGTTGTATGACCACGCAATTGTCATTCAAAGCGTGATAGCACTGAAAGCTGAAAATTGGCCTGGACTGGAAGGGGGTGAAATTGTCCGGACTTATCCACAGTCTCTGGTCATTCCCTGTACTATGTCCGCAGTCTCTGTTTATCTCCTGTACTGTGTCCGCAGTCTCTGGTCATCTGTACTATGTCCACAGTCTCTGGTCATTCCCTGTACTATGTCCGCAGTCTCTGGTCATTCCCTGTACTGTGTCCGCAGTCTCTGGTCATTCCCTGTACTGTGTCCGCAGTCTCTGGTCATTCCCTGTACTGTGTCCGCAGTCTCTGGTCATCCCCTGTACTGTGTCCGCAGTCTCTGGTCATCCCCTGTACTGTGTCCGCAGTCTCTGGTCATCCCCTGTACTGTGTCCGCAGTCTCTGGCCATCCCCTGTACTGTGTCCGCAGTCTCTGGCCATCCCCTGTACTGTGTCCGCAGTCTCTGGCCATCCCCTGTACTGTGTCCGCAGTCTCTGGCCATCCCCTGTACTGTGTCCGCAGTCTCTGGCCATCCCCTGTACTGTGTCCGCAGTCTCTGGCCATCCCCTGTACTGTGTCCGCAGTCTCTGGCCATCCCCTGTACTGTGTCCGCAGTCTCTGGCCATCCCCTGTACTGTGTCCGCAGTCTCTGGCCATCCCCTGTACTGTGTCCGCAGTCTCTGGCCATCCCCTGTACTGTGTCCGCAGTCTCTGGCCATCCCCTGTACTGTGTCCGCAGTCTCTGGCCATCCCCTGTACTGTGTCCGCAGTCTCTGGCCATCCCCTGTACTGTGTCCGCAGTCTCTGGCCATCCCCTGTACTGTGTCCGCAGTCTCTGGCCATCCCCTGTACTGTGTCCGCAGTCTCTGGCCATCCCCTGTACTGTGTCCGCAGTCTCTGGCCATCCCCTGTACTGTGTCCGCAGTCTCTGGCCATCCCCTGTACTGTGTCCGCAGTCTCTGGCCATCCCCTGTACTGTGTCCGCAGTCTCTGGCCATCCCCTGTACTGTGTCCGCAGTCTCTGGCCATCCCCTGTACTGTGTCCGCAGTCTCTGGCCATCCCCTGTACTGTGTCCGCAGTCTCTGGCCATCCCCTGTACTGTGTCCGCAGTCTCTGGCCATCCCCTGTACTGTGTCCGCAGTCTCTGGCCATCTCCTGTACTGTGTCCGCAGTCTCTGGCCATCTCCTGTACTGTGTCCGCAGTCTCTGGCCATCTCCTGTACTGTGTCCGCAGTCTCTGGCCATCTCCTGTACTGTGTCCGCAGTCTCTGGCCATCTCCTGTACTGTGTCCGCAGTCTCTGGCCATCTCCTGTACTGTGTCCGCAGTCCATTGGTTCAGAATATTTTATTTCTTGTTTTTCTCCTCTAAAACCTAGGCGCGTCTTATGGTCAGGTGCGTCTTATGGAGCGAAAAATACGGTATTTTAAATTGTGAGAAACGTCCATGTGTATGAGCAGTGTTAATCCCTAAGCAACTTTTTGGGTACCCTTGATCCTAATGCCAGTACTGTTGTTGAAATTAAAATTGAAAATGTCTGCACCTTGCACAAATGTTTCTCTGTTAAATCTACTCATTTGCAATAAAAATTTATTTTTATTCTGTATAAACATGTAACTCCTTTTGGATTTCCACCTTAGATTGCCCGAAGGTCAACAGAGGGTTGGAGGATGCTTTTTGAACCTGATGCCTAAGATGAAGAATCTTTACCTAGCTTATTGTGCCAATCACCCTTCTGCTGTAAATGTACTGACACAACATAGGTAAGGTTTAATATAAGCAAATACATGTTTTTGATTACACAGATATTAAAAGGTATATATTTTTTTTACTTGCAGCATGTTTTAATATACTTTCTGTTAAGCAGAAAAAGTGTTTTGAGACTATTATTTTAAATTAAATACAGATTAAATGTGTTTTAAATAAAATATATACAGTAAGTAGCTTGTGTAAGTAGTAATAATCATTTTATTCTTATCTGACCTGAAAGCTCCATTTTCAGCAGCCATTTCTCCATGATTTGTTATTGTAGAGACCTTTTGTAATTTGAAGTGCAGCTTAAACCTGGTATTGTTTTGAAGCAAATAATTCTGTTTTTTTGGGTTGCAAAGTAAAGGTGTTTCAGAAATTAACATTTGAGTTAAGATGGCCAAAGCAAGCAGATTTATCAAGAAGCATGTCAGATACTCATTGTTTGAACTGTTTTTATTTTTTGTACACATTAAAATGTATATTTGAGACCTGATGATTACATAAAACCCCTGAAAACATACTTTATGAAAGCAGAAGCCCTTTAGAATAAAATAGCAGTAATTAAGTTGTTGCAATTAATTGTTACACAATATTTTATCTATTTCAATTCCCCACTGATCAGCCATAACTTTTTGATCCCTGACAAGTAACGTGAATAACATTGATCACCTCATAACCATGGCATCTGAAATTTCATGGGATATATTAGGTAGCAAGTGATCATGTTGTCCCTGATGGTTTTAAAGCAAGGGAAAAAAAAATACAAGCGTAAGTATTTGAGAGAAATTGTAATGGGTAAACAACATGGTCAGAGCATCTCCAAAACTGCAGCTCATCTGGGATGTTCCCAGTCTGCAGTGGCAAAAGTGGTCCAAGAAAGGAAAACCAGTGGATCAGTGATCCAGTTACGACTTTATGAGGAGCCAAGATTCATTGATTCACATGGAAAGCAAAGGCTGGCCTGTATAGTCCTACTGTAGCTCAAATTGCTGATAACATTAAAGTGATTGTAAACCCTCACCTTGTAAAAATACTCATTTAGTTCAAAATCTAAATTAAAGGCAAAACATTTGTGTATATATTTTAAAAACGTATCGAAAGTTGATGAGATATAATAGACAGCAAGTGAGCATGTTGTGCCTTAGGTTGAAAAATGGCCAAGCGTGAGGAGTCAAGCAACTTTGATAAGGGCCAAATTGTAATGGCCATATGGGTGGGCCTGAGAAACTCTAAAATTGCAACTCTTGCAGGATGTTCCCAGGCTATAGTGGTCAGGACCTACCAAAAGTGGTCCAAGGAAGGAAAACGAGTAAACCGGCAACAGGGTCATCGGTGGCCAAAGCTCATTGATTAATGTGGGAAGTAAAGGCTGACCCATGTAGTCTGATTCAATAGAAGGTGTCAGAACACAGTGTATCGCAGTTTGCTGCGTACAGGGCTGCATAGCTGAAGACCAGTCAAGGGTGCCCATGCTGACCTATGTCTACAGCCAGAAGTGCCTACAATGGACATGTGAGCATCAGAACTGGACCACAGAGCAATGGCAGATGGTGTCTTCAAAGTGTTGACTTAGATGTTGACCTACCTAAACATTATTGCTGACCAAGTACATCCCTTCATGGAAACCGTATTCCCTGATGGCAGTGCCCTCTTTCAGCAGGATAATGCACCCTACCACATTGAAAAGATGGTCCAAAAATTGTTTGAGGAACACAGCAACAAGCCTGAGGTGCTAAATTGGCCTTCAAATTCTCCAGATCTCAGTCCATCGAGCATCTGTCAAATCTGCTAGAAAAACAAGTCTGATGCATGGAGGACCCAACTTACAACTTACAGGACTTAAAGGATCTGCTATTGATGGCTTGGTGCCAGATACCACAGCATACATTTGGAAGTCTAGTGGAGTCCATTCTTTAATGGGTCAGGGCTGTTTTGGTGACAAAAGAGGGTCCTACTCAGTATTAGGTGGGTAGTCCTAAAATGATGGTTAATCTGGTGTATGAGGTATGACAATTTAATTCCTGCATAGCATTATGGTGGTGAGTCACATAGCCATTCACATTCAAATGTGTTCTGACATGTTCTAACTTGCACTCGTCAGGGTCGCAGACCAGTTGACTCATTATGGAACAGTAGAAGAAATAACGTGTGTGCATTGTGCTGTTGGTGGAAAATGAATGGCAGGAATCAGGAGCAGCCGAATAACATAAAATTTTGTGTGAAAATTGGCAAAACTGTGAGTGAAACTTAAGCTTGCTTACAACAGGCTTATGGTGAACATTCCATGAAGCAATCAAGTGTTTTTTAATGGCATAAGCGGTTTAAAGAGGGATGGGAAGCTGTGTACGATCATGCAAGAAGTAAGCAGCCAAAAACGCAAAGGATGGATGTAAAAGTGGACAGAATCTGAATCTATGTACGCTCAGATCAAAGATTGAGTGTTCGAATAATGGAAGAAGAATTGAACATGAACAGGGAAACATTGTGGCAGATTCTAACGGAGGATTTTTTAGAACGAGAGAGATTTCCGCAAAGATAGAGCCTCGTATCTTGACAAATGATCAGAAAGAACGTCGTCTTCAAATTTCATCCGATCTTTTGAAGACTGCACAAGTGTTTGATAGGGTTTTTACTGGTAATGAAAAATGGTCCTTCCAGTATGATTCAGAAACAAAACACCAGAGCATTCAGTGGAAAACCATGCTGGTATGTGAATTTGATCACAATGGGATAGTTCACAGAACATGGTACAATGGTCAACCAACATGGTTTACTTGGAAATTCTGAAAAGGCTATGAGAATCTGTTCTGGGGAAAAGACTAGAACTCTGGCCTGACAAATGGATTCTCCAACATGGTTATGCTCCTGCACATGATGCGTACGTGTTTGTGAGTTCCACGAATGTTTCTGGCAGTGGCACAGACTTCTAGAAAAATGCATTGCTTCACAAGGGGACTTTTGGCTGTTTCTAAAATTAAAAAAATCAGATTTGATAACATTTTGGACATTCGGCGCACTGTGACAAAGATACTGCACGGTGTTACAGAAAACAAGTTTCAGGAATGTTTCTGGTAGTGGCACAGATGTCTAGCAAAGTGCATTGCTTCACAAGGGGACTACTTTGAAGGTGACAGCAGTCACTGGTGTATAAGTAAGCAAACCCTTTTTTTTTTTTTTTCCTTTTTTTTTTTTTTTTTTTTTACAGTCTGTTCTAGAAATAAAATTGCCACACCTTTTTATAGGATTGTATAATTTGAACAGATTTACAGTATATAGCACCAACCGTTTACTCAGCGCTTTACGTATGTATCACTTTATCTTAACCCCTTGACGCCGAGCATACGCAAATATGCGGCCTCTTGGCATCTGGGCCTTGACGCCGTGCAGCCGCATATTTGCGCGCAATTAGAAAGTACATAATGTGCTGAGAGCGCACGCCCTGCATGCTCCCAGCACATATGTCCGTGATTCACGGAAAGGTCTCAATCTCCCCTTTCGAATGGGACCTTTTCCGATCATGTGACGGCGAATCACGGTGGTCACATGACCCTAGAGCCCCGCCCCGCCTCTCGGCTTCTGAGCCCTCTTAAAGGGCCAGGAGGCGCCCGAGCTAAGAGGTTAAGTAATGTGCAAGTTATCAAATACACAGGCCCATAATGGAAATGTTAAAATATGCTCTGGCCTTAAAGGAGTACGAAAGCTGAACTGGTAATGCCTGCCATTAATGTTCATATTTATGATGTTGAACAAATCACAAAATTTCATCTTAATGTAATTGGCTCTAACCATGCTGCCTTAGGCTGGCTATAGAAGAATCTTGCTTAAAATGTTTTTTTGTTTTAAGAACGTTTGTTCGATTTTCTAATTGTTAGTGGGGTCATTAGTTTTCAACCACAGTGGTGAATTTGAAGGAGCAGGATGGAAATGTTTTATTAAATTAACACATTTCTAAATCTAAATTAAATTAATTCCAAAAATCCATGTTACAAGCAAATTCAATTTTGAATAACTTTTGCACAATATTCAGTAATTGAATGCTCAAAATTTTTTTTTTATAAATGTTCAATTGAAAATCTTCTAGTGTATAGTCAGCTTTATATACAGTAGATGTACCGCATTATGAAATTGTCTGTTATGCTAATGTTCATCTCATATTATTTTAATGGTGCAAACTGTGCCTGTACGTGGCATCTAGAACACAGTGCTGTTTTTTCTTCTTCGCTTGTTAAACATATGTCAGTTTTGTATTTGGGCTCATTACCTCCTCTTTATTAGTCCACATATAATGGTCAAGGACCTTGACCGCTATATGTTAAGGTAGTTGCTATGGGCACCAAATAGTTTATCTTTATGGTACCATGTGTGTAGTGAGTTAATGCATAGAATATTTGGAGAGTAACTGGAGCATGGATAAGCAAGGCAGTGACTTCTTTGTGTCTACTGCTTACCCCGTGCTTGGCTGTGTGCTGGAGAGGTGATGTCATCCTCCTATCAGAATCTAGGGAAAGGAGTCCCAGCCTTCTATCAGAACACAAAACAAACTGCTCATATTCTGTTGCAGCATTGTGCGCTGGTTCTCTCTGTACAATGCGGTGCCTGTGTGCCATCCTGAGGCCTGCTAGTGCTGAAAGTTCCTGCTCGATCTACTACAAGCAACAGTCCGCTTCACAAGTGTGAGTTGGATATTAAGGAAACTACTTTTGTACAAGTAGCTTGTTAACACATTTGCTGTGTGTAAAGACTGCTCTTGCACCTGGGATAACAGATGTCCTCATCCTGCCTTATATCATGCAAGGAATCTTACACAGGCTAATGCACTGTAGTCTTATATTTAATTTTTATGTGCAAAAATGCTTTTGAGCATATAGGGAATTGATAAGAGCAACACATTAAGAATATTTTGGGAAGTCTACATAGATATTTCCTTTATTAGATGTAAAGTATTTAATAAACTCAAAGTGCATATTGTTGGTACAATACCTGTTCAAAAATAGCACATATCAGGTTGCTGTGGATTACAATACTGTACAGTCATTTAACTTTGTAAATCAGTCTGCACTAAACACTCACTATGAAATGTGCTTAACAAACTGTGCATTTTACTAAACCAAATCTGAAATAGGAGTTCATTACATCCCACTAGACATGTATTTTTTTAAATTATAGCTGAAAGTAATGTGGAGTTGCTGCAAATTAGCATTGCAAGAGCTGGAAGCAAGCCTGGCATAACTCAGATTCCTCACGTTTACAGTATTGGCTGAATTGTTTGGAATTTTTGGGGGCAATTTAATTCAGGCGATGATATGCATTTTTGACTATGTAAGTTCAATCACGAATATGAAGTAAAACAAAGGCGTATAAATGGGTGATAGAGCACAGCTGAGCTGATTCTTACTTCCATCATTGGGTATGAACCATAATATGTTTGATTATAGTCATTAATTATGAAGCCTTAGATCATGTTTTGCTGCCTTAGATCATGAGGTGGTGCAATGAAGAAATTCACTTTATAGTTCTTTATGGTGATCGGATGGAATTGGTCCTGTTTTGTGGGTGGTTTGCTTGTTCGCTGTATGCTTGTTTCCTATTATGTACCCTTTAGATTGCAGTGTCTGCAAGCTGAGGACAAGAAGATAGTCTAGGCAATTTTTTCAAGCATCAGAACAGACTGCATGAAAGAATGTTTTGTTCTTTATTGTGCAGCCAGGAAGTGTTATAATTTTACTGAAAATAACCGAGATCCTTAGTGTGAAATTTGGGGGAATCTAGAATTTCCCTCTGCTTTCTGCAATTCCCAATTTTTTCCTTCTACCACCTGCTTCACATTTAAAAGAATCCACAATAAGATTTCAGGATACATGGAACCATAGTATGCTGCTTTGTAAAAAAACTTCCAACAATGCCAATAGGCGTCTAATACTTTTCTTGCATTTGCATACATTGTCTTACTGGATTTTCTCAGTGTTTGTGTGTGTGTGTGTGTGCATGTACGTGTGCTTCCTTATTAGCTGGTGTGCATTAGTGGCCCGTACCCATAGTATTACAGCCAAGGAGTGTTGAAGCTTCCAGGTTTATGAAATTTACCTCCCAAAAGGATCCGCTCCCGTGTTCAGCATGTGAACTTAAGGAAAGTTTTTTTCATATGAAGAAGTTCACCTTAAGGTTCCATGAACAGTGGCTTAAAAATGAATGCTGCTCCTAGAGGAGTTTAGGGTCTTGCCTGTTGAAGCAGCTAATGTTATCCTATGTGTCCATGCACATTATGATGTTTAGAGGCATATTTTAAGCTCAATGTTTAGAGGCAGAAAACCCCACCTCTGTTTTCTGTTTTTGAGAGTGATTTTCTGGGAAAACAAAAATGCTAAATGCGTATACAAAAAAAAACCACTCAAAATGAGCATTTTTTTTTTCCCCGCCAAGAGCACTGGCGTTTTTTTAAGCCAGTGTGCATGAACCCTAAACCCGTTAATGACTGTGGGCAGTAGATCAACAGCCTAATTTGTGAGGTATTCCTGTGAAAGGACATTTATCTTCTGCCCTGTATTCTTGTGACACCTACTCCTTTGTGCACCACTTGCTCTGGAGATTGTGCACAGACATGATCAGAGCTGCTCCTAGCAATCTATCTAGCAATCGAATGTCAGATCAGTGGTTAAAAAAAAAAAAAAAAAAATGCTTCTTTTATCTACATGCATCCAGCTCCTCTCTCCAGCGCTAATTTTTTGACAGAGTGGAGGGTATGCGATGATTGTACTCGATCAACAGTGTATATATTGTTAAAAATGCTTTCACTAAAGCAATATCTGTATTGCAAAATTGTATTAACATGCAAAGCAGCATAAAAGGTTATTAGCAAGTAAAGGAGTAAGACTAGATAACAGGAAAATCAGTTGATGAACGGATACTGCAATCACCAAAATGCTGAAGCAAAGCTAGTTAGAAAGCTTTACCATTAAAGAGGATGGAAACGCAATTACTTTTTTACAAATAGGTCTGGTCTAGAATCGCATGACAAGGAAAATGACATTGTTTTCAATTGTCCATTTACATCTGTGTGCCTCAGCACAGAGCAATTTTGGAAAGATTCCTGTACTATTTGATGCGACTTCAGTGTGATATTTTTATTTTTTTTTGGCCCCATAGACTTTTCAAACCTTATCAACGTTGCATCCAAGTAGCACTACATAATTACACTGAAAGTCGGATCAAAATCGTATCGCAGCAGTGTGGACCTAGCCATAATACCGTAATGTTTGATTTTGAGTCCCTAGTTTTCAATAAAATAATACCTGGTAATCCGCTCATGAATGTCAAAGGGAGTGTATGCTACTTACACCACTTCCAACCAACAAATATACATCCACCAAGTAATAAGATACTGTACAATAATATCCATTTAGCAATGTGAAAAAAGTCCTATACAATAATATCAGTTCAGCTGCCCACACTTCCTTTGTTCCCACAAGTTTCAACAAAAATGAATAACCCAAATTAGGATGTATTTTTTAGTTTGTAGGAAAGTTATAGAGTTCACAAACTAGGGTATAGATCCGAAAACTGATCAAAAACAGTGCCAAGCAGTACTATGTACATGTCTAAAACAGTAATTAATGTAAAAGTGCCACAAATTGTAGTAATAATAGTATATAAAAAAAGTTATATCAAAAACAGTATCACATAATCCTTTGCAAATATTATAATAAATTATAATAATTTTGTGTCAAATGCAAATATGCATCAGAAAAAAATAAAGCATTTAACCATTTCCATACAGGGCACTTTTACCCCCTTCCGTCCCAGGCCATTTTTCAGGTCTCAGCGCTCTCACACTTTGACAATTGCGCGGTCATACAACATTGTACCCAAACTAAAATTTTATCATTTTCTTCACACAACTAGAGCTTTCTTTTGGTGGTATTTAATCACCACTGGGGTTTTTATTTTTTGCTAAATTAACAAAAAAAGACCAAAAATTAAAAAAAAAACAAAAAAAACATTTTTCTTAGTTTCTGTTATAAAAGTTTGCAAATAAATAATTGTTCTTCATAAATTTAGGCCAAAGTGTATTCTGCTACATGTCTTTGGTGAAAATAACCCAAATTAGGATGTATTTTTTAGTTTGTAGGAAAGTTAGAGTTCACAAACTATGGTATAGATCTGAAAATTGATCAATCCTGAAGTGCTAACCGCCAGTCTAATTTCTTGAGGTCCAAGAATGTCAGAACAGTACAGATATCCCCCAAATGACCCCTTTTTGCAAAGTAGACAGTCCGACGTACTTCATAAGAGGCATGGCGAGTTTTTTGAAGTTGTATTTTTTTTTTTGTCATTTTACGGAAAATGAAAAAATTTAAAAAATTATTTTTACAATTTTTTTTTTACATACTGTCACCAGTGCAGTACAGCGTCATCATATAATTGGCATGGCGGTGATCAGGGACACTGACTGGTGACAGTATGAAAAAAAAAAAACATTTTTTTTTACATTTTTAATATTTTTAATTTTTTATTACATTTTTTTTCTTTTTGTTAAAGATTTTTTTTCATATTTCACTTTGACCAAAGTAGTACAGTGTTACCATAGTAACATTGTACTACTTTGGGGAAGTGATCAGTATTTTTTTTACACAATTTGCTTATAGCAAAGAATTACTTTGCTATAAGCAAGCATTTACCTGAATGACATCGATTCATTCAGGGCTTTTTTTTTTTTTTCACTAATCACATGACACAGCTGGGCTGTGATTGGCCGAGCTTGTGCATGTGATCGCTGTGACCCTTCACAGCTAGGCATACTAGTATACAATGGATGGCGTGAATGAAGCCATCCATTGTATACAACTGTCATGTGACCTGCTGTGATTGGTCACAGCAGGTCATATGGTAACGGCAACGGGGCCTGTACTCAGATCTGTCATCGGCCGTGTCCGAGGTACACGGCCGGTGACAGATCACGCCGCTGCGTGGCTCTGAAGGCGTGCAATCTGCGCATGCCCGGGAGGACGCCTTATGGCGTCCACCCGGAACGCTGAGGGATTTTGCCGGCTGCCAAATGGCCATTGGCTGGGCGGCGAAAGGTTAAATATTAACCATTTAAAGACCACCCCATAGCAGATGTACTGCTACAGGGCGGCTGCACTGTGCAAATATACGTGTGTGTGTGTGTGTGTGTGTGTGTGACTTCGGATAGCGTGCCACCCTACCTGCGCTCTCATTGGTTCCTGAGGATGTCAGTCACCGGGTTCCGGCCAGCGATTCATGGCTGGGACTCTGTGATCGGCAGAAAAGCTGACAGGAGAGATCTGTGAGTGTAAACAACACTGATCTCCCTCCTTACACTGGGGACATGCTGGTTTCTATCTCTCTGCAAAGCTTTGAGGACCCCTGCTTTAAGGCATGCACCACACAGCCTATCTGAAAAAGGCAGATTTGACTCTTCCAATGTCTGAAACTGAATGGTTGTAAGAGTGCCCAGTGTTTTCAGAGTTCAAAAAATTGTATTTTTGTCTGCATACTTACCTGTAAAATTCCTTTCTTGGAGTTCATAACAGGACACAGAGCAGGCTATTCATGACTATGTATGTTATAGGCCGCCTATAGGTGAATGGACACTGACCGACCAATCAGAGAGGAGGTCCTCCCCTTTATAACCCCCTCCTATACAGGAAGTACCTCAGTTTTTGTAATGACATTCCAGAAAGAGGGTTGGGACCTCTGTGTCCTGTGATGTATTCCAAGAAATGGATTTAACAGGTAAGTATGTACAAAAAATCCAATTTTATTTATCATACAGCACGGGACACAGAGCAGGCTATTCATGACTATGTGGGATGTCCCAAAGCAATAAGAAATTTGAGGGGAGGGTGGCACCAGGGATGGCCACCATCAATCCCTCAGGACCTACTCAGCCGTTCATTAAACACTGTGGCCAAAGGCAGAATCCTCTAGGGTGCTGACATCCACCTGGCAGAATTTTGTGAATCTGTGAACCGAAGACCATGTAGTGGCCTTGCCAACCTGAGCCACTGATGCATGATGGCGGATTGCCCAAGATGCTCCTCCACTCCTCTGGCAGCACAAATAGAACATCTGGCCTCCTGACCTGTGCTGTTGCCGTATAGCACAAACCACATCCAAAGTATGCAGAGATCTTTCTCTTGCTGACTGAGGCCTAGGAAACAATGAAGGCAGAACTATGTCCTGACTGAGATGAAAACCAGAAACCACCTTTGGTAAAAAGCACAGATGAGTTTGCAACAGCACCCTATCATGATGCAAAACCAGAAATGGTTCTCTGCAAGAGAGCTGCCAGCTACGGCACCCTTCTCTCAGAAGTGATTGCCACTAGAAACAACACCTTACGAGTCAACAGGACCAGTGTAATCTCTCCCAATAGTTTCAAATGGTGTCTTTTGTAAAACCTCCAAAACCAAGTTCAGTCCCTAAGGACACAAAAGCACCCTGACTGGAGAAACCATATGCATCACTCCTTGTAAAAATGTGCAGACCAAAGAGTGAGATGCAATTGGCCTCTGGGAAAAAATAGCTAATGCTGAAACCTGGCCCTTAATGGTACCAACAGCCAAATTTTTCTGCAACCCTGCTTGAAGAAATGACAGAATCCTGCCAATCACATACTTTTGTGGGTGTTATTTGTGAACCTCACACCAGGCAATGTAAGCCTTCCAGGTTCTGTAATAAATGTTCCTAGAAACTTCCTTTCTGGAACCCAACATGATGATGATGGCAGAATCCGATGCTCCCCATCCTTCAAGATATGGGTTTCAAAAGCTACGCTGTCAGATTTAGCGACCGTAATGCTCGGTGCAATATAGGACCTTGAGACAACAGGTCTGGCCGATACATCAGGGCCCACGGCCTACCTACTGCCATCTTCACAATGTCCACGTGCCAGACCCTCCTGGGCCAGGCCGGAGCCTACCATTGGAATAGACTCCTGCTGAATACTGCATAAGAAACACAGCAGCAGCTGGATTGGAGGAAAGGCATAAATTAGTGAGAACTGATTCCAAGGAATCACTAAGGCGCCTATCCATGCCACGTGAGGGTCCCTTCTCCTGTACACAAAAAGACCGACGGTGTTGTTGCACCTGGATGCCAATAGATCTACTGTAAATCCGGGCAACCCCATCTCTGGCAGATTTCCTTGAAAACATCAGAATGCAAAGCCCATTCCCCTGGAATCAACTACTGGTGACCGAGATAATCCGCCTGCCAATTTTCCACACCTGGAATGAACACTGCTGATAGATTTGGAACATATCTCTCTGCCCAGGTCAGAATGCAGTTCACCAACTTTTGAGCACCTCGATTCCTGGAACCACCCTGGTGGTTGAAGTATGCGACTGCTGTGGCATTGGCAGACTGAATCCTTACAGGCCAACCCTGAAGCCTGGATGTCCAATATCTCAGAGCCAGCCTTCACTGCACTGTTCCAGGACATTGATGGGAAGAACCCTTTCCTGTAGAAGCCATATTCCCTGAACTGTGGCCTCCTCCAGAACGGCCCCCCAGGGCCCCCATGAAAGGCTTGCATCGGTGGTTACCAGCTTCCAAACCACTGGCCAAAAGGATCTTCCCATCTCCAAATTGTGAGTTATCGACCACCTATTCAGGCTCTGCTGCACCTCTGTAGACAGAGATGTGGCATAATCCAGGGCCGCAATATTTTTGTTTCAAACAGACAGAATGTACCTTTGGAGTGGTCTGAAGTGGAATTGAGCATAGGGAATAGCCTTGAACAAAGACACCATCTTCCCCAGCAACCTCATACAGAGGCAAATTGAAGGATACCTCTTGGCCTTCAAACTGAAAACCTCGTTCCTCACGGTGCAACATTTCCCTGGAGGCAGAAATACCTTTGAGCTTGAGCACTTAGCCCAGCTCTTCCGGGATCTGCATTGTAAGGACCACATCCTGCTTCAGATTTGGCACCGACCAATTTCTGAGCAAAAGATCATCTAGACAACCTGTAACCGATACTCCCCAAGTTCTGAGTAGCCCCAACACCAGAGCAAGAATTTTTGTGAAAACTCTGGGAGCTGTGGCCAGCCCAAACGGTAGTGCTATGAACTGGAAATGCTGAGCATATACTGCAAACAGCAGAAATCTTTGGTGAGGAATGAATATCGGTACATGCAGGTATGTGTCCTTGATGTCTATTGACGCCAAAAAATCTCCCTCCTGTAGGGAGGCCACTTCTGACTGAACCGATTTAGAACCTCGCGATCCAAAATGGGCCTTTCATCACCATTTGGTTCTGGGACTGTAAACCAGTTTGATTAAAAGCCCTGAAACCTTTAGCCCACTGGAACCTCTGAGTACTTGAAATAAAGCTCTTCTTTTCTCTGTATTCGTTGGTACATTTGATCTTAGAAACTGGAATGAAATACTTGAAATTCTAGTCTGTACCCCAGATAAATCATGGAAATTACCCTTTTGTCTTGGATTACAGCCTTCCACGTGGCCACAAAATTCAAAAGCAAAGCACGTGGAACATCCCTCCAAATCCTCGTCCGAGCATTCCCCCCTGCACTGATGGTCTTCCAATCCGATGCTTGACACGGTCAGAAAGACTCTGTGAAATGCCAATCGCTGCCACAACTAGCTGTGCAGCACAACCTGCCAGGGAGAAGGAGACCTTAAGGAGAGATTCCAGCTTCTTATCCACTGGGTCCTTGAAAACCTGTATATTATCCACAGGACATGTTACAGATTTATTCAGGGATGAAACTGCTGCATCCACTACAGGCAACCCCAATTTCTTAAACTTTTGTTGCATGGGGTACAAGCAAGAAAACCTCTTTGGTGGCACAAAAAACCTGTCTGGGTGATCCCAGTCAGCATACATAATTTGCTGCAAAAGAGGATGCAGGTGAAAGGTCTGAGTACTCTGTGAAGGGTTTAAAGAGCTCAGGGAAGAATAAGTAACCTCCAGAGGGTTCTATCGGAGGTAGCCCGAATCCAGACCATACCATATCAGATCAGTGAGATCTTGGACTTAAAATCTCTGACTGGGAGGCAGAGACCTTCGGCTGTGAATCCTCAGACAGAAATTCTACTGCCTGACCTTCCCCCAGCTCTTCCTCATCCTCCAGGCTCCACCCATTCCTGCTTCAGGATTGGTGGTTCTAGTGACTGGGATCTATCCAGCTTCCTAGTCCCCTGAGAATCTGATGCAATCATCCCAGCGATGTTATCTTCTAAACCCGCTAAGGCTGAAGCAAGATCATCCTTGGTTACATATGCTGAGGCAGAAGCCTCAGTAATAGCCACAATGCAAGATAGATGCAGCGGCTCAGACTGCCCAGTCACTTCTGACCTCTCAGGAGAGGATATTACAGCGGACCTTCGGCTACGTTCCTCAGAACCTGGCGGTGGTACATTAGTGCCCTTTCCTGGTGCACCTCCTCCACTCCGCTTTCTGGAAGACATTACTTCAGATAGCGCAAACCTGTGCACCTCCACTAGTAACACAGATCACCATGATACAGCTATGCAAATAGTGTGCTGAAAAAACTCTCAACACAAATGCTGCCTTATGAGCCATCTAGGTTAGCTCCTGACTGACTGGTCCACTCTTTCCCCTCAGTGGAGTACTCGCATGCCCCTACTTATTAGCCCGCTCTGTGTCCTGGCCACAGGAGATTAATCAGCAGCAGCAGCCAGGTATGTCTTGGCCTTCAGATAAACAAAAGATGGCTGACTTCCATTTCCGATCGCACTCCATCTAGTGGCCAAAAATAAAAAGCGCAAACACAACTCAGTCACAACACCTCTTCTTCTTTTCCAATTTAGAGCTTTGTTTCTCTTTACAGAGAATTGTCAGCTAAAATGTTGAATTTTAAGGAAAAAAGAGTCCAAAAACAAAGAATTGATCATTTTTCTAAGAGAGAATCTAGATCAGATCTCTGAGGAGTTGTCTGATTGTAAAGGGATAAAATCAACTTTAAAAACGAGCGAATACCCATCTCCAGCATGAGGTAGATGTCCAAAACCGTGCAGATCAGCAATTGGTAACAGGAGACACAGGAGCTAAAAGCCAGCAGTACAAGGGTTAAACATTCTACTTGGCAGACAACAAATGTCATTGAAACTTTTAGCAGCTCACATCCAGACCATTCTATGAGGCCTAAAATTGTAATCTCATTAAAATCAGAGGCTTCAGAATCTGAGAGTAACTACAGTGACCCCCCTAGATGAGGATGAAATGCCTTCCAGTAGGGAACACTATCTTCCTAAATTAAGACCCATCTCACTTAACCACTTGCCTACCGGGCACTTATACCCCCTTCTTTACCAGGCCAATTTTCAGCTTTCAGCACTGTCACACTTTGACAATTGCGCGGTCATGCAAGATTGTAGTCATGAAATTTTTAGCATTTTTTCCTCACAAATAGAGCTTTCTTTTTGGTGGTATTTAATTGCCGCTGGGTGCTTTACTTTTTGCGCTATAAACAAAAAAAGTGCACAAAATTTGAAAAAAAAGTTTCTTTGTTTCTATTATAAAGTTTTTCAAACAGGTAATTTTTCTCCTTCACTGATCTGCGTTGATGAGGCAGCACTGATGGGCACTGATAGGCGGCACTGATAGGTAGCACTAATGAGGTGGCACGGATATGCGGCACTGATAGGCAGCACTAATGAGGTGTCACGGATAGGCGGCACTGATAGGCGGACACTGATGATGGGTACTGATAGACGGCACTGACTGGCAGCACTGGTGGGCACAACCACTGGCTGGTGGCACTGCTGGGCACAGGTAGGTGACAAAGGCACTGACTGGTGGCACTGACTGGCAGCACTGCTGGGCTGCACCGATGGACATGCACAGGTGGGTGGGACTGCTGGGCACAGGTAGGTGGCACTGCTGGGTGGCACAGGTGGGGGCACTGCTGGGCACATGTGGGCGCACTGCTGGGCACAGGTGGGAGTAACTTGTGGGTGGCACTGCTGGGCACCGATCATCAGTGCCCTGATGATCGGTGCTGATCCCTGCTCTGACAACTGCCAGTTCTTGGCAGTACTTTCCTCTGACAGCGTGAGGAAAGTGCAGCCGAGAACCGGCAATTGCATTTCCCGGTGATCAGCGTGTCATTGGACACGGCTGATCACGTGGTAAAAGGCTGCTGTGAGTGGCCTTTTACCACATCACGTGATCAGCTGTGTCCATAGGACACAGCGATCACGGAGATCGCTGGGTGCACGCCCCCAGGGGCGCGCAGGAGAGCGCGTTCTGGGAGGACGTCATATGACGCCCACCCAGAACTGGCTGGCCACAGTGTAGCCGTCATTCGGCTATCTGCGGTCGGCAAGTAGTTAATAAACACCCCAAAAGTGTGAGAGAACCCCAGAGACCTGTGTATGATAACTCCAAAGTGATACAATTCTAAAGAGCCTATTCTAAAGGTCGACACTGTTGACCACCCTCTCCTCCTTGCCAAACTGCACTCCCTTGGCATCAAGGATGCTGCTCTCTCCTGGTTCTCCTCCTACCTTTCCCAACGCTCCTTCAGCATCACCTACAACACTGCCACCTCCCCCTCCCTCCCCTCTCTGTCGGGGTCCCCCAAGGCTCTGTCCTCGGGCCCCTCCTCTTCTACATCTATACCTCCTCCCTTGGCAAACTTATTCACTCCCACGGCTTCAATTACCACCTCTATGCCGACGACACCCAAATTTACCTCACCCCCTCACTCTCTGCCTGCATCGCCCACCTCCTAAACGACATATCAGACTGGATGTCGCTCCATTTCCTCAAACATAACCTATCCAAAACCGAGCTCCTGGTCTTCCCCCCACCTTGTGCCCCCCCCCCCCATCATCTCCATCACTACTAACAACGCCACTATCTCTCCCACCCCACACACCAAAGTCCTGAGTGTCACCCTGGACTCCCACCTCTCCTTCCTACCCCACATCCAACTGCTATCTAGATCTTGCAGGCTCAACCTCCGCAACATCTCCAAGATACGCACATTCCTCACCCCAGACACCACCAAACAACTCGTACACTCCATCATCTCACGCCTGGACTATTGCAATTCCCTTCTCACTGGCCTACCCAAACGAACTCTATCCCCACTCCAGTCGATCCTAAACGCAGTGGCTAGACTCATTCACCTCACCAAGCGCTCCACATCTGCCTCCCCCCTCTGCCAATCCCTTCATTGGCTCCCAATTACCCAACACATCAAATTCAAACTGCTAACTCTGACCTACAAAGCCATTCACAATGCCGCCCCAAACTACATAACTGACCTGATACCCAAATACTACCCTACCCGTGCCCTCCGCTCCTCACAGGACCTCCTGCTCTCTAGCTCCCTGGTCTCCTTCTCCCACGCCCGATTGCAGGACTTCTCCAGGACTTCCCCCATCCTCTGGAACTCCCTACCCCAATCCATCAGACTGTCCCCTACCCTCCTCACCTTCAGGCGCACCCTGAAAACCTCCTCTTCAGGGAAGCCTACCCCAACCTCACCTAACACCCGACCTCACCTAACCACTAACCTCCTCCACTCCTCCCACCACTCCATCCCCCACAGCCATCTCCTCCTGTACCACCTTCCCCTCCCTCCTAGATTGTAAGCTCAAAAGAGCAGGGCCCTCGAACCCCTTGTGTATTGTACTGTTACTGTCTTGTCTCATGTTCTGTCCCCCTTGCTACTGTACAGCACTGAGCATAGCCTTTGGCGCTATATAAATACTGTATAATAATAATAATCTTACAAGTCCTACCGCAGGTCCCTGACTTCCATCAGTTACCAACTTGGCCATACCTCTCCCCTGCCCCACAGAGTGGAGCCCAGCCCAGGGTTCCGGGATCCTTGGAGTCCATCCTTCCCCGTGCATAGAGTCCTGGACTACCCCCACCACAAAAGCCACACTCGCCCCCCCCCCCCCCCCCGCCGGAGAGCCCATGGAGCAGAGGACGTTGCTGCCCACACCGACCGCCCCATCCACACCACTGGATGAGTGCTCACAGGGTGGCCAGCCGCACATCGGAGGCTGTCAATGCTGCCTTTAACCGTGGTGGGTCTCCCAACTGGAGGACCGGAGTCAGTGGGGACACCAAGTCCTGCCAGCTGTGTGACATCCACACCTCCAGCAAGGTGCCCACCCCACCGACCCACAACAACCAGGCTACCCCTCCTGGCACCGGATCCTCTCCATTGACACCATCTGGAGGAGCCACAGTTGGACAGGTGAGAGCTGTCCTGCTGCCCCCCTCCTTTCCTGCTGCCCAGTTCCTGTGACACTGCCACCCACCTGTCTCGATGCCACCCTCTTGTGATGCTGCCCTCCACCTGTGATGCTACCCACCCTCATTTGATGCTGCCCCTCACCTCTCACCCTACCCCCCACCTCTGACGCTGCCCCCCTGCTGTGACACTGCCCCCCTCCTGTGAAGCTGCCCCCATTGACACCATCTGGAGGAGCCACAGTTGGACAGGTGAGAGCTGTCCTGCTGCCCCCCTCCTTTCCTGCTGCCCAGTTCCTGTGACACTGCCACCCTCCTGTGAAGCTGCCCCCCCCACCTAGCCCACTGCCCTCCCTCCTGTGATGCTGCCCCCCACCTGTCTCCCTGTTCCCCCTCCTGTGACTCTGCCCCCCACCTGTCTCGCTGCCCCCCACCTAACCCGCTGCCCTCCCCATTGTGGCGATGCCCCTCATCTGTCTCCCTACCCCCTTCCTGTGACGCTGCCCCCGACCTGTCTCCCTGTACCTTACTTGTCTCCCTGCTGCCCCTTCTGTCCCACTGCCCCCCCTCCTGGCCCACTGCTCTTCCATGATGCTGTCCCCCACCTAGCCCGCTGCCCTCCCTCCTGTGATGCTACCCCCCACCTAGCCCATTGCCCTCACATGAAGCTGTCCCCCACTTGTCTCCCTGTTCCCCACTTTTCTCCCTGCTCCCCCTTCTGTGACGCTGACCCCCCCCTCCTGTCCCACTGCTCCTCCTCTGTGATGCTGCCGCCCTCCTGTGACATTGCCCCATCTGCCCCCCCCCCCCCCGGCTCTTAAATTTTCTTAGCTGGCTCCTAGATTCAAACCAAATTTGTCAAGCCCTGCTGTATAGGAGGGGTTATATAGGGGAGGACCTCCTTTCTGATTGGTCGGCCAGCGTCCATTCACCTATAGATGGCCTGTAACCCACATAGTCATGAATAGCCTGCTCTGTGTCCCGTGATGTACGATAAAGAAATGCTATATGCCCTCATTTCCATCTGACCTTGTTCAGGAAAGGGAAGCGGAACCTCCTTTACTTGACGATATGGAGGAAAGTATTAAGGGCATTGATTTTGTAGCAGAGATATTGAAAGATTTCCCTGAGCCTTATGAGGTGAAAGCTTTGGCTTCATGCCAAATGCTTTCTACTGTGGGCAAATTAACTGATGCGGTGTGCACTAGTCTTTGCCTTTAAACCACCGAATTCTCCACAGCCAAAACATACCCCTGTGGATACTAAGAAACTGTATAGGAGATAAGCATTCATTTTATCGTAACGTGGGTAGTGGACGTGCAACACTCTATGCCTGAAAAGGAGCTGGAGCTTCTTTGGTGCGTTTGTCATGCATAGGGCAGCCCATTCAAGTGAATCTGTCACTGCTTCCCTCAGGGGAATTTTTTTTGCATCCATAGACATTCAAGATGCCAATCTCCCTATTTCCATTTTCCCATCACACTAATACTTCCTACGTTTTACTTTGGGAATACAGCATTTTCAGTGCATGGTACCAACATTTGGGCTTTCCTCTGCACCCCCCTTTTTTTTTTAACAAAAATGCTTGCCCTGCCTCTGGCTCTTTCTACAAATCTAGGGCTATCAAGCCATAAGTGGATGACCTCCTACAGAAGGACTCCTCAGCCAAGAACTTGTCTGCAAACATCCAAAAGCCATATCCCTTCAAAACTTTGACTGGATAATCAAATCTCCAAAGACTGCCCTCCAATCCTGACACTGTGTGGAGTACCTAGGTCTAGTCTTGGATACAGCTCAAGCCGGAATCTTCCTCCGAGGTTTGCCTCTTTAACCCCTTCATGCCAATGTCCCCCCTCTATTGTACAGCGCTGAGCAAACCCTTTGGCGCTATATAAACTCGTAGTAATAATAATAATGTCACACAAATATGCGGCCTCACAGAACTGGGCTTTTTTCTGTGGGGCTGCATATTTGCGTACCTGTCTTTTCACTTGAGAGCCTCTGGTCCCATTTTAACTCCTGATTCCGGGTCACGTGATCGCTGTGATAGCCTCTGATTGGCTATTACAGTGATCAGTCACTGTGAAGCCCGCCCCCTTGGTTTTTTTTTTTCTCTCTGAATGGAGGAGAGAGATGCATTGTATCTTAACTCCTGGCATAGAGGGGGAAAAAAATGTTTGTTAAAAAATAAATATTAAAAAATAAAGAAACAATACCTAGATCAAGGTTTGATCTAGTTCCGTGCCAGGGTAAGTGTTTGGTTCAAACTGCAGGGTTTTTTTTTTGTTTTTTTTTAACTGTTTGAAAAAAAAAGATAGATAAATATTAAAAAAAGAAAAAAAATACTTAGATCAAGGCTTGATCTAGTTCAGTGCCAGGGTTAGTGTTTGGCTCAAGTTCTGGGTGTCAGTGTGTTTTAGGTAAAAAGAAAAACAAAATGCGCACTACTGTTTCTGGGCTGTAGTACAGGTAGAAATAACATACACACACATATATATATATATATATATATATATATATATATATATATATATATATATATATATATATATATATATATAGTATCGCTGCAATCGTCAAGAGCTGGAAAATTTATTTTGGGTTATTCTTGGGTAGGTTATGGTAGTAACAAGAAGCACACAGCTAAATTAAAAAGATTTTTTTTTTTACGATTTTGGGCAAGTTTTCCTTTTGTTAATAGAAAAAAATCAGGAGCTATTCATTACCATTTACCACCAAATGAAGGCCTAATTTGTCCTGAAAAAAACAAGGTATAATTCACTGGGATGTACAAAGTAGTTGTGATGATATGTATGGTTTTACTAACACATGTCAAAGTTGTTTTAAAATTTTACTTGGGCTTTAAGATTTGTTTTACCCTTAGGCATGAAGGGGTTAATATCCAGGTCTGACAACCTCCATTCCCAATGCCACCCCTATTCACTTCTGCGCTGGGGTTCTGGGTCTCATGGTGGCCTGCTTCAAGGCCATTTCCCATTCCCCAATTTCACTCCAGACTCCTTCAATCCAACACCCTCAAGACAAGGAACAAACAGATGCAATGCCTATCTCCTTTTTGGAGCCACTTCCCATCTACATGCATTCTTGCGATGGCTGCTTGGCATCTTCTAGGACTGTGTTAACAGTGGACCCTTTTTTTTAAAGAAGAAATTCATACTTTATGGTTTACACCAGTGTTTCTCTTTAAAATTATGCACAATCTTGAGGCATGCGTTAAAATTATACACAATCTCGAGGTACCCCATTCTGAAATGTAGAAAACTAAACTAATAGTTTTATATATAACACAGCAACATCCACACAAGTAGGACACAGATCGCCAGAGGTGACTTATTCTTCCAAAGCAAATACACCTTTGCACACTGGTACTGACTAGTAACCCAATATTTATCTTCTCTGTTTCTCTCCCTCACTCAGCTAATGTGACCCCAGTGCTGACAGAGGGGCAGGGGAGGGGCAAACAAGGATGCTGTCTAGGTGCCCTATGTTCTTTTTATCATCCAATCACTTTTTTTATTGTTAGGAAGAATGGAAAATTGTAGTGGTGCACAAGGAAAACCTGTGGCTTTGTTTGTCTTAAAGGCAGGCTTAAGCCAAACTTAGACTAGCTTGTATAGAATTTTTGGGCAAATTGTAGACATTTTGTCAAGGGACCCCTGAAGAAACCTGGTTGAAAAAGGCTGGCTCTATATATACTGTGTGTGTGTGTGTGTGTGTATGTATGTATGTATGTATGTATGTATGTATGTGTGTATATATATATATATATATATATATATATACACACACACACACACACACCTGTAGTATTAATTTATTTTGATCAATTAACCACTTTCCCTCCGCCCTATAGCAGTTGTAGCAGGGTGGCATTCCTGTGCAAAATCACATAGATAAACATCATTTTGCACTTCCATCACATGAGGGTGTGCGCGCACCGCTGAAGGAAATCTTTAGTTGTGAAACGTTACAGCAAAAACGATCTGTAAGCCACGGAAAGCAGTTGCTCACCAGCACCTGTTGCGACAGGGGAACGTAATGAATTGTTTCTCTCTGCAGAGCTGAGAAATCATCATTTCCCCTAGTGAATGCACCATCTAATGTACACCAAGTACATAGCTAGGCACACACTTAACCCTTTGATCAAGCAGAATACATTTTGGTCTACATTTATGAAGACGTTTTATTTTTTAAAAATGTTTTATTGGATGTTTTATAGCAAAAAATATATATATTTTTTTTAAAATTGTCAGTCTTTTTTTTTCCGTTTATAACAAATAAAGTAAAATCTGCAGAGGTGATCAAATACCAAAGGAAAGCTCAATATGTGGGGAAAAAAAGGACATAAATTTCATTTGGGTACAGCATTGCATGACTGTGCAATTGTTAAAGTAATGCAGTGCTGCATTGCAAAAAATGGCCTGGTCATGGGAAATGGAAAGTAAATGAACAGAGGAGAAATCCAAATCAGATCAGATCAATATTTAGTGTGATCACTCCATGCCTTCAAAACCGCATCAGTTATTCTAGGTACATTTGCAAACCGTTTCTGAAAGAACTCAGCAGGTAGATTGTTCCAAACATCTTGGAGAACTTGGAGATTTTCTGTGGATTTAGGCTGCCTCACATTCTTTTGTCTCTTCATGTAATCCCTGTATGAGCCAGCCCATTACTTCTAGGACTACGGTTTCTTCTTTACTCTGAAGACAGTTCTTAATGACATTGACTGTATGTTTGGGGTTGTTGTCCTGCTGCAGAATACATTTGGGGCCAATTAAATGCCCCCCTGATGATATGGCTTGATGTTTGAGTATCTGCCTGTATTTCCCAGCATTGAGGACACCATTGATCCTGACCAAATCTCCAACTTAATTTGCAGAAATGCAGCCCCAAACTTACTGTTGGATGCAAACACTCATCATTGTACCACTCTCCAGTGCTTCCTGAACTAAATGCCTTTTGCTACAGCCAAATATTTCACATTTTGACTAATTAGTCCAGAACACCTGCTAATTTTCTGCACCTCAGCTCCTATGTTTTCATGTATAGGACATGGCTCAACTAAGCACAAAAACAGAAACTGTACACATTCTGGGAGTAGACAACTGGCTAGTGGATTTTCTAAGCCATCAATGCGTAAACTTGTGCAGTTGTCTATGCAAGTGTAATGTCCCAGATGCTCCACCCTTGCCAGATTGATCAGACAGCTTATGTCCAGGGCCTCTGCCCTTAAGGAAAAGATTCCGTCCTTTCCCATCAGAGCCCTTTTCCACCATCTGAGCAGTTGGTACCTCCTGGGCTTTTCAGCTTCTGGCATCTTTGTCCCAGATTTGAAAGACCGCCATCTGGTTCTTTGTTCACATGTCTTCCATATTCTACCAGGTGGCTATTTAGGCCTAAGCTGATGCCACAAGGTGGTTCAAGGCGTTATCTGGGTGTTTCGTGCAGGTTCCTCAAACTCTTGTGGGCCTATTGAGAGTTTTAGGTTGCTATGTTACCCAGTCCTCAGTTTTATTTGCTTGGGTATATCTGATGGCCAATGAATACCAGTTCTATGTCTACTACTGTATAAGTTAATGCAAAATTTGACTTGCTTGTAAATTCCTTCTCTTGAAGTACAGTGTTGGACACGAGCCTCTCCCCTTTTTGTCTTAATTTCTGTTTGTTGCTTGCAAAAAACTGGAACCTGAGAGTCGGTGGGGTTATAAAGGCATGTTGCTCAGTGAAGGCCACTGTGGGAGAGGACAGCAGGAGTCAGAATCTTGAAGCCAGGTTTTAGTATTGCTAGGGGGAAGCCCCAGCAAAATTGTTTGCATGTGTTCAATCACCTAAAGATAGCAGCATTTAACCCATGGTCTGTGAATTTCAGTTCTATACTATACTCCAAGATGCGGAATTGATAGGTGTCAAAATTTCAATTTTTTTTCTTTAATAAAAAAGGCAAACCTTTCATACATGGCAAACTAAATGTCATGAAGATAGGGTTTACATCTACTTGATGTTGAGTTTTTTGTTTTGAAAAGTTATCTCCAAACTTTCCAAAGTGCCAGTTTACTGTCCTTCAGATTTTTGTGGGGTCGGATTGTGGCCAGTGAGGGTATTGGCATTACTGGGAAGAATAATGCCTCATCATTGCAATCAGTGGGAGGAATAGTGCCTCACCATTGGTGTAAGTGGTAGGAATAGTTGCCCCATCATCAGATTACAAGGATGTGGAGCTCTGTCAGTGGATATTGGAGCCAGATACTTGTGAATTACCGGTGTAGATGGTGTTCCAGGCTTCTAAGGAAGGGCCCAGCTGAACGGATCAGATTAGGGGCATGCAGTGGAACCAGTGTTCCCTGTGAACATTTATTACCCCATGATATATTTTTGTGAAAAGCAATCAAAGGGAAATTTTATATTTTTTTCTCTACATCTACAAAGTAATGAAAAGGAGCTGCTTTGAGCTGACTATAACAGCTGAATGATAAGTCTCGTCTGTGTCTTTATCATTTTAGCGAAGAGCTTGGAGAATTCATGGAGATGAAAGGTGCCAATACTCCTGGTATTCTTGTGTTAACGACCGGCCTTAGCAAGCCATTTATGCGTCTGGACAAGTACCCAACATTACTAAAAGAGTTGGAACGACACATGGAGGTAAAAAGTTTGTTTTTTCCCTTGGCATTACATTGAATGAAGAGTGATAAGTTGAACACTTCTTTCTATTGCCTCGTTAATATGAATTATTGCAAATAAACATTTTAGATTTGGCTTCTGCAGTCAGCAACTCTGGGGTACTCCATCCCATTTTAACCAGACCTTCACTACTGTGCTGTGAATAGCAGAAGCATCAATCAGAGACCAAGTACATCACCATACTAAGTTAATCACTAGTATACAGGGCTCTATCTGAGTAATAATTGCAGTTTCTAAATCTAATGTTACATTTACGGTATTAGTGTTTGTTATGCTATAGCAGTTGTTTGAAACAACAGCACCCATTGTGATTTTTTGCTCACAAAATATTGGTCATTTTGATTAGAATTCATATCAAATTCTAACCATGTAATCATGAATCATAATATACATTATGAGGTTGATTTACTAAAGGCAAATATATTGTGCACTGCAATTGCACTTGCTCCAGAGCTTAGTAAGGTATGTATGAGTAAGCTAAGTATGAGGTAAAGCTTTACTTTGCACAAAATACTCCAAACACATGCAAGGAAAATAAAGAAAACACAGATCTAGAGCAACTGCACTTGCAGTGCACAGTGTATTTGCCTTCAGTAAATCAACCCCTATGTACATTATGCATTAATGGAGGGTACTTAAAGCGTTTGTTAGGAGAATTTGTAATTGCTGCCTATTAAAGGCTGATGTTTGGTGGGGCACAGCCAATTGTTTTTTCTTCCTCCTTCCCCAAGGCTATGCTCCACTAAATCAAAATAAAACAGTGGACTTTTTCTTTTGTCAAGCCCTGTGACTGTGATCTCTCTTGCTCTCCTAAAACATCTCAAGGAAAGTGTGTGTGTATGTATGTGTGTGTTATGTACAGTATGTAGATGTATAATCTATATACATAGACACACATTAACCACTTCATCTCCTGTACTAATAAACCCCTTATTGCCCAGAGGATTGTTGCACTTCAAGTGTTACTAAACCCATTACAGTAAAATCAGTCTGTACAGTGGGGCAAAAAAGTATTTAGTCAGCCACCAATTGTGCAAGTTCTCCCACTTAAAAAGATGAGAGAGGCCTGTAATTGGCATCATAGGTAGACCTTAACTATGAGAGACAAAATGAGAAAACAAATCCAGACAATCACATTGGCTGATTTGGAAAGAATTTATTTGCAAATTATGGTGGAAAATAAGTATTTGGTCAATATCAAAAGTTTATCTCAATACTTTGTTATATTTCCTACGTTGGCAATGACAGAGATCAAACGTTTCCTGTAAGTCTTCACAAGGTTGGCACACAATGTTGCTGGTATGTTGGCCCATTCCTCCATGCAGATCTCCTCTAGAGCAGTGATGTTTTGGGGCTGTCGCTGGGCAACACGGACTTTCAACTCCCTCCAAAGGTTTTCTATGGGGTTGAGATCTGGAGACTGGCTAGGCCACTCCAGGACCTTGAAATGCTTCTTACAAAGCCACTCCTTCGTTGCCCGGGCAGTATGTTTGGGATCATTGTCATGTTGGAAGACCCCGCCACTTTTCATCTTCAATGCCCTTGCTGATGGAAGGAGGTTTGCACTCAAAATCTCACAATACATAGCCCCATTCATTCTGTCCTGTACATGGATCAGTCGTCCTGGTCCCTTTGCAGAGAAACAGCCCCAAAGCATGATGTTGCCACCCCCATGCTTCATAGTAGACGTGGTGTTCTTTGGATGCAACTCAGCATTCTCCTCCAAACACGATGAGTTGTGTTTCTACCAAACAGTTCTATTTTGGTTTCATCTGACCATATGACATTCTCCCAATCCTCTTCTGGATCATCCAAATGCTCTCTAGCAAACTTCAGACGGGCCCGGACATGTACTGGCTTAAGCAGGGGGACACGTCTGGCACTGCAGGATCTGAGTCCCTGGCGGCGTAGTGTGTTACTGATGGTAGCCTTTGTTACGTTGGTCCCAGCTCTCTGCAGGTCATTCACTAGGTCCCCCCCGTGTGGTCCTGGGATTTTTGCTCACCGTTCTTGTGATCATTTTGACCCCACAGGGTGAGATCTTGTGAGGAGCCCCAGATCGAGGGAGATTATCAGTGGTCTTGTATGTCTTCCATTTTCTAATTATTGCTAATTATTGCTCCCACAGTTGATTTGTTCACACCAGTTCTTTTTAAGTGGGAGAACTTGCACAATTGGTGGCTGACTAAATACTTTTTTGCCCCACTGTATATGCTGTAAAGCATGCTTGTTATACTCACTGTGGAACCTAAGGGGTTAATCTCTGCACTGTTTAAAAGATGTTTAATCATCTCTTCTCTGATCCTCCCTTTCTTCCAGCGTCTCCCTCTTCTCTCCTGATAAGACGTGTTGTGTGGAGACACTGCACACTCTCAGTTTGGTGTGTATTGCTAGAGAGGTTTTTTTTTTTCTTGGCAGAGTGCATGTGTTTAGCACAGGGTCAATCAGCACTGCCCAGACAGAGGTCAGGGGTATTACATCCTCCTAGAGAACCCCTCCAAGTTTTAACCAGTGCTCTGCTGAACACTGATAGAAGTCACAAGACTGCTGTAACTGCTGATGAGAAAAGGTATTTAGTAGTTTATATTTACTAAAATAATTGCATTCCCATTGTCTGTGTACTGTTGGAGACCAGATATAGTGAATGCAGGGTCCTGGGTTTAGTAACACTTTAAGCTAGGGACTCTAGGGACCTGTGTTTTAGCTATGACCTAATATGCTAACATATCATGTCATTTTTCTATATGATTGAGGTATTCTTTGGTGATCTTGTCTTCAAAAAGTTTTTATATTCTATATTTTCTAGGAAGAGGACACTAGAATTATGAAATTATGCTTTGTGTTTAATGTGTGGAAAATGGAAATGTTAAAGTTACATTCAGGCTTGCACATTGGCATTCTGACTATTCTACTAACACACACGTTTCCTCAAAAGGGGATACAAATCTGCCTCTTTTCCCTTGCTTCCTCCATAATGTAGTGTTAGGCATGCAAAAAATGCTTAATTTACTCTTTGAAAAAAAAAAAATGAGTATCTGGGTTGGCAAATACCTGTCTGTGTGTAAAGGAAACTTTGCTGGCCTCACCACTGCTTCATTACTGTACAATAAGGCAGTTAATAGGTGGGGTAACAGAGGTAGAAATAAGCCTTTTGGTGGCTGAATGATCTGCCCCAATGTAACAACACCACTGACCTTATCTGCTACACATGTGACCCTGTATGGACTTGCCTTACCAGATAAGCCTAGAATTGTCACCAGACACTGACTGGGGGCAGGAAGGTGGAGGAACAAAGTCTCTTTAATAGTTTATCAATATTATTAGGGATAAACTTGTTTTGAGATTACATTGAAATTGAGTAACAAACCATTCTTGCAAATATTTTAAAGAAAATAATTTAATTCATAGGACTCTCTGTTTTTAGGATTATCACCCAGATAGACCAGATATACAGAAATCCATGACTGCTTTCAAGAATCTATCGGTAAACAGTTTTTGTGTGAAATTTCTTTAATTTTGTGCATATGGCTGTTT
The DNA here is from genome assembly GCF_062004578.1 of Staurois parvus. Classification (NCBI taxonomy): domain Eukaryota; kingdom Metazoa; phylum Chordata; class Amphibia; order Anura; family Ranidae; genus Staurois; species Staurois parvus. Next base: position 12,580,166 of record NW_028318430.1, on the reverse strand, counting down.
GAAATCTTTTGAATATTCTGTTTTCTTAAGTCTTATATATACCGTGTGTGTGTGTACATGTACTGTGTGTGTGATAGTTATTTCTCACGTAAAATTCTCTGTCATTTGTAATTTTATATTTGAAACAGTGATTTAAACAACCAAGGGGATTTTATGGAAAAAAATCAGTGGTTTAAACAACCCAGAGCATTGATCGAAAAGACACAAAACTACTTCAGTGATCTCCACCTGCCTCTGGGTCCTGTGCTCAGTGGTTGCCTTGCTGCATTGTGAACCCAGAGGGTTGGCACGGGCGCCATTTAGAGAATGCTTTGCATGTCCTCAAAGACTCCAAAGTATTCTCTAAGTGCAGAGAGCGATGGCTGACCACCTGTGTTCAGAATTCAGGGCAGCTACTCTGCTTGGGACTTGGAAATTAGTGGAGATCACTGGAATAGCGGTGTCTACTACAGTCATTTCCAACTTCTAGACAAGATGTGTCAAACACAAGGTCTGCGGGCCAAATCTTCTTTCATGTGACTCTCTCGCACCTCTCCTTCTGCTGCAACCCTTACACCCCCCCCCCCCCCCACACACACACACACCTTCTTCTACAGATCCTGTGTCTCTCTGTGCATCCACAACACCCCCTTGTCTCCACCTCCTCTGGTCCCATCATTCAGCAGACCCTGGCAGCTGCCTCCAGCCCTCCTGTGGTCCTCCTCCAGACCCTGCACTTGCACTCTGCTTCCCATTTCCACCCCCAGCTTTTTCCCAAAAGCAACACAAGGTAAGGGGACTGCACTGTGACGTAAGGAAGAGTGGGGGACTCTTGACTTGTGATGGTGGGGGTGCGGGGTGCTTTGCACATCTAATGTTAAAGATGCAGCCGGCCCTTTGAGGTCAACCATAATGCTGATGCAGCCTGTAATGAAATTGAGTTTGACAGCCATGTTTTAGAGGGATCCCACAGGTATGGTATATGCATAGTTAGATTGGTCCAAGCTGAAACAATGTAACTGTTCTTTCTTAAATTTAAAGTGGAAGTTCAGTTGAACCACAAACTATAGTTAAATCTGCCCCCACCCCCATTCTAAGGCTATTCTGTCTACCCTGCGAAAGAAAAGATCCGTATGTACTTACCTACTCTGAGGATGCTACGGTCGAATCACATATGCCGGCTTCAGTGTAGAGGAGGGACAGCCAACAATTGATGCCCCATAGTAATCCTATCGTTGACTTCTTTGCCCAGGCTTTGCAGCCTCTACACTGAAGCCATTGCGGGGACCTGATCAGGTGACTGGAGTGGCGTGCCCTCAGCATAGGTAAGTATAGAGATCCTTCCTTTACAGGATAGATATAATAGGCTTAGAATGGGGGTGGGAGTAGAATTTATTATAGTTAGTATTTAACTGAGCTTCCACCTTAATATTTAGTGGAACCTACTGTAGCACAAATAAATGCTTCCTGTACATGCTAATGTGATTTTCATAGTGGTTAGGAAGTGTTTAGGCCATTTGATTAAAAAAAAGTGGTATGAAAGTCTTTGTTTTTAAAATCCGTTGACTGGTAGGGTTTTTCTAACAGAAGAGACCCTAGAGGTCTCTTCTGTCATAAATGACTCCCCTACCTGTCAGTGGGTAATGCAATCTGAGTCGCGCATGCGCAGCTCTGACTGCATTTATGGCCCGCTCTGTGTGCCGCGCCAAAGTGATTTCCTGCATAGGAGTGACGTTCATTCAAGCGGCTGAAGATTTGGAGCCCGGAAGGAAGACCGGGTTAACATGAAGGCACCGTGGACCACAGGGAGCCGTTATGGCCCAACACTGGACGGCTCCATCTGTAGGTACGTCTCCCACAGTGTACTAGTATGCAGTACCTACTAGTACATTATGACTCAAACCTACAGGGGTGGCACTTTTTTAGTCTCTTAATGAGGCTTTACTTCCACTTTAAGATGATGTATTTTTACATGTTTTTATTTAATGAGCTGCTTTAGTTGTTGCATAAGCATTTCAGTGGGATTGGTTCGGTTATTCTGAAATATGAAATTCTTTCTATCTGAGCCTGGAATTCAATGCTTCCAAAACATGTTGGGATTTATTGGAAGACCACACCTCAACCGACCAAGCCACACTATACTATTGGCAGTTATTTTGGTGTATCTTTGTGTAATAGGGAATACACATAATCCACTGGTAGTAAGCTATGTGTATGTCATTAATTAGATGTAATATTTAACATGTTTTTATAGACCTAAGGGTCTGTTTTATCGAAACAAAACCTGTTTGTAAGATTGACATTGGTCTTTTAGACCATATGTTTTATTATTCTGCCTGAAAAGTCCCAGGGGGATATTTTTCTGTTTTTGTAACTGGAAAATTTCAGGATGTCGGCAGGATGAAATTATATCACCTGACCCGATACTCCTTTGTATTTAATCATGGCTGACTTTAAGCATTTCTGAAAATTTTGTAGTTTGTCCCAAAAGAAAGGCTTAGGACAGAGAGTCTCCTCTCATTAACATACAAGAAGCCCAGCTTCTAAATCTTAAACGCTTTGTTAGGCAGAGTTAAAATCTTGTTACAACTGATAATGGGATCTGCCAGCACAGTACAGACAGGGTTAATTATGGCAAGCAGACTAAAAAAAAAATGTCGCAAACTGTGAAACCACCATCTTCCCGGCTAAAGGACTGGACGCAAGAAAGGTATATATGCGTCTAAAAAAAAGTCTGTAAAAGTCCATAACAATCCATAAGAATCCTTGGAATAAAAAGTGTCCAAACGTGTGAAGGGTTAATTCCTTTATAGGCACTCTGAACACCAGCTACAGACCCTTCTTCCAGGATCTTGGGTGTATCCAGCTAGCAAGAATTGCACAAAAAAAGCAGAGGGTGCAAACAATGTTAGTGCAATCAATTTAATAGGCACGAAAAACAAGTATCCACTCACATGGCAATATACATTATATTGCCAAAAGTATTGGGACACCTGCCTTTACGTGCACGTGAGCTTTAATGGCATACTAGTCTTAGTCCATAGGGTTCAATATTGAGTTGGCCCACCCTTTGCAGCTATGACAGCTTCAACTCTTCTGTGAAGGCTTTCCACAAGGTTTAGGAGTGTCTATGGAATGTTTAACCATTCGTCCAGAAGGCCTGGCTCGAAGTCTCCTCTTTAAGGCTCCGTTCACATATGAGTAGCATTTTTCACGCATATTTTTACCGCAGGTTTTACGTGTTTTCATACAACGTTTTTAGCTGTTTTTGAGTTTTGGCTCTTTTTTTTTTATTAGCCAATAGAGAAAAATATCATTTGTTGCTAGGTTTTTCGTCTTTAGATTTTTCTTGTTGTGATGATAATAATAAAAGAATAAAATATTAAATACCAAGTAAATTAAAAAATAATCAAATCCTATGTAATAATAAATAAAAATAATTAACCCCTAACCTTAATCCACTAACCCTTAAAGTATAATAAACAAGTTATTCTTATTATTAATAATAATAAAAAAAACTAAACTTGAACAAAAAAATTAATACAATGTAAAATACTCAAAAATAATCATAAATAAATGTAATAAATTATTAATAATTAACCCATAACCTTAACCTCCTAAAACCTAAAAAAGTTATAAAATAATTGTTATTGTATTTTTTATTTGGGTGTTTATTGTTATTAATAATACAAATTTATTTATTTTACATTTATTCATATATTACAATTTTTTTTCTTTACATAATTTCATTTGAGCAGAAAATCGTGCAAAACGTGCATGAAAGCTTACAAAAATATGCCAATCGCACGTTTCTGTTCTTTTCTTTGAGCTACAAAAGCAGCTCCAAAACTTTTTTGAGCTTCAGGCATTCTGCTTTACGGGACGTAGTGGAGACGTGAACCATCTCCATGAAGTAAAATTGATTTCTCCAATCCCACCCCCCCCACCCCCCCCCCCCCCGAGCGTTTTGGAGCCTCGAGCTCCGCACTACAAAATGCTCAAGTGTAAATGGGACTTAATTCATCTCAAAGATGTTCTATTGGGTTGAGGTCAGGACTCTGTGCAGGCCAGTCAAGTTCCTCCTCCCCAAACTCGCTCATCCATGTCTTTATGGGACCGTGCTTTGTGCACTGGTGCACAGTCATGTTGGAACAGGAAGGCACCATCCACAAACTGTTCCCACAAAGTTGGAATCATTAAATTAGCCAAAATGTCTTAGTTCCAGTGAAGGGAACTTTTAAGTCATCATACCAAGGGGCCAAGCCCAAACCCTGAAAAACAACTTCACACCATAAGCCCCACCAGCAAACTGTACACTTGGCACGAAGCAGTCAGGCAAGTACCGTTCTCCTGGCAACCACCAAACCAAGACAAGTCCATTGGATTGCCATACAGAGGAGTGTGATTTGTCACTCCAGAGAACACATCTCCACTGCTCTAGAGTCCAGTGGTGGCGTGCTTTACACCACTGTATCCGATGCTTTGCATTGCACTAGGTGATATAAGGCTTGGATGCAGCTGCTCGGCCATGGAAATCCATTCCATGAAGCTCTCTATGCACTGTTGTGTTAATCTGAAGGCCACATGAAGGTTGGAGGTCTTTAGCTATTGACTCTGCAGACAGTTGGCAACTTCTGTGCACTGTTCACTTCAGCATGCGCAGACCCCCATCTGTCTTTTTACGTGGCCTACCACTCCATGGCTGAGTTGCTGTTGTTCCCAGTTGCTTCCACTTTGTTGTAAAACCACTAACATTTGACTGTGGAATATTTAGTAGCAAGGAAATTTCATGGATGGACTTATTGCACAGGTGACAACCTATCACGGTACCATGCTTTCAATTCACTGAGCTCCTGAGATCGACCCATTCTTTCACAAATTTTTGTTGAAGCAGTCTGCATACCTGGGTGATTGATTGGAACACCTGAATTCAATGATTTGGAGGGGCGTCCCAATACTTTTGGCAATATAGTGTAGAATGTATCATGAAGGAGGTGTCCTTGGCAGATTGTTCCCAGGAAACCCGCAATCCGGAGATTAGCATCGGCACTCTGTGATGTGAAAAGCTAGTACTGGCAAATTTGCTTCAGAGGCTCACAATGGAGGAGATAGCTGTCTGGAGAAACTTAGTCTGACATCGCACATTGAAGGAAGGAGGATGGGCTGGCAATGCACTTCAAGACAATCTATCCTCCTTTCTTTAACCTGCTCGTATCTTTACAAGGTGGATTTAAATAGGTGCAGTGCTGACAGGTTGCCAAGCGATGTTGGTGTGGCGATCTCTTCTACTGTGCTATTATATTCTGACAGGGGGACTGACTCCCCACTCACCCCACCTCTGCCAAAGCACACTGATCAGCACTTGCAGCCCTGCAAGCTCAGGTCAGATGCGTTTTTTTTAGGTTGCACGTTTAACAAAAGCCTGCTGAACTGGCCAATTTTGGCCACTTTTCAACCTGTGTATAAGGCTACGAAGAAGGCTGTGTGTGTATTGGCTGAGATGACTTACCCATTTTGGCAAACTTGGTTTTGTCCCACTGTGGGAAGCTGCAAGGAGATGATCTGCCGCCATCTTTGTTAAAGGTGAGGGTGAACTTAGAGAGTTGTTTGTCAATGGAAGGCTGACGGTGGCTGCAGAGTTCCTGCATCGGCGATCAATGCGGGAGAAGCAGAGATATTACAGCAGGATGATTGAGAGGAGCAGTACTGCCAGTAGATGAGGAATTCCTTTTCTCTCCTTTGTTTTCAGTGATTATTTGGAGTTCTTTCACTAACCTTTTTCAACCTATGAATGTACAATGAATAGATCCAGGCCTAGATGCCTCCTATATCTTAGGCTCCATGCACACTGGGTAGTTTAATAATGCTGGTAGCATTATCTGTGTAAAGTCACATTAAAAATGTGAGTTTATAGCAATTTTTCATTAGTATTTAGTTGTGTTTTTCTGTGTTTTGCATTTTGTGTTTTTTTTTAACTCAAAAAACACCCACAAACGGCGCTTTGCCGTGTTTTATCGCATTTTTTAGCGTTAGAGCAGTTTACAGCTAAACAACTCTAGAAACCCACTAGTTCTTTTTTTTTTTTTTTTCCCAGCTAAGAAAACACCCCCAAAAAACGCTGATTAAAGCCTATGGACACATAAGATAACATGCTGGGAAGTTTGCTAGCTGTAGAAAAACAAATGCCAAATGCCAAAAGCCAAAAACAGCAGCTGTAAAAACGTCCAGTGTGCATGAGGACTTGCTGCAAAGTATGCTTTCTGTTTTCCAATTTAATGGAATCACTCTTGAAAAGAAGGCTTGTTGACTACCTAAAAACACACAATTTGCTGGACACAGAGCAGCATGGCTTTACTGAGGGAAGATCATGTTAGACTAATGTGATTGAATATCACTGATGTTTTGGTCCAGGATAGTGCTGTGGACATAGGCTATCTTGATTTCAGCAAGGCATTTGATACAGTTCCACATAATAATCAAATAGGAAAAAAGTTGTTCATGCAAGGACTTAAGTCTTTTACAATCCTTCAGTACCACATTGTCTGAATATTCAGTAAGTTATCTTGACTTGAAGAAGCTTTAGTGAAAGAAGAACAAATTCAATGTAAAAAAACAATTTTAGCAAAAATATTTTAGCAAAAATGTTTCCCATGGAAGAAGTAGATAAATATCCAAAATCCCTTTTTCAAAAGTGAAAGTACAGGAGGAAGTGGTTGGCTACAATGTTAAACATGAAATGTATTGTGAGGCTGCTGGACTTATCAGTCTTGAATGGAAAAGTTTACCATTCAACTTTTCATGTAAGGAATTCTGCTCTGCAGTACTTTATGGAACACCCTTTAGAGCTTATAGGATATAATTCCACACAGTTATAAGTTAAAATCACGATTCCCTTTTGATATCATGTTGGTCAGAAGAAAAGCTAGCAGAAAAATATTTATTAACAATAACATCTAAATCCCAACCAAAGTCAAATTATATTTAGAACCATGTTTATTATTTTTAGCAAAGGGTTTTGCTAAAACCCAGTGACAGAAAAAGGATGAATTACATTCTCCATTTTAATAGATGATGTCTATAAAGTCTTTCTGCCACCTAAGCTGAAAGAGTATCCTGATGCACTAATGTGGTGCTTCAAGATCTCCCTCACTAGGTGAGTAAAGCAGACCTACCAGAGCCTTCTGCACTTCCTAAGAAGCGGCAATCGGTGGTTCATAAGACCAGATATGCAAGTCTGCAATGTTGTCATGTCCTCATACTTTAATTTGGCACTTTTGTAATAAACCTGCTTTCAAGCCAAAGCCAAGCTTTCTCACAAGCAGTGGTTTCTCTCTTGGCATTATACTCTTATTTATTTTTTTCTAATCTGCTGTTCTGGAGGATAAACTAAGATATGAGATGGTAGGAATCCTCAAGGCTTGCAGTGTTTTCATTTGTGTTTGTATGGCCTTATTTCCTGTCTAAGAACTAATAGATGATTGTCAGGATAGGGGTCTTAAGCCTCTTAATCTACAAAGTTTATCACAGGAAAGTGGTTGTATGAAGTTGCTGTTGAGCAGGATACTTTGATAGAGCTATGAAATGAGGCAAACCCTTCATATCTACAAAACATGTTTCTATTAACTACACTATATTGCCAAAAGTATTGAGACACCCCTCCAAATCATTAGATTCCGGTATTCCAATCACCTCAATGGCCACAAGTGTTTAAAATCAAGCACTTTGGCCTTTAGACTGTTTCTACAAACATTTGTGAAAAAATGGGTCGCTCTCAGGAGCTCAGTGAATTCAAGCGTGGTACTGTGATAGGTTGCCACCTGTGCAATCAGTCCATCCGTGAAATTTCCTTGCTACTAAATATTCCACCGTCAACTGTTAGTGGTATTTTAACAAAGTGGAAGCAAGTGGGAACAGTAGCAACTCGACCACAAAGTGGTAGGTCATGTAAAATGACAGAGCGGGATCAGCACAATAGCTAAAGAAGTGCACAGTGCGCAGAAGTCGTCAACTGCCTGCAGAGTCAATAGCTAGAGACCTCCAAACTTCATGTGGCCTTCAGATTAGCACAACAACCGTGCATAGAGAACTTCATGGAATGGGTTTCCATGGCCGACTAGCTGCATCAAAGCCTTACATCACCAAGCTCACTGCAAAGCGTCAGATGCAGTGGTGTAAAGCACGCCACCACTGGACGCTAGAGCAGTGGAGACATGTTCTCTGGAGTGACGAATCAAGCTTATCTGGCAATCCGATGGACGTGTCTGGGTTTGGCGGTTGCCAGGATAACAGTACTTGCCTGACTGCATTGTGCCAAGTGTAAAGTTTGGTGGAGGGAGGATTATGGTTTGGGGTTTTTTTTTCAGGAGTTAGGCTTGGCCCCTTAGTTCCAGTGAAGGGAACACTTATGGCGTCAGCATACATTTTGGACAATTTCATGCTCACAACTTTGAGGGAACAGTTTGGGGATGGCCCCTTCCTGTTCCAACATGACTGCGAACCAGTGCACAAAGTAAGGTCCATAAAGACATGGATAAGCGAGTTTGGGGTGGAGGAACTTGACTGGCCCGCACAGAGTCCTGACCTCAACCCGATAGAACACCTTTGTGATGAATTAGAGCTGAGACTGTGAGACAAGCCTTCTCGTTTGACATCACTGCCTGACCTCACAAATGTGCTTCTGGAAGAATGATCAAACACTCCCGTAGAGATACCCCTAAACCTTTTGGACAGCCTTCCCAGAAGAGTTGAAGCTGCTATAGCTGCAAAGGGTGGGCCAACTCAGTATTGAACCCTACGGACTAAGACTGGGATGCCATTAAAGTTCATGTGCATTTAAAGGCAGGCTTCCCAATACTTTTGGCAATATAGTGTTTATACAATATACAAAATGAACCAGTGTATACACGCCCAGACCCTCCAAAAGAACTAGTGTATTGTTTTGTTTGTATTAAAGATTGCCAAAAACCTTCTCAGCTTGGGTGTCCATAATAGCTATGCTATCACTGGCATACCTTTTAGAATACTTGACCATGCAAGTGGTACATACATTGATTATCAATACAATGAACAATAATATTCAGCGCTCATTCAATATAGAACAGAATGGCAACCAATGGCTAAAATTAGAAGGAACAGTTAGGATTGACTGTACAATGGATGTGGTGACTGTGGTCAAGGAGTCAATGTGTCCATAGGATGGGCAGAATGAGGAAGAAACGGACCAAGCAGACAAGGCACATGGGATGGAACCAGTAGCTCTTCATCAGGGATGAGGGAGATCCTGTGCAATGGATGTTGTGACTGTTGAAAAAACAGTCAGTGCGTCCTTAAGATGGGCAGAATGAGGAAGGAATGGACCAGAGGAACAAGGCACATGGGATAGGACATCCATCCCCTATGAAGCCGATTTTACAGCTGTAGGACACTTCCTTGCCAAAGAACCTAATTTCAATCGTAAACAAGCCCATCTTATCTTGGAAAGTGTAACATTTTGCCTAGAGCACAACTACTTCAAGTTCCAGGGTAGTTGCTACCTCCAGGTGCATGGCACTGTCATGGGTGCATCCTTTGCCCCATGTTATGCTAACCTCACCATGGGTTGGTGGGAGGAAACACACATCTGGAGAGAGAACCCCTTTGGAGAACACGTTCTATATTATGGCAGATACATTGATGATGTCCTAGTCATCTGGGATGGCCCTCTCACTTACATTACACCCTTCATTGGAATAGCAATAAGTTGGGCCTATCATTCATCCACGTAAACAGCCCTGAGTCACTTGTCTTTCTCGATCTAGAGTTGTCACATCGGGAATCAGATATTGTATCTAAAACACACTTTAAACCCTGTGCTGGCAACTCGTACCTACATTTTAAAAGTTGCCATCACCCCAGATAAAGAGTATCCCAAAGGGTCAGTTCTGCAGATTGCGCAAGAATTGTACCCAGGATATCGACTAAACTGAACAGGGACTAATTCTGACCAATAGATTTTTAGAAAAGGGATATGACCCAGACCTGGTGAATAAAGCCTATCAAACTTGCCGTCTCCCCCTACCCAAAACAACACACACACCCATTGACAGTTCCAGGGATGTTAAATTCATTACCCAATTCCATTATAAACATAGATAAATGGAGAACGTTATCCGACGCCATTAATGCATTTTACTTCAGGACCCTAAATTAGGTCCCATGCTGACAGATAAACCCAGGATCATTTTCAAAAAACCTCCTAGTGTAAAGAATAGAATTGCTCCCAACAGAATTGACACCCCCCATCCACTGGCCACTTTTTGCCACCTCACTGGTATGCATCGGTGCAAAAAATTGAGGCGCAAGATGTGCAAATTTGTCACACATAGAGAAAAACACTCTAAAGGCAAAACATTCACAATTAAAAACTTTTACGCTTGCTCCACTGAGTATGTTGTCTATTGCCTATCTTGCCCTTGTGGGCTCCTGTATGTTGGCTGTAGCATTAGGACCGTTGGCATGATTTGACGAACACAGAAGGCTCATAGAGGATGGCAGTGAGGACCACAGTGTTCCCCGACAGTTTTTGTCCCAGCACAATAAGTCCACTGATGACCTCAAGGTCTGGGTTATCGAATCTATTCCCCCTGGTAAATCCCAGGCTGATAGATTCCAAAAACTTTACATCAGAGAAACATTCTGGATTTTTACCCTGAACACTTTATCACCTAAATGGCTTAAAGAAGATCTGGAAATCAATACCATCATATAATTACACTCAGTATCTAGCTCCAATATACTCTAGCGCACTTGCTCTCATAACATGCCCTCAATTTACATCTTTCTTATAATATGAACCGCCATATTCCTGTGTTAGCACTTTATTAGAGTAACTCATCCATTGAAGAAATAAATTTAGTTTTTCAATACACATTGACAATATACACTCTTTTCTACAAATTCATAGCAAGTTGTGGTTTTACACAAAAACTACAACATTATGTAGGTACAGGCTCATGGAGCCCCCACAGTTAGGGAATGAGTAAAACATCTGTATATATTTGTATAAACATTTCCATATTTATATTTATACACATTGAATTTATTATATATTAATCAGCATTTAATTTTATTCACTCATGGTGGATCCGATCATGTAGCTGCATTATTGTTTGTTATATTTTTTACTTTTTTACTCAATTTATTTATTTTTAGAATTTTTTATATTTCATTCATTTTTGATTTTTCTAAAATTGCCATTTTTAATCCGAATTTTTTCCTTGTTCCCACATCCTCGGCTTTACTCCCCTCTTCTTCTCCCACATCATGTTCTTTTTTTCCTTTTCTTTCCCCCCTTTCCCCTATTTTCACTTTTCTGTTTCCAAAAACTTTTTTCAGTCTCAAGGACTGATAAACTATGGCCAACTTTCAGCTTTCCAGTCCCTCACACGTTCGCAATCACCCCTTCGTTTATTGCACACAGTCACTGCAGCGTTCCCTGCGCTTCCTCACTCCTCCCTTTTCCTCTCTCCATTGGCTGCCTGGGATTTGACAGCTCTTTTATACCCCTCTGTTGCATGGGCGGGTCTGCTTTACAAAGGGGGCGGGGCTTCTAAAATGCGTTGCAGCCCACCTGCCATTTACGGCATCTGTCACGGAACCTGTCAATCCCTCCACCGCCTGGCGGGACTTTTGAATGAATGCCGCCGACTCCACAAGCGGCTCCCTCCATGGTCATGCTGTCTACATCGATCCATCCATCAGAGTGAACTGCAGTCCTGCTCCTCTGTCTGCCTTCTTATTCTGCATGCCGAGTGAAGGACTTTTAGATGTAAGTCTTCTGTAATTAAGTTTACATGTTTTTTACTCACTCTGACTTGGCACCCTCTTTTCTCTTTTCCTTTGACCATGCAAGACCCACTTGTGAAAAATGTTTAACATAGGGGTAACTTTGGTGCTATTGACTGGTGACTGAAAAGATAGTATTGATGATGCACACCAATTTCATTCAAAGCCACTGTGCTGGGTTTTTTTTCACAATCATAATTGAACGACGTGTGTTTATATAAAGTGCACAAAAATAGTCTACTGGACTTTTTATTTACTCACAAACATTATGGAAGGTCATTGTGAATCAGAATGATTTGATGATTTGTTACTAGCCAGTTTTTATACTTTTAGGCACAGTGCCAAGAGGTGAGAAAAAGAAAGGAGCTGGAACTTCAGATTCTGAATGAGGCTATTCGTGGCTGGGAAGGGGAAGACATCAAGACCCTAGGCACTGTTCTTTATATGTCACAAGTAATGATACAGTGTGCAGGAAGTGAGGTAACTATATTTGAGTCTGTTAAAAACCGTATCCACAGAACTTGGAGTTTCCATTTTTTGCTTTGCTGTCTTCTGGCTTAAGTATAACTAAAGGCAAAACATTTTTAAAGTTTTGGATAGAGTGGAGAGGGATTAGAACACCTATTAGGTTTTTATTAATGTCCCCATTAGGGAGATTCACCCTCTATATTTGTCCTGTTTACCATGATTATCCAAAGTGAAAGTAAAAAAACAAAACAAAAATAATTGGGTTGTCTCCAGAGAAGTAATAGAGGGCACTTTTTCCATTGGGGACATTAGTTCTGGTGACCTGGGGGTCCCCAAGGTATTTCCTTAATTTGCAGAGATTATCATTTCTTGTTTTGGAAGGGAAATCCCCCCCCAATGGGACACTGATGGCAAAAAAATAAACTGACTGGGGTTATAACCCTCCCTTACGCTATCCAAAATGAAAATTAAAACGCTTTGCCTGTAGTTATGCTTTGAGTTCTTTTGTAAACTAAACTGTATATTCATAGACTTTTAAGCTCAATTTAATTTATCTTAGCCTTATATTATATATGATTTTCTTAAAACATGGAATTTTAAAATGATAAAATACATAATATGTAAGCTGGTACTATGCATGTTCGCTGCATCAGCTGCTGGGAATATTACCAAGTTGGCACTACAATGTATAAAGTGGGAAGCATCTATTAGGAGAGTGCTGTATAGTGTTAACTGGAGTTGCCTTTTAAATGCTTTGTGTTTTTATGGTGTATTGTGCTTTGTTTTAGTTGTGGCATGGACTAGATTTTTCATACTCCCATCTGTTTATGCAAGAATGAAACATGCCACCTGTTGACAATCACATTTCATATATGACATATTGAGATTTGACATCCAGTACTCAGGAATTTATTATTCGGATGTGGACAAAAAGAAAACCGTAGTAGCTGGCAGCAAGCAAAGCCCTTTAAATTTGCAGGACTGTACAGTTGCAAGAAAAAGTATGTGAACCCCTTGGGATTACGTGGAGTTTTGCATGAATTGGGCATAAAATGTGCTCTGAACGTCATCTAAGTCACAACAATAGAAGAACACAGTCTGCTGAACATAATACTACACAAACATTAGATGTTGCCATGGTTTAACTGCACATAACATGTAAACATTCACAGTGCAGGGAGGAAAAAGTATATGAACCTTTGGACTTAATAACTGGTTGACCCTCCTTTGGCAGCAATAACCTCAACCAAACGTTTCCTGTAGTTGCAGATCAGACCTGCACAACGATCTGGAGTAATTTTGGACCACTCTTTTTCACAAAACTGTTTCAGTGTAGCAATATTCTTGGGATGTCTGGTGTGAATTGCTCTCTTAAGGTCATGCCACAGCATTTCAATCGGGTTGAGGTCAGGACTCTGACTGGGCCACTCCAGAAGGCGTATTCTGTGCTGTTGCAGCCATTGTTTTTTTGAATTACTTGTATGCTTTGGGTCATTGTCCTGTTGCATCACCCATCCTCTGCGGAGCTTCAGTTGGCGGACAGATGGTCATACGTTTTCCTGCAGAATGTCTTGATAAACTCTGGAATTCATTTTCCCTCAATGACAACAATCCGTCCAGGCCCTGAGGCAGCAAAGCAGCCCCAAACCATGATGCTCCCTCCGCCATGTTTTACAGTGGGGATGAGGTTTTGATGTTGGTGTGCTGTGCCTTTTTTTCTCCACACATAGTGTTGTGTGTTCTTCCCAAACAACTCAATCTTGGTTTCATCTGTCCACAGTATATTTTGCCAGTAGTGCTGTGGAACATCCAGGTGCTCTTTTGCAAACTTCAAACATGCTGCAATATTCTTTTTGGACAGCAATGGCTTCCTCCGTGGTGTCCTCTCATGTACTCCATTCTTGTTTAATGTTTTCCTTATTGTAGATGTGTCAACAAAAATGTTAGCATGTGCCAGAGATTTCTGTAGGTCTTTAGCTGACACTCTGGGATTCTTCTTTACCTCATGCAGCATTCTGCGCTGTGCTCTTGCAGTCATTTGTACAGGACGACCGCACCTAGGGAGAGTAGCAACAGTGCTAAACTTTCTCCATTTGTAGACAGTCTGTCTTACCATGGACACATGAACATCAAGGCTTTTGGAGATACTTTTGTAACCCTTTCCAGCTTCATGCAAGTCAACAATTCTTGATCGTAGGTCTTCTGAGAGCTCTTTTCTGCGAGGCATGGTTCACATCAGACAGTGCTTCTTGAAACCAATAAACCCAAAACAGGTGTGTGTTTTTTAAGGGCAGGACAGCTGTCAGCAACACATCCAATATTATCACACTGATTGGAGTCAAGGTTGGCTCACTCCTGGCTCCAATTAGCTCTGGGAGAAGTCATTAAGCTAGGGCTTCACATACTTTTTCCTCCCTGCACTGTGAATGTTTACATGTTATGTGCAATTAAACCATGGCAACATCTTATGTTTGTGTAGTAGTATGTTCAGCAGACTGTGTTCTTCTATTGTTGTGACTTAGATGACGTTCAGAGCACATTTTATGCCCAATTCATGCACAACTCCACGTAATCCCAAGGGGTTCACATACTTTTTCTTGCAACTGTATGTGAATTATTAGTATTGCCCTTTAGCATTTAGGTAAAATTATTCTGGCATTTAAACCCACAGGAATGTTCATGGTTGCTTGGTTTTTACCCAATTTATTCAATGCAGCTTCAGGTATTTCCTGTATCAGCAACAAACTATATGAGGTCCAGAGCACTCATATGTATTAAGATCTATTGGATACCAAGTAACCACTTGGGTTGATATCACACAATACTTTCTGGGGTTATATAGAACTCTTCAATCAATGTGGTTTGCATTCATGTAAATGTAGTTTAAGAGATAATGTATTGAGTCACTTAAAGAAACCGTCATTTGCTGATTTGGCTGTGTATCTTAGTACTTGCCTATTTTGCTTCCCTGATTATTTATGTAACTAATGGTCCTTCATTTGGTACAGTTTTCCTTTAAAATTACCCCCCTTTCTCCAAAAAAAAATTCCCATTTCTCTTCTCCCATGTCTTACACTTGCCTGTTTTGCTACTACAAGATCATATTTTTTCAGTCGACTCTTCCACTCGTGTGAGAATCTTCATTCCTATAACGGGTTCATGTGTCCCAACAGGGGTGGCCTTTTTATATAGGAATGAATTGAGATTATTTTCCACATGTGCAGGAGAAGATCTCAGCCCAGAGACTTGGTGGCTTTTCATCTCCAAGCTGAATGTAAAATGACGATCTTAGAGAAATGGGAATTGAGGGGTTGCTGGAGGGAAAAATGGGTGGTTTTCTTTTTTAAGGATAACGTTAAGGGCTCATGTACATGGGGCATTTGGAAAACTCTTCTGACTGCTAGAAATCGTAGGTTAAAAAACATCAGTTTAGCCACGTTTGCATACCACGTTTATGCGTGTTTGCGTTTAGAAGCGTTTTTAAAAGATAACCTCAGGAGACCCTCCCAAATGCCCAGAAAGCACTGAAAAATAGTAAATAATTACTTTTCTCAGACATTTTGAGAGAAATAGAGCAGAAGCAGAGAGAGCAGTATGTGTTGAGATGACCTGTCTTTTTTGGTTGTATTCACTATGGATCCCATCATGAGCATAATGCAGCATGTTTTTACCATTTTGTTCCTTCACGCAAAACCTGGAACTGACTGCACTGGTGTACTAGATCCATTTGAATAGATGAAAAATGCTTTGCATGCATTTTTGATGAAGAAAAAAGGCTCTGGACAGTATCTGGTTATGGACCTGTCAAAAAACGCATCTAAATGCCAAATGCTTCTAAATGAGGTTAACCGCGTTTACAAGCATTTGGCGTTTTGAAACGCTGGTAAAATCTACTCCTGAACGCAATTTTGGTGCGTTCAAAAGAACACCTGTAAACTCAATTGCCTGTAAACGACTGTGTACATGGACACATAGGAAAACATAAAGGAGAGTTAATGGGCTGCTGAAAAACACGCCGAACAACTCCTGAACTTTAGTTTAGCAGCTGAAGTGTACATGAGAACTAAAAAAAAAAAAAGATATCTTCAAGGAATTTTATGGAGTCATAGATTCCTAGTGGTGGAGGTAGAGGACCAGCAGCACAACACAGCAGGGAGTGTCAGGGTCACTTTTATTAGTTATGAAGTGCTTGCCTTCATAGTCTTAAGCTGACCATAATTGGATAGTTTTTCAAATGAAAATTCTTAAGAAAAGTCTTAAGAAAACTTGTCTGAAAATTCTCAGAACATTCTCAGAACTTTTGAATGTTGTTTGAAAATTTTTTTTCTGCTTTTAACATTTAATTTTGCAATGAATGGACTTTGCCAAATGAAAACACTGTTAGAAATTCTTCATTCAAGAACCCTTTTCCTTCTTGCTCCTTTGCATGTTCTTTATCACTGCGGTAAAAAACGAGTGTCAATTTGACCCATTAAGATTATTAAAAGGAACAAACTATTACAGAACTTTATTTTCCTTAGAATTTTAATTCAAAATGCTATCCGTCTGTGGCCAGTTTACTTTAATTTCTCCAGCATGATATCTAACAGTATGCCCTGCACTGGACAATGCAGAGATAAGCCATAGCTTACCACTTCTCCAGTTCTGTGGAGTATTTATCTAGAATTTTGTGGGCATAAAGTTGGTCTGCTTTGAAGAGAAAAGAAATCTCTTGAAATAACCACCTTCTGCCAATTAATGTGAGATATGTGTAAACATGTTTTAATATATTATGAAATGACCTGCTGTACTATTTTTGCCTCTTCAAGGAAAAGAATGAGCGGTATCTTCTACTCTTTCCTAATGTGTTGTTAATGCTGTCTGCAAGTCCAAGAATGAGCGGTTTTATCTATCAGGTATGTAGAGGTTTGGATTTCTGACCCCTACAGTTATTAAATGTAATACATTGATAATTCGAAGGCTTCAGTATAAATTATCAGTTTGGCTGCAAGGTTACTATTCAAGTATAATGCATTTGCAGCGTGTGTCTGTTCATAAGTGGTTTATTCAGAATAGTAATTTGAATGTCTTCAGATATGTGACTTGTGATATGATAAAATAATAAGAGTATAAACAGTCTTTACAGTAAGACTATGGAAGCAGACACATGTACGCAGAGACGTGTATGGACACGGGCCGACACGTGTACATACACACGCACATGCAGACACGTGTGCCTACACACACGCACACGCAGACACATGTAAATACACGCAGACACATGTAAATACACGCAGACACGTGTACACACACACGCAGACACATGTACGTACGTACATACATACGTGCACGCGCAAACACGTGCACGTGCAGACGCTTGTGCGTGCAGACGCGTGTAAGTACAGACACATGTACGTACACACGCAGACGCGTGTGCGTACACGTACGCACGCAGATGCCTGTACAAACATACAGACACGTATACAGCCCTATAAAAAGTTGCAGTTCACTACCATCCCTCACACATCCGGGTAGTGCACTCTCGGGGGATACAGAGAGCACAGCACACTCTCCCCCTACCTTTGCTTTCACTTTGCTTAGCGTATTCAGCAGTCTGGCTGAGTTCCCAGTGCCGTTGTACAGTGCTGTTTGGGATCAGGAGCTTGGGCTTATCTCACAGCCTTGCTCTACCATGATGCCACGGCACCCCTGAAGACCTCTGGTGGCACTCCAGTTGAGAGAAGCTGCCCTAGAGTGATGGAGCTGGCCAGGAGTCCTGTGCCCATTCAGTAAAACGGCCTTGTAGGACACACACATCCCCACGTTATTTCCACTCACCAAATGTGAGCAGGCGAGTGGAAATTTTGAGGCCTGGTTTTGGTGGGAAGGGGATACAAGTCAGGTCACCCTGCTTAAAGAGATCAAGAACTTCCTGTAATAAAGACTGGTCAGTTCTGGACAGGTGCAGAGTACAGGAGTTGTTTCATGCCAGAATTGTAGCACAAATCGAGAGGAAGTACAAAAGTGAAAAGTGAACATGTTTTTTTCCTGTGTGGGCAAGGTACTTGCTCACTTTAACGGTTGGTATAGAATGTTTGTTTTTTGGGGTTTTTTTGTGTGTGTGTAAATTTAGTTTTCTTCCCAACAGGGCAAACTTCCTCTAACGGGGACATGCATCACAAAGTTGGAAGATAATGAAAATCACAAGAATGCCTATGAAATTTCTGGTAACCTCTTCCTTTCATTATTTAACATGCCTTGCTTCTGTGTTGAGATAAAGATATTTTAAACTTTTTATCTATTCACTTTTTGGGATTCAGGTTTTAATAATGTTAATTGTGTTATTTTTCATTTATTTTGTTTTCTTTGCTGTACAGTTATGTAACAGAGTCAGAACAGCAAGAACTGAGGAATTTCCACATATAGTTTAACATATTCCCAGTCTTCTTGTTTGCTGTCTTTTGGCCTCTGTTTAATTCTGTGTACAGAAGTAAAAACTGTTAGCAAACCATACATTTTTGACATGTGGCCATGTAGGCCGCTTTGTTGCACTTTATTACAGCCCACATGGCCAGCACCTATTATGGTGTAATGTAAGTGAAATGACAATCTACTTTGCTACAACTAAAAACCATAAATGTTTTCTTTTTTATTTGTAGGTAACATGATTGAAAGGATAATTGTGTCATGTAATAACCAACAAGATCTACAGGAATGGGTGGACCATCTACATAAACAAACTAAATTTACCTCTATGACCAATCCCACAATAAAGCCTCATTCGGTGCCCTGTCATACAGTAAGAATCTTCTTTTACATTTCAGGAAGATTGCTGTATCTTTCACACATTTCATCCATGTTCAATATAATTGTGCAAAACAGCAATAATTGTGTTATCTTTTGCATGTTTAACAGTTCAAAATTGTATTTCTTGTTTGAATGTTGTTAATCTCTAATCCTGTACAAAAATATAATAATTACTGTATGTCAGTTATGGTAAGGACTAAAAATGTGTGTGTGTGTATATGTGTATATATATATATATGTATATGTATATATATAGTGTGTGTGTGTGTGTGTATGTATATATGTGTGTGTATATATGTGTGTGTGTGTGTGTGTATATATATATATGGATATGTACTAGAGCAGTAGAGACATGTTCTCTGTAGTGACGAACTATGCTTCTCTGTTTGGCAAATCCGATGGACGTGTCTGGGTTTGGCAGTTGCCAGGAGAACGGTACTTGCCTGATTGCGTTGTGCCAAGTGTAAAGTTTGGTGGAGGGGGATTATGGTGTGGGATTGTTTTTCAGGGATTGGGCTTGGCCCCTTAGTTCCAATGAAGGGAACACTTAAGGCGTCAGCATACCAAGACATTTTAGATGATTTCATGCTCCCAACCAGGGGCGGACTGACAACTCATGGGACCCCCAGGCACTAGGGGATCATGGGGCCCCTGTGTCCTTTCCCACACTCAAAGCACACCCAAAAAAGCCTATAAAAGGTACCAGGGGAGTTTCATGGGGCCCCCTACTGACCCCGGGCCCTCGGCAGTGCACGAGTGTTCGAATGGTCAGTCCGCCCCTGTTCCCAACTTTTTTGGAACAGTTTGAGGATGGCCCCTTCCTGTTCCAACATGACTGCACACCAGTGCACAAAGCAATGTCCATAAAGACATGGATGAGTTTGGGGTGGAGGAACTTGACTAGCCTGCACCTAGCCTGTAGTCCTGACCTCAACCTTTGGGATTAACCACCTCCCGTCTGGCTGTTGTATATAAACGGCCGGATGGTGGCAGTGCAGGGTCGGTTGGCCATTTATAAACGGTCTCCCCGCACCCTGATTGTGCTTGCTCCCTGGGAGCACGCAGCACCGCGATCCGGTGCCCGCTGTGTCCTCCGGACACAGTGGAACACCGATCGTCAGACGGGACTTCTATGTGAGGTCCCGATCATGCGATCACTGATTGGCCAATCCGTGATCACATGCAGAGTAGTAAGCAAGATGTCACTTCTGACATCATTGCTTACTACGTGTGAAATCTATGAATGATCACAGAGGTCACATGGTACAAGGCTATTCAGAACAGCCTTGTACCATGTGACAAGCTGTGGCCAATCACCGCTCACACAGTATTTCTCAATGGCTGCAAGAATGCAGCCAGAGAGGAGGAGAAATGATTGCTTTTGCAGCCTTTATGGGTGTAAAAGCAATCAGTGTAAAAAAAAAAAAAAAAATCTTCATCACCCCCCACAAGTAGTAAAGTGTCACCATGGTGACACTGTACTGCTAGGGTGACAGTATGTAAAAAAAAAAAAAGTAAAACAATTTTTAAAAATGATCATTTTTGGTTATAAACTAATAATTTTTGGTTATAAACTAATTTGGGTTATTTTTCTTACTAAAAAGATAACAGAATAAATTTTGGCCAAGATTTATGATGAAATATTATTTATTTGCAAAATTTTATAAGAAAAACACTTTTTTTCAAAATTTTGTACTTTTTCATTTACATAGCAAAAAAAAATAAAAATCCCAGTGGTGAATAAATACCACCAAAATAAAGCATTATCTGTCTCAAAAAAATGCTAAAAAATTCATATGGGTATAGTGTTGTATGACCGCGCAATTGTCATTCAAAGTGTGGTAGCACTGAAAGCTGAAAATTGGCCTGGACAGGAAGGGGGTAAAAGTGTCTGGACTGGAAGTGGTTAGAGCAGAGACTGTGAGCCAGGCCTTCTTGTCTGACATCAGTGCCTGACCTCACAAATGCGCTTCTGGAAGAATGGTCAAGCATTCCCACAGATACACTCCTAAACCTTGTGGACAGCCTTCCCAGAAGAGTTGAAGCTGTTATAGCTGCAAAGGGTGGGCCAACTCAATATTGAACTCTACGGACTAAGACTGGGATGCCATTGATGTTCATGTGCATGTAAAGGCAGGCGTTCCAATACTTTTGACAAGATAGTGTATATTATAAAATTTAGAATTAAACCAAAATAAAACCATGAACTATGCTTCATAAGGTTTTTTTTCCTTTCTCCTGGAACAACTGTGGGTATAAGATTTGTATATACAGAGGTTTTGTATTGATTTATTATTTCTATTAGTTGAACTAGATAGACTTTTTTCTCAACCTAACCATGTAACAATGTAAAAGTGCTGTCAAACATCAGAAATATATTTTCGGTACTGTATTTTGGTGTTTTACATTTTGTTTGAATGCATTTGTTTGAACAACTAAGTGATCTTTTTCTTTTGTTCATCCACTCTGTGCTAGCATCAACATTTCGCATTATTGTGTGTTAATCCACATGTAAAGGTTGCATTTACATATGTCTATTATAATAATAGGTCAAAACCTGGTGGTTAAAATTATTCAAGCTGTTCAATGCTGCTCATGCCCCTCCAGCGCAATGATTATGAGAAAATGTAATGCATGCATAGGCTTCTAAAAGGCCTAAGCACAAATAAATATTGAAAATATGATATTTATATTTTAGTTTAGATGTTAACATATACAGTACATACAGTGATGGCCTGAATTTGGACTATATTATTATATCTTAATTATACAGCAGACCACAGGCATAGTATTTATAGATCCTTGGCTATAGGCTCGTACTTTATGTTGACTGGACACTGGCAAGGTTCTTGAGGATACTTCCCCCCCCCAGGGGGGAAGTATCCTCAAGGCCCCAGGCACCTCCCCTATGATGCTGCCTCACTCCCTAAATCCTCAGTTTTCATGTCTCAAGGTGATGGGCCTCTTCTCTTTTGGAAAGAAATCACTCTTCGCTTTATTACTTAATTTATTTTCCGATTCTTCATTCAGCTTCTCATGCATTCTCTGCGTTAAGGTAAAAAATCTGCACACAGCTCCCCCAAACCCCAGTTATACTAACTGAGTCTTATCTTGATCCAGCGATGTACCCAAGAGCAGCAGCTGTCTCCCTCCACATTGGCTCAGAGATAGACTCAGGAAGGAGCCAGGAGTGCCGTTGGGGACCCAAAAAGAGCTGATCATAGAAGGATTGAAATTCATGTAGCAGGAGTTGGCCGAATTTTGATCAGTCTATGGGCAGGCTGGTTGTACTGAAGTTGATCCATCAATTGACTTCAGTACATCCAGCCTGTCAGGGTTTTTTCTCCCAATCACTGCTGGCGGCTGTAGCCATCAGCAGTGATCATTGTATTCTGTCAATGGGGAAGGCTCCCTGCATTCCCCGCCAGCAGAACCCAATAGTGTTGCTGGAGGGATTCTCTGACTGTGTTGATTAGGGAATCTAGCAATTTTTTTTTTCTTTCAACCTGTGGTTGAAGGAAAGAAAATTGGGTAATGTATGGCTTACCTAACTTGCTAGATCCTGTTGTCTTTGATCTGATAAGAAACCGGTATATAGACCTCTTGTCCTGATATTCCATTCACTTCTATATCAGATCTTACTCATGAAAAAAAAAAAGCCTATTATCGCCTACACATAAAGATCTGATATTGAAGGCCAACAACTGTTTCCTGGCCTCAACCCAGCCCTATTTTGGGTCATTACTCTAGGTCAGTGGTTCTCAACCTTTTTTCAGTCAAAGCACCCTTTAAAATTATGGACAGTCCTGAGTCACCCTTTAAAATTGTGGACAGTCTTGAGGCACCCCGTTCTAAAATGGGATGCCTCAAGACTGTTCACAATTTCAAAAGGGCACCCTAAAATGTGAAAAACTATTGTAATAGTTTTATATAATGCAGCAACACCCACACATGTAGGACACCTAACATTAGAGGTGATTTATTCTTCCAAAGCAAATACACTTTTGTACACTGGTACTGACTAGTATTCCTGTGTTACTCTTCTCCCTCAGTTTTTTTCCATCACTGAGCTAATGTAAACCCAGCACTAATGGAGAGGGGCAGGGGAGGGTCAAACTAGGATGCTGTGTAGGCAGCTGACATCCTCCTTATCCACTGATGATGTCATTGGTTATCAAGCCGGCGGCCAGAAGGTCGTAATGGTGCATAATGAAAACCTGTGGCTTTGTGTAACTAAAAGGCAGGCTTGTTCCACCCGCTGGCTTATATACAAGATATGGGCAATTTTTAGACCTTTTGCCAAGGCACCCCTGAAGAAACCTCAAGGCACCCCAGGGTGCCTGGGCACCATGATTGAGAAAGGCTGATCTATATTACAAAGATCTAGAATAGGTTGCAGAAAATCCTTCTTATTCCACTCTGGTTTTTTCAACTGAACACTAGGATTTTTTTGTCTACTTGTATACCCTTCCTCTCTTTGCAAGGACTCCTTCTGCCCTTATCTTACATATCTGGCACTACAGAGATTTATTACCATTCTGTTTCCCTTACTACAAACAGGGTTTTAGAGTTCCTTAAAGTGTTACTAAACTCACAATAGTAAAATCAGTCTGTATATGCAGTAAAGCATGCTTGTTATCCTCACTGTGGAACCTAAGGGGTTAATCCTTAATCATTGTGTAAAAAGGCTGTTTGATCCTTTCTTCTCTGCCCCTCCTCTTGTTCAAATGACCACCTGATACAGACTGAATCTGTGGTCACATGCTCAGTTTGGTGTGTATTGCTAGAGCGGTTTATTTTTTTTCTTGGGTGGGTGCATGTGATCAGCACAGGGCCAACCAGCACTGTCCAAACAGAGGGTCAGAGGTTTCACATCCTCCTAGAGCAGAAGGAAAACTCCTACAAGCTTTAACCAGTGCTCTGCTGAAGTCACTAGACTGCTCTAACTGCTGATGAGAAAAAGTATTTAGCAGTTTATATTTACTAAAATAATTGCATTTCCTTGTTCTGTGTACTGTGGGAGACCAGGTATAGTGAATGCAGGGTCCTGGGTTTAGTAGCACTTTAATTTGTTTTTTTTCCTTTAACTTTTACAAGGTAAACCATTTTCAGGCATACCCTCGGCATACTGTCAACTTTCTGCTTCCCTATTAAATAAGCAGAAACGCATATCCTCAGAGTGCATTCTGTAACCCAGTTTTTCTTTTTGCCCCAGATTTGAATCTTACATCTTGTTAGAGGACTGGGGCTACCCTGTCTTTTTTTTTTTTTTTTTCTCTAGGTGTACATTCAAAAGGTTTTAAAACTGACCTTGCACAGAGTAGAGCCTTCAGCTTCAATTTTAATCCAATCTCCTTTTTACTATCTTGTTCGTGCTTGAAACCTCACTCTGCAATTTCTGTGCTAAGAGAACTCACTGATAACTTCTCAGTCAGTAGCTATGGTGAATCCCTCCTTCCATCCACCTCCTAGGCAGTCTTCACACCTTAGATGTTGCTGGCATCTGACACCCCCATAAGGGGAATTTTGTTTCCAATACCCTTGGGAACTATCCTACATGTATCCCTTATACAGGGGTTACACCCTTCCCATTCTTTAGGTAAAAGCTTTTTTTATCAGGGGTTCTTCTCAAGTACCACAAACTCAGCAATGGCCTAGAGGAATTCCCTGTTAGGTGGTTCTTAGTAACATTCTGTCTTCTTCCATCAACATCTACGCATGTAATCTCTCAGGAGCCTACTCTTCTTTCAATCATGTTAATCTGCCACTAAGGTGGACCTTATGCAGCAGCTTTGTGTTTCATTCTGGGGTGGTCCTTAATCATGTTTATATGGCCCGCTGTACATAAATATTTACATCCCAGGGTCTATGAATACTGTGCCTGTGTCTGGTACTATACAAGTATAGGAGGAATTTTGATTTGCCTTTAAATTCCATATTTTGGAGGACAGGACAAAACAGAGCCTCAGGGCATACCCCGGCTCGACATAGTACAACAAACACACAAAGAGAAAACCAATAAAGCACTCAACATCCTTACCAACTGAACAACCTCGACTAGGCAATTCCCTAGTGCGGTCAATGACTGTGGCAGTTATAGGATCTCAGAAGAAACATGTTAAATGGGGACATGTTATCAAGAGTTCCCAGCATAAGCAAACACTTTCACAATGGAGAAGTTTCAGAGGGTCATCAAACAACAATCTGGATACAGAGCAATATCCCTTCTCTCTTTTAGCATTAGCATTAACCATAGATGATGATTCCAGACAAACATTCCATATTTTATGGAACTTTTTTAGGCACCCCCTAGAAATATAGCTCATTTTATAAATTTCATATTTTAAGGCGTCCCTCCCTTCTCTCTTGTAGCATTAGCATTAACCATAGATGGTGATTCCAGACAAACATTCCATATTTTATGGAACATTTTCGGGCACCCCCTAGAAATATAGCTCATTTTATAAATTTCATATTTTAAGGCGTCCCTCCCTTCTCTCTTGTAGCATTAGCATTAACCATAGATGGTGATTCCAGACAAACATTCCATATTTTATGGAACATTTTCGGGCACCCCCTAGAAATATAGGTCATTTTATAAAGTGGTATAACCGAGGTAACTAGCACTTTCCAGCAATTCAGTGATGGGGGTTAATTAGCCTTCCATTTCAAGACTATAGCCTTCCTGGTATAAAATAACAGTAAACCAAGTAGTGTTCTAGTTGCCCTAGTGAACGCTAGGGCATTGACCAGACCAGTAAACACACATCCACTGTTTGGGGGACCTTAATAGTGGTCAGGGATTGGATGAAATTAATAACCTCCGACCAAAACTCACTATTATAAGGGCAGTGCCAAAAGATATGGGAGAAGTCTGCCGATGTGTCCCCCGTAATGCTGAATTTTTTTTTTTTTTTTTTACTTGTATGCTGGATTGTTATTAGTAAATCTTTAACGCGCACTTGTCATAAGCCTGGGCAGTTCGTCCTGATTGTAAAACAAAAATGCATAAGTACAGGTTACCTTTTGGGAAACTACATGAAAACAGTTTTATCAGTAAAAGCACTTGAAATTATATGTAAGTCTTGAACTTTGTATGTATAATTTTGAGGCTCTCCCATACTTTGCATATCCCCTCCCAGTTGGTAAGTGATGCCTCATATCCCAGTATATATCTCAGTAAAGGACCAACAGGAAGGCCCAGTAAATGTGAAGGCTCAGCTAGGCTATGAAATGGTCTCTTGCCTTTTTACAATCCTGTCTTGATGTATTCACTGACTCTTGAAATTTAGACATTGGAATTTTGCATATTTCTATTTTGTACTGCTAGCTATATTCAGACGTCTAATCGCTTGTTTTAATAATAGTTGTGTTTTGTATACAGCTTCCTTCTCACCCAGTTACCCCATCAAGCAAGCATTCAGACCTCAAGCCAGCACCTCACACACCCGCGTATCACACATTGCCACACCTCTCACACCATGGAACGCCACACAGTACCATCAGCTGGAGCCCACTGGAACCACCAAAAACATCAAAGCCTTGGAGCTTAAGTTGCTTGCGTCCTGCCCCTCCACTCCGACCTTCTGCAGCACTCTGTTATAAAGAGGTAGGGAAACATGGGGGTGAAAAATTGTGTAATACACTTCAAGTTAATAAAAAAAAAAATGCCCAGGCTATAACTGCCAGGGTACTACAATACTCTGTTAATGTGCACCACAGTTGTGAGTGTATCAAATGGCTTTAGTCTGGTCTCCACCCATGGGAGAACACCCCACTAACATGTTTCACCTTATTAAGGACTTATTTGTAGAGGCGCACATAGCCATTAAGAAACAAATGTCACTCTAAAGTGCTTTGTTTAAAAGTGTCAAAAGTAAATAAAAGGGTTAAAATAACTCTTGACTGTGGTGCACATTAACAGAGTGCAGAGGTGCTCCATCTTGCTGTGGACCACCGATCAGACTTCATGAGCCTTACTAGCTGAACCAGCTGGTGGTAGCAGCAATTGAACCAGCCAGAGGAACATACTGGGGCATGTGAGTGGTGCTTTTCTTTTGTGGTTGATGCCAGGGTCCTACCCACATAGTTAGATTTTCTTTAACTATACGGACAGCAACTGTCATTGACTTTTGTTTTGATTGATAAATTGTTTAAACAAATTATTGCTGCTGTCCAAAGTTTTGAGTAATAACTTCAAAACCATTAATTGGTACAAGTTTGTGGATCCCTCTATTCTTTTTATTTTTTATTTATTTTTATCGTATGTTTTTACTACATTGGTATTACATAGAAGCTACTATTCTGCGAAGTTGTTTGGTATAAGCAATAAAGACACTTTTCTTAAATTTCTATAAGAGGATTAAAGTAGTTAAATTGAAGTTCTTGGCAGACGACTAAAAAACGTAGTTGAAATACATAATTGCAAACTGTTTTGCCTGTCAGATGACCTATAATTTTTTTCTGTCAGTCTTGTTAGTTGCACAGTATCTTCCACACAGCATGGTTGTATGAATGTAACAAAATAGTTTTTCTGTTTTCAGTATCTACCTAGATGACCTTCCCCTTGCTACCTGCAGTAGCTTAGGAGTGTAAAGATGCTCGATTATTATCTAATGAAACAGATATTGCATAGTGGAAATAGCTGTGACATCTAACTGGGTACACAGTGCAGCCAGTGTTTATGAATCACAAGACAGATGGAATTTTTTGATTCCTTGCTTTATGCAGTTTAAACATGTAGTTAGCAACGCTGTGGAATTTTTATTGCTGTCTGTGCCTTCACTGGGGAGATTCATCCTCTCTATTTGTCCTAGTAACCATTTTTGTTGTCACATGAACATGCATAGAGCAAATGTCTTCTAATGGGAACATTTTTGCAGGGACAGCTAAAGCCGATATACATGGGCTGAAAATCAGCCCGCTCAGCAGGAACCAGGATGAATTTCGGTTCATGTGTACAGCTGTCAGTTCAACCGAAGCCGATCAAAAGATCGGCTTCTGTAGAACAGACATGCAGGAAAGCTGGCACTCGATTAGCACTTGCAGCCAATGGCTGCAAGCTCTGATCAGTGCATTCTGGCGGGGGGTTTTTTTTCTCAACCTGCTCGTTGAACTAAAAAATAGTTCAAGTGTGTATCCAGCATAAGAGATGATTTCCTCTCTTTTGAAGAGGTTTCCTTTCACATCCGGATGTATCTGTGGGACATAAAGTGAAGGGATATGTCCCTAATGGAGCACAGATGGCAATATAAAAAAAAATTTAACCCTTACCTACATTAATATAAACTGTAGATATACTTTGTTTTGAATGGAATCTATGTTCTAAATGAAGATGTAAATTTAGTAGCTGCCAGCCAACTTGTTCATTGCTTTGTTTTTGCTTCTTTGTTTCCCTCTGTATTAGAGGATGTCTTGTATTCTTAAGGTAAGGGGTAGACCTACCTTTGTCCCTTTTGGAATGGCATGTTATGCTGTAGAGCATATCTTCTGCACATCGTGGCTATATCACTTTTGATAGAGGTCTCCTCCATGTTGAAAAAGACCACTTGTTTTCCAAAAATGGTAAACAAAAGGTGTCAAGACCCCTTCCTAATAAAGATCCTCACTCCACATATTTTCCTGTCTTTGTTCCTTAATAGTTGAATTTAATTGATTTGTCCCTAACACACTACCTTTGTTCTCATCTGTCGCTTGCAGTGTTCACTTAACCCAAGTAAGCATGAGACTGCCTTAGCATAGCTGACCTATTGTAGCATACTTGTTAACACATTTATTGTTAATCACAAGTAACATTTGCAGTGTTTTTTCTATTAAATATATACTCGATATATACTTATATGCACTTGGAAAAATGGAGCAGAAATGAAAAATCAATATATACCACCATCCACAGTACCATTGAGCAACCTGTTAGTCTGTGTGTACCTAGATATCTAAATGCTGATAAGCAGGCCTCGTGAGAATTTGTAAATGATAAACTTGTTTTTCTTGTACACAAAGGTGTTTGAAATAGCTTTGTTTTTTCAACAGGATCTCAGTAAAAGTCCCAAAACAATGAAAAAATTACTTCCCAAGCGCAAGCCCGAAAGGAAACCATCTGATGAAGAATTTGCATTGAGAAAGAGTAAGTTTTTAAATTGGCCACTGAAAAGAACTCTTTGCTATATGATTTATGCTTCATGTGAATGACCATCTCGATCTGTTTACTTTTGTTAACCTGTACAGGTACCTTTTCCCCCTTTTTTTTTTTTTTTTTTTTTTTCCCTTACTGTTTCCGTGTAAAGTAGAAAGCTATACATTTTATTCAAAGGTAGCGCAAAAAGTTTTTGGAAAATGAAAATGTATTTTTTTACACAAAGTTGTCCGTTAATAAGATATGTCTAATACACATCATAAGCATATTTAGAGATCTTTTTTTACACAGATTAGGCAGGATTGGTAGGAGGAGGGGGAAGGGAACATTTTTAAGAATAGTTATAGTCAGACTTTTCTTTCACTTTAATATTCAGAATGAGTGCTTTCTCAGTGCACCCAGCAAATCACCCTTTGGCTCAAATGTTGGCCTGAAGATCATCCATGCAAGGAATTTATTTCCTTTTGAAGGGGAATATCTCAAAAAGTTTATCAAGGATGTCATTATTAGAGCACCCTTTTGCACCACCAAGAAATGCCAAACATTCAATTGATAAGAGTCCCTTTTGTTTCTTTCAAGTCTGCAAGTCCACGGTAGAGCCTGAAGTTCAGTTCCTCTGCAAGTCTGGACATACAAGTTTTCTAAGTCCCGCTTGTTAAAGTGGAGGAACATCTGTTGGTCTTTGCAGCCATTTAACCACAGGACATTTCAGACATTTAGGCCCAGAATGTTATATCCAGAAGCCACAAACTCAAATTTTGGTCTCTGCCTCCACCCTGCTTCATGTTCAACTTGCTAAGAAAAATTAGCCGACCTTCACACTGCTCTGGTTCAGCTGCTCCCTCAAGGTATCAAGGGTATTGTCCTGGAAAAGGAGACATTGTACGGTTTCTATTCAAACCTGGACGCTGCTCCTAAGGGAAAAGGGGGCACTGCTCCACACTAGATCTGATTCTGTATAGAATTGTCCAGGTTGACCATTGCTTCCCTTCATACCGGAGACCTTCTCCACCTTTCCTGTGCATCAACACTACCTGGATTTTGCTGTGGGCACACAACATTGTAAATTAGTGTCCTTTCCTTTTGGCCCCTGAACTGAATCTCAGGTCTTCAATGAGTTGCTAGTCCTATTCATGTTCTGCTTTGCTCCCAGGGCATCCCCATAGTGGGATATCTGGATGACCTTCTAACAGAACAATTATTTCTAAAATTTCTCTTGGTGCAAGGCAAGGAAATTCCATCCCAAGAAGTTCTCCATTAGACTATCACTTTCTTTCTCAAGTCTGGTCTGGATCAGTGGTCGACCTTGAAGTACCATCAAGGGTCAAATTTCAGTGGTTGGTGGTTGATGCTTTAAATGCTCTTAGTTTGTCTCTTAGACCTAATCCACAACTTGTGCTCCTGAAAATCATAGGGGACACAGAGGCTATTCCTATTTCATGCATTTTACTATGCTCGCAGGGAAATTCTTGTGCAATGGAAACCGTCCACTCCACCCACAGTGGCTAGCTGGTAATCTGCCGTACATGCGGTCTTACTGCTTGACAGTTGACATATGAAAGTCGGACTAGCCCTAAAAAGTTAGACAAAGTGTGGTCAGCCTGGACTGATGCATATGAGTCGGATGTTTCTGATGGTTAGTAATATATGTTGTGTAAACTCTGTTTCTGTGCTGATTTTACTTCTCTGACCCCCCCCCCCCCGTTTTTTCATGTTCTTATCTTTTCCCCCCTTACTTCTTTTCCCCCTCCCTGGCTCCTTGTTTTGGAGGCTTTTTTGTTCCCTCTCTCTGTTTACCTGTTTCCATACTTTTCCTTCTTGTTTCCCCTTTGTCCCTTTGTTTTGCCTTCCCCACCCACCTCCTCTTTCCTCCCATGCCCCCCCCTCCCCCTTTTTTGTTTGCAGGATCTCCTTAATATGTGCAGGTTATCCTTAATTTTTAGCATTTTTTAATGCAGAGGGCGAATCTATATTTTGACACAACTGGCTGGCTAAGGTGTCAGCTCGGCTTGTTTAGTGTTGTCTTCAGCATCTCCAGAGCCAGCTCAGCCATATTGTTCCTTTTTTTTTAATTCTGCATGTATATACCTACTTTTGTTTGTCTCTGAGGGTCCTATGACCCTGCTGTATCTAAAAACTAAGCTTGCTGGAAGTGGAAGGGGTTATATTGGGTTATCATTTTTTTTTTTTTTTTTTTTTTTGCTTACCAGTATCCAATCTTCTGAAGAAAAGCCACATAATACAAAGTACCTAAATACTTATCCTGTGTCCTGTAATCTAAAGAAAAAGGCAGTATGGCCTATTTTACTGTTATGTAGTCTGCAGAGAAATCCAGGAACTGGATGCACTTCATGCAAGGGGTGCCTAGACCACAAGACTGGCAAAACATAACAAATCCTCTGGTGGCTAAAACTGTTCACATACTGTGCTGTGAAAATGTATTCGCCCCCCTCCTGATTTTTTTTTTTTTGTGTGTGTTTTTTTCCATATTAGTCACACTTAAATGATTCAGATCATCAAACATATATTAAGATTACAAAAAGATAATTTGAGTAAATACAAAATGCAGTTTTTAAATGATGATTTCATTTATTAAAGGAAAAAAGCTGTCAAAACCTTCCTGGCCCTATGTGAAAAAGTAATTCACCCTTTGTTGCTTAACCCAAGTGCGCTTGACGGCCAGACATTCTCCTTCACGATTTTCTGGTGGAGCACAGACTTCGTGGTTCCATCAATTATGGCAAGTCATCCAGGTCCTGAAGCTGCAAAGCAGCCCCAGAGCATCATACTACCACCACCCATGTTTGACTGTTGGTATGATGTTCTTCTTCTGAAAAGCTGTGATAATTTTACTCCAGATGTAACGGGACACACATTTTCCAAAAGGTTCAACTTTGTTATCAGATTTCTCGGATTATCTTTTGTGTACTAAATTTTTTTTGATGATCTGAATCATTTAAGTGTGACAAATGTGAAAAAAAAAATCAAGGGGACAAATACGTTTTTTCACAGCACTCTATATTAATTTAAAGAACTACTATAGGCAAAACTTTTCTTTTTATTTTGGATAGAACAGGGAATGTTACAACCCCTGTCAGATCTTTCGCCATCTGTGTCCCATTGCGGAGATTTCCTTTCAATTTCTGTCCTATAACCAAACAGGAAGTAAGAGGAAATCCTTGTAAATTAGGGAATTCACTGGGGACCCTCAGGTTACCAGAACTAGTGTCCCCATTGGAAGATTTTAATTTAACTTTCAATAATAATGGTAAACAGGAAAAATAGAGGGGGTGAATCTCCTTAATTGGGGCACAGACAGCAATAAAAACTGACAGGTGTTCTAATCCCTCTCCACTCTATCCAAAACTAAAAAAAAAAGGCCTTTAGTTATGCTTTAAGTTGTGTATTTATTTGTTTGTCTGGAATTTCTTTGATGCAGAAAACCATTTCAAAGCCCTCAAGTGGTACTTAGAAAAGTGTTTGCCAGACAAAGAGCCCATCTGGAAAATTAATATAAGCTTTACTAAAAATGCATTCTTAATTTGTGTTTTTCAGGCACAGCAGCACTAGAGGAAGATGCCCAGATATTGAAGGTTATTGAAGCCTATTGTACAAGTGCCAAAACACGTCAAACTTTAAATTCCAGTAAGTGCATGTTTGTTTCTATCACTTTGCTTCTCTAGCTTGTGCGACTGTATTGCCATTTTGTCTTTTGGTGTTAATACACATTGCATGCAAAGATATAGACACCATGTGTTAAAATTGAAACGTCAAAGAAGATGTTGATAATCTTAAAATAAAAAAAAAAGTACTGCTCCTTGATATCGAGTATTTCATGGAGTACATTTTTTTCTCACTTTGTGTATCAGAGCAGCAGCTGAGGTGAGCCTTCCACATCTTGCTTTACCTGTCATGCCAGGTATTTTGAAATCTTTGTTTTTTAAGGGTTTTTTTTTCCAGCATTTTAGTTTATCATTTTTAACCTGGTTACATGCCAGCATCCACAGCATATTTTAGGAGCAGTGTTTTACATGTCAGTCGCTGACTGTCCAAAAGCATTACATAAATTCTAGTTTAACCTGCTATGTTATATTATGACTATTGATCATTGTGCATTCAGGTACCATATATGGGCTGAGAGGATGTGTTCAATACACAGAGCATATTAAAATTTTAAGCATGTATTTTCTATCATGCTGGTTCTGGTGTAGCTACAAATCATACAAATGTTAATGACTTAA
This sequence comes from Staurois parvus, assembly GCF_062004578.1. Taxonomy (NCBI): domain Eukaryota; kingdom Metazoa; phylum Chordata; class Amphibia; order Anura; family Ranidae; genus Staurois; species Staurois parvus. Next base: position 12,546,734 of record NW_028318430.1, on the reverse strand, counting down.
AGTAAAGAAAAGTGAATTATATCTTTCAACAAATGCTGAAGGTAAGGTCATGCTGAAACTTAGCCCCCTACTGACAAGATACAGGTTGCCTGAAGTTTTTTGTTTTGTTTTTTTTTTCTTTTGAAGCTTATAAAATGGTGTAAGCTTGTTACTTAAATGTATATTTAATCTGCATAGTACTATGTTCAAAGACTCAGTGGCAAGTGTTTTAAATACATCTGTTTATTTCTTATGGCTGGTAGGATGGAAGTGTTTGTTTTTCAGTACTGTTTTGCAGCAGGTAAGCAGAGACGTCTGTGTTGTGACACTGTTAAGGGAACGCAACTACTACACAAGTTTTTCATGACGGCAGTATACAGTGCTGTCTTTTATGTTACTACTACTCTTTGATCTGCTTAAATATCATTCCCTAAAACAGCTTTTTTCCATGTGCTTTGCAGATACTGTTTTAAGTTCAACAAATAATTGTAGCAACCACAGTACAAAAAAAAAAAATCACATTTAATTCAAGCTTTTCCATTATGCTTTTACCCTTCATGTCTTACACCTTTTGACCTTGCTCCTTGATGGCTGCGATATGTCTTTTCAACCCGTTATACCTGTTTCTCGTGCCATCTTAGAATAGTCTTGTCAAAAACATTCACTTTAGATCAAATTAACTTCCACACATTTTCTCAGACTCATAATTCCTAAGTAAAGAATTTTTAATAGTGGCAGCTGGGGGAAAGATATGAATCAAGTACAGCAATCAGTTTATTGCCTACAGTTGAGGAAGACATTTATGGTCCTCGACAACATTAGTAACATTAGAGCCATAAGAATAAGCAACTTTTTTTTTTTTCAAATGTATATTTCAGTGTGGGAAGGTGGGCCAAAAAATTATAGAGCCTTTAGAGTTCCAGTATTTTCTCATTATAATGTTAGTGGTTGGTGCAATATTACGTTGATTCCGCATGTTCTTACACATAGCGGCTAGATATGTAAACTTCCTCATTTATTTGTGCAGTTTATTTTACCAATCATTTACATATAAATATTTTTGTCTGTATTTATTGAGAAAAATGGAATTGTATGCAATCCTATAAAACACATGCTGGTGGTACTGTGCGTAAGTGATTGGTACACGGTCTTTCTCTTTTAACTGTCTATAAATATTAATACTCTGGCTAACAGGATTACGTACCTCAAAGTGAAAGAAAGCCCTACCTCACTCACAATAAATTTCTATAAAAGTTTTTCTTCGCCATTTCTTCTAGAATATATGCTTGTTTCATTGCACTTTGTCGCTCTTAATCTATCATACTGCTAAAGAACCATTAGACGCTTAATTATGGGCAGAAACCCCTAGACTAGGCATGATCCTGTTCCCAGAATGCATTTCCGAGCTACAGTTGCTGCAAGTTCACAAAATGCATTCACATGCCAAAGTAGTTTATATTTACTCCTGCTGGCACTGTCTTATCTCATGAACAAGTAACTAATGAAATCTGCAAAGCTTTGTTCTCCTTTTTTTAACAATATTTTCTTTTTTTCCCTCTCTTCCCATCACCCTCCTTTTTGCTTTTTGTTTTGTTTCATGTTACTGTTTTGGTTGTGGCTTTTTTCCTGTCCTGTTCTATTCCTTTTTTGTTCTTTCCTTCCATCTTTGCCTCCCCACCGTTGCCATTTCATTTCACCCATACATCATCCTTAGCATGGCAAGGCACTGACCTGATGCATAATCACGTCTTGGCTGATGATGACCAATCAAGTCTAGACTCCTTGGGTCGTCGCAGTAGTCTTTCTCGTTTGGAGCCTTCAGACCTCTCCGAAGACTCTGACTATGACAGTATATGGACAGCCCATAGTTACAGAATGGGGTCTACTTCTCGTAAGAGCTGTTGCTCATATATCTCTCACCAGAACTAATGCACTTCTAAACTCTTTTCTTAACAAAATGCTTGTTATACCACAACCTACTTTTTCTTAGATGTTTACTTGTGTTTTCTGTCTCCTTTAATGTGATTGTTTAAAAAACTGAGATCATTTCTGGTTCTTTGTATGTGTGGATCCAGGTTCCTTTTTCCAGTCGAACAAAAATAATCTATATATATCTGTCCATGAAGGTAAAGTGTACATTGGAAATATACCTCACACTCTTGTAATGCTTTCAGTGAGTTCCTAGGTTTATGTAAGAGAGCGTGAGGATTTTTTTTTTTACACACGGCAGATTAAGTATTCTGTCTTTTGATGTTTCTTTTTAAGTGATAATTTTTCTGTGCATTTTTGTAATTTAACGAAACTGAAAAACATACAGGTTTGTGAGGACTTTTTTGTGAATATATAATTTTGTATAGAAATAATTCATAAATCATTAGTTATGAAGAAAAGATTGTTGTATGAGAACCCCTGCTGCTCACCTCCTGTGACTGGTATTGGGCAGCGTTTGCACGGCTATGTGTTGAAAACAATTCGGCACAAGTACTTTGGGTGTACATATACTCTTCAGGTGGCACATAGAAACAACTTATGTCATGTCACATTGCTGCTGCCAAAATTTCTAAATTTTTGTTTTTCTGTTTTTTATTTGGAAATGGATGTATATTATCTTGCAGTATTTAAATTATTTTCATATATTAAGGACTATGTGTAAAAACATTTCAGTATGAAATTAAGGGCCTTCATTCCTCATAGCTGCAAGGAAAAAGTGTGCTGTGAAGTGGAGATTGAATTAAAAAAGGAGGGCGGCCAGAGATAATACCAATCTGTTTCCTCCAACCCCCTCCTGAATGGTGAACACTCGACTCCCCACACAAGTCTCATACCATTTTCTTCTGACATGTTTTGCAGGAAATTTATATAGAATAGGAGGGATTTTTTATTTCTCCTTTGTAGTGGAAACTACTGTATTAGCTTCACAAATTACATTAAGGAGAGGGAAAACATTTTTGCAGCCCTGTCTGCACATTCTGTGAAATTGGTGGAAAATTCTCAACTTGTCTTGTGGGACAGGTATGACCCTTAGGCTAGGTATTGATTTTATTGTCACTGTTTACACATTTAGGTTTTGCTAAACAAATCTTCATATGGGAAATCTGCAAGGGCTTAGAATAGATGTTCTTTTAATGTTATAGCATCTTTTGCCTCTCCTCCAGTTCTTCAGCTAAGATAAAAGGAGAACCGAGCTGAAAACATTGGTGAACACAAGCCATTAATGCAGTATTTTTATTCATTAAACCCTTACACAGCAGCCCATTTGTTCAACATCTTAGGTGATTGCTGACATTTCATGAGTTCTATAAAAGCTGACATTTTCTGGGACGCATTGCAGGGGACATTCCTTCGGTTGCACTGGATATAATTTTGATACCCCATGCAGTGCTTGTCCTGCCAGTCAATTTATGGTTTATTCACATATAATAGGGCCTGTGTTGACAGGCTTTGAGCTTGTGTGGATGGCATCCATTTGTGATGTTCATGGGATCATTCAGAATTCATTCAAAGGTGCATTTAATCTGCAGTTTGATCTCCTTCAGACCTTCATTTAACCTGCTTTGAAGTTAATGTAAAACCTATTTAAGAATAGCCCATCAACACAAGCCCATACACACAGGAGCTTGAAGAATCACCAAGCATTTAGTGTGAATAGTACAATTGTTTGCTTTAGCCCATGGTTAGAAACCACTTGAAATGGCATGTAGCTAAGGGAAAATACTGAATCAGGTTCAGTAGAAGTAAGCCCATTTCTTAATCATACATTACAGGACAAAGATCCTTATAGGTTATATACAGCTTCTTTAGGATGGTTGGACTCTGGCAAAAAGAGCCACAGGTACATCCCATATTTAACCTCTGCCACTCTCAGGTAACCCTAGTTTTTTTTTGCTTGTGTCTTTAGGTTATGGTAAAGTGTTTACTGAGAGAAGCTGATCTCTTTTATGTGGATGTTTTTGCTCTTATAGATTCTTCTTTCAAGATTCCTGGCTACACCATAGCCACTGTGATTTTTTTCTGCAGCTTCCGGATTGGTTGACTTCTTGGCTGAGCCTTGGGGCACCGTACCCAGTCCTTGCCTAGAACAGATGCAGGGCCAACCTGCAGTGTAACTTTAGGCACTGAATCCTATTATTGGCAGGCCCAGCAAGCAACCTGCAGTTGTCAGACCTTAGCTGTCTGGTGTAAATACGTTGCCGAGACCATCTTCTAGTCTGTTCGTTCACCACCTTCTGGAGCTTTTTACCTGTGGTCTTATGCTACTGCTTGAATACCTTAGCAGATACTCTTTGCTAGATTTCCAGTATGCTCATTCTGTTTGTTGATATCTGTTGATTCAAATGCTGGTCAGTTGAATTCATGTGCAAAAAAAAAACATTGAGTGGCTACACTTCAATAGATAACACCTGCTTGGTCTCTCCTTTGACAAGTGCATCAAGGCAATCTGGGAAATGGGGATTCATTGTCCTAGTCCTGAACAAAGTTTGCTTTTAGTGGTTTTACTCTAACCTTTTCAGTTCCCAAGGCAAATGGAGGCATTTGGCCCATTGCCCATTATAGAAAAACTCTCAGCCTGTTCTTTGAGGGTTCAAAAGTCCTGTGGGGAATTGGCCAGGTCATTTTCCTCCTTTTTGGGTGATGTACAGGCCTAATTGGACTTCTGGGATGCTTGTTTGTGCATTCCCGTGTTTCCTTTTCACTAATGCTAACTGCATTTTAACATAGGATCTCAGTATTACCAATTTGTCACCCTTTATACTGGCCTGCCTATGCCCCCACCAAGGTGCTTGGCCAGGTCCTAGCTCTGCTCAGTTCCTAGGGGATACATGCTATTGGTTACCACTTGGTTGATCTCCTGCTAAAGGTCCAGTCCTTCTTAACCCTTCCAGCCAATGTCAAACAGACAGGGCAGACTCTGCAGATTTTCAGTTGGATCCTCAGTCGTTGGAAGTTGTTGCTGGAACAAACTCACAGATTAGGGTACCTTGGCCGTACATTGGGTATGGCCCTGTCCAGGATCTCTCTGCCCCAGGACAAACTTTTGTCCTTCCAATCACTTGCCCATGCCCTTCTGTCCAATGGTTGGCCCTATATTTTAACCTGCCCTCTCAGTGCCCAAATATCCATCATCATCCTGAAACTCTGGGCAATACAGTTGTTGCTTCAGTGCTGCACTTTACAGTTGCTAGGTCTCCCTACAAGAACCTAGTCTGACAGTGCCACAATTGTGGCCTACATCAGCTGTCATGGAGGCAACAGAAATTGTGCTGGGCAGATTGGCATGTTCTGACTTTGTCTGTTATCCACATCCCAGGTGCGGAAAATTGACAGGTTGTCTTTCTCAGTTGTCAGCATCTGGATACAGGGTAATGGTCTCACCACCCAGAGGTGTAAAGCTCCTTTCCAAAGGTGGATGATGACATACATTGATTTCTGGTGTTCAGATTCCACAACGCATTAGTCAGGTTTGTTGCCAGGTCAAGGATCCTCAGGCCTTTGAGTAGAACACTGATCTACGCCTTTCTGCCTCTCCAGATTCTCATTGTTTTGCTCTGCAGTATCAAAATTGGAGGCATTGCATTGATTCTGATTACACTGAACTAATCTAGGGGAATGAGGTACTTAGACTCCTGCCAGACTCTCCATTGGCCCTTCTGGATCATGCAGACATTCTGTCCCCCAGGGGCTGATCCTCCATGCTGCTTTTCCAGTCACTGGCTTCAACAGCATGGCTTTCGAAGCCCAAGTCCCTAAGGGTTGTTGGTTAATCGGATTCAGTCATAACTGCCCTTCAGTCAACTTCTTACAAAGTATAATATTGCACATTGAAGACCTCTTTTGCATGGTGTGAGACCAGGTGATTTCATCCTAGGAAATACTCCATGCACCGACTTTTGTTCTTTCAGTCTGGTCTGGATCAACATCTGGCCTAGAGTACCATGAAGGGGGCAAACTTTACTCATAACAATTGATAAAAAATAATGTTCTTTAGCAAGGGACATATATTCCCTATTAATAATTATGCAAAATTAGTGTGTGCTGTAAATTGCCTCCAGCATTGTTCCTGTTTCTTTTTGCTGGAGGCTGCCTTTTTGTTGAAGCCCTCTGCCCTGAGCAGCAGTTAAAGCAGAACTAAACCCTCCTATCCTTTTTAGCAAAGGAAGCTGCCATCTGTTTGATCTGCAACTGCCATGGTGCAGCACATATGATCAGTTATAACACCAGCCATTTGATGGTCTGCGAGTCTGGTTGAGAACACAAGCAAATGTGACAGTTGGCATTCCTGGCATGCTGGGAATGTAACAGTCTTTTGAAACTGTTAAATTGATTAGATTCACTTTAATCTATAGACTGTCAGTAGATCTACAAATTCAGCAATGCCCAAAAATGTCTAAAAAAAAAAAAATGGAGAGCAACTGAGCAGGATGAGACCGTGTATAACTGGATTTTAAACCATATAGGCACTTATTTTTAATGTTTTACATAGCTATACCTCCAAAAGGGACCAGCCTGAAGTGATTTAGCAACACTTAATTTTCTGACTAAAGTATCACTTTAAGGCCTCTGTCCATGGTTCTTTCAGCCCTTCAGAAGCCTCCCTTCGAACTTATATGGAATGTTCTCTTATCTAACCACATTTACAAGATGGCCCTTCTTGTTATGAACACCTCTGTGTGGTGGGTCTCTGTGTCAACAGCCATGTCCTGTAAAGAGTCCTTTCTGGTGCTACACAAGGATAAGGTTGTCCTGAGATCTAGAGCTTCTTTTCTCCTTATGAGATTTTCCATTTTTTCACCTTAACCAGAGCATTGTTCTTCCACCTGAAACAGACCAAAAAAGTTTATCTTCACTGCACGGTACATGCTGTAACAGTGTACTTCTTGGTTACAGCCTCTTTTCCTTCTTTGACCCTTCTTAAGGTTCCTACAGGGGTTTTCCTGTTTCTTGATCCACCATTTCCAGGAGGGGTGAGATGGTGGTGAATTAAACTGATCAACATTTAGGCCTATAGTCTAAAAGTGTTCCTGCTTTCCCTGTTAAGGCACACTCAGTCAGACTTTTTGGTGCTTCATGGTCTTTCAGGCATTCGTTTCCCAAGTTTGCAAAGCTGCCACCTGGTTTTGCTATGTGGATATTCAGGCCTCCTCTGATACCGGTTCTGTTGAGCTCTTTCTGACCGGTTTGTTGGGTGGGTCTGTTAGCATGTGTTGTGTTGCCCACCCCTCAGTTGGAATATTTTGTTCATCCTATGGTTTAAGCCTGAAGATCCCATGCCCTGTACTGTACAACTAAGAAAATAGGATTTTTGACTTGCTAGTAAAATCCATTTCAGTGTACTTTACAAGACATGGATTCCTCCCCACTGTTCTTTGTGATCTACCATGGATTGGGTTATATAGGAGATGTCCCTACAGCTTTTGTTTTGCCAGTGTCCATTCACCTGAAGGTGGCTGCATATAATACATACTGTAAAGACTAAAGATCCTGTGTTTTATACTGTGCTCCAAGAAACAAATTTTAGTGGTAGATTAAAATCCTATTTTCACACATTTTTGTAAATTCCTTCTCTGATGGAATTATTAGAACAAGAGGCTTCCAGCTATATGATTCCTGTAAGTCGAGCACCGCCTTGGTATAGAACACTTGTGTTTTCTTATTTTTTTTTATGGTTACCCTTGACATCCTTTGAAGGCATATGCCACTGCTGCCTAAAGCCCAGGTAAGCCAAACTGTTTTTAAATAGTTTTTGGATCATATGGGAAAGGGACAAACCCTCTGGCAGATTTTTATTAGTGATCTGTATAAAAAAAACTGGAAAGATTTAGCCTATCTGGAAATACCCCTTTTCCTAGTAAAATAGGGAGGGGTTATTATTAAAGTAGAATTATAGGCAAACGTTTTTTTTTCTTCCTTTTTTGATGGAGTAAGGGAAGATTATGCCCTTGTCAGTTTTTTGGGGTTTTTTTTCCCTTCTGTGTTCCATTAGGGAGATTCACCTGTATGTTCCATAGCCAGGATGTGAGAGGAAATCCCTGCAAATTAAGGGAATCCATTGGTGCCCCCCAAGTTACCAGAACTAGTGTTCCCATTGGAAGATTTCCCCTCTATTACTGTTCTGGGGACAACACAAAATTTGGGATTTTCAATTACTTTCACTTTTGATGATAGCGATAAATAGGATAAATGGAGAAGGTGACTCTCCCTACCAGAAGAGCAGACAGCAATAAAAACTGACAGATATTCTAATCCATATCCACTCTTTCCAAAACTAAAAAAAAAAGTTTTGCCTTTACTTATACTTTACGATCTGTGTTCTATACCTGTGACAACCAATCCTGTCATTTCTTGCCTGGCTGTCACATGCTCAAGAAGTAAGGTGAAACTTCTCCAACCGATTCCTAGACAGCATTAAACTTGACAAGTCTATGCTTTCCAAGTCTCTATCTAAAACTGAAAAGTTTGGCTGCTATTGGGTTTCTAAGGTTCTGCTATTTAGCCACTGTTTCTTTATTTGAAACCACATATATTTAAATTACCAAGTGTTCTTTCATTTTCTTATGTTGTAAGAATGTGAATTTCTTACTATAAGTTTGTGCCAAATAATTTTTAAAGAAGTATAACAATGAAAGTTTAAGGTTCTCTCTGCCTCCGTTTTTCCATGTGTCTTCAAAATGTCCTAAGTTTTGACATTACAGTTGACAGAATTTCTTTTCTCATTGAATTTTTGTAATTCTTGTCTTGACTTGGTAGCAGGGACAGACAATTCTGAGACCACAATCCTGAGAATAAAGAAAACTGATGGAGCCGCACAAAGGCAGTGGTTGTCTAAAGAATGTTAGACATAGATATGTTGGATGGATGACTGTAGCAGAGTACTAAAAACCTTTAACTTAATTTCAAGTGACCTTTATTATATTACTATGAATTTGTAGTAAAATGTTTTTTGACTCCCTGAAGTACAGTAATCTATATCAGTAAATGTAACATTACAGAATTACATTTTTTTTCTTTTTAAGTAAATTCAATTAGTACATTTTCATGGTGGGCGCTTTTTCACCATCTCTACCAGTATGAAATTCAGTGCTGCTACCTTTTGGACACTAAATTTACTAATTTGTTTTTAGTATCCAAACTGCTTGAACACTTGATATTATATCACAAAAAGCAAACTAGTTTAGCTCTTACACAGTCTTGCAATACACAGTAGTTGACTTAGGACAGCTCAGTGATATTCTGAATGCTTGCTACCCAGTGGTCCCCTAATATCTAGTATGCACTATGCCAATGCAGCAGTGTGAACTAGTCTCATAACAGGTTTGGTGGTGTGATTTCTCCATTGGTGAAGCTGAATAAAACCACTTACAAGATTCTTGAACCTGCATGTGATTTCCTAATAAACTCAGCTGTATGTGCACAGTGCATGGTGGAAGTTTAAAGGCTATCTTCACCTTTAGAACATGTTCCATTTGCATTTGGGGTATAATATGTTCCAGCTTGTGCCCCCCTCACCCCCCAAACCACTTCCACTTTGACAGTGGGCAGGGAATCCTCTCCCCTGAACTTGCTATCACATTTTAAAAACGGCACAGCCACGTCATTCATTCACCGCAGTCTGTGACTGAAGAAACTACAAGTCCCATCTGTCATCACTGCAGATGGTTTGTAGTTTTTAATGAACTATGGGGGTGCTGATGAGTGCCCTCGTAGTTTTAATGACACTTCCTCCAGCTTTCGAACAGAAAGCCTGTACAGAGGTACGTGCAAGAAACCTGGAGTAAGTGTCTACAGGAGCTTGACATTGCACATGTGATCCACTGATTGTGGGTGCAGTATTGTACAGACTTCTGTGGGAAAAAATAATAAATGCACTTATTTTGGGCAGGAGTCCCAGATGCTTCCATCTGTCACAAGGCAGCAGTATTTACTTGAATCCTGGACTGATTTCATCATTCTTCTAAGCTATGGGTTCAATTGGCAGGCCACATGAATGCTTTTGATCTCCGAGGCCTCCCATGGACCTCACCTGTCTGCCACAAGGGTCCCTCTATCCCCAGTGATCTTACCTGACAGATGGTTCATCTGTGGGGCTACATAATCTTCACCCTTAGCTTGTCTAAATATATGGGTCGTATGACCCCTTTTTTTTTTGTACCCTGGCTTTTCCACATTCTCTAGATGTAGTGGAGTTTGGTATCTGGCACAAATGAGACCACAGGAGACTTACCCAGGCTCTTCGGGCAGACCCGTCCTTACCAGTGGCTATTTCTTCCGCAACGCCCTTACGCAACCCAACGCAGTGGCTATGGAGGCAGCAGCCCTTGACATATATTCATTCTGTCCATTCACTGCCAGACATTCTTGCCAAGCAGACAGAATTTAAATCTGACTTTACAGAAGAAACCTCCAACACACCTAGTCTCCAAGTTATACTCTATTTCTGGCCACATCTTCCCCTGATCTTCCACACTATATACATAGATCAGGGAAACAGCTCCATCAGACTATTTCTCCCTCTAGTTGGCAAAAGTGCTTTATCCTGACCCATAAACTCTCCCTAGCCACGAGAACCAAAAAAGGGTTTAAATTAGTAACCAGATGGTAAGATGCCTACCGGTTCTTCACCACTTCAGTCTATCAATACCTGACACTTGCTGGCACTGCCATGCCTCCAAAGGCACCATGCTCCATATCTTTTCTGTGACTTGTACTGTAAACGGATGGTGACCTCTACTCAAGCTTTCTCAGGGATAGCCCTCCTGTCCTTGCTTCCTGGACCTTTTGGATCCAGGAAAAGAAACGTCCTTCTGTATTGCATGGCCTCTGCTAAGGTGGTTATTTGCCACTACTTGAAATCAACTACTATACCTTCCCTTGGAGAATGGGCTAAGGAGATGGACTTTGTAGGAGACCTAGAACAACTGTTGGCTCAGGAAGCAGGACAGGAAGAACAGTTTTTTCACACCTGGACCACATGGTCCATGTTCTGCTACTCATCTAAGTTTATAGCATGGGAGAGCAATTCTGATTCCACCCCTACTAAGCTGTGATGGAGTGCATCCCCCCCCTTTTCTTTATTAAGTCTGCTTTGTCTCCCCTTCCTGCCCTTCTACCTCCTTTCTAGTCTGTTATCCTTTTATACAAACCCGATCCTTTCACTATGCAAAAACATCACTGATGTATACCATGCAATAGTGATCCCTTCAGCATACACTTTATCCATGAGTGTGTGAATATTCGTTTACTGTATGAAGCCCTTTCAATGCAACCAAGTTTGATACCAAAGTTGGTGCTATGCACCTTTTTTTCATGTTTTCAGATTCCTGTTGTAATCTGAATCTGTGTGACTGAACTTTACACCAGAGTTTTCTATTACTGACCAAACTCCATACTTGCTATTTGTATTGAATTTATAATTCAATAAAATCAGATTGAGCAAAAATACGTGCATTTATTTTTTCCTCAGAGGTGAACTTAGCCGTTAAATACTTATCTCTTGCTGATTGTATGAGAGACATAAGAGAGCCAGAAAACATTTTCATAGTACACAACACCTTGGTTATGTAAACTGAAAAACAAAATTTAGAATTAAAGTGCAGCAGCACATTCTCTTTTGCTTTCCCAAGATCCCAAGGTCAAGTGACAAAGCCTCTCCTTGGGCAGATATGCTGGTAATATTTACTACCTATAAATACTATGTACTTGTATTAAAGTTACCACTTAGCTTATATTGTCTAACTACATGATTAAAATGTAACTTCATAGATCTGTTTGTGCAAGACTGGCACCTTTTTTATTTTTATTTTTATTTTGTTTGTATATCTAAATGCATTTTGGTGTCTGGTATAAAGCTAAATACTAACCCTATTAAGAACAGGCTAGTATCCTGTCACACAGGTAGCTTTTAATGTGTATCTTTACGCAGTGACCAGCCTGCAGCAGAAAACAAGATCCAAGTGTAGTTTCATGGAAATTTTAACCTTTTAAATTAATAATACGTCAGTGTAATATATCTTTATAGAAACAATATATATTTGATGTCAAATATGCTGATTAGAGAAAAGGCTGTGGGGTCTATTTATAAAAGATTTGCATAGCCATTCATCCAGCAAATCACTGTGGGCAAATTGGGCAAAAATAATTGTTCTTTAGGCTATTCTCCCTTCTAAAGAATTGTTCTTTTATTATGGATACTCGTTGTAACAAGAACCAAATGTGAAAAATCTTTAGGGTTCTAGATGGGATTGGCAAGTAAATGTAACCATTGCTATACACATTTTTTATATATAGACCCCTATGTATCTATGCATTAAATATAAAGTTACTGATTATGTGTAAAGGTGATAAATAGTAACAGGACTTTTTTTGTTTTGTTTTGTCATCAATCATCTGAAGCAACGTCATACAGTTTTTTGTTTTATAGCAAAATTAGAAAATTTATAGAAATTCCCATCCTGTAGGCTGGATCGATTTGCAGCGAACAGTCAATTGGTGAAACTTTAGTGCCCGTTTACACCAGAACGCAGTGCAGGAAACTCCCGTTCCACGCATGTTTCCAACACCATGTTCAAAACGCACTGCACTAGCAACCTGCAGTGGGTGTCAATGTTAACGGCACCCCAAATGCAGGTTGCAAACGTAGTGCACTTGCCTGCAGTAGATTGCACGTTACAGTAGTACCATGCGATCCGCTTGCTGTAGGTTTTTTAAAGTAGTGCATTCACTACTTTTAGTCTAGTCCAATGCAGTTTCTTTGTGCCCTGTTCACACCTTACATGTGCAGTGGTGTGCAGAAAACCGCAGCTCAACAGATGTGGTGTGAACAAACCCTAAAAACATGATCTCAATTGAGAGTGCTATAAATTATTATTTTTTTAATATATACATAAAAAGAGCTCTTTGTTAGGTAACCCCTCAAAGGATTTGTGGTTAAAAAAAATGTGGTGTAATTTGGTATTTTTAATGTTCAGTCAAAAAGAAAAAAGACAGGTGCGTTCCTGTTAATACTTGCTGCATTTTTTTAAAAAAAGAAAAACCACAGCCTGCCTCCCCACAAACCAAGCTGCTTCACCAAATTGTCAGATTAAGTGTGGAGTGTTTTCCCCTTGTCATCATGGGAATAAAAATGACCATACACTGGGGGCTGAATGAAAACAAATCTAACAGACTCTTTTATCCACACTATAAAACACAGATGAATGGATCTCCTGCTGCTGCTATTTTATTTTGACAGCCAGCCCCACCCTCTGTCAAAATACCTGAGCAGTGATTACATCTGATTGGATGCAGCCACGGTTCAGCTGAAAATGTTCCAGCAGGCTCCTTCAACAAAATTTTTGCCACAATTTGCATGGTGTAAGGACAGGTTATCATCAAAATAGACATCCTGCACATGAAAGAAAATGAAAAAAAAATTCCATTACTGCCAGATGGATTGGTCATATATACTGATATAAATAATGGAAAGGTATTAAAAATGGCAACACAGTTTAAAAGGAACACATTATTGTGCAGTTTTTAGCTCTGCCTATTTGTGTTTTTGGATGTTGGCTAAAATGCTGGGTTTGCTGATCAAAAACAACCTGCCTGATCAGTATCTCTGGGAAGCATTCGTAATGCTGAGGGAATTTCCTACTGTGTAACTTTTGAGAATCTTCCCAACACTGTGGTATCTTTTTTTTCCCATTTGTCGGAGCGTTTAAAATTCTAATACTGTAAAGTATACACTCACCTGCCACTTTTATTGCTTGGTAGCAGAAATTGCTAATCAGCCAATCACATGGCAGCAACTCAGTGCATTTAGGCATTGTGAAGACGACTTGCTGAAGTTCACATTGAGGATCACAATGGGGAAGTGACTTTGAACAAGGCTTGGTTGTTGGGGCAGATGGACTGGTCTGAGTTCAAAAACTGCTGATCTGCTGGTATTTTCATGCACAACCATCTCTAGGGTTTACAGAGAGTGGTTCGGAAAAGAAAATATCCAGTGAGCGGCAGCTGTGTGGACGAAATGTCTTATTGATGTCAGAGGAGATTAGGCAGATTGGTTCAAGATGATAGAAAAGCAACAGTAACTCATGTCAATATGGACAAAAATTTCTGAAGAATGTTTCTAACATCTTGTTGAATCTATGCCACAAAGAATTAAGGCAGTTCTGAAGGCAAAAGGGGGTCCAACTCAGTACTAGCAAGGTTCACCTAATAAAGTGGTCGTTGAGTATATAGATATACAGTAAATGCTCCAAACTGGTCTTTCAAGTTTGAAGATTTTGCAGAGTAGCAGATATAAAAGGTTCTTTACATTTAGGAATCCTGTAGCATCTTCTACCTAGGAGTTGGACATACTAAAGCCTAAATCCAGGAAAATAAAAAAAATACACCCTTGTAGTATGTAGTCATCCCCCTGTTTCCACACTGCAAGAGTTATTGCTTGTTATAGCTAGGGCATAGATGAAGGGGCTCTGTCCCTTACCAGATTCCTTCTGGGTGGCTCCAGCACTCTCCACTTCCGCTTAAACCTCCCATCTGTGGGTGGTGACTTGGCATGCACCGAGAAGGCTGGAATGTGCCCGGAGAGCAGTTACGGCAGACCGGTAGCAGCCCTGGAGAGAGAGGAGTACAGGAGAGAGGAGGAACAAGGAGTAAGATAAGGATTTACTCCTCAATTCTCTGCTCCTAGATCACTACACGGTTGGAATTTTTTTTTTTATATTCTTGGATTTGGGCTTAAACTCTCCTGTGTCAAGACATGCCCTTCACATCATGGCATTGAAAAGGATTAAAACAAAATCAGGTTTCCTGACTTTTTCATTCCTCTTGGCAACCCAAGACCACAAGAAAAGGTTCAGGATGGCTGACAATACACCCCAGAGATCTTCACAAAGAGTACCTGTCATTTGCATAGAAGGATTGTAAAGTAATTTGTGATAGAAACACAAGTACAACTAAAGCCAAAACGGTTTGTTTATTGTTTTGTTTTTTGGATAGAGTGTAGAGAGATTAGTTTTTACTGCTTTTCTGTGACCCAGTTAGGGAGATTCACCCTATTTGTCCTATTCGACCATTATTGAAAGTGAAAGTAAAAGAAAATCCTAAGTTTTGGGTTGTCCCCAGAAAAGTAATTGAGGGGAAATCTTCTAATGGGGACACTAGTTCTGGTGATCTTGGGGTCCCCATAGGTATTCTCTTAATTTGCAGGGATTTCCTGTCCCTTCCTGTTGTGGCTATGGGACAGGAAGTGAAGGGAAATTGTACACAGATGGCAAAAAATAAACTGACATCACATATTTGGAATGGTCACGTGCGGGAGTGAGAATAATAATTCTGGGGCCATTATTTGTGATGGCTCTCTCAACTGATGAGCTGTAGAAGCTTTTAAAGTTTGTTTCTCTCCTTTCTGTCTGCGATCACAGGACAGGGAAGCAGCAGTAGGAACCATTGGCTCCTGCTGCGATCAATCAGATCTTGTGAACAGAGTGTGGGGTCGAGCCATGCTGCATCTATAAATGCACACAGCCTGAGTGAGCCTGCATGTGTGTACCCATAGAAAGTAGCTTCCTATGGTGGCACACAGAGAAAATGGGGTGCAAAGAGCACCATTAGGGGACCCCAGAAGAGGAGGTTCGGGGCTGCGCTGTACAAAATAATTTCTCAGAGCAGATAAGTATAGCATGTTTGTTGTTTAAATAAAAAAAAAAAGCCTTGCTACCTTAAGTGCAAGAATAGCTAGTGTATCAGAAATTCAGAATTGACTTGCACAGGAAGCTGTTAAGGAATGATCCTTGTTATCTTTCACTACAGAACAATTAGTCCTTCTGTCCTGGAAATGAGAATGAGATAAATTTTGTATTAAACATCAGACAACCAATTCTTGTAGTGTCAGTCCACAAAAAGGCATTTGGTGTAATTTATTAAAGCAGAACTACACTGTGTCTGAGCACCACAAACCAAGAGCGCTGTTTCATTCATTTTTAATACTCAAAGCAAACTCTTCTATCTATCCATGTCTCTATGCTTTATCTTGCTGAGAAATCACTTAGAAAAACACCTCCTAGCATTTCTGGCTACGGCCATCTTGAGTAAGGGCAGATGATTCATGTAGCATTTACTTCCTGGAATCCATCTGCCCTTAGCTCAGGCACACAGAGAGGAGGCTGTGAATAATTGTGAAAACCCCTCCTCCCCTCTTGAAGACTCCTGGGATGTATGACATAATTTCCCTAGACATGAAAACCAGGAAGTGACTAAAGACCTGTAAAAAAAAAAAGAAAGTTTAAAACAAGTAAATATAATATACTTTCCTATCTATTTACTAATGCTAGCAGCATAAGGATTCAAAATTGTCAATGTTGATTGAGAGAGTGAAGTTCCTTTGTAAGAGCAAATTAGGAGCCAAATGCATTTCTGGCACATTAACAAGTAATTTTCTGTACTTGCAGGGTCTATAAAGGGATAAAAAGAATGAAGAAGCGTACATGTATGGCAGATATGTAATGCATATTTTTCTATCTGCCCTGATGTACGTTTTAATTCCCCACCACACCTGAGTGCAGCCTACTGGGTTAAATACTTGGCTTCCTCAGCATTTCAGCTTTCTTCACTGTATAGCCCAGACCACCACTGCATATCCTTTCCAGCACAAACATACCTGCCTGCTCCCCTTCTTAGTGTGCACATGCGTTGTGGCCCTGTGAAAGTGCCACTAAACTTAATTGACATCTATAAGTATTGCAGACTATGGCACACATTTTTCTGCTTCTGTGCTATAATCCAGCAACGGGTCCAGGCACCTCCTGCTGCATTCCATTCTGCCATCTCTGATGCCAGAAACACAGGAGTTGCATCTCCCTGGCAACTGACCCATATTCAACATGCTACAAAAATGGGGAGAAAGTGCATGCATCTTAAACTTTGCACAGAAAATAGAAAACTGCTAGAGAAAGATGACGTTTTTAGCTAGAAGAGAATTTGCATATCTCTCCTGACAAAAAATCCCTACTTACTTGCAATATTATATTTTTAGATTATTCCACTCAAATGCCATTTTGTGAGGTGCATTACAGCTGTAAATACAGCGTACCCAAAAAAATGAATGTTCATGTCTGCTTACATAACATGCTGACAAGAGGAGGAAAGAACAGGGTAAGTAGAGTGACTTCATCAATATGCTGCCTCTCCTTCTTTATATAGTCAGCTGGCTGTGGTATGTATTGACCAGTGTTCTTGACCCAACTGTGCTAATGTTGCAATGAAGGTAGGGCATCTGGCTGTGCAGTCTTTTGGGACCACAAAACTAGCTGCCCATAATTTCAGATATTTTCACAAATAATACATATATGCAGTTCAACTGTGTAATGAGCTGCTTACCCTGAATTTCAGTTAAAAAATGGTGTAGTTATATAGCTACAGTTGATGGTGCTCTCTTATGTTTGTAAAACATGATGAGGAAAAAGGTTTGTTTAGTGTATTCTGTGAATTAAAAAGCAATGTGGTTAAGCATTAGCAGCTAAGCAAAAATTTTATCTTCATCATGTGCTGTGTGTTACACCTCATAGCTCTACCCTATTGAAAAAGTAAAGTTCCTATTCCTCTCAAAATTAAAAATGATCTGTGCATTTTGGTGTACAGTAAACTCTTCTAAAGTATTATATAAACTTTTTTCTTTTGGGATCTTAAGTACATGACCGGTTTCAAAATTTGTAGTGGATTTATTTTTGTGGGAGTTAAGTAAGCAATTGTTTATATAGTTCTGTAACATATATACATATAGAAATATACATATAATACATGTACATAATTCTGCATTGAGACCAAGGGCATTGGATCCAAATAGTGGTTTGAGAATTGTCTAAATCCTCTTCTGCCTGAATGAAATGATCTTTGTTACACTGTATTTCTCATGCTTTAAAAAGTGGTCATCTCTGTGTTCAGTGTTTTGTTATCTGATGCAAGCACATAACTTCGTGTTCAGTGCTGTAACTTCCTCTGCATTTCATCTGCAGAAGGGAAACGCCATAGTGGGACATTGCCTTCTTAAGACAACAGATTAAAAAATACACATGTATTTCTGAATGTTGTATTTTACAGTATACATATGCCTTGTGGTTCAGTATGAAGCTGAAGTATTTGTTTTATATAAATAAGCGACGTGAGAGAGAATGCGTTTGTCATGTACAGTTGAAATAAATTTTGCCTTTGCTAGTCTGTGCCTTCAAAAGTGAATTATTGCTTGTGGCAACTGAATACCGCCTCAGTGTTTGTGTTCCCAGAACACTTTTGTCTGGTTTCCATTAAACGTTGTATTCCATTGCATCTGTTTTTTACAAAAAGAGTTGTACCTTGAATTTCAGACTTCCAGTTCACCTAGGTTTATAGAACGTCAACCATTTCCACTGTTTGCTTCAATGCAGTTTGCTCAGGATAGCTATGAAAGTGTTCTTTAGAGAAAGCGCCCAGGTAGTTCCCAGTACAAACATTTCTTTGTGCTGAAAAGCAGTTAATTATTAATAGTTTAGATATTAGGGATACCACAGTTATTTTAATAACTATGTATCAGACCCTAACACATTACTCCCCGTTAAGCTTCGTTCACAAGGGGCGTTTTAATCTGTGCCCTGTGCAGGGCTGTGTTTTACCAGCACGGGGATGCACAGGTGTTGTGTGCATCCTTGTGCTAGCAGTCCCAATCATGTTTTTTGGGATGCAGCTGCTACAAGGACACAGCTGCTGCTCCCAATATGACATCCATGCAGGTGCACTAATGTCACATTGGGAAGAGCAGCTTGTCCTTGTCTCAGTTGAGTGCTATTGGACTGCGGGCATGGGGGTGCATGGAACACCTATGCATTACTGTTCTGGTAAACAAGTCCCTAAGGCAGGGATCTCCAAACCTTCTATGCAGAGGGCCAGTTTATTGTCCTTCAGGTTTTGGGCAGGTCGTACTGTGGTCAAGGGAAGCAAGCAATGCCCCATCATTGGTTTTATTGGGAGAAATAGTGCCCTGTTGTTATCAGTGGGAGGAACAGTGCCCCATTATAGGCACCAGTGGGAGGAATAGTGCCCCATTGGTACTGTCAGAGAAGAGGAATGGTGTCCCATCATTTGTGTCAGTTGGAGGAGTATGCCTCAAGGGCCAGATAAAGGCAAGCAAAGGGCCACAGTTTGGAGACCACTGGCCTAAGGGTCCTTTCACACAGGTCTCACCAGTTCACTCACATTTTTTCTAAGAAAAAACAAATGAATAAGGATTAAGGTTACACCAGTGTATACATCCAATTTCAGTACTGTTCAGTTTACACTTCATAACAGTTCAAATCAGTTTACATCTGTTTTTGCATCTTTTTTTTTTTTTTAGTTGTTGCAGAAATCAGTTATAGGTGACAAAAGTACAAACAAGAAATGTGTTTTGTCTAAAAACTGACATAAACAGAAAGCATCAGTTTACATCTGTTTAGATATGTTTAGATAGGACTCAGACCTGAAAAACAGACATCGATGTAAACTAATGCAAGTGGATGATCACCTATTTACATCCTCCCACCCTTAGACATACATTGTTGTTCAGTCTGGATTTGTCTGCAAAACTGACGAATCCAGGCTTGATCGCCCTTTAGAAAGGGCCCTTATACGGAAGATTAATTCATACCTCTTAAATTCCCTCATAATACTTAGATGTGCAACATGCATGCATTGATGTGAGGCCAACCTAGGAGGTAACTTCTCATAATAATGTATACAACATATCAACATTAGTTTCAGTAACCTGCATTGCCATGTAGTTTCAAAAGTGCTGTGCTACACTCTGAAAGGATTCTATTCAAGTGACTTAATTGAGGCCCACAAGCCAATGCATCCATTTGTTTTTCAGTATGCCAAAACTTCAGTAATGGTGGCTCCTGAATTTCTATGTTCACAGGATAACTTTTTTTTCTTGAAAGGAACTTGTCAGGAAAGAAATGTGGGAGCTACTTCTGCTGACTTGCTTGTTTTGAAGGTTCAAGAGCTGACAAATGTATTCTTACTTTATTATTTACAGTTCATTCACACTTGCGGCTGGTAAAAATAGACAGTTGAGCCATTGTTTTACCCTAAACCCCACACCGTAGTCTGACTATTTATTGCACACATGCTGTAGCTATGATGCTTTGCCTTGTGGCTGCAGAAAAAATTATACCCCTTGTCTTATTAGGCAGGCAGTATCTCCTCTAAAAACGACCTATTCAAGTGAACGGAACCACAACTCAAGTTCCCTGCAACTGCATGCAATGCAGGTGGTGCAGACTTTTAAGAGTTTAAAAAAAGGCATGGAAGGGGCAACATATCACCTCCAGGCACCCTCTTAAATGCAGTAAACTGTGGATCACTTTTGAGAGGGGCTGTTGGTCTGCCACTAATGTAAAGGAGAGCCACTGATTTGAAAAAAAAAAAAGCATTACCTGATATTCACATACTTGTTACAGGTCAAGTAGTACTGAAGGGATGATTAGGATTACAAAGATGGATCATGCATCTTTTACAAGTGGTTCAGCAATGCAGGACATTTCTATCCTGACATAATTCTTTTAACCTTTTAATCCAGTTCCTCCCCTCTTCTGCACTATGTTCCTTATCCAAGTGTCAACACTTAAATCACTCTGTACCATGACAACGATATTGAAATCTGTTTTTATTTTATAATATACAGTGCTCAGCATAAATAAGTACACTCGTATTGAAAAGTAAGATTTGAATCAATATCTCAATGAACACAAGAACAATTTCCAAAATTTTGACAAAACTGAGTTTTATAGAACATTTGTTTAGCGCATTACATGAAAGTAAGGTTATTAATATAACTTGGATTACAAAATCTTCAGTTTTACTCAAATAAGTTGATGCAAAAATGAATACACCCCACAACAAAAACTACTTCACCTAGTATTTTGTATGACCTCCATGATTTGTAAGGACAGCACCAAGTCTTCTAGGCATAGAATAAACAAGCTGGCAACATATTGCAACATCTATCATTTTCCATTCTTCAAGACTGACCTCTTTTAGAGCCTGGATGCTGGATGGAGAGTGATGCTCAACTGGATCACTTTCACCCTGTTCTTCAGAAATGCATCAGTGGCCTTAGATGTGTGTTTTGGATCGTTGTCATGTTAGAAAAGTGCATGAAGACCAAGGGCATGGAATGAGGTAGCATCTTTTCTTTCAATATAGAGAATATAGATCAGTACATCTGTGAATTCATGATACAATCAATGAAATGCAGCTCCCTGACACCAGCAGCACTCATGCAGTCCCACAGAATGTCACTGCCACCACCATGTTTCATTGTAGGCACCATGCATTTTTTTTGTACTGCGACACCATGCAGTTTTGAAGCCATCAGTTCCAAAAAAATTTATCTTGGTCTCATCACTCTAGAGTACAGAGTCCCAGTAGTCTTCTTTTTCAGCATGGGCCCTGGCAAATTCTAGGCAGGCTTTTTTATGCATGGGCTTTAGAAGAGACTTCCTTCTTGGGTGACACCCATGCATGCCACTTCTCTGCAGTGTAAGCCATATTGTGTCACGGGAAACAATCACCCCAGTTTGGCTTTCTACTTCTTTAGCCAACTACAGTGAACTTGCATGGTGATTTTCTTCAACCCTTCTTGTCGAGGTGTTGACGTCCGTGGACAGCCTGGACATCACCGTGAGATGGTTGCAGTCCCATCTTTGTTACAATATTGTATCACTTTTGCTACAGGATTCTGACTGATAAGTGAAGCTTTGCTGATCTTCTTGTAGCCTTCACCTTTCTTGTGTAAAGAAATTATTTTCTTTCTCAGGCCTTGTGACATTTCTCTTCTATGTGGTGCCATTGCTGACAGCATGAAATGGGAAGGAGTTTTCTTTAGGTAACACCCTTTTATAATTAACTGTCTGCTGGACACCTGTTTAATGAACAATTAGACTCACCTGTAGTTGAATTCTTGTTAATTAGGATTGCGTTGTCTAAAATTTAGCTTTGCTCCTAAGACTTTCATTGGGGTGTATTCCTTTTTGCAGCATGGTCTTGAATGAATTTGTTAGGAAAAATTGTTTTATTCTTGTGTGTGCAAATTATGCAAATTAAAAACTGGTGTTTGTAATCAATGGCCCTCATTTGTGGGAATATTTTGTAGTATAGTATCCCATAGAAAATGTTGATTCTGAAAGGAAAGTAAAGGTTTTTCGGACAAATCTGTTGGGGTGTACTCATTCATGCTGAGCTATGTATGTATGTGTATTTATAGATGTGTGTGTGTGTATGTAGGTGTGTGTGTGTGTGTATATATATATATATATATATATATATATATATATATATATATATATATATATATATATATATATATATATATTATGAAAAGTCTACACACCCCTGTTAAAATGTCAGGTTTCTGTGATGTAAAAAAAATGAGACAAAGATAAATAATTTCAGAATTTTTTTCACCTCTAACCACTTCAATACCCGGCACTTTTACCCCCTTCCTGCCCAGGCCAATTTTCAGCTTTCAGCGCTGTTGCACTTGACAATTGCGCGGTCATGCGAAACTGTACCCGTTTGAAATTTATATCATTTTATTCACACAAATAGAGCTTTCTTTTGGTGGTATTTTTTTATTTTTTGCTAAATAAAACAAATCCCGAAATTTTTGGGGAAAAAAAACCTAATTTTTCTTCATTTCTGTTATAAAATTTTGCAAATAAATAACATTTCATAAATTTAGGTCAAAATGTGTTCTACATTTCTTTGGTGAAAATACCCCAAATTCGTGTATATTATTTAGTCTGTAGGAAAGTTATAGAGTCCACAAACCATGGTAGATATTTCTGACAATTGATCACTCCTGATGTACTGACTGCCCATCTCATTTATTGAGGTCCGAAAACGCCAGGATAGTACAAATACCCCCCAAATCACCCATTTTTGGAAAATATACAGTTCAAAGTATTTAGTAAGAGGCATGATGAGTTTTTTGGAGGTTATAATTTTTTGGAAAATGTAGATATTAAAAAAAAAAAAATCACTTTTTTAAATATATATATATTGTCACCAGTCCAGTACAGCGTTATTATATAACTGGTATAACGGTGATCAGAGACACTGACTGGTGACAGTATGTAAAAAATTTTTTTATTTTTTAATACATTATTTTTTATTTTGTTTACTATTTTTTTTTTCAACACACTGTGACCAAAGCAATACAATGTTGCCATAGTAACATTGAATTACACTGGTCAAGCCATCAGGATTTTTTTTAACACTTCATATTCTTCATATTCTGATTGCTAATACCACTGTATTTCATTGATATTTGCAATCATTGTTACTGAATGAAACTGATTCATTCAGTCGTTTGTTGTGGTTATCTGTGATTGGGCAAAACTCATCACATGACACAGATGGGCTGTGATTGGCCCTGTCTGTATCATATGACTGCTTTGACCAGTCACAGCTAACAACATAATTGTATACAATAGATGGCATGACAGGAAGCCATCCATTGTATACAAGTAACATGTTATCTGCTGTGATTGGTCACAGCGGTTACATGACACTGGCAAGGGACTGGTGTAGTGATATGTCATCGACTGTATCCTGTGGACACATCCAGTGACAGCACTACCCCGCAGCCGCGTGAGCGTCTCGTTTTGACAGGACGTCATATGACTCCCAGTTACAACGAGGAGTGTCCCGTCTGGCCTATAGCAGATTGAAGTTGTTAATGTAACCTATAAACTGTACAACTCAGTTGAACAACAAACTGAAATCTTTTAGTGGAGGGAAGTAAAAATCCCCACCCCATTTTCTGGAAGCTCAGACAAGCTGTAGAAATTCTGGACGTAGAGTGCTGTAGAGAAAAGAATACTGCAGATAAACAGATACAACTTATGTAGGAAGATTTGTTTAATTTCTGGGTATCACATGAGGCCAGTCACTTCACTGGGTATATGTAAGGGTTTATAACAACTTTAAGATAAATATTTCAAAAAGTGTTTAAAACTGGGTGTTTGTATGGTCAACTCAAGTTTCCAGCATCAGCCACACTTGTATTTTTGTTCCGAGTGGCAGGGTTGTACCACTTCTCAAAACTTTATAGAGACTTTCTGATTTTGTATCTAACATTTATGCTATAGTCTTGTGAGAGGAGGTGCTGTCTTGTAGCTTGATTATACAGTTATTTGCTGCATCTGTAGTGAGGCATGGCACCAATGCATATATTTGACCTTGTAGGAGTCCTTGCATACATGGATAGATGGGCCTCTTCAGCGTAAATGATGGTGTCTTTCTCCCACCCAGGTGCAGCATACAAACCTACCTTATATATACAATGACTGTGTACTTCTGTACTTATATGGCAATCCCATCGTAAACATAAGTATAATATACCTGTATGGGCACATGCAAAAAAAAGCTAAACATGTTTTTATGATAATCATGACACTGGAAGAACTGGAAATTCAGATGAGAATTTCCTGCCACTGGTGTTAAGATTTATAAAGAGCCAGCATGTAAATCAACTTACCAGCAACTGGTTAGAATTTAAAGTGATAAACCCATAACAAAAAATTTAATATATTGCAGCTTACCGATCATTAGATGTGATGGTTGCATTAATTTTCTTCTTTAGGCTTTTTTTCACTTGTTGATATGACCAGTAACACACCTCGTATATTAGAGTGCCTCCACTCTGGATGAAGGAATGCAGGGGCACTTTTGGACATTTTCATTCTGGGGGAGGGGGGGTGTTAGATGTACTAGCAAATTTAAATACACAATTGAATCCAAGCTCCAGCTATTACTTTAATAGCAGTGAAAGCAAACCGTTGTTTTTTTTTATTTCTTTCGGGGGAAAAGGTTTTATATAAATAAATGAAAATGATCATTGTACGCACCCCTGTCAATGGTAAATGATTTGCCTCATCCCTGTAATGGCTACATCTGCAGGAGACCTTGTTTTTTTGAAAAACAGACTTACTGGCCAGATCACCAACTGAAAATAAAAGAAATGAAGCCTAAAAAAACTAATGCAGCCAACGCATCCAATAATTAGTAAGCTGCAATATAATAAATGTTTGCTACCATTTTAAAGCAGAAATTGCATCAAGCCAAGCTTGGGCCGATGTAGGTTTGCAAAAAATAGAATTCCTGTAGTTCACTTTAGGTAGTGTTCAGGTGCAGTTGGCTTTAAAGAGTTCTAGAATGTCCGACTACCCTGAAAGAAATGATTTTTATTTTCTAGAAATGTGTAGGGTTTTTTTCCAACCAATATATGCAATGTCAATGCACATTACTGTGATTGTGAATACAAAAATCCCCTCTTATTCAGTATCTCTTGCTGAAAATGTTCTAATTGGATATTTAGTGTCATACTGCTGTATATTCAAAGTTGAGTTCCAGATATAGATTTTATTGCTTTGTTACATTGGTTCTGCTTGGGCGACTGTAAATATGCATATGTCCTACCTTTTGGGGCCACTGTAGGATCACTTAGTAGTTGCTGCTATCTTGGGGTCCTGTTAGAAGTAGCTAACTTGTTGCATAATAACAACATTGGTTTCTCACTCGGCATGGGCACCATTAACAAATCAACTTGCAAGAATGAATGCAAGGTATTCTCTGGAGAGGTGGGACAGATGTATCACAATCTCCACCTTGTCTAGTCAGAGAACACTTTGCATTATGTAAGAAAAATACAAGGGGTTCTGTGAATGTCATCCCTACGTAGCGGGAAACCACTGTGGTCAGCAGAGCAGCCATTTGGTACAGCACCTGGAAGACCGCAACAAGCACTGTACTAGCACTACAGTGATTCTGTTCTTCCACAGTGGTCCCCACAGGTATGCTATATGCTTACTTAATAGGTTCAAACTGGACCAACGTATCTATGCAATAAAATCAAAACATGTGAGTTCAGCTTTAAATTAAGTTAGTGGAAAAAACAGCTTTAATGTGAATTATAGGGACACTTGTTAGGTAACTTGGGGGCAAGACCACATCTAACTTCCACAGGAAACATTGACATTTTCCATGTTTCTAATTGTACGGATCAGTTTCGCATGAGGTGTTTTTTTTTTTTTTTTTTATAAAGGTAATCTCTGCTCTGTGTGGTTTACTTTATCTTTCATACTATGGGTGTTAAGCCATCAGGTTTTTTTTTTTGTTTTTTTTTATTTAAAAAATTCTCTTGGAAAACAGCACATTTTAAATTTTTATTATATATTAGAAAATTATGTGTTCCACAACATCTGTACCTTGTTAATTTACAGTAGTATATTACAGTAGTGTTTATAAAATAAAACAAAATACCAACATATACCACAATGCTCTTTATTCTACCATAATACTGATCTTTCTTACTGTATATATAGACCACAAAATTCGCCCAGTATGGGATACAACTTTAACAGTGACTTCAAGCATCTCTAAACCAAAAGCAAACCATATTGCTGCCAGAATAAAATATATAGGAGAATGTCAGCATTGCATACTACAGCAGCAAAAGGATGTTTCAATTCCTAGAATATTTTTTTTACAGAGTACTTTTTAGATCCTCCACCAACCTTATGGCCATTATAACTGGAGATAAATCACTGCCTTTATGTCTAATGTTATTAACTTCCGGACTGATGGAAATGTTTTAGGCTACATAAAATAAGCTTTGTGTAATTGAATTAAAAATTCTTTCAGTGGTCCACTTTTGCTAGATCATTATTTACCAATATCTAGTTGGTTGCCTGTCTAATGAAGCATGTAACAATTACTTAGTTATAATTTATAAAAGTACTATTAGAAGAGGCTGACTAATGGAGTCATTGCGTTTGAACACTTATGAATCCAAGTATTAGAGCAGTTATTGCTCTAATACTTGTCATTTTTGGAGAATGTTATTCAATAATTACAATCCATTTTGACTCAGCCTGACTTTGTAAGTATGATATTATTCTGATTACTGTGAAATGCAGTAAATTTTGAGTGTAGCTGGTTGCTGGTCAGGCTGGTCAAGCCTTTTAGGCTTTTAAACAGGATGGGGGGTTTCTAGATGCCATGAACTAAATGTGTGGCAGCAGCTGAACGTGAGAGCTTACTAGAGAACCCCATTTTTGGGAGAATCACATGATTAAAGTAGAAAATCAAGAAAAACTTTTTGCTAACATGGACAAGTTAGAATTGCTAAAGAAAGGTTCTGTGTCTGCACCATAACAGAAAGTGGGGGAATTCCCTAAATGATAACAATTCAACAACTTTCTCATTTGTTTTGGTTTCTGGGAGAGAAGGTGAGGGAA
This sequence comes from Staurois parvus, assembly GCF_062004578.1. Lineage (NCBI taxonomy): Eukaryota > Metazoa > Chordata > Amphibia > Anura > Ranidae > Staurois > Staurois parvus. Next base: position 12,519,462 of record NW_028318430.1, on the reverse strand, counting down.
AGTCTCCCCAAAGGAGATACAGATTCTAATAAAAACTCGGGAGAGGTTCTAACCCTTTCCTGCTCCTGTCGGGGGAAAAGAAGGTTTGGTGTTCCACTCTAAATCCTGAAAGGTTTACTGCTGTACTGATCACTTCTTTTTATTCTGTTATTTCAATAATAACATTTTTCAGTGCTCTACAGATTGCAAAAATTACAAAACCCACAAAGATTAGCCAAATGTAGCAAACAGTAAATCAAAGATGTGTTGGTCTTGTCCACAGAATTTTACAGTACAATGAATTTTAGAAAAAATAAAAGGCTTTATGTTGCTGTGCTGACAGTTCTTTTCTAATGTGCTTGGCTATGTTTTTAGGAGTAGTCTAAAAGATCACTTCTGGCCTCTTCAGTGTTGAAGAGGTTATCCTGCATGCTACAGCTTCACCATCATTTGTGTCTGACACTTCCTCCTTCATGTTGGTTAAATGTGGGCATCTATGCAACCGGACCCAGCTTCACAAGCTTGCAAATTGTAACAATGTTGTTTTTCTGTTTTACATTTTGTGTTTCCTTTCAATTGCCTGTTTTAGGTAAGTCTTTAATGTAAAATGTTTGAGTGTTGTAACTACATTTTGTAATATTCCTCACTGAACTCCTTGGTGCTACAAAAAAGATACATTTTAGGAATCATGTGTGGAATAAAAATGATAGTTTTTTCCACTGTTTTGCAAAATCCCTTTTTTTTTTTTTAACTCATGCCTAGTATTTTGGAAACTATTCACAAGTTGCAGTTGTCTACTGACTTCATAAGGTAATACAGGCACCATGTTTTTCTGTATAGATGTGTGTGTATATTTATATATATATATATATATATTTATTTTTTTTTTATCATCCTGTGTCTTCATGTATTTTTAATATTGGAGGCTTTTTCACATAGAAGATGAATGCATCTCATAAAACATAAAAAATGTTTTTACTTTCTAGGATACAGTGTTTACCTTTCATTCTCAATCTTCCTGCTGTCAGGTTCACGCAAAGAATCCGCTCCCCAGGTTTTACTTCCAGAAGAGGAGAAAATAATTGTAGAGGAAACAAGAAGTAATGGTCAGACTGTTATAGAAGAAAAGTGAGTATGGCTGTGTTACAAATTTATGAATGTTTTCACATTGTTGTCCTATACCTTTGCCAACTGAGCTCAATTCAGTTTTTCCCCTTAAGAGTGGCCCGTTTTTTTTTTTGTTTTTTTTCCCCCTTAAGAGTGGCCACACATGGCCTTGTCCTTGCAAGCAATGCATCTGATTTTAACTGGACCGGCTATAGGCATGGGTGACCTTCACAGTTGAAAGAAAAAGAAGCATTTCCCTTTTCTAGGTACAAGAGTCCCAGACATTGAAAAGTTACTTTTAAGAGCTGCATATGACAGCAGATTTGAAGAAGTTGGCAGTAGTAGAGTGTGCAGTCTCCTTGGGTCCTTCCCTAGCATGTTTTTTTGTAGGTAACAGCTATACACTAAAGTGCACTGACTATTGGACATTTGATCTAAAATAATATAGAGTGGTAATACTATGATAAAAATTGTATCTCTTTGCATACTGCATCAATGTATTTCTTTAAACAGCAGTCATATTTTCCATTGTTTTCTTTCATTAATGGTTGCTAAAAGTATCCCTTATTCCTAGAAGTAACCCTATTAGCTGTGATTGCAAACTGTTGGGGAGAGCACATATGTTTTGACTGGGTAGCCTTTAGTATTGTATAATGTACTGATTTTCATATATGCCCATTTTCAGGGACAGTTTGTTTTGGGGATTTTGATTAATGATCATTGCTCATCATTACAACACCAGTACTGCATTTCATTTTATATTAATTTTTTAATTTTACAATATTTACCTAATTGTTTTTTTAAGGGCATTGTCGGTCTTGGGGGAGGGAAGTGTTAGATATACTAGCATATTTTAGATACACTAAAACATTTGAAGCCAAACTTTAGCTAACCCTTTATAATGCTTTCCTTTTGGGATAAAGGTTTTACATAAATAAAACTGATCATTGTAAGCACCCTTGCCAGTGTTGAATGGGATATCTCATCCCTGTAAGGTCTGATTCACACAAGGTGCAGTCCAGTGCTTTTTAATGTGCATCAAAAATGCTTGCACAGTGTTTTCCATGTATTCCAATAGCCCTAGTTCATGCCAGTGCAGTCCGTTCCAATGCGGAAAAAAAAGAACAAGCTGCTTTTTTTCTGCACAGAACTTTACTGGGACAAGGCATCAAAAATGCATCAGAACAGAGTGTGGTGTGAACTGTAAGAAAAAATGCACCTGGAATGCGTTTTTGAGGTGTGAACTGGACCTCTCTGATACATCTGCCAAAGAGCTTGTTTTGTTGAAATACAACAGGCCTACTGGCCAGATCACCAGATGAAAATAGAATTTAAAAAAGCATAGAAAAAAAACTAATACAGTCATCACATCTTTGAATTGGTAAGCTGCAATATATAAATGTTTGATTTGGGGATTAATACTGCTTTAATCGTACATCACAGGAAAGATGGTTATGTATTCTGAATAAATGAATTATGCTGCCACTCTTAGGAGAATTGGACACTGGCAAGGCAAAGCTGTAAGGACAGCTTAATTTAAACCCTCCCACTCCCATCATGCATTGGTTTTCTGCTAGTACCTTTAGGAGAATCAACACCTCTCTGCTTTGAGGGAGGTGAATCCATTTTGACAGTCTGACTCCCTCTTTGTGATGCCTGGATGTCTCCATAGGGGAAACATCCTGCATCTTGTTCCACTATCTCTGTGTGAAAAACAGTTTGGAAAACTTGTTCCGATATGTAGCAACCATCGTTAAGGAATATTGATATTATATCACAATCAATAGTTCAATTAAATTCTCCATCATGAACCCATCATAGAGCAGCAACAATATTGGCAGGAAGATTATCCACACTAATGGGGGGCTTCATGGGGAGGATAGCCAAGAGGACTAAATCTTATTCAATTTATTCAAACAGCCCCTATGCTTATAAATGAGTTGCTCTTTATCTAACATAGCATTCACCTCTCCATTGGTCACAGGTTGGAAAATTAGGAGAGAGACAACTTTGAGAAATCAACTTATGGGCAGAAAATAACAAATGGGTAAATAACATTTTCTGGGGAAAAAATGGCCAAGAAAAAAGTTCCAATAAAATTTTAAATACACCTTTCCAGTACCAAAATAATTCAGGACAATGCCATAACATGTGAATTAATGTGCCTGTCTGCACACTACACTGAGAGCATTTAGGTGAAGATTGGAGACCCCAAGAAAACAATTTGAGGGGTATATTAGACTCTGGAGTATTAAAAGCTGTGGCAGCATTTGAGAAGGGGAGACCGAAACTTCTGGAAGGAGCTCTAATGCCGCTGTCCACTGATCCTCGTATAGATCGCCTATATCTTGATTCCATATCTGTCTACATCTAGTCAAGGTTTAGAGCTAATTGCCCTCCAATAAAGCTTAATATAAATCACCAATAAAACCCTTTTTAGAAACCGAGATCACGATGATAGATTGTTCGGAAAAATAAAATGTAAGGGATTCAACTGAGTCTGAGACTGTAGTGCATATCGAAGTTGTAAATGCTAGAAAAAA